>NC_133929.1:9860469-10542681 GCF_964199755.1 Larus michahellis | reverse complement strand
ATTTAACTCCATTGACCACCACTCTTTGGGACCGCCCATCCAGCCAGTGCTTGATCCAGCAGATCGTATGCTCATCCAGGCCATGAGCAGCCAGTTTTTCCATGAGAATTCTATGGGGAACAGTGTCAAATGCTTTTCGAAAGTCTAGGTAGACAATGTCCACAGCCTTTCCCTCGTCCAATAATCGGGTCATCTTGTCATAGAAGGAGATCAGGTTCGTCAGGCAGGACCTGCCTTTCATAAACCCATGCTGACTAGGCCTGATCCCCTGCTTGTCCATTATACGACTTGTAATGGCACTCAAGATGATCTGCTCCATGACCTTCCCTGCTACCAAGGTCAGACTGACAGGCCTATAGTTTCCCGGATCCTCCTTTCTGCCTTTCTTGTAGACAAGTGCTACATGCCCTGCTGGATCTGTTGTTTGTAAATAGGGAAGGTCTTGTGGGGGATGTGAAGGTTGGAGGCTGTCTTGGGAACAGTGACCATGAAATGATAGAGTTTTCGATTCTGCGAGAAGCAAGGAGAGGGGTCAGCAGAACTGCTACCTTGGACTTCCGGAGGGCGGACTTTGGGCTTTTCAGGAGCCTGGTTGACAAAGTCCCCTGGGAGGCAGTCCTCCAGGGCAAAGGAGCCCAGGAAGCCTGGATGATTTTCAAGAAGGAAGTCTTAAAGGCGCAGGAGCAGGCTGTCCCCATGTGCCAGAAGACAAGCCGTCGGGGAAAAAGGCCGGCCTGGCTAAACAGGGAGCTAGTGTTACAACTTAGGGAAAAAAAGAGGATCTATGGCCTCTGGAAGGAAGGGCAGGCCACTCAAGAGGACTACAAAGAGGTAGTTAAGCTATGTAGGGAAAAAATCAGGAGGGCTAAAGCCCAGCTGGAGCTAAACCTGGCTTCTGTTGTCAAGGACAACAAAAAAAGCTTCTATAAATATATTAGCAATAGGAAGAGGACTAAGGATTATCTCTGTCCTCTAGTAGATGGGGCCGGCAACATAGTGACCAAGGATGAGGAAAAGGCTGAGGTACTTAATGAAGTCTTTGCCTCAGTCTTCAGCAGTAGGACCAGTTGTTCCCCGAGCACCCAGACCCCTGAACTAGAAGACAGGGATGGGGAGCAGAATGAAGCCCCTCTAATCCAAAGGGAAATGGTGAGGGACCTGCTTCAGCACCTGGAGGTGCACAAATCTATGGGGCCGGATGGGATCCACCCAAGGGTATTGGAAGAGCTGGCGGAGGTGCTCGCCAGGCCACTTGGTATCATTTATGAACAGTCCTGGACAACCGGGGAGGTCCCAGCTGACTGGAGGTTAGCAAATGTGACACCCATCCACAAGAAGGGCCGGAAGGAGGATCCGGGGAACTACAGGCCAGTCAGTCTGACCTCGGTGCCTGGGAAGGTCATGGAACAGATCCTCCTCAGTGCCATTACACGGCACATGCAGGAGAACAGGGTGATCAGGCCCAGTCAGCATGGGTTTGTGAAGGGCAGGTCATGCCTATCAAACCTAATATCCTTCTATGATAAGGTGACCCACTTAGTAGATGAGGGAAAAGCTGTGGATGTTATCTACTTGGATTTTTGCAAAGCTTTTGACACTGTTTCCCACAGCATTCTCCTGGAGAAACTGGCTGCCCATGGCCTGGACAGGTGTACTCTTCGCTGGGTAAAAAACTGGCTGGATGGCCGTGCCCAGAGAGTGGTGGTAAATGGAGTTAAATCCAGTTGGTGTCCGGTCACAAGTGGTGTCCCCCAGGGCTCGGTGCTGGGGCCGGTTCTCTTTAATATCTTTATCAATGATCTGGATGAAGGGATTGAATGCACCCTCAGTAAGTTCGCAGATGACACTAAACTGGGCGGGCGTGTTGATCTGCTTGAGGGTAGGTTGGCTCTGCAGAGGGATCTGGACAGGCTGGACCGATGGGCTGAGACCAATGGTATGAGGTTCAACAAGGCCAAGTGCCGGGTCCTGCACTTGGGACACAACAACCCCATGCAGCGCTACAGGATTGGGGCAGAATGGCTTGAAAGCAGCTCGACAGAAAAGGACTTGGGAGTGTTGGTTGACAGCCGGCTGAATATGAGCCAGCAGTGTGCCCAGGTGGCCAAGAAGGCCAACAGCATCCTAGCCTGTATCAGGAATAGTGTGGTGAGCCGGACTAGGGAAGTGATCATCCCCCTGTACTCGGCACTGGTGAGGCCCCACCTCGAGTACTGTGTTCAGTTTTGGGCCCCTCGCTACAAGAGGGACATTGAGGTGTTGGAGCGTGTCCAGAGAAGGGCTACAAAGCTGGTGAGGGGCCTGGAGGACAAACCTTATGAGGAACGACTGAGGGAGCTGGGGTTGTTTAGCCTGGAGAAGAGGAGGCTGAGGGGAGACCTTATCACCCTCTACAACTACCTGAAAGGAGGTTGTAGAGAGATGGGGGCTGACCTCTTCTCCCTGGTGACAAGTGATAGGACGAGGGGAAACGGGTTCAAGTTACGTCAGGGGAGGTTTAGATTAGATATTAGGAGACACTTTTTCACTGAAAGGGTTATTAAACATTGGAATAGGCTGCCCAGGGAGGTGGTGGATTCACCATCCCTGGAGGTGTTTAAAAAAAGGGTAGATGGGGCACTGAGGGACATGGTTTAGAAGTGGCTCTTGTCAGGGTAGGCTAAAGGTTGGACTCGATGATCTTAAAGGTCCCTTCCAACCTCAACAATTCTATGATTCTATGATTTGCTACCCTCCAGTCCATCGGGACCTCCCCAGTTAGCCATGACTTCAGGTAGATAATGGAAAGCGGCTTGGCGAGCACGTCTGCCAATTCTTTCAGCACTCTTGGATGTAACCCATCCGGTCCCATAGACTTGTGTGCATCCAAGCAGTGCAGCAGGTCACTGATCACTTCCTCTTTAATTGTGATGACCTCGTTCAGCTTCCCCTCCCTGTCTCCCAGCTCATGAGGCTGGGTGCCCAGGGAACAGCTAGTTCCACTGCTAGAGACTGAGGCAAAGTAGGCATTGAGCACCTCAGCCTTTTCCTCATCCTTTGTGACTATGTTTCCCTCTGCATCCAATAAGGGAGGGAGATTTTCCCTAATCCTCCTTTTGTTGTTAATGAATTTATGGAAACATTTTTTATCCTTAACAGCTGTAGCTAGGTTGAGCTCTAGCTGCACTTTGGCTCTCCTAATTTTCTCCCTGCATAGCTTTGCTATATCCTTATAGTCTTCATGAGAGACCTGCCCCCTCTTCCAAAGGTCATAGACTCTCCTTTTGTTCTTGAGGTCCAGCCAAAGGTCCCTATTTAGCCAGGCCGGTCTCCTTCCCCGCCTACTTGTTTTTCGGCACACGGGGACAGCCTCCTCCTGTGCCTTTAAGACTTCTCTCTTGAAGTATGTCCAGCCTTCCTGGGCTCCTATATCCTTCAGGGCAGCCTCCCAAGGGATTTTGTCCAGCAGTCTTCTGAAAAAATCATAGAATCATAGAATCATAGAATTGTTGAGGTTGGAAGGGACCTTTAAGATCATCGAGTCCAATCTTTAGCCTACCCTGACAAGAGCCACTTCTAAACCATGTCCCTAAGTGCCCCATCTACCCTTTTTTTAAACACCTCCAGGGATGGTGAATCCACCACCTCCCTGGGCAGCCTATTCCAATGTTTAATAACCCTTTCAGTGAAAAAATGCTTCCTAATATCTAATCTAAACCTCCCCTGACGTAACTTGAACCCGTTTCCCCTCGTCCTATCACTTGTCACCAGGGAGAAGAGGTCAGCCCCCATCTCTCTACAACCTCCTTTCAGGTAGTTGTAGAGGGTGATAAGGTCTCCCCTCAGCCTCCTCTTCTCCAGGCTAAACAACCCCAGCTCCCTCAGTCGTTCCTCATAAGGTTTGTCCTCCAGACCCCTCACCAGCTTTGTAGCCCTTCTCTGGACACGCTCCAACACCTCAATGTCCCTCTTGTAGCGAGGGGCCCAAAACTGAACGCAATACTTGAGGTGGGGCCTCACCAGTGCCGAGTACAGGGGGATGATCACTTCCCTAGTCCGGCTCACCACACTATTCCTGATACAGGCCAGGATGCTGTTGGCCGCCTTGGCCACCTGGGCACACTGCTGGCTCATATTCAGCCGGCTATCAACCAACACTCCCAAGTCCTTTTCTGTCAGGCTGCTTTCGAGCCACTCTGCCCCAATCCTGTAGCGCTGCATGGGGTTGTTGTGACCCAAGTGCAGGACCCGGCACTTGGCCTTGTTGAACCTCATACCATTGGTCTCAGCCCATCGGTCCAGCCTGTCCAGATCCCTCTGCAGAGCCAACCTACCCTCAAGCAGATCAACACGCCCGCCCAGTTTAGTGTCATCTGCGAACTTACTGAGGGTGCATTCGATCCCTTCATCCAGATCATTGATAAAGATATTAAAGAGAACCGGCCCCAGCACCGAGCCCTGGGGAACACCACTCGTGACCGGCCGCCAACTGGATTTAACTCCATTTACCACCACTCTCTGGGCACGGCCATCCAGCCAGTTTTTTACCCAGCGAAGAGTACAAGTACCTGTTCTGAACAGGTCAAAGTTTGCCCTCCGGAAGTCTAAGGTGGCAGTTTTACTAACCCCTCTCCTTGTTTCTCCAACAGTCAAAAACTCGGTCATCTCATGATCACTGTGCCCTAGATGGCCACCAACCTTTACTTCCCCCACAAGTTCTTCCCTGTTCACAAGAAGCAGGTCCAGGAGGGCACCTTCCCTGGTCGGCTCACTTACCAGCTGTGTGAGGAAGTTATCTTCCACACATTCCAGGAACCTCCTGGATTGTTCCCTCTCTGCTGTGTTGTATTCCCAGCAGATATCCGGGAGGTTAAAGTCCCCCACAAGAACAACGGCAAGTGACTGCGAGATTTCCCCCAGCTGCTTATAGAAAGCTTCATCCACCTCACTGCTTTGGTTGGGAGGTCTATAGCAGACTCCCACAGTGACATCAGCTTTATCGGCCCTTAACCTAATCCAAACACTCTCCACCCCATCATCAGTATACTTGATTTCTGAGCTCTCATAGCATTCTCTAACATACAGGGCCACTCCACCGCCTCTCCTTTCCTGTCTATCCCTCCTGAAGAGCTTGTAGCCATCGATTGTGGCACTCCAGTCGTGTGAGGCATCCCACCATGTTTCTGTGATAGCCAGTATGTCGTAGTTTTCCTGGTGCATCATGGCTTCAAGCTCCCCCTGTTTGTTGCTCATACTGCGTGCATTGGTATAGATGCGTTTCAGATGAGCTAACGATTCCAACACCTTTTTGTGAGTGTGGGCCCCATTTCCTACCAGACCCCTCTCAGGTGCTTCCATGATTTCTAAATGTCTGTCCCTTCTCTCAAATGAAATGGCAGAGTGAGAGTCCTCGCTAGTCCACCATCCTTCAAGCCCTGGCATGTTTCCCTTGGGTTTATTCCTGACAGGCCCAGTTATCTCCCCTTCCCCCCTCATATCTAGTTTAAAGCCCTGTCAATGAGCCTTGCTAACTCCTGCCCCAAAATTCTTTTCCCCTTCTGGGACAGGTGCATCCCACCTGCCACCAGCAGGCCAGGTGTCTCGTATAGCAGCCTATGATCAAAAAACCCAAAGCCCTGCCGATAACACCAGTCCCAGAGCCACGAGTTGACCTGATGCCTCTTCCTGTTTATTCAGATCCTGTCACAGCTTACGAGTAAGATGCTACTTTGTGATGATAGCACCATTGAGCATTAGAAACATCAGCTGTTGCTACCTTTCTCAGGGGTAATGCAACCACCGATTTGTGGAACAAACACTATAATGTAGGAGTGTGTGTGTACGTGCACTCAAATGCAGGGCTGCTGCACTTACTGCACTTCAGTGCCTAAAGCCACCAGATCTCTGAATACATACAAAATTTTTATTTTTAGATATTTTTTTTAAGAAAAAAAAAAAGACGTCTGTTCCTCCAAGCACATAAATGTCTGTTAACTGCAAAAGACTCTGTTACACAACTTAAGATGCTATTGTTCACTTGACAAACAGGAGGCCTTGCAATATGAGCTAGTCAGTCCCCTTAGCTCTGCTGCAGACTGGTACCAAATCCAGACACAGTAACTGGGCTGTACAATCATCTGCAAGTCCTCAGCAAGAACACCAAGCAGCACAGGGCCCACCACAGGAACAGAGCAGATGCAGGAAGGATGCCCAATTTCCCTCTTAAGCACTCCAGATAAATCAGTCTTGATCATCTCTTTTTGCTTCTAGGTGTACAGTCCAATGGCTGATCCATTCATGTCCCATCTGATGTTACTGGTGAACTTGGGAAGGTGGTTATCCTGCCCTGTACTTTCACACACCCCTACAAAACATTTGACCAGACCCTCACTGCCATTTGGAGGATCAAGGAACCTTACAACAGCACGATAGTTTTCAAGTGCATTAGTTAGAGCACCAGTGAGCTCTGTAAGATTGCCATCAGCTATAAAACCAAATACAAACTGCTTGGCAACCCCTGGCACAAGGACCTTTCCGTCAGGATCGACAATCTGACCTGGAGCAAGTGATACTTCTGCCGGGTGGAGTTGTCTGGAGATATCCACGACAAGTATGAAAGCAGGAATGGGATAAAGCTGCATTTGATTGGTAAGAGGGCATGAGAGCCAAAGGAGGCAAAGCCACCCTGAAGAGAAGCACGAGCCACAAGATGTGGAAACTGATGAGGTGGGAACAGAAGTTGACCTGTGATTGTCTTCCAAAGGGTTGGCTTTTCCAGCTCTGGGGTTAATTTATAACATTTGGGCAGGGAATACTCATTGCCTTCTGCAATCTTCCAGTATGAGGTGATGTGCACAACACAGGGAAGGGAATAGGAACAAAACTGGTAAGGAAATAGCCAGGCTGTGGCTGCTGGGGTAAGAGCCAGCCAAGTCCTGGGCATCCATGCTCATTGCAGGGGAGTTGGACTAGATAACCTTTAAAGGTCCCTTCCAATCCAAACCATTCTGTGATTGTATGATCCCACTTTGTCCCTGCAGCACAGGATCTGTGCAGGCAGCAGAAAGGCAAGCAGGGGTCAGCAGCCCATGGGGTGGGGTAAAAGATGTCCTTGTTATCAGGATTTAAACTGGAGAGCCTGACTGCTGAGTGTGTGTTAGCAAATGTAAGCACAAGCAAGCCTGGATGGTAACAGGGGCTTGGGAAGACAAGATACCCAGCATTCATTTGCCATAGGTTCAAACTCCTCTGGAGCGGGAAAGGTTAAGTACAAACAGCCTGAAAACCAGCTCTGATCGACAAATGTCCAACTTGGGGAGTTGGCAGTCTCTATTAACACCTAAAACTCCTTGGGCTCACCTGACCATTGAGCTACACCCAGATTAGAGGACAAGGAGGAGTTTCACAACCTCTTGAAGGTTCTTACTATCTCCAGCTTGGGCTGAAACACTGTTTTGAAATCCTGAGCAAAAAAACCCTGAGCTCTTACCCATATCTGGCTAAAAGCAGCATCTCCAGCTGCCATGATCACACTTAGCTAAGCACACCTGATCCTGTTCCTCTGGAGATCACACAGTCACAGGCTCTTCCAGTCTTGGCCAGGGGATCACTTAGAAACCACAGGAGCAACAGGCACAAGGCAAAGCATCTTTGAGGCAACACTAGACAACAGTCACACAAGGTGAGAAGTCCATCCACAGGGTGAATGTCTGCACATAAGTGACATTTGGATCCCCAAATGAGCTTGGGACCCATTGCGATAGCTGTTGGATGGACGTATGCAGGGCTTGCTCCTTCCTGTGGAGCCTGTAGACTAAATAGACACAGGGAAGGAGAGAAACTCAGAGAGGTGAACCACACTGCAGCCAAAATCTGAGTCTCAGAGTCAGACACTGCCCATCGGCTCTCACTGAAGCCCACATGCTGTTCATAGTACAGAAACCCAAAGCAAGAGCCCACCGCTGCAGCGGGACTGGTTTGCTCTGTCAGGTGAATAATACAGCTGAAAAACATCTTCTTTTAGAGCTGCTCAGCATGGCAGAGACATGGCAGAGAAAGCAGGGGTGAATCTCCAGCACAGACCACACTGCCCCGGCTATGCCCCTCCATGCCCAGTGTTCCCACAATGCCTGTGCCAAACACACCCCCAGGCTGCGACGTGCTTTGTTCGGACCCAGCATTCAGTTATAAGGAGACACAGTTCAGGAAAGTGTTAATCCCATCTCCATGGGTGCACTCGCAGATTGAGGGAGTGCTAAGTGGCCTCGGGAACAGACTCAGAACTTACTCACAAATGTAAAGGTGTCGTGTGTTAGACGATTTTGCTTGTGAAGTGAAACTGCCTTACGTCTGCTCTGCACTGTGGGCATCCAGACGGGACCCGAGGATGAGCTCGGTTACTTCTTGATAAGTTATGCATAGTCAAGGCTCTCCTTCACTTGGAGCAGCTCCTAAGTACCCACAGACAGAACATGACCAGGGCAGGATGGCAGCAAAATCCCAAGCACAAATACAGGCTAGGCGGAGAAGGGATTGATGAGAAGCTCAACATGAGCCAGCAATGCGTGCTCACAGCCCAGAAAGCCAACCACATCCTGGGCTGCATCAAAAGCAGCATGGTCAGCAGGCCGAAGGGAGGGGATTCTGCCCCTCTACTCTGCTCTCATGAGACCCCACTTGCAGTACTGCATCCAGCTTTGGAGTCCCCAGCACAAGAAGGACACGGACCTGTTGGAGGGGGTCCAGCGGAGGGCCACAAAGATGATCAGAGGGATTAGAGCACCTCTCCTATGAGGACAGGCTGAGAGAGTTGGGATTGTTCAGCCTGGAGAAGAGAAGGCTCCAGGGAGACCTTATAGCAGCCTTCCAGTATCTAAAGGGGGCCTACAAAAAAGCTGGAGAGAGACTTTTTACAAGGGCATGTAGTGATAGGATGAGGGGTAATGGCTTCAAACTGGAAGAGGGTAGATTTCAATTAGATATCAGGAAGAAATTTTTCACTATGAGGGTGGTGAGGCACTGGAACAGGCTGCCCAAAGAAGCTGTTGAGGCTCCATCCCTGGAGGTGTTCAAGGCCAGCCTGGATGGGGCTTTGAGCAGCCTGGTCTAGTGGGAGGTGTCCCTGCCCATGGCAGGGGGGTTAGAACTAGGTCTTTAGGATCTTTAAGGTCCCTTCCAACCCAAACCATTGTATGATTCTATGATAAAATCTATCATCTCTCAGGGGCTGCCTGGATTTTAACATCAGAGGAATAATGTAAGCAGACCCAAGTTGCACCCCACTTTGGGAGTAGGCCCCAACAGTATGAATGGAAGGAGTTAAATAATGCTTAAAAGGCTAATTTAAACATCAAAACACGCAGACGCATGACAACTAACACAGCTAGCTTTCTTAAAGATCAGTTCTCCAGCCTCAAACCCTTCATGCATTACATACCCAAGTCTCTGGAGGCGACTGGTATCGGCTGTAAAGGGTAGGTATCCCTTTAAGAATGATATTGAATGCTGTCCAAGCAAATGGACTAGCATGGAAAAAGCTATCAAGTACCTGAGGGAACTGTCTGTGCGAGAGGTGATTTATGGTGACTGGCAAGTGAATGTAGACCCTGATAAAAGGCTGTGCAAACAATCTTTGCTAAGGAAGTTTGCACAGAGTGCACCATTGATGTATTCCCATATATTGTCTACAATGGTTTGGGGAGGGTCCGATGTTGATGCACCAACTGTAAATGAAGTGGCTAACAGGGTACAACAGTATGAAGACAGTCTCTCTTGTCGCCCCACTGTGGCAGCTATGAATAAAATGACTGAGGAAAATGGAGGAAATGACCAAGATTCTAGCTCTTTCTTCAATGACTGACATCTGAGGAGGACCCCATGTCCTGGTTTGAGGTAAAACAGAAACAACTTTCTGTTCAGTAATTTTACTTCTTAGCTAGGCCTCTCCTAACTCTCTGAAATTAACAGCATAGTGTCCAGAAAACTGTTCGTTCTCAGAGTGATAAGACCAATGTTTATAGTTCATGCCAAGGAATGGTATGCAGACAGGCTCTTGATTATACTTATTGCTATAACAGCCAAGGTCAGCTAATTTTGTTATTTGCCCCATTGGAGGGTCGGAAATGGAAAAGCGTAAAGGGGTCCCACCTGCAGGGAGGAGTGGACAGGACAGGTAACCCAAAATTGACCAACAGGGGTATTCCATCCCATCTGCCCCATGCTCAGTATAAAAGCTGAGGGATCAAAGGGTCAGCGCTCTTTTCCTGAAATGGCCGACATCCAAGGAGGACCCTGTCTTTTCATCAGCCTTTGATCCCGATCCGTGTGTTCCTGACTCCAGATCTGGAATCCAGTTCCCACCCATCGCTGAGTCTAGTCTGAGACTTCCTCAGTGCCTGCCAGTGACATCATCCTGGGAGCTTGATATGGTTTTGTATATACTGTCTCTATTTCATTATTTCCTTTTTCTTTTATTCTTAATATTTTATTAAAGTAGTTTAGTTTCTTCTAAACTCGTAAATCTCTCTCTCTCCTCCTGCTCTCCTTGTGTGAGAGGTGGGGGGAGAGTATCTGTCACTGGCCATTGGCCAATTTGGCCAAAACCACGACAGATTTATTGGCGCCCAATGTGGGGCACAAACGGAGCTCTGATAGATTGCCTGAATAGCTTGAATTCCAGCTTGCTCAGGGCGAACAGACAGTTCTTATCATGTCGTTCCTATGCGAAATGTTATATTGTGTCTTTAGAGAGCTTTGTTTGAAGTTAATTGATGCAGTGGTGTTTAACTGGTTGAATATATTGCATGGTTTATTTGTTCTTTGTGTTTGGATGTGGTGGGTTAAGCGTGCTATGCTGGTGTGGGTTTGCCTTCAGATGTATAAAATAATTGCTTGGATAACGGTTCTACCTGCATATCTTGGGCATCATGTGGTGGATTCTTTTACTAATTACACTCTTTGTTTTACCTGGGGAAAGTTTACTTTGCCCTTTGATTATACCGAAGTGACGCTAACAGAATCAGGGGATGAAAAACCTTCAGGCTGTTTAGAGAGTGAATGTTACTTTCATTGGTATGTGATTTTGTTGTTGGGTTTCCTGAATGTGTCATGGGGGTGGTTTATTGTTAAATATCAGTGCAGGAGTGAGTATTATGTGACATGTGATATTGCTACTCAAACCCCACGGCCAAAATCAAAGATAGCAGAAATTCAAACAATCCTGCCACCGGAAGCCACAGCAGAAATTCAAACACACCCCACCCTACCCCCGCGAAAGCTACAGCAGAAAAAAAAACAACTCAAATTACTGCCCAAGCCACAACACAGACACAAACAACGACACCGGTCCCAACACCAGCACAAGCAGCATCAATTACCCCTCCCCCACAGGCCCCGACATCGCCCAGGCCCATATCGGCTGCCCCCCACCGGCCCCGACGAAAGCCACGCCTCCGACCATACCGACACCGGCGCCAGTGGCATCGGCTGCCCCGGCTCCGGCCTCGGTCCATCCCAGCAGCAGTCACTCAGCAGCCTGCGGCCAAAGTTACTCCACCGCCTGTACCCACCCCCACCTGTATCGCCAGCCCCTCCCCCGCCCGCAGCGGCACCGGTTGCTCCAGCCCCGACAACGAGCACGGTCACTGCTCTGGCTGCTCCGACAACGAGCGCTGCTGCTGCTACCCAAACTCCAGCAGAACCGGCACAAGTTGCCCCTGTAATAAGTAACTAAAGGTGATTTGCTGATCAAACAAGTTAAGCAAGAGGAACGAACCCATTGTGGCAGTCTTGAGAACTCCCTGTTTAACCAGAAGAGACATGCCCACAATGTTATCTTGCTACACCAACATGGGAACTCCTGTTTGACAAAAAGCTTAACCACAATGTTATCGGAATGTATTATTTTGAGCTGATTCTGTGACCGACATTTTATCTAAACTACCTCAAGCAAGAAGCTACAGAGGGGCGTACCGAAGATGTCGAAACCGACCTCTGTGAAGATAAAAAGAGCTGCTCAGCTTGCTTGAATTTGCGAGCCTTTGGTGGAGCTGCGACTCCCCGGCCGCCCAGCGCTGCTTTTGCCTTCCTACCTCAATAAATATTTATTGAATCTATTTCGGACTCGATTTATTTTAAATTCAACTATAACAAATTTGGTGCCGTGACTCAGATCCAGACAGCCGACTCGGGATTCAACTCTGGGAGGGCGCCCCATCTTCGGATGGTCCCGGAGGAGATTCCGACTTAGCTCACCTGGATTTTCCGAACTGAGATAGGAAAGCAAAAAGAAAAGAGAAAGGAGATACTGCAGTTCCCCGTAATTTTTGTGCACGAAGAGCCGGACGAAGACTCGGGAGTGAGTAAGTATATTGCGGTTCCGTTCGGTCGGGGATTGGGTACCCGGGTGCGAGTGACTGAGACGTCCACTGGGCTTAGTAGCCCACCGGACGAAGTGAGTGTGGACCTCCTAATAGTGCGGTTCCCATTGTCCGCGAGGGCGTGGGCCACGAACGGAGGGAAGTGAGTGAATTTTGAGTGAAAGAAGGCACTTTCGGAAGATGGGACAGAAGAAAAGTAGGACTTCTGGTTCCATGCAGGAGATACGGGGTGGGGGTGGGCTCCCCGATATAGCCCAAGATAGCCCGTTAGGCCTAATGATTCGATATTGGGATAGTTCCCCTTCTCGAAAAGGGAAGTCCAAGGAGAAATTGGTCTATTATTGTATGGAGGTATGGGGAAGAAAACAGATAAGAAAAGATTTATATTGGCCAATTCATGGATCCTTAGAGGATTGGATATGCCAACAATTAAACATATATGGTAACAACAAACGACCATTTAATAAGGAGGAGAGTGAATACGCCTTTTTATGGATCCTGGGCACGGCTCAGGCCGCTAATTTGTTTCCATTAAAAGAAAAGAAAAATGATAGAAAGAAAAGGTGGGATGTAGACGAACCTCCAGCGTCTCCCCCACCCTATGTCCCCCCTCCGCAAGGTCCTGAGCAAGATCTCCCTCCAACAGCCCCCACAGAACCTGGGGAAGAGGCTCCTCCTTCTAATCAAAGAATAACTAGAAGTCAAACTAGAGAAAGGAGGGAGGAAAACTTGTTGTATCCCTTAAGGGAGACTGCTATGGGGGGACCACAACCCGGAGTTGGATTTGTATCTGTACCCCTCAGCTCCGGGGATGTGAGGGAATTTAAGAAAGAAATGGGACACTTGTTAGAGGACCCATTAGGGGTAGCAGAACGTTTTGATCAATTCCTCGGGCCTAACATTTATACTTGGGACGAGATGGAATCTATTTTAAAGATCTTGTTCACAAACGAAGAACGAGGAATGATCAGAACGGCAGGCATGAGGCATTGGGATCAGAGGCATCAGCATGGTCCCGCCGGAGATGTAAAATGGCCCTTACAGCGGCCCAATTGGGACAATCAAGACCCCGCACATAGAAATAACATGATTGATCTGCGGGATATAATAATTCAGGGGATTAGAGATTCTGTACCCAGAGGGCAAAATATTAATAAGGCCTTTAATGAACAACAAAAGAAAGATGAAACCCCCACTGAATGGCTGGAAAGATTGAGAAAAAGTTTACAGCTATATTCCGGGTTAGACCCCGATAGCCAAGTGGGTCAAGCCCTGCTGAAAACTCAATTTGTAGCTAAATCTTGGACAGATATAAGGAGAAAGTTAGAGAAAGTAGAAGACTGGCAGGGAAGGGGGTTAGATGAATTATTACGAGAAGCTCAGAAGGTGTATGTGAGAAGGGAGGAAGAAAATCAGAAGAAACAAGCCAGAATCCTGATGGCAGCTGTAAGGGAAGGACAAAATCAGGGCAGGAGAGGAGAAAGTCCCCGGAAGGGCCCAGTAGAACCGAGAAGAAGAAGATTTAGTTCGCAGGACATAGAATGTTTTTATTGTCGCAAGAAGGGACATCTACAGAGAAATTGTCGGAAAAGAAGGCAGGATGAGGAGATTTTTAAGGAAGATTGGGGGGGTCAGGGGCTCTATTTGCTGGGGACCCCTAAGGTTACCGAGCCCTTGATAAAATTGAAATTGGGTCCTCAGCACGAAGTGTTCGAGTTCCTTGTGGACTCGGGTGCCGAAAGATCAACAGTCCAAAAGTTACCATCTGGATGTGTTGAATCAAAGGATAAACTCCAAGTAGTTGGTGCAAAGGGGGAACCCTTTAAGGTGCCCCTGATAAGGAATGTAACAATAGAAGCCCCAAATAAATATGGGGTGGGAACATTTTTATTGGTCCCAGAAGCTGAGTATAACCTCTTGGGACGAGACCTGATGGTGGAATTAGGAATCAATTTGGAAGTAGAGCAAGAGAAATTAAAAGTAAGATTATGCTTATTAACTGCAGAAGATGAAGCCAAGATTAATCCAGAAACTTGGTATAGCCCAGGGTCGGTGGGAAAATTAAATATCAAACCGATCACGGTCTCCATAAAAGACCCAGACCAGCCAATTAGGATAAAACAGTATCCCATCTCTAGGGAGGGGAGAGAAGGGTTGCAGCCAGTAATTGAGAGACTTTTGGCCCAAGGGCTTTTGGAACCCTGTATGTCTCCCCACAATACTCCCATATTGCCCGTAAAGAAGCCGGATGGGTCCTATCGTTTAGTACAAGATCTGAGAGCCGTAAATGAACGAACCATTACCCGGTTCCCTGTGGTGGCTAACCCGCACACTATACTTAATCAGTTAAGTCCAGATTATAAATGGTATAGTGTTATAGATTTAAAAGATGCTTTTTGGGCTTGTCCCTTAGAAGGAAAATGTAGGGACTATTTTGCTTTCGAGTGGGAGAACCCCAAGACCCATAGAAAACAACAATTACGGTGGACCGTTTTGCCCCAGGGATTTACAGAGTCTCCGAACTTGTTTGGACAAGCTCTGGAACAGTTACTGGAATCTTATGAATTAAGTCAGGGACTAATTCTAATACAATACGTGGATGATTTATTGATCGCTGGAAGAACTCAAGAAGAAGTCAGAAATGAGAGCATCAAATTATTGAACTTTTTAGGCCTCAAGGGATTAAAGGTCTCTAAATCCAAATTACAGTTTACTGAAGAAGAGGTAAAATATTTGGGGCATTGGCTCATAAAGGGACACAAGAAATTAGATCCCGAAAGAGTAAAAGGAATTTTGTCTCTAACAGCTCCCACTAATAAAAGACAGATAAGACAGTTATTAGGATTATTAGGGTATTGTCGACAGTGGATAGAAAATTACAGCAGTAAAGTAAAATTCTTGTACGAAAAATTAACTAAAAACGGGTTGGTAAAATGGTCCCCTGAAGATGAGAATCGTTGGGAAAATATAAAAAGAGATCTGGTAGAAGCACCTGTCCTCAGTTTACCCGATATCCGTGAACCCTTTCAACTCTTTATCAATGTAGATAACGGGACAGCTTATGGGGTTCTGACCCAAGGATGGGCAGGGCAGAGAAAGCCTGTAGGATATTATTCTAAAATACTGGATCCTGTAAGCCGCGGGTGGCCCACCTGCTTGCAAGCAATAGTGGCCACTGCATTAGTAGTGGAAGAAGTTGGAAAAGTCACCTTGGGAGGTGAACTAAAAGTATACACCCCCCATAACATTCGAGGAGTATTGCAACAACAGGCTGATAAGTGGCTTACAGATAGTCGACTGCTAAAATATGAGGGAATTTTAATTAACTCCCCTCGACTAGAAATGGAAACCACTTCTATTCAGAATCCTGCCCAATTTTTATACGGAGAACCTAAAGAAGATTTGACACATGACTGCCTCCAACTAATAAATTTGCAGACTAAAATAAGGGAGGACTTAGAAGACGATGAATTAGACAAAGGAGAAAAATTATTTGTGGACGGCTCCTCACGAGTGGTTGAAGGACAATGGAAATCAGGATATGCTATTGTGGATGGGTATACTTTTAAGATAAAAGAATCAGGACCATTAAGTAAAGCCTGGTCCGCGCAAGCGTGTGAGTTATATGCTATGCTAAGGGCATTAAAGCTCTTAGAAAATAAAGTTGGAACTATTTATACAGATTCAAAGTATACCTTTGGGGTGGTACATACTTTTGGAAAAATTTGGGAAGAGAGAGGCTTAATTAACACCCAGGGAAAAGGATTAGTCCATGAAAAGCTAATCTTAGAAGTTTTAAAGGCATTAAGAGGTCCACTAAAGATAGCCATAGTCCATGTAAAAGGACATCAGAAGGGACTAACCCATACTGTAAGAGGAAACAATCTAGCCGACGCGGAGGCAAAACGGGCTGCATTATTAATGGTTCAGACCTTGAGAGAGGAACCTGAAAGGCTAAAATTAGATAAAACTTTCACTCTCCAAGAATTGGATAAGCTAAAACAAATTGGAGCAAAAAGAGATGGTGATAAATGGCTGCTACCAGACGGCAGGGAAATTCTTCCAAAAGGATTAGCTCGGGGAATACTGAATAAATTACACCATAAAACTCATTGGGGAATTCAAGCTTTAGTGGATCAGTTTGAGACAAACTATGCCTGTGTCGGAATATACGGTCTAGCTAAAAGGACTTTAGAGGGATGTTTAACCCGTCACAAAGTGAATAAACGACAACTTAGGGAAAAGGTTCAAGGAGGTCGTGAATTGGCTAAAAGACCCTTTGAGAAAATACAGGTGGATTTTACCGAATTGCCAAAGGTGGGGAGATATCAGTATTTATTGGTCTTGGTTGATCACCTTACGCACTTTGTAGAAGCCTTTCCAGTGGTAAGAGCTACTGCAAAGACAGTTATTAAGATTCTCTTGGAAGAAATTATTCCAAGATATGGGACTGTTGTGGTAATTGACTCAGACCGAGGTCCACATTTCACATCCAAAGTAATTAAAGAGACAACTGAATTGTTTGGTACAAAATGGGAATACCATACTCCCTGGCACCCACAGAGTTCTGGGAAAGTAGAAAGAATGAATGGGGAGATAAAGAAACACCTAACCAAACTTATGGTGGAAACAAAAATGAATTGGGTTAAATGTTTACCATTGGCTTTGCTTTACATTAGAACTCAGCCAAGAACAGATACTGGTATATCCCCCTTTGAAATGTTGTATGGAATGCCTTATGACTTTGGGTTATTAGTGGAACACCCAAAAGTCGAGGATAAACTTTTAACAGAATATATTTTAGAACTTACAAAAAGAAGACAGGAACTAAGAAAGAAGGGCTTGGTAGTACAAAGACCTCCCTTGGACATTTCCATACACCGAATCCATCCCGGAGACCAGGTACTAATCAAAACCTGGAAAGAAACCTCCCTAACACCCCGTTGGGAAGGACCCTTTGTTGTTTTACTCACCACAGATACGGCTGTACGGACAGCAGAAAAAGGATGGACTCACGCTAGTAGAATTAAGGGACCTATCTTCCCAGAGAAGTGGACTGTGACGTCGGAACCAGGAGATCTTCGAATAAAGATAAGGAAAAGCGAGACCGGTAAATGAACCACTCCAGAAGGGAAGTAAGAGATAGTTTATATCGATGGTTCCAAATACCACCAGGAAATACTCTACGAAAGGTATATTTTGCACCTTGGAGTGAAGAAAGGATACCGGACCAAACGGGGGGGGTGGATTATACAAACTAACAGGAACTCCCCAGGTTTTTCCATTTTGTTGCGAAACAGAGACGGAGATACCTGAATCACCCAGAATAGGAGATCTCTGGGGAATACCCTGCTTAAAACACCCTACTTCCGGACATTTATGTTGGGTTGTTTGCCGATGTCTAAATTGTAATAGAGATTGGTCCTGTGTTTCATTTAAGAGACAACCCTAGTGTATGAAATGTCGCAATGATTTGATACGTGCCAGGGGACCAGAGGATCCAGTGGAAATCTGTAAATTATTTTGTGGATGGGAACTGTCAGTACCTGAACTTTGGGAAGTATATGAAACAGACTGGTATAGAGTTTTAAGACAGTGTGCTATAAGATTCGCCTGGAAACGGGCACAACAACCACATAGGTGGAAATATATTTGAGAGATAACTAACTCTTTAGACCTTGGAAATTATTGACAGGATAACAGCAAAATTCCCCTGAAGACTATCTGCTGCTGCCGAGAAGATCTTGATATCCCGTTGCTCTCTGCAAAGGAGTAGACGAGGAAGGCAGAGAGGTACTAAACAGTGGGGAAATGAAAGCTGGTATCCTATTAATGGTATTGATTACCATGACTTTAGAAAATGAACATCAACCCTTCAATTGGACCTTAGGTCGATGGGAAGATTCAATAGAAGTTCGGTATAATGTGACAGCTGGACCCCCAGAATTCCAAGTTAAATTGGAAGATTTAGTCTTTTATGAACTAGACCCACCTGGCCAACGAGAAAGAGCAATAAAACCTTTTTATCTCTGCCCCAGTTCGAATCCATGGAAAAGCTATTGCAATTTCCCTAATCACTATTACTGTGCATATTGGGGATGTGAAACCGTAGCTTCAAACTGGGACGTAGCCATTAAAGATAGATTTTTAAATATAACATGGGGACCCAGAGGATGCAACCCGCCAGCTCCTAGCTGGGATGGACACATAGAGGGCTCCCACCTTGGCAACTGTAAGCATGTTATACTAGAAATCCTGCAGCCTAATGACCACGGATGGTTATTTGGATGAACCTGGGGAATGCGATATTGGGAATCTGGACCTGATAGAGGAGGACTAATATTCATTCAAAAACGGGAAGTTAAAATGCCACAAGCAGTAAGGCCCAATCGAGTCATCACAAAGAAAAAAGGGAAAAAGAAGAAGCCAAAGGTAGGAAACTCCACAGCCTCAGTCACCCCAGGGACATACCTAACCTCTACAAATAAAGTGGAGAAAATACCCAAAGACAATGAACCCTTATGGGCTGTAATGCAGGCAGCCTATCAAGCTTTAAATGCAACAAATCCAAATTTTACCATTTCCTGTTGGTTATGTTATGACATAAAGCCCCCTTTTTATGAGGGGATAGCTGTGTCATCTCCTTTTAATACCTCTACCAAGGACAATCCCTCCAGATGTAATTGGAAGGAACGGAAGGCGGGGATTACTCTCCAACAGGTCAGAGGGAGCGGTTGGTGTATAGGAAAGGTAACGTACGAGAGAAGAACTCTATGTACCAACCAGACTCAAAACTTTACATCTAATACTAAATGGGTTCTGCCTAGTCCTGGGGCATGGTGGGTCTGCTCCATAACCGGATTAACACCGTGTTTGTCCACTGCTGTTCTCAAGAAAAGTATCTCAGAATTTTGTGTACAGGTTACTGTGGTACCTAGAATCCTCTTACATGGGGAAGAAATTATGTATTTACATTGGAGCAATTTAGGACATAAAATCAACAAAAGAGAGCCAATATCTACAATTACTATAGCTACTCTACTTGGTTTAGGGGTCGCTGGGACCACCACTGGCATAACCTCCTTGGTGCAACAACAGCAGAGTCTAACATCTCTAAGAGCTGCAGTAGACGAAGATTTGGCCCGAATAGAAAAATCTATTTCCTATTTAGAGAAATCATTGACCTCATTGTCGGAAGTAGTTTTACAGAATCGAAGAGGATTGGACCTTTTGTTCTTGCAAAACGGAGAATTATGTGCTGCCCTAGGTGAAGAATGTTGCTTTTATGCTGACCATACAGGGGTAGTAAGAGATTCGTTAGCTAAACTGAGAGAGGGATTAGAGAAAAGAAAACGAGAGCGAGAGGCTCAGTACTCCTGGTATGAATCTTGGTTTAATCAGTCACCATGGCTGACTACCTTAATTTCTACTTTGGCGGGACCCCTCACGATGTTGCTATTGGCTCTGACTTTTGGACCCTGTGTCATTAATAAATTTGTAACCTTTGTTGAAAGTAGGTTAGAAAAAGCGCAGCTAATGGTGATGAAGCAATCAGAACTGGCAATGAAAATTATACCGAACGAAAATCCTGAATTAGATGCAGCTTTTGAGGTATTGTCTAGGTTTGATCAGCAAATCACTTATAAATAAAAGAAGGGGGGGATTGTAATAAGTAACTAAAGGTGATTTGCTGATCAAACAAGTTAAGCAAGAGGAACGAACCCATTGTGGCAGTCTTGAGAACTCCCTGTTTAACCAGAAGAGACATGCCCACAATGTTATCTTGCTACACCAACATGGGAACTCCTGTTTGACAAAAAGCTTAACCACAATGTTATCGGAATGTATTATTTTGAGCTGATTCTGTGACCGACATTTTATCTAAACTACCTCAAGCAAGAAGCTACAGAGGGGCGTACCGAAGATGTCGAAACCGACCTCTGTGAAGATAAAAAGAGCTGCTCAGCTTGCTTGAATTTGCGAGCCTTTGGTGGAGCTGCGACTCCCCGGCCGCCCAGCGCTGCTTTTGCCTTCCTACCTCAATAAATATTTATTGAATCTATTTCGGACTCGATTTATTTTAAATTCAACTATAACACCCCGGTGACCAGGACGCAGAAAAGAAAGTTAGCTCGTTCCCTTGCCTCTGACGACAAAGACCAGCCCAAGCCAGACAGCATAGGAGAGGGTTCCTCTGAGGAAGATCCAGGAGAGGGTCCTTCTCAGGCAGCATTAACACAGGATGAGGACTCAGATGCAGAGATAATCATTAAATCCTTCTCTATGAAGGATTTGAGAAATATGAGGAAGGACTTTAGTCGTCATGAAGGTGAGACACTTATCTCCTGGTTGCTCTGATGCTGGGACAATGGGGCTGATTCCATAGACACAGAAGGTAGAGAAGCTAAGCAGTTGGGAAACCTGTCCAAAGATGGAGGTACTGATAAAGCGATTGGGAGAAAGAGAAACACTCACAGTCTCTAGAGGGGATTGCTATTGTGAGAAATAAATTCCGGTCCAAATGAAATAGGCTCAGGCAGAATCCTCTGTGAAGCACATTTTTATTCACGTTCTTGCAAGAGCGGGTGACCTAGCAAGTAGGCACACTTCCAGTTCTTGAAACACACCTTTGTATTCCCTAATCCCGGCCGAATTTTTCCCTCCCCTGTTTCCCATTAGTTAGGTACTCCAGGGTTCACAGTCTGTCCGAGGCGCCTAAAATTCTTCTTGGATGTTTTGCCTCTGTTTACTTCTCTTTATGCTACACCTAGAGGGATTATCTGACTAGTTTATTTCCTTCCTTTTTGGTAAAAGATTGCTCAATGTCATTAGCCCTGGTTAAATGTTTGACTACCCTTCTAGTCACTAATCCAGTAGGAATCAGTTTGTCCTTTTGTCTGTGTGATAAGAGATGTTCTACAAGCCTTTGCTGGAGCCTCTTTGTCTTAGTCATTCCCTTATCATGTCACCTCTGATGGAAACAGCTTTTCTCCTCTGCAAAAGCAATACCTGCCTTTCTTACAACTTCCCCCTTTCCTTTTTCATAATCTTATTGTCTTTTGCATTTCTAGGGCATGGTTCCATATGAGGCCTCTAGACCTGACAGCATGATGTTACATTCTTCTTCTTCTTCTCAAGAGTTTTTATTTTCTTCTAGATGAAGCATTTTCCCAGGGTATGGGGGAGGGTCTACTTCCATTCGTTTCGTTAGGGCAGTTTCAATTAATCGTTGAACTAATCCTCGCACACAGGGAATGATACAGCATCCTGCAGCCACTAACATTCCCGCTACCATTATAAGAGAAGTCAATATTGATACCACCATACCTTTCCATTTCCCAAACCAGGAATCCAGCCAACCTATCAGTGAGGTGTGTATTCCAGAGTTCTCAGCTAACTCATCAGCTAGAGTGGTGAGCCCTTGAAGGGCTTTAGTTATAGTACCATCTGGAGTTGTATTGTTTGGGATGAAGGTACAGCACCGATTCCCTAACATTACACACACACCTCCATTCTCTGCTAAGATCATGTCCAGGGCGATCCTATTTTCCCATGCCATTCGGCTGGTTGCATCCAATTGTTCAGCTATTCCTTTCAATGCATCTCTGGTATAATTAATAAACCTCTGTTGGTTATAGTGAATATAATTTATCCAATCTACATTTCTGTTTATAGTTACCCACCAGAAAAGGACAGATTCGAATCCTGCTCCTGTCTGATTCCTTGCTTTGTGTTCATCTGGGACCCCTCTAGGGACTCCAATAGGATCTCTATATATCCGTTCATCAAAGGATACCCCTAAACTCCTTTCTACTCTATTGCCTGAGCTCAGGGATCCTGTTCCTTTTTCAAATGCTAGGGTGAATGGTATTGCCAATTGTACCATTCCACATGTACCTTTCCAGTTAGCCAGCAACACAGATCGCAAGGTCTTCCCTCCACAATACCACCAGAGATCCGCCCGAGGCACTCGTATCACTGAGTAGTTTCCTTTCACATCCTTGGTCACATTCAGAGTTTCAGTGCACAGGGTAAATCCCCTCACAGGTTTGGCAGCCTTCACACCCTGCCATGAGAGGCACGCTGGATGGTTACCAATTGCTGTGGAAAATGCTGGTGGCACTTTAACATCTCTAGATTCCAAGGCAGGAAACAGTAAGGAAAGTGAATGACAAGTCTCATTTCCCCAGGTGGTCTTTTCTTGGTATAATGCTATCATACACCACATCCCTACGGAATCTTTCGTCCACCCTAAGGGAAAAGGGACGATCTGTGCTGGGGGCCTTCCTGAGGCACAAGCAGAGCAATTGCTTTGGTTCAAACTACTAACAGTATATTTTACCCATTCTACCCAAGCATTTGTCTCACCGTACCCTGTTTCAATCCCAAATGTTTGTCTAAGATCTTTAATCTCAGTAACCGTGACCAAAGCTGGATCATTCAGTGGTTCCCTCTGTTGTATTACTGGGAGTTTTAGTAGTCATAGTTGTCCCTTCTGCTTAACTGCTATTTTCCAGTATGTCTATTCTAAATCTTCCCCTTGGATCTCTTCCAGACACATCTGCTCCTATTCCATATATTAGGTTAGCCGTATCATCCCCCTGGGTTATAGTTATCAACAGAGGATTACATTCAAAAAGGCCACACTCTGGGGAAGGTGATCCTTTGTAAAAATGTATTTTCTTTTTGAGAGGGTAATAATAAGAAGACTTGATCCACTCGTCATCAACGGTCCACCCTCCAATTTGGGTGGTCCACCACACTTCACTCCATCAGTCACAAGGTGCAGCCTCGTGATATCCCTCTGTGACCCTCCAAATTTCTGGGAACAGGTAACTGTTTTCGCCACTCAACCATCTTTGGGCCTCTAGATTCCCACACTTCAGTACTTGACAGGCATCAAAGCATACAGTCTGTGGGGTATTTCCTTTAGTGATATTTATGATAAGCCTAACCGGGTAATCTGGGTGTGCACTTCGTAGGTGATCTAGACGTACACTCCAGCTTCCCAGTGGGAAGCTCAACACCGCCCCTATGACCAGTATCATCGCAAAATGCTTCTTAAAATTCATGGCATACACAGATTTATGTCTCCCAACTGGATCATCCCACCCCAACCCATGGCTTATTGTCTCTTTTAGGGTTACTCGCAGCGGGCTGTCAGTAGAATGTACAGTCCACTGTTCTACCGGATCTGTTGGCGGGGGTTCAACTGGTCCTTTTAGCTGAGTGTAGTGAGTCCATCTTTTTTCTGCTGTCCTTACTGTGGTTTCAGTAGTGAGGAGTACTTGGAATGGTCCTTCCCACTCTGGTTGGAGCTTACTCTCTGTCCAGGATTTGACTAGTACCCAGTCCCCTGGTTTATACGGATGGATGACAAATTCCAGTGGCGGAGTTTGAGCAAGAAGGCCTTTAGTTCTGAGGAAGGAGAGAGAAGACGACAGCCCCAGTATATATTTCTTAAGGAACATGTCCTTGGTTTCAAATGTGGGCACACCTTCCCTACTTCCAGTGTAAGGTAGTCCAAAAAGCATTTCATAAGGTGAGAGACCAGTATCCTTTCTAGGGGAGGTCCGGATTCTCAATAGTGCTATTGGTAAGCACTTGATCCATGGCAGTTTTGTCTCAAGAATTAATTTAGATAGTTGCCTCTTAATGGTTTGATTCATTCTTTCAACCTTCTCAGGTGACGGGGGATGCCAGGGAGTGTGATAATCCCATGTTATCCCTAAACTTTCCATCACTCCCTGTAGCACCTTGGAGGTAAAATGGCTTCCTTGATCTGAATCCACATTTTCCACTATTCCATACCTAGGAACTATTTGCTCTAGCATTATTCTTATCACTCCTGCAGCTGTTGCAGAGGCTAAAGGATAAGCTTCTACCCACCCAGTGAGGTGATCTACCAGGACTAGGAGGTACTTAAACCTGCCTATGGGTGGCAGTTCAGTAAAATCAACTTGTATACTTTGTAATGGCCTTAACCCCGGTTCTCGTCCCCCTGAAGGCTGTTTTCTAAGGGTCTTCTTATTTATTTTCTTACAAATAATACACCTGTCGCAGATTTGCTTCGCTACTGTGTAAATGCCAAAACATCCATACTTCTGCAAAACTATATCACACGTTGCTTGCGTTCCCCAATGGCTTCCCTGATGTAACACTGCCATTATTTCTCTCATAGTTTGTTTATTGACCATTTCCCTTCCATCGGGCAGAATCCATTTACCATCTTTCTCCACTGCCCCTGCTTCTGTCATTGCTTCTTTTTCTTTTTCCGTGAATATCAATGGGGTTGTTATTGTCGGTACTTGAGGAACAAGATTATAAATCTTAATGGTCTCCTGCCCCAAGGCCGCCTCTTTTGCCACTTTGTCCGCTAATCTATTTCCCCTTGCAGTAATTGATTTGCCCCTCTGGTGGCCTTTAACATGTACAACTGCTATTTCACTTGGTATTAGTATATTTGCCAACACCTGTTTTATAAGTGCTTCATGTACAAGTTCTTTCCCTTTGCTATTTATTAGTCCTTGTTCTCCCCAAGTTTTACCAAAGGTATGCACTACCCCAAAGGCATAATGAGAGTCTGTAAATATTGTTCCTTCCCCTTCTCCAATTAATTTAAGTGCCTGGTTTAAGGCATACATCTCACACGTTTGAGCAGACCATGCACTAGGTAATTTTTCAGATGCTTTTACTTGTTGGCTCACTCCATCCACCACCGCATATCCATTACACCTCTTTCCTCCTGTCACCCTTGAAGAACCGTCTACAAACAAATGAAGACCCCCAGATAGGGGTTCTTCCCTTAAGTCGGGACGTATCTTTGGTACTCAATTACATCTAAGCATTCGTGTGTAAGTTCTTCATCCTTTGCCTCTACTTTTCCTTTCGACAAAAAGCTCGCTGGGTTAAGGCAAGAGCTGGTAGTTAAAATCAGATCATCCTTTTCAATTAAAATTGCCTCATACTTCAGTATTCTTGAATCAGTTAGCCATTTTCCCGCGGTTTGGGCTAAAATGGTTTTGACTTGGTGAGGGGTGCTAACTTCTATCATTCCCCCAAAGGTAAGCTTCCTGCTTTCTTCTACTAATAAAGCAGTAGCGGCTACTGCCTGCACACATTCAGGCCATCCTCGAGAAACTGGGTCTAGAAGCTTTGACAAATATGCTACTGGCTGTCGTTTATCCCCCCATTCTTGAGTTAATATTCCCAATGCAGCCCCTTTTTCTACAGTCACAAACAACTGAAATGGTTTCTCCAAGGATGGTAAAGCTAAAACTGGAGCAGTTATTAGGCTTTGCTTTAATTCACATATCAAATTCCTCTCTTCCTCTGTCCATCTTAATATATTTGGTTCATCTACTAATAATTTAGAATACAGTCCTTTAGTCCTTTGTGCATACCCTTCTATCCACAGCCTGCAGTACCCGGTTAATCCTAAAAACTTTCTCAATTCCTTTTTGGTCTCAGGCAAGGGTAATTCCACTATTCCTTTAATCCTTTCAGGACTTATCTTGCGGCTTCCTTTACTAATCAAATGTCCTAAATATTTCACTTCTGATTCTACATACTGTCATTTTGGTTTTGAGACTCTTAACCCCTGCTGACCTAAAAAATTTAATAACTCGTTGGTGGCTTCTTTTACTTTGTTTTCTTCTTCTCCTCCCGAGATTAACAAATCATCCACATACTGAAGCAGGGCTATTCCCGATGGAGGTTTGAATTGTTCAAGCACTTGTTCTAACACTTGCCCAAACAAATTAGGAGATTCTGTAAATCCCTGCAGTAGCACTGTCCATCGATATTGTTGCTTTCTCCCTGTATCTGGATCTTCCCATTCAAATGCAAATAGATCTCTGCTCCCTTCATCTAGTGGACAAGCCCAAAAAGCATCTTTTAAATCCACTACACTAAACCATTTATGATGATGAGGAATTTTACTCATTAGGGTATAGGGATTCGGGACCACCGGATGTCATGCTTGCACTATTTCATTAATCTTTCTCAAGTCTTGCACTAAGCGATATGAACCATCCGTTTTTCGCACTGGCAGGATCGGAGTGTTAAAAGGGGACATACAGGGTTCTATTAACCCGTCTTTGGCTAGTGCTTGTATTACTGGTTGCAGCCCTCGCCTTCCCTCAAGGGGAATTGGGTACTGCTTTTGTCGAATCACATTTGAATGCAGAATGAGTTTTACCCTGAGGGGTTCTATTTTTAACCCTCCTCGGTTCCCTTCACTCACCCATACCTTGGGAGGACTTATCTTTTGCTCATCCTGTTCTGTTAGCAACTTCATAGATACCATTATCTGTCCTCTTAAAGTTTCTATCTTTAATTCTAAACCAGTGATAAGATCCCTACCTAGGAGGTTACTCCCAGCTTCTGGTATGTACAACAGAGTTCCCATCACTTTTTCAGTTTTGCTTCCCACAATCATGGGTTCAAAAACAGGGACTGAGAGACCTTCACCCTTTATTCCTGATACAACTATTCATTGATTAGACAATTTTGCCCCTTGGGGTATAAAATTCAAAGAAGTTCTAGAAGCTCCAGTATCGACTAAGAAGACTGCTTCCTCTTCCTGAGGTCCCACCTTTAAATTTATCAAGGGTTCCTGGTGGGACCTCGAGCTGGGGAACCCCTGACTTCCCTATGCTACATAATCAAAATCCATCAACGACAACACTCGTTCCTCCCTTCTCAAGTCAGGGCACTCACGCCTAAAATGGCCTATTTTCCCACAATGATAACACTGGTGAACCCTGAGCTGCTGGTAGGAGTGGTCGGGGCAGCCCTCTTCCCCGTCCTCTTCCCCTGTTATTCACCCCTCTTCCTCGCCCCCAAGTTTCTCGCCTTTGAGTTATTACAGGATCAATCCTTTGTCTTACCACTTGATCCACAGTAGATACCATCATTTTTGCTTTCTGCTTCTGTTTTTCCTCCTCCCTTTTGACATATACCTTCTGGGCCTCCCTCAACAAATCTTCTAAGGGTCTCTCGCTCCACCCCTCCATTTTTTGTAATTTCCCTTGTACATCTGGCCAGGCCTTCGTGACAAAGTGAACTTTTAATAACCCCTGTGCTACTGGGTCATCAGGGTTCATGCCTGAATATTTTCTCATTTGATCCCTCAGCCTTTATAAGAAGGCAGAGGGTGTCTCATCTTTTCCTTGTTGTATTTCAAAAGCTTTAATAAGATTTTGCGACTTAGGAGCGGCTTCTCTAATGCCCCAAATTATCATTTCCCTCAGGTCTTTCATATTTGTTCTGTCTTCAGGATTATTATTATCCCACTGGGGATCCACATTTGGGAATTTCTGTTCGGCTGGCACTACACCCTGAGCAGGTGGGTTTCATTTTTCCCATTCCTGCATAGCAGCCCTTCTAATCATTCCTCTTTCTTCTCCCGTGAACAAAATATTTAAAATGGACATCATTTCGGACCAAGAATAAAAACTTGGCCCTAAGAATTGATCTAACTGTTCGGCTAGCCCTATGGGATCCTCAATTAAAGATTTCATCTCTCTCTTAAACGCCCTCACTTCACTACTTGTGAGTGGAGCACTAACATAACCCACTTCTCCTGCTCCTAGAGGAACCTCCCTTAGGGGATATGCAGTTATCTTGCTCCCGCTTCCTTCTGACCGCTCTTTTTCTGAAGGGAAAGAGAGATTTAAGATGTCTTTATGACATTGCTCTATTTCCTTGCTTAATCTGGAGCATGCTTTGGTGGGGGGCATGCTGGGGACTTTCCCTTGGGAATCTTCCCGAGGTGGCTCTTCTCTCCTGGGGGCTTGGGGCTCCCCCACTCCTGCAGCTTCAATGGGACCTGGGAGCACTGGCACTGGTGGTGCTTGGGGTGGATTATAAGGGGGTGATAAACAATCTAAAGGGTCCCAGTTTGTAGATGCGACCTTTGTGCTATCATCTGATTTATCATTAGGAGTCTTAATTGGAAACATATAAAATGGATATGGACAACTCCGACTCCCATATCTACTTATTTTAACCCAACAAAATGCATATTCGCGTTCTTCTAAGGAGACAGGTTCCTTACTATTTACATATACATTTAGAGTCTGGCACACCCAAACTTCATCAGACCCGAATTTGGGCCAAAACACACTAGGAGGTCTTATAAGCTCCTTTGTCCAGACAAAACAACAATATTGTATCATTTTCTTTTTGTCCTTATCCCTTGTACAAGATGGACTATTGCAATATCTCAACATCCTCCCTAATGGACTGTCTGGGGGAATGTTCCCGGGGTCCTTCCTAGTATCCCCTTTTCCATCCCTAGGCCTAGAATCCTTATTTCCCATTCTATACAGAGACTTTTCTTACACCCCTTCCTTTCGCTTTGTCCTTCTCCGGCTGTGCCCCTCGCGGGATTACAGAACCGCGGATCCGGACTCCACACTCGCTTTGTACTGCAGTACATCTCAGTCACTCACACACAAGTCTCTTAGAATGTCCCGACCACCAAGGCAATACTTTAACAGTCTGATTTTTCTTACCTTGGTCCATGCACGGAGTTGCCTGGTCGTACTCTCTGTGCCTACTGCACCTATCCCTTTTCCCCCTGTGGGTCACAGTGTCTGCTGTCCAACTGGGTCTCGAGATCTTAGTTGATTCCTCCCGGAATCCCTGCCAACGATCCACGAGACCGTTGAAATCAATGGGACGCGTCTTCCCGTCCTTTGGCGACAGGGACTCCCAAGAAGATGACTTCGGCTCCCGGACGAGCCCCCAAATTGTGAGAAATACGTTCCTGTCCGAATGAAATAGGCTCAGGCAGAATCCTCTGTGAAGCACGTTTTTATTCACGTTCTTGCAAGAGCGGGTGACCTAGCAAGTAGGCACACTTCCAGTTCTTGAAACACACCTTTGTATTCCCTAATCCCGGCCGAATTTTTCCCTCCCCTGTTTCCCATTGGTTAGGTACTCCAGGGTTCACAGTCTGTCCGAGGCGCCTAAAATTCTTCCCGGATGTTTTGCCTCTGTTTACTTCTCTTTATGCTACACCTAGAGGGATTATCTGACTAGTTTATTTCCTTCCTTTTTGGTAAAAGATTGCTCAATGTCATTAGCCCTGGTTAAATGTTTGACTACCCTTCTAGACACTAATCCGGTATGAATCAGTTTGTCCTTTTGTCTGTGTGATAAGAGATGTTCTACAAGCCTTTGCTGGAGCCTCTTTGTCTTAGTCATTCCCTTATCATGTCACCTCTGATGGAAACAGCTTTTCTCCTCTGCAAAAGCAATACCTGCCTTTCTTACAAGCAGGAACTGTGGTAGGACGCAAAAGAGCAACCCCTTTATTTAAGGAAATGTGTCGAATCATAGAATGGTTTGGGTTGGAAAGGACCTTAAAATCATCTAGTTCCAACTCCCCTGCCATCAGCAGGGACACCTCCCACTAGACCACGTTGCTCAAAGCCCCATCCAGCCTGGTCTTAAACACTTCCAGGGATGGGGCATCTCCAACTTCCCTGGGCAGCCTGTTCCAGTGCCTCACCACCCTCACAGTAAAGAATTTCTTCCTAATATCTAATCTAAATCTACCCTCTTTCAGTTTAAAACCATTACCCCTCATCCTATTGCTATATTCCCTCATAAAGAGTCCCTCCCCATCTCTCCCATAGGCCCCCTTTAGGTACTGGAAGGGGATATAAGTTCTCCCTGGAGCCTTCTCTTCTCCAGGCTGAACAACCCCAACTCTCTCAGCCTGTCCTCATAGCATAGGTGCTCCAGCCCTCTGATCATCTTCGTGGCCCTCTGCTGGACCCGTTCCAACAGGTCCATGTCCTTCCTGTACTGAGGACTCAAAAGCTGGACACAGTACTCCAGGTGGGGTCTCAGAAGAGCAGAGTAGAGGGGCAGAATCACCTCCCCCTCCTTGCTGGCCTCGACCTGCTGATCATCTAGGTCCAAATTCCCCCGCCATGGGCAGCAACACCTTCCACTAGACCAGGTTGCTCAAAGCCCCATCCAACCTGGTCTTGACACTTCCAGGGATGGGACATCCACAGCTTCTCTAGGCAACCTGTTCCATGGTCTCACCACCCTCACACCAAAGAATTCTTTCCTAATATCTAATCTAAATTTACCCTCTTTCAGTTTAAAAACATTACCCCTCATCCTATCGCTATACTCCCTGATAAAGAGTCCCTCCCCACCTTTCCTGTAGGCCCCCTTCAGGTACTGGAAGGCTGCTATAAGGTCTCCCTGGAGCCTTCTCTTCTCCAGGCTGAACAACCCCAACTCTCTCAGCCTGTCCTCATAGCATAGGTGCTCCAGCCCTCTGATCATCTTTGTGGCCCTGTGCTGGACCCAATCCAACAGGTCCATGTCCTTCTTGTGCTGAGGACTCCAAAGCTGGACACAATACTCCAGGTGGGGTCTCACCAGAGCAGAGTAGAGGGGCAGAATCCCTCGACCTGCTGGCCACGCTGCTGGTGATGCAGCCCAGGATGCAGTTGGCTTTCTGGGCTGTGAGCACACATTGCCAGCTCACATTGAGTGTGGGAAAGTAATGGAAGATCAGTGAGGAGGATTGTAAACACACTCAAGTGACTCGCCCCTGGGGTGCTGGGAAACACATATATCACACTAATTGTTGTTCAGTCTTGGGTGCTTGCAAGCAAAACGCTTGCACTTAGATAACGTAATTCTGCAGTGAGCTCAGGGACACCTTATCTAGCCACTTGAAAAACCTGGCCTGTTGTTGAAGAAGATCAAAGCACAGTGGGAAAACTATGCCTGCTTGAACCCTTGAAATACCAGCAAGAGCAGGGAGTCTGAGTGCTCTCACTCTCTCACTAATAAGGACTCTCACTAATAAGGACTCTCTCTTGCTCCGTGGTGCCTGCATCCCCTGCTTGCGTGCCTCTTGCCCGGGTGTTGCTTTGGATATTCCCCAATCTTCGAGGTATTGAGATTAAACTTGTTCTTTGCCTTTCATCCATGGTTCTGTGCTTGTTCCTGCATCCTGCCTGCATCGGCTCACACATTGAGCTTCTCATCAACCAACACCCCCAAGTCCTTCTCCTCAGGGCTGCTCTCAATCCGTTCATCTCAATCCATTATCATCTTATGCTGAGACCTAGGAGCATGAGCAAACTCGAATGCAGAGAGCAAAGTCACAGTATGGTTTCATGACATCATGAGCATCACGCCATGAACTTTGGCAAGGACCAGGTTCCAGTGCAGGAAAAGACAGACACAGCACCCCACTGAAGAAACGAGAACTGCCAGGGTTTAAAGCTAAATCATTGCCCTGATAAGGTTTGAGGCACAGCCCCACCACCCCATCAGAGCAAGGGGTGGCTGCAGCTTATCCCCACAAAGAAATTCAGCAGTCACCATTCACGACCCGCTGCGTTTCAAAGCTGGAAAATGCAATTCCAAAAACAGCTCAGCTTTTGGGGGGTTTGGTTATTTTTTAGTATCTGTCCTATCAATTGGAGCATCCCTCCCCTGGAGCCCTCCCAAAATCTCACTTTTCCCATCGGGCTGTCCCGACCACTGTGAAATTATTTGCTTTGGCAAAGAAGAGTTCTCCTTCCCTTTTTGTCTTAAGCGAAGTAATTTAAGAGGAAAAATTGCAGGAGGAAGTTTGCGCTCCCTCACAGCACTTAACAGCAAACCGAAGCTGGACGAGCAGACCTCTGCACCTCATCTAAATTGATTTTTTTCTGCCCATCACTCCCCCTCTCTCCCCAGCCCTCACAGCTGATGCACAGTCACCAGTACGTGGTGTGGGGACTGCTTGGGGTGGTACCTGCCTTTTCCATGGGCCAAATGACTGCATCAGGGCCTTGATCTCTCCAGAGTCATGTCCATCAGTCCATCACGCTCCCATCCAACCTCCCAACCTCCACCCCAGCTGCCTGCCCCAGGCATGTTTCCTCGGTCAGGGGGGAGGGGGGGCGGGAGGGGTCGGTGGGGGGGGGGGGGTTGAAGCACACAGGCTTTGGAAAGGAAAAAGCCAAGCAAAATCCCTGGCACCACCAATAATTTTGGGCTCAGCAAGAACTGGGGATTATTCAGTAGTCATGTTTGCAATACAAGGGGTCGGGCAGGAGTGAGTGCCCCATGCAATGCCCCATCTCCTCCTTGCCTTGGGGGCTTGGGGCTGCTCCTGCCCCTGTATTTTCTCCCACTGAGCCCCCTACTCCAGGATTCTCCTTGAAAAAGCACCATGCTGTGGCGGGAGATGAACAAACTGGGCAGTGCTAGCCCAAGCCAGCCCTGTGGCAAGGTTCTTTTCTTCAATCCAGTGTGCCACTGAAGCATGATAAACCATGTCTACTCAGTTCTCCTGGCATCACCGTTATTCCCCCCAGCCTGGGGGATGCTGCCACCACCCTCGCATCCCTCCCCTCCTGCACATTTGCAAAGCAAAGGGAGCACCGTGGAAATTTCTTGCCAGCAAATAGATGAGAAATGTCTGCCAGATGCAAAGCTGGCTTTATTTTCCAAGCCAGGTTTGATACCTATGTGGGATTTATATATTTGATGGCGCTACGCCAGAGAACACGCTAATGATGCTGGGTGAGCCCGGTGCTGTGCACTTACCCCTCTCATTCCACAACACGCAGGAGCCCCAAGCCCTACGCCCGCTCCTCCTGGGGGCCCACACACCTTCCCCCATCCTGCCAGACAGGAGCTGCTTCCCAGGCATCAACTGGGAAACCCTGAGCTCCATTCACAGATGAGGATTTTCATCCCCAAAAGACAAATTTTCATCATTTATTTCCTGGTTGCCAATACCTGGAACAAAAGCTTGGCACACCAAGAGGAACTGAGCATCCACAGCACTGACGCTCTGCAGTAGATAAGGAGCTATTCAGCACTTTTCCATTCCCAAAAGCACAGCTCAGATTCAAAAGAATAAATTGCGTCTTTCCTCGAACCATGGCTTTTCCTCTGCAGTTCGGCAGCAGCACACCGAGGGACTCGCTCCTAGTCCAGGATTAGCTCAACATCAAAGGACCCTTTTTGGCCATGGTGTCTCCAAATAAGTTCACCAGTGGCCAATTAATATTATCAAACCCTCAGCCTGACACCAGTTTCCTCCAGTGTGGCAGTGGCAACTCGCCAGGGTATATTTTGTCTGCACAGGGCAGGTTGCAAAGCCATAGCTCTCAGGACATGTGTGGACAGGCCAGGGGATGCTCAGACTCTTCAGAAAAGGCACCCCAGGACCATGAAGGTGGCTTTGAAGCCAACTCTGGACAGGGTGACCCCCTGGAGACAGCTGGGATCCACCACCTCCAGCTGTGACCCACACCCACCCGGCTCCGGCTGGATCCTACTCCGGTCCCCCGTGTCCCCGCTCACCCAGAAGTGTTCCCTGAACCACACCTCCTGCATGCTGCTACTGCCACTGTGCTCCGCCACCACTCCCAGTGCCACCACCACCAAAAGAGCACGGCAACATCCATCCCACTTGCTGCGTGGAGCCGAGCTCTCCGGGGGTTGGGGGGGCTGGGGTGCACTGCTGCAGATGGGTGAGATTGGTGTGGACGCCAGGCACGGTATCACTGTGCCGTGGGGACAAACCCACTGGTGACAGCCAAACCCCACTGACCCACAGGGATTCACGAAGGAAGCACAGAACGGAGGGTGAGCAGCACAGCCATTCAGTGCCTTCCCCAGCTGGCCTGGCCCGAGGTTGCCGGAGTATTTTGGGAAGGCTTCACCATAAGCGTCCTGTTCTTATCCTTAATTGATGAGGGGACACTGCTCATTGCAGGGGGGTTGGACTAGATGACCTTTAAAGGTCCCTTCCAACCCAAACCATTCTGTGATTCTATGAGATGGGACAGTGTGCCAGAAAGCCTGAATCACACCCACTGCCCTAAGCTGCTGCCTCTGCTTTAACATGGGGACAGCTAAAGCAGACCAGTAATGTAAAAAAGGCATTTTCCACTTAATTAATTAAGTGACCTGAGGCCACTGAGCAAATGTTTCTGAAGTTTATACTGAAGAAACCAGGTTTGCATGGATTTTTCTTTCAGTGTCTGTGGCTGCCCCAGCAGCAGAGGTAGCATCACATCTCCATTTCAGACCTGAAAGGTTTCAGTCAAAGCTTTGAAAAGGTTTTAGCAACTTCACCTGAACGTCTATCAGCTGAGGTACAATCTGCCCAGCTGCAAGCACACAAAAAACTCCAAAGTGTGAATTCTGGAATAAATTTCCAAGTTTTCTCTGTCAGATCTGGTTGCGCTGGAAGGGATCGCCTTAGGACAGACAGATAAGCCTGAGTGGGGTTGAGACCCACAACAAGGAGAGAGCAGCACAGATCAAGGTTTGGGAGCATGCGCAATGGTCACCATCAGCCCTGCCACAACAGCCACACATCGGCTTTGGCGTCACCTGCACAGAGAGCAGGTGTTAGCGCAGTGCTGGCAGCCACATGTCACACAATCACAGAATCGTAGGGTTGGAAGGGACCTCTGGAGATCATCTAGTCCAACCCCCCCTGCCAGAGCAGGGTCACCTAGAGCAGGTTGCACAGGAATGCATCCAGGTGGGTTTTGAATGTCTCCAGAGATGGAGACTCCACCACCTCTCTGGGCAGCCTGTTCCAGTGCTCTGCCACCCTCAAAGTAAAGAAGATCCTCCTCATGTTTAGGTGGAACTGCCTATGCTCAAGTTTGTGTGCCCATTACCTCTCGTCCTGTCCCCGGGCACCACTGAAAAGAGCCTGGCCCCATCCTCCTGACACCCACCCTTTAAGTATTTATAAGTGTTGATAAGGTCCCCCCTCAGCTGTCTCTTTTCCAGACTGAAGAGACCCAAATCCCTCAGCCTTTCTTCATAAGAGAGGTGTTCCAGTCCCCTAATCATCTTGGTAGCCCTTTGCTGCACCCTCTCCTGCAGTTCCCTGTCCTTCTTGAACTGGATAGCCCAGAACTGGACACAGTACTCCAGGTGTGGCCTCACCAAGGCAGAGTAGAGGGGGAGGATGACCTCCCTCGACCTGCTGGCCACACTCTTCTTGATGCACCCCAGGATGCCATTGGCCTTCTTGGCCATGAGGGCACCTTGCTGCCTCATGGTCATCCTGTTGTCCACCAGGACTCCCAGGTCTCTTTCCACAGAGCTGCTCTCCAGCAGGTCAGCCCCCAACCTGTACTGGTGCATGGGGTTATTCCTCCCCAGGTGCAGCACCCTACACTTGCCCTTATTGAATTTCATAAGGTTTCTCTCCGCCCAGCTCTCTAGCCTGTCCAGGTCTCTCTGTATGGTGGCACAGCCTTCTGGTGTGTCAGCCACCCCTCCCAGCTTTGCGTCATCAGCAAACTTGCTGAGGGTGCACTCTATCCCTTCATCCAGGTCATTGATGAATATATTGAAGAGGACTGGACCCAGTACTGACCCCTTGGGGAACACCACTCCTCACTGACCTCCAACTAGACTCTGTGCCCCTAATCACAACCCTCTGAGCTCTATCTTTCAACCAGTTATCTATTCACCCCACTGTCCATTCATCTAACCCACTCTTCCTAAGCTTCCCTATGAGGATGCTGTAGGAGACAGGGGCAAAAAAGCCTTGCTTAAGTCAAGGTAGACAACATCCACTGCCCTCCCCTCATCTATCCATCCAGTCATGCCATCATAGAAGGCATCAGAAATGATTTCCCCTTGGTGAATCCATGTAGACTACTTCTGATAGCTTTCTTTTCCTCCACATGCCTTGAGATGATGCCCAGAACGAGCTGTTTCATCATCTTTCCAGGGATGGAGGTGAGGCTGACTGGCCTGTAGTTCCCCGGGTCCTCCTTCTTTCCCTTTTTGAAGGTTGGAGTGAATAGTTGTGGTGAGCAGGACTGGGGAAGCGACTGTCCCCCTGTACTCAGCACCGCTGAGGCCGCACCTCGAATACTGTGTTCAGTTTTGGGCCTCTCACTACAAGAAAGACACAGAGGTGCTGGAGCGTGTCCGGAGAAGGGCAACGGAGCTGGTGAGGGGTCTGGAGCACAAGGCTTATGAGGAGCGGCTGAGGGAACTGGGGTGGCTTAGCCTGGAGTAAAGGAGGCTGAGGGGAGACCTTATCGCTCTCTACAACTACCGGAAAGGAGGTTGTAGCGAGGCGGGGGTTGGTCTCTTCTCCCAAGTAACAGGCGATAGGACGAGAGGAAACGGCCTCGAGTTGCGCCAGGGGAGGTTTAGGACGGATATTAGGAAAAATTTCTTCACGGAAAGGGTTATCGAACGTTGGACCAGGCTGCCCAGGGAAGTGGTTGAATCACCATCCCTGGAGGTATTTAAAAGACGGGTAGACACGGCGCTTAGGGACATGGTTTGGTGGTGGTTTTGGCAGCATTAGGTTAATGGTTGGACTCGATCTTAAAGGTCCCTTCTAACCTAGGCAATTCTGTGATCCTCAGCTCTGTGAGGATGGGAACTGCAGCTGCCACCCCCAACTTGCTCCTGTAAGGGAAGTTTGATCCACCTAACAGTTAAGATGGCCCCTGATTTTTTGGAGTTCCAGAACATACAAGCCTTTTTACATGGAAACTTTTATTCTCATTAAGATCTGTACATTCAAATCACACATACTTTTAAGTCTTTGATGGAGGTGGAACATGGGATCACAACAGCCTGGTCTGTTTGAGCAGTTTTAAGAGTTTATGCCTCAAAAGTAGCCAGGAAACTTGTGACTATTTCCTTCAACTTAGCTTCTGTCTGGTCAGAGATCTTCCCTTCGGTCCTGTTGAAAGAGTTTAAACTTCTGACACAAGAATAGATATACAGTCAATCCCCGACTAAGGCAAAGAAAAAAACCTTTACGATGAACCTTCCAATTTCTAACAAAATTAGCAGATAAATTAACACATTTCTGTTTGATGTGTGGAGCGCTATACCACTGAAACTAACATCACTTCTAAGAAATTAGTCCTGTTTAAGAACTAAGGGTTGTCAACAAATACTTTCACAACAGTTGTACCTAGTTCAACAAGGCTCCATCTTCTCTAGAGCTGCGCCTCAGAGGTGGAAGGCACATGATCTGACTCATGACACAACAAGCTAAGACCAGTCCACAGGACAGGACTGTGGAAATACTCAATCCCCAACAGTCCGCTCAGCAGCAATTAATCCACAGTACTGTAACAGCATAAAGCTGTCAAAAATATGGGAACTGACTAGATTAAGTGATTTCAGTATCGGATTAGGAGAGGTATGCAAGTAGGTTAATTTTAAGCATCAGATGGATTTTTTAAGTCAAAACTGGAGACATGAAGCTGAGCTCTGGAGAGCAGTGCAAGGACAGCAGGAAGGCTGATTTAACCTCCAGTTCTGGTACAGGCATCTTAAGGCCTGATGTTCTAGGATACACTAATAACAGTTCAGTGACCATTATCAGCACTCTGGCCATCAAGTCAATACCCTTGGGATGAAGTAAGATAAATCATCATACCTGATTGTGGAGAGGAGGGCCTGGTGCTGGCTCAGTACATGAGCTAGGAAAGCACTCTCAAATTTAGTGATTTTGCTGGGCTCCAGCTTGTCCAAGTGACCTCTTACACCAGCATAGATGACAGCAACCTGTTCCTCAATAGCCATGGGAACTGCAGGAAAGAAAGCATTCATGGCATTGGTAACTCTTATATCAGGACACATCTGACTACACAGAGGCCTTTCTTTGAAAATCGACTGCACATAGACATCATGGCTCAAGTCAGGTCTGCATTTACCAGAATGGACACAATAAATGCTGCCACAAAGACCAACCCCGTTAGCACAAGAGACTAATGGGAAATGCAGACTTGTTACATCCAAGGCACTCACCATATTGTCCTTGTTTGAGGAGCTCTGTCAGGCGTACACCACGGTTCAGCAGCTGTTGTGTGGCAGCATCCAGATCAGACCCAAACTGAGCAAAGGCAGCTACTTCACGGTACTGAGCCAATTCCAGCTTCATGGTACCTGCCACCTACAACACAAGGTATAGCTCAGACTGAGTTTGACCACCTTCTAAATGTGTCTAGCAATTCGTAGGTTATCTTCAGCTGTCACAAGTCAGCTTGGCCTTACACACCAGTCAAGTGAATCTCAAGATTACAACACCCACCATCTGCTTGGCCTTTTAACATAACCATGCTATTCCTCCCTAAAACAGTGACAGCTGATATTAAACCTCTCTAATTCCATAGTTGGACTAAAAGCATGGAGTTAGAGCATTCTATTTCTAGTTAGATCAGTACCCAGTTCTGCATACTGAAACTTAACAAGTCCTACATCTTTATGCAGATACTATTTTCCTTTCTGCCCCACCCCCAGCAGGCAATGGAAATATCAAAGAGAACCCCAAAGCTTGTTCTTTTATAATTTCATAACCCTAAGGAATCCAAAGCTTTATTCCCTCTCTATTCACAACTCTTCAGAGTGAAGTGGGTTGGAAAGCCTACGCACTACTCATTTCTAGTAAGAGAAGGAACAGCAGTTTCATGCTTACCTGCTTCATAGCTCTAGTCTGAGCAGCAGAACCTACACGGGACACAGACAGACCAACATTAATAGCTGGACGTATACCTTTGTAGAACAACTCAGTTTCCAAGAAAATCTGTAGGAGAAAATAGTTTTATTATCTTGGTCAGAAGTCTGGAAGCCTCCTCAGAGACCTGCCAGTAAGTTACACAGAAGTACTGGCATGTGAAGAAGCAGTCCTACCTGTCCATCAGTGATGGAGATGACATTGGTTGGAATGTAAGCAGACACATCACCAGCCTGAGTTTCAATGACAGGCAAGGCAGTCAGAGAGCCACCTCCAAAGGAATCATTCATTTTGGCTGCTCTCTCCAGCAGGCGAGAGTGCAGGTAGAACACATCACCTGGGTAGGCTTCACGACCAGGTGGACGACGCAGCAGCAGAGACATCTGACGATAGGCAACAGCCTGTGCAGTATAAAGAAAGCACTCAGACTTCAGTAGCTCCTTTAAAATTTTGGATTTCTAAACCTGAGGTGATCTGACAGCTACAAACATCAATGCTAGACTATGAGGCCTATAAACAATGTTTCCTGACCTGTTTGGATAAGTCATCATAGATGATTAATGCATGTTTTCCATTGTCTCTGAAGTATTCCCCCATGGAGCAGCCTGAATAGGGAGCCAGATACTGAAGGGGTGCTGCATCGGATGCTGTGGCAGACACCACAATAGTGTACTTCATGGCATCTGGACAGAATTAGACACACACACCACTGTGAGTATATTACCTCATTATGCCCATAATCAGCAAATACAACACACTGAAGCAAGCCCAGACAACATCACTACACTGTTACAGGAAAGAACACCATACTAGATTAACACATCCATTAGCTCAACTAGCTTCAGAAGTTTCAAGAACAAGTTCATAGCAGCTAGTGTCTAATCCTTGCAGACTTCTTTCCCATTTAAAATAAGTTTAAACTTTAATTAATAAACACTTGGTTCTAGAAGTAACTCAGACTGAAAGTCTGTGATTTCCTGGCTTCTGCAAGGAGATACTACCCTTTGTTTCATGGTCCTAAAAAAATTATTGTCATTAAACTGGGGGGGAGTGGGAGGGGTTGTCCTGCTAGGTATGACTTTGCTTGACCCACCAGGCAAGAGGTAAGGTTCCTGATCTCTTGTAAGCGCTGTTACATATGCAATGAGATCACCGTTTCTGATAAGAAAGTAAAGTCTACCTTTGGTCAGTAAAGTCTTTCCACTAAACTTGCAACTGCCATTTACACTGACTTGCATACAAATGAATCAAATGCCAAGTCCATAAATACTTGTAGGACATAGCTTGTAATCAGGCCTGCCTGACTGCCAAGAGGAATCTCTCTGAACTCTGCTAAAAAAAAAAAAAAAAACAAACACAAAACCAAACCAAAAAAAACACCAAAACCAAACCAAAAAAACCATGGAGGGTGACTCTTCCAGAAGCAATTGAGCAGTTTGGGGGACTCATACTAGTCTTCTAATGCAATGTAGCAAAAGAGGGGTTTTTCCCCAGACACCTAAAGATTTTTGTCCAGAAAAGCAAGCAGTTCACTCATCTAATAAGAAAAGAATTCTGTCCCTACTCGCAGTCATGATAGGTCATAGTAGTATTCAACATTATAATGAGAACAGGACATCACTAGGTTGCCAAGCTTAGCCATCTTCAAAAATCTGTACCTGCATCAGTGAGCCTCTTCACCAGCTGAGCAACAGTAGATCTCTTCTGGCCAATTGCAACATAGATACAGTACAGCTTCTTTTTCTCATCTGTTCCATCATTAAATCGTTTCTGGTTGATTATTGTGTCAATTGCAATTGACGTTTTCCTGTGTAACACAGAGTTTGGTAAATTAAGCTGCCTATGGCTCTCCCAACCCCTATGCAGTTCTGTGTTCAGCTTTGTACATTGGCACATGCTGTACAAAACATTTTTAGCTTGGGCATTTAACTTACCCAGTCTGTCTGTCACCAATGATCAGCTCACGCTGGCCACGACCGATTGGCACCAAGCTGTCCACAGCCTTAATACCAGTCTGCATAGGTTCACGCACAGAGATTCTGGGAATGATCCCAGGGGCCTTTAAGCCAACTCTTCTACGTGTCTTAGATGTAACAGGACCCTTAAAATAGAGATAAAACCCTGTTGCAATCTGTATGGCACAGATACAAGCAGAGGTAGTCAACACCTAGTTACGCTTACCTTCCCATCAATTGGATTGCCCAGGGCATCTACAACACGGCCCAGCAGCTCTTCCCCAACTGGAACATCCACAATGGCACCAGTCCTCTTCACAACATCCCCTTCCTTGATCAGTCTGTCATTACCAAACACAACAACACCAACATTGTCGGGCTCCAAATTCAAGGACATACCCTAGGGCAAAGATCACATTATCCTGAGAAAACATGTGCCAACATTTGCAAAATTTTGTCAGTTTAATACCAATATTATTCTACAGTTTAGAACATCCAACATAGTTTTATCTCAATCTTATTTGTAGCAACAGTCATTGTTCTGCTTTTATGTACAATGTCTATATATTCTTTCATACTGGTGAGAGAATCTGCCTAAGCCTTCAGCTTACTGCTTATTTAATTATACTTGCAGCAGCCTAGGATTAAGTCACTTATCTCTCTAAAAAGAACAGAAAGGATAAGCAGGGTTCAAATACAACACTTCTCTCTTGACTAGGAATTGGACAAGGGAAAAGCACCAACTTCTTCTCTGCCTAAGGCAAGTCAGGTCATTAAAAATACAGGAAGATATGTTGCAGTACTCTCAGAACAGTCAAACAGCTTTTTAACTCTAGTCCACTCTTAAGACTATAAGAAGTCAGCAAATTGCACACTGTATTGGAGCGGAGAGGCTGTTATTCAACAGTAAACAGAAAAGCCAGCCTGAAATCAAATAAAACAAAATCCAATGATAGATTAGTTCTTAATACTTCCTAGATGAAGACAAAGCTCAAATATTGGCCAAAAAACAGATACTGAAAGCATAGCTTTACAAATTCAAAGAATATTTCAAAGAATAATACTCCAAAAGGAGTATTATTTCAACTAGTTACTACACATTAAAGTTGCAATAAAGTCTGTAAAGGGTTCATATGTAACTCCAAGCATAGTCTCAGATTCTCCTTAAAAAAATCTTTCCTTCTTAAAAAAAGTCTTCTTTGTATTTCTAAGCTGAACAAACTGCTTTACTGAAAGCTTACCTTCAGTCCAGAAGAGAATTCAACCATTTCTTCTGCTTGGACATTTCTTAGCCCATACACACGGGCAATACCATCACCAATCGAGAGCACACGGCCAGTCTCCTCAAGTTCAGCAGAGGTGTCAGCTCCCAAAATACGTTCCTCAAGAATAGAGGATACCTCAGCAGTGCCTAGAAAGAGATGTTTCAAATGAGACTCAGCACATTAAGGCACAGTACAAATTCAGTAAGCTTGTCTTGAATTCACAAGCCAAGGTACCCTTTCTCAGGTATGCCATAAGGTCTAGCAAGCAACACTATTCCTTACATATGATGCATAAAACAAATAACAGCTCCTGTATTCACAGCCAATAAAAGCAGCTTCAACTCATGATTATGAGCCAGATTCAATCAAAACACTGATGGGTGTTTAGCTATCAATTTCCTTCAGTATGTCCTACACTATTAGCAATCTCTGCCCCTAGAAAGCAATTAAATAGATTAGACTTAGCTCAGAAAGAACAGACATGCTAGCTCCACTTACAGATCATTTACTTAGACTGCAGGCATCAAAATACCCTGTCAACTGATTTGTAATCCAAGATCCAAATATATTAAACAGAACTCAATACGTTTAAGGAGCAAGTTAAAGCCATAAAAACGCATTCATCTTCCTCCAATTTATTTGGCAGTATACCTCCAACAGCTTTTTATTTCCTCAGTTAGGAAACAGTAAAAAACAGTGAAACTGTTGTTTCCTAATAATACCTTTAGTCACCCTAAGCCACTTCAAAAGTCATATATGAATCACTACCAAAAATACAGCTATACAGCACCACTGCCTTCTCTAAATATCAAGATGCTGGCAGCAAAAAAGTTATACTCAAGGACACAAGGTCAAACCCAGGCAGGCCTGGGAAAGTCATCCGTTCCTTCATACTGTTACAAACAAGACAGGAAACTGGAATTTGAGGCATTTTTTCAAGTAATTCTGCAGGAGTTGAAGACTGAATTGAATCTCATGAAGCAGGTAAGCTGTGTAAGCCAACTGACATGTGACCACTCCTTTGGTTTGGGCATAATTTGAATAGTTATTAAAGTGAAGTCTCCTGGATGTGACTGTGTAACAGATAGTTCACTATTAAATACTGTCAGTACATAAAAGCCCATAAGCGTTTTGTCAACTGACATACAAAGCTCTCTAACTCCATATTCAAATTCCTTTTCACCTGATAGAGCAAGTTTTTAAACCACACTCTTATATGAAGACCTCTCTCAGACTCACCAGTTTTCTGAAAGCATGTTTTGGAGGCTTGGATGTTTCTTGTAGCAACAAATGCTGCACCCAGGGTATTTCTGGATATCTAAAATAAGTAATTGATTCAATAACAGTGAGATTTCCTCAGTCATTCAAAAAAACATTAAGAAATAACACACTGAAATTTCTGATCATGACCGTATATATTTAATGTGTCTCAGTTTTTGAGTTGAGCTTCACAGCACTCCATTCACAAGTTGTAGTTATGGAACCAAGTCCAGCATTAGACTAAGCAAGGACAGATGGTAAAGGAGATTGCTCTAAATTACTGGTTGCATTTTTCTGTGTTGCACTGATGTCACCGTCACAGCACTGCAGCAGCTCCCAAAGCAACACCTCCTCGTTTGCCACCTTTGCTCTCAACATCAAAAGCTTGGGGCATAAAGAAATCAGAGCCCCCCCTCATGGTTCTGCACAAGGAAAAAATAAGACTGTGTCTTCTAAGGGTTAGCCTTCCTAAGAAAAATTTAACTGCAAAATTTCTGAAGCATAGCTAGAGCTTATGCAATAGCAGAAATGAAAAAAAAATCTGTGATAACGAATGCATTAAAAGATTATAATCCTACATCACAAGCAAAGCTCTTAGTGCAGTCCCATGCAGCGTTATCGCTATTTCTCTGAAAGCCTAAGCAGGCCTCTCCTCTGTTCACCTTCACGAGGGACACCAGCTAGGAACGGGTCCTGACAGATCTTCGCACCCTCACTCTCCCCAGAAACACGGAAACAAAAATGCCACCTGGTAAGGCCTCACAGCTCAAATGCCTAAGCCTGACCAGGATCTAGCAGCTTTCAAGCATTAGACTGAAGCCCATCAATGCCAATCCGCATCTCCGGGGAAGGACACGCCGTCACCTAGAACCCCTCCTACCCCCCAGATGAGGGCACCTCCGCTCCTCAGCAGGGGGTCGGGTCCCACTATCACCCAGTGCTGAGGTAAGCGCCCCACACACACCCCGCCCCAGACTCCCAAGAGAGGGAGGCCGCGGCCCCTCAAATGTCACCGCGGTCCCCAAGATGGCGGCAAGCGCCCATCCCCGCCCGCTTCAGAAAGGAGTGAGCGCGCTCACCAGGGCGGTCTGCCGCGGCAGGGAGCGGACAAGGGCAGCAGCCACACGGACGGAAAGCATAGCGGCAGCAGTAGACGACTTCTCCGGAGAAAGCTGAAGCAAACAGAAGGCAGCTGATAGCCCCACACTCTCTCCAGAAAATGGCGGCGGCGCGTTCCACCCCTTTTGAAGGGCGAGGCCACGCCCACGGCGCGGGGAGGGGCGCGTCCCGGAAGTACTTCGCCGCCGCCAGTGGCCCCCTCAGGCATCGTGGTATTTCCTCTCTCTCTCTCTGGACCGCTGGGTGATTCGGGGAGGGGATGCACACCCCCCCACACCCCACTCCCCCCCCCCGGCAGAGGCTACTGTGAGGGGTGGCAGATCAGGGTGTGAGGGCTGAGGGGTGGCTGAGGGTATTGATATAGTAGCTGGTGATACAGTAGCCTTGAACAGCACAAAACACTGGGGTGGAAGGCCCCTCAGGCCTTACCGATAACAAGTTAAAAAGAACGTATGGTTCCTTCCTTACTGGAATAATGTAGCTAAGTTTGAAATGCTTTGTAAGCAGATGGGTTAAATATCTGTTAGGTTTAGTTTGATAAAAGTGTGATAAATGATTTAATCGCAAACAGGATTCCAATTAGAATTTATAATTTATTAAAGGAATAAAGGCAAGCAAACAGCGCTGGGTGTGCCGGGAGTCTCTGCCCAACCAAGACACACACCTTACAGACCCCATTTTTGGTTTATATCTCCTATACTAATACATATTCATAACTGTCTCTAAAATGGTTGGCCCTTGCCAAAAATGGGTGTATCCCCCCTCTTACAGGTCACTATGCAGATAACAACAGGACCGGTTTAAGTTGGTATTCTAGAATGTTCGCCAGGTGGCTCCTGCAAAACACAGACACGATAGACACACCGTCTCGTCTGCAGCCATACAGACAAAACAATCAAAGGTCACACTTCACCCTGTGGCCCTAACACTGTTCCACACTGACACGAATCAGTTAAGCACATTTCACAATCCCCCATTTTCTTTTTCTATGGCATTGATTCGTGTTTTTGTTTCCAACCGAGTTAATACTTGCCGAATTGGTATTAGTTTCGAATCTTCTTTTGTCTTTAGTATCATCAGGGAAAGAGTTTTCTCTTTCCCTGGTTCTGAATCAACAGGTACTGTAGCTATCTGCATTCCTTGTATAACTGAGTGTATTAGTCTAATAAAACAAGGTATAAAACATGGAATTATTAACAATCCTGCAAACGCCCCCAATATAACAATCCCGATTTTAGTAAGCCAATCACCTCCCGTAAAGTTTTCCCAGAATCCTTCTAGGTCGACTCCAGTCCAAGTCTGAACTGGGACATGTGCAATTTTCTTCATTTCTTTTACAAGTTCATTTACAGCTTCCCCTTCATCATCAATTTCTAAACAACAATTACTAAGGTTAAACTTCCCACAAACACCTCCCTCTTGTGCTAGCAAATAATCCAGGGCTAAGCGATTTTGATACAAAGCAGTTCTCATCTTGGTATTTTGTCTCGCATTGTTTTCCCTATTTGAGGATTACTAATATTGCTCTCCATAGCCTCCCATGGCCATCGTTCACCTTGGTTTGTTCCACCACAAACATAACAATTAGTTACATTTAATGACTTAGTAATGTTTTCAGCAAGATTTACAAATAGATTTTTAGCAACTGTGGGAATTTTATATTCCACTCCTGTTTCTATTTCATGATAAAATGAGTTAAATAGTAGTCTGTGCTGTACCGATTCCCTTATTCTTTCTTTTATTTTGATATTATAAACCAAAGTCTGGGAACTTACCCGTCCCCTCCTAGTAGTTACTACGCACTGGCTGCAGTTGTTTGCCATAACCAGAGTCAAGGAGCTTACCCCAAATAGGACCAGAAGAGGTCCGGTCAGGGCCATAGTGATCGGCGGTCACAGCCCGAAGGGGTTGCAGCCCTTGGCAGACCTTTCAAGCCGCACCACTCGTTCCCCTCCGGTCTTGCCCTCTTCCTTAATCTTTTAAGGGGTAACCTTCAATCAAGAAACACTCTTTGATTAAATTGACAACAATAAAGCCTAACCCATGGTAGGTTATATAGGGGAGTGGTGGCCCCACAGCAAATGCACAAAAATTCTAAACTGTTTCCTAGATCCTTGACTTCTTTTTTGGAAAATGATATATTTTAAAACATGTAGAACACTTTGCCCTTAAAAATAAACAACACCGTTTACACAATGGACTAAATTACCTTTCCTAATAGGTATTTATCCCTGTCCACTAATTCTACAGGAGTAGTTACAATGAAATTCCCACAGCAACTTAGCTTATGCTTCTTGATGAAGGTCTCTTTAAGTTTGTCTGATGGTTAGCTTGGCTTCTCCGGGCTCAGATGTGACTCTCCACTCCTTCACTGGACCTTTCACTCGCGACACATGTGTCAAATCCTAATGGTGGTGTTTGAGCCATCATCCCAATCTCTCGTAGTTCTTTTAACCTTTTTCCAATGGTTATTATATATTTTTGGATACTATAATCTTCAACTACATTATTCCCCAGGGGCATCCCTTGGGAGTAAGGCATTCCATATAACATTTCATATGGCGATAATCCAGTCTCACTGTGTGGCTTAGTTCTTATGTTTAATAGTGCCAATGGTAGGCATTTCGTCCAGGACATCTGTGTCTCAATCATTAATTTAGCCAATTGCTGTTTTATTGTTTGATTCATTCTTTCTACTTTCCCTGAGCTTTGTGGGTGCCACGGAGTGTGGTATTCCCATTGAATACCTAATGATTGACATAATAATTTTATTATTTTAGAAGTAAAATGTGTGCCCTGATCAGAATCAATATACTGGATTATCCCATATCTAGGTATTAAGTGTTCTAATAAGATTTTTACTACCATCTGTGCCGTAGCTCGTGCTACAGGGTAAGCTTCTACCCATTGTGTTAAATGATCTACTATTACTAGTAAATATTTTATTCTCCCTACCTTAGGCAATTCAGTAAAATCGACTTGTATTCTTTCAAAAGGTCTATAAGTTGTTTTCCTTCCTCCCGTGGCTGCTTGTCGAAACACTTCCTTGTTTACTTTTTGACAAGTTAAACATCCTCGCGTGATTTGCTTTGCTATTTCAAAAATCCCAATACAGCCAAATTGTTTAAGGAAATGATCACTTATCGCCTTTGTACCCCAATGTGTTTGTGTGTGTAATCGTTCTAACATTTGCCTGGCATAAGCTTTTGGCAACATCTCTCGCCCGTCGGGCAGCATCCATTTTCCCCGTTCTAACTTAGCTCCTATTTTCTCTAATTTTGCCTGTTCCTCAGGGGTAAATTTCTTCTCTTTCTCCTCTAGTTCTTTTTCACTAATGTCTCCTTGTACTTGTACTACATTAATTTTAGCGACCTGAGTCCTCAGGGCTGCTTCCTGGGCCTCTCTATCGGCTAGGTTATTCCCTCTGGTTCGATAATCTAATCCCTTTTGGTGTCCTCTCACATGTACCACTGCTATCTCCTTTGGTTTTCTTAACGCCTTTAAAATTTTCACTATTAGTTCTTGATGTATTAGATTCCTTCCTTGGGTATTAATTAAACCTCTTTCCTCCCAAATTTTTCCAAAAGTGTGAACTACTCCATACGCATATTTAGAATCCGTAAATATGGTCCCGCTTTTTCCTTGTAATAATTCCAGGGCTCTACAAAGGGCATACAGCTCACAAGCTTGAGCTGACCATGATGGACTCAGAGGTCCTGATTCTATAAGTTCTAAATTTTTATTAATTATGGCATATCCTGATTTTCTCCTCCCTTCCACCACACGGGAGGAGCCATCTACAAATAACACTTCTGCATTTTCTAACTCAGTATCTCTTAAGTCTGGCCTCACCTTAGTCTGGGTCTCAATTACCTCTAAACAATTATGTTGTACTTCCTTTGATGGCTCTCCAAACAAAAACTGTGCTGGACTCTGAGCAGAAGTCACCCTCAGTTCTAAATCGGGGGAGTCTATTAATATTGCTTCATATTCCAAGATCCGGCTGTCCGTTAACCATTTTTCTGCCTTTTGTTGTAAAACACTCCTGACATTGTGTGGGGTATACACTTTTAAAGGAGCACTAAAGGTAATTTTCTGAACTTCCTCTATTAATAATGCGGTAGCTACCAAAGCTTGGAGACAAGCAGGCCATCCTCTACTTACTGGATCAAGTAATTTAGAACAGTACCCCACAGGTTTTTTTATTCCTGCCCAGTCTTGAGTAAGAACTCCATATGCTGTCTGATTTGATGTATTCACAAAAAGATGGAAAGGTTTTTCTAGATCTGGGAGGCTCAATACAGGTGCTTGTATTAATGCCTTTTTTATTTCCTCGAATTTCTGGTCATCTTCTGTAAACCACTTAAGTTGGTTACTAGTTAATTTTTCATATAGAAATTTTACCTTGTCACTATAATTTTCAAGCCATGATCTACAATATCCTAATAATCCCAATATTTGCCGAACCTCCTTTTTAGTTTGTGGGGGTCTTAAAGATAGAATCCCAGATATCCTATCAGAATCTAGTTTCTTCTTTCCCTTACTTAGCCAATGTCCTAAGTATTTTACTTCCTGTTCTACAAACTGTAGTTTTGATCGGGACACCTTCAATCCCTTCTCCCCTAGAAAATTTAACAATTTAATAGTAGCTTCTCGGGTCCCCTCTTCAGTTTCTCCTGCTACTAATAAATCATCTACATATTGCAATAATTTTATCTCCTGGGGTAATGCAAAATCCTGTAAGATTTTCTCTAAAGTTTGCCCAAATAAATTTGGTGACTCCGTAAACCCCTGTGGTAATACCGTCCATCTTAATTGCTGTTTCCGTCCCGTTTCGGGGTCCTCCCACTCGAAAGCAAAATAATCTCTAGATCCCTCATCCAGAGGACAGGCCCCAAAAGCATCTTTCAAATCTATCACACTATACCAAGTATGTCTGGGAGAAATATAACTTAATAAAGTATAGGGATTTGCCACTACAGGGAATTTAGTAATCGTTCGCTGATTTACAGCTCTTAAATCCTGTACCATTCTGTATGACCCGTCCGGTTTCTTTACAGGGAGGATGGGTGTATTATGAGGTGACATACATGGTTCCAAGGTTCCTTTTTCCAAAAGTCTGTCAACTACAGGTTTTAATCCTTTTCGACCCTCCATGGGTATAGGGTATTGCTTGATTCTAATCGAACGATGTGGATCTATTATTTGAACGCTTATGGGGTTCATTTTTATTTTTCCAGTTTCCCCTTCTTTATACCACACCGAGGGGTTAATAGCTTCTTCATCCTCCTGTGTTAAAGTATATAATTTGATCTGCAGTTTGTTCCCCTGACTCTGAATGCTCAAGTTTAACTTCAAAATCAGATCCCTTCCTAGTAAATTGTATTCCGCTTCAGGGAGCAAAAGTAAGTCGTTAAGACAAATTTTCTTTTCTGTTTCTACTTCTACATCTTTCAAGATAGGGACTTTAAAAGGTTCTCCTTTTGCCCCGACTACTGACATATAATTCTTCCCTATCTCTATTCCTTTTGGAAGTTTTTGAATGGTTGATTTTTCAGCTCCTGTATCCACTAAAAATAAAACCTCCTCCTTATGGGGACCTATTAATAATTTTATCAAGGGCTCTGTTGATGTTGAAGTCCCCAAAAGATATAGCCCCTGACACCCCTATTCTTCTTTGAACATTTTCTCATCTTGTTCTCGCTTACGACAGTTCCTCTGAACACGTCCCCTCTTGTTACAGTAGTAACAGACAGGAATTGTGAATCTCTCCCTATGAGGCTGTCCTCTGGGTGTCTGCTCTATTCTTTTTTCCCTTTTCTCTCTAAACGGATTCTGATTTTTCTGACTTTCTTTTACTGCTGCTACAAAAATTTTTGCCTTTACTTTCTGTTTTTCTTCGTCCCTTCTAACATATACCTTCTGGGCTTCTCTAAGTAACTCCTCTAATCCTCTTTCTTGCCAGTCCTCAAGTTTTTCTAATTTCTTTCTTATATCCCCCCAGGATTTGGCTACAAATTGTGTTCTAAGGAGTGCAGTCCCAGCCACTGTATTCGGATCAATTCCAGAATACATTTGCAGGCTTTTCCTCAACCTCTCCAACCATTCTGTAGGAGATTCGTCTTTTCCTTGTTGTTCATTAAACGCTTTATTAATGTTTTGCCCTCGGGGAACCGCTTCCCTTATTCCCTGTATTATTAATGTTCTCAAATCCCTCATGTTCTGTCTCCCTTGGGGTTGTTGATGATCCCAATGGGGATCCACATTTGGCCATTTCTGATCTCCTGGGGGTCCTGCCTGATTCTGTCTTTCCCAAATTCTCATTCCAGCTTGTCTAATCATTCCCTTTTCCTCAGCAGTAAATAAGATCCCTAAAATGGATTGTATTTCTTCCCAGGTATAAGTATTAGGTCCTAAAAATTGGTCTAGTTTTTCTGCTACTCCAAGGGGATCATCTAATAGGGTCCCCATTTCTTTCTTGAAATTCCTTACATCTGTGGTATTTAATGGAACTGCCACAAACCCGATGCCTCCCTGATTGCCTCCGAGGGGTACTTCTCGTAAGGGATATAGAGAAGCTCCCCCAGATGTGGCAGTTCTACTTCTCGTACATGCAGCTGGAGGTCGATCTAATTCCGGTGCTGTCGGTGGTGGAGGTACTACGGCCCCTGGAGGGAGAGCCGCCGTCGGAGGAGGATTGTTAGGATATGGAGGTGGTAAGTTATCCAGTGGTTCCCCTTTATCATCTTTTTCCTTCCCTTTTTCGTCTTTGTTTCCTTCTTCTTTCTCAGACTTTTCATCCGTTTTTAATGTAAGTATTGAAGCCGGAAAAGGACGTGAAGTCCTGATCCATAATCCTGCATAATCACTTTCCTCCTGACTAAAAGGTTCCTTTGAATTAACATATAGATTTAAGGCCTGGCAAATCCAGTCTTCAAAGGATCCAAAAACAGGCCAAAAGACATGTGGTTTTAAAGGTTTCTTCGGCCATTCAATCATACAATAGTGAACTAATTTTAATTTACTTTTTCCTTTTCTGGGGCCCCTTTCATTCCAATTCCTAATCATTATTCCTAATGGACTTTCCAGTGGTATATCTGGTAATTTGCTCCCTTTCCTCTGGTCCTGGGTCTTCGATTTTGTCTGACCCATCTAGGAATTTTACTGTGGCAATTCCTACAGCCCTTGGTTACCAGTAAGAGTGTCTTGCAGGGGGTTTAGGACCTATCACCCACCCACGAATCCTATAGGAATCGCTTCGGTCCTTCACCGGCCAAGTCCCTCGCGGGAGATTGGAACCGCGGTTAGAAGACCTCCACAATCACTTCGGAACCAGGTTCCGTCTCAATCACACTCTTACACACAGGCAACCGAATCCCACCCAATCGAACGGTATACACTTTAAATACTTACGACTCCGTCATCTTCGTTCGGATCTTCGCGCGCAGAATTACGGGTAAAATAAACTGCTGCAGCCGGCAAGGGAGCTCATAAAAATAAAAATCAAAATCTTTTCTTTGCTTGCCTTTACTCAGGTTCAGGATGGCATTAGTCCCGACCTGACCTGATCAGGAGCCACCTAATGGTGGGGCGCCCCTCCTAGATCAAGTCAGAATTCAGGAACTAAGACCATCCCGGACGAGCCCCCAAATTGTGATAAATGATTTAATCGCAAACAGGATTCCAATTAGAATTTATAATTTATTAAAGGAATAAAGGCAAGCAAACAGCGCTGGGTGTGCCGGGAGTCTCTGCCCAACCAAGACACACACCTTACAGACCCCATTTTTGGTTTATATCTCCTATACTAATACATATTCATAACTGTCTCTAAAATGGTTGGCCCTTGCCAAAAATGGGTGTATCCCCCCTCTTACAGGTCACTATGCAGATAACAACAGGACCGGTTTAAGTTGGTATTCTAGAATGTTCGCCAGGTGGCTCCTGCAAAACACAGACACGATAGACACACCGTCTCGTCTGCAGCCATACAGACAAAACAATCAAAGGTCACACTTCACCCTGTGGCCCTAACACTGTTCCACACTGACACGAATCAGTTAAGCACATTTCACAAAAGGAAGCCTTGAGACATTGTATCCTTGAGTATAATAGATAGGGAGAGATGCTAGAATAAGCTAGTTTTGTGAAAACAAGAGTTGCAAACTAGTCCAAAAGATGAACTGAGTATGTGTGAAGACCGAGTTCAGTCAGCGGACACAGTGAGTAAGACTATCGATAACCACCAGAGGACCCTGGAAGACCACCAATGGACATGGATGCGCATGCGTCAAGGACATTTACATATATTAATGAGTTCTAGGTGATAATGTGAATATGTTAATCATTTCTTGAAAATGTAATTAATATGTATATTCTGATCGCTTATAACCTTTGTAGTTGAGCAACTTGGTGCGCACACTAGGCAAAGTGATTCCCTGTACGCCCAGCACTGCAATAAAGAATGCCTGCTTTCTAATGCTCCAAAATCGAGTCTTAGAGGGTCCTTAATTGCCACCTTACGGTATCAGTATGGGGTGTGCTGGTTTTCGTACCGGTACTAAAGAGGAGCTTAAATTTTTTAGCCAGTCTGCTGATAATACGTGAAACTTAAAAGCTGACCCCACAGGTGCCATCAGAGGTGACAGTGACAGGGCAGCAGCATCGCAAGCTGAGGAGACCCTTGCTGCGAGAGGCAGTCGTGCTTATGGCATGTCGTGATCCGTCTGCTAAGGCCTCATCCTGTGCACTTGGCAACAAATCCCATGTGTGAGACGTAGGATTAAGTCTGCCGGGGAGAAAGTACCAAAACTCGGGCAGGCATAGTGTGATGGTGTCCAGGTGGTAATCCAGAGAGGTTAGTAAAGCGCAGATCCCAGCAGGCCTTTCTGGGAATTGGAAAGGTTAAGGGAAAAGCCCTCAAGCATTTTGGCATGTGTTTTGTCAAGAAGCAAAGTTTCTCATGCTGATTATTTCATGAACCACTTTAAATTCTTCCTTTTGTTATGCTGTTGTCCCAAAGCAGGATCATTTACCCGGCGTGCATTATGCCAATATACACACATAGTAGAGGTGTTTATTGAAATCATTTCTGCGCAGAGATGGGTGCTAGGTGGTAATCCACAAAGCTAGCACGCTGGCCTACAAACTCCTCAGAATATTTATATGGTTCAAAACACAGAAATACAGACCCCTAATTATAATTATTGGTTAGTACCTTATCTTAACAATTTCTATTGGTTAGTACAGTTTCTCGCTTTCATTTAAAGTTACAAGGTCTTTTCACTGATGTGCGCATGCTCCGGTACTGTGTGTGTGTGTGGGGGGGGTAGTCCAGTCTCTAATTGAGTCGGTGGTTTCGATCTCCCATTGTTGCCTTTACCTTTCCCCCAATTACTGCAGATCTTTGTTGACTTTATGTTTCTTCCAGCAGCTGTCTGGTTTTCAGCTGGTTTTGGTGCCTCCTGTGGAGGGATGTTCCCTTGTTATCAGCCTTCTGTTCTTCTTCAAGGGTATACTAATTAGCAAGGCATGTATTGTTCATACCAAGTGTCCAGTTTCACAAGGCCTTGTAACCTTTTTACAGCTCTCTGCTCTTGCTTAGTGAGAGATTCTGCCTTTTAAAGTACATTCTACCTTTTTAAAGTACATCAGTGCTACAAAAGAAAGGTGGTTCCTTGGTAATTGTCTTAAGAGTTTGACTCAGCAGATGTGTTTTTACAGTGTATTTTCCAACAAGGAGTACATTTTTAATATGAATTTATATAAGCAATAATATGCAAGCTATTTAGATTTCAATTTTTACCCTTGAATTTAAAATATAATTCATGCCCTTTTGATTAAGGGGTTTATATGCCTTTATTTGTAATTTGCCTTATGATATACATGAAACATACAATTCCATCAAAAACCAAAATCACCTCAAATTATTTTACTGATTTAAAACTATTTTCTTAAAATTGGTGTAGGGGAAAAGCAAATTATTTCAAAACATTTAAAGCATTTAAATCCATTTTGGTAAAAGCGTTCACTGCAGCTAGTGAATGGAACTAATGATTTTTTATTATTTTCTGTGTGTTTCAAGAATTTGAAACTAGAAGCCGGGTCCTGCCAGGCGAAATGGCGCGGCGCCCCCTCCCCCCCCGAACTACAATTCCTATCAGGCCTCGCGGCGCGGAGGCTGCGCGTAGGGGACGCCAGACGGAGGCCGTCCTGGAGGAGAAGTTTCAGCGGGTAACGGTGGGGACGGGGCACAGAAGGAGGAGGCAGAGGCACGTTATCGGAGCCCTCCTCCCGCTTATCCCGAGAGCGTCTCTTTCTGTCCTTACGATCGAGGCACTCGAGTGGTTGCGCTGGAGGTTTTGCTGGGCTCTGGCTGTTGTCGCTCTGCTTGGCTGTAGCTCAGACCTCCGCGGTTTAAGAGTAGAAAAGAGCCTGTGTCTTTTTCTTGCCACTTTGAGCATTGGGGGACAGGCAAGATGTGGTTGCTGGGTGGGTTTTGCAGCGCTGTTCATCCACTTTATCCTTTGCTGGTTTAAAACGCTAGGTTATGAAGATCTTGGGTGCCTGAAGTTTTTGTGTTTCAAATCATTGCCCCTATAGAAAGTGGCAGAAAGATTCAATTCATCCTTTGTTCATGAACTTGGCATTTTTGCAGTATTAGAGTTTTCATCTACACATAATTAGTGCTGTTTGCTTCTAAGGCCTTGATGGTTTTCTCCCGAGCATAGTTCAGGGTGATGTTTGCTGTGTGCAGTGTATGTAGCTGAGAAGAGATGCTGGTATGGTAGAAGCAAAAAGAAGGACACTCTAGAAAGAAATGTCTTTTTAAGTTATAAGGCTATGTCCTTTTCCATCAGGTTGCCTTAGACAAGAATTTATGTTTCCTCAGTGTTAAACTTCCATGTGTTCAATTATTACCAGTCATAATCTAATATTTCCATGCCACCTGAGAGCACTGCGTTGATCTCTCTCATTGGTTTCATTGATTCTGACCTCAATGAGGTCTCATTGATTTCTGACCTTTTCAGTGGTAGAAATTGTGCTCTGCAGGGCTCATGCCTGCACGCTGTAGTAACTCTTTCTCCCCCACTAGCATGTAGAGACTGTACCCTACCCCATGATCGTGGTTTGGGCAGTTTTATCCCACGCTGCTTTAATGCATTTTTCACCATATGCCCAAATACCCGTTTAACATCTCTTGGACCATTAGTGTGTCTGTAGCAAACAGATCATGAATAAAAAATAAAATTTTATCACAGAATCACACAGAATCATAGAATGGTTCAGGTTGGAAGGGACCTTAAAGATCATCTAGTTCCAACCCCCCTGTCACGAGCAGGGACACCTCCCACTAGACCAGGCTGCTCAAAGCCCCATCCAGCCTGGCCTTGAACACTTCCAGGGATGGGGCATCCACAACTTCCCTGGGCAACCTGTTCCAGTGCCTCACCACCCTTACATTAACTAATTTCTTCCTGATATCCAATCTAAATCTACCCTCTTTCAGTTTGAGGCCATTACCCCGTGTCCTATCATTACATTCCCTGATAAAGAGTCCCTCCCCATTCTTCCTGTAGGCCCCCTTTAGGTACTGGAAGGCTGCTATAAGGTCTCCCTGGAGCCTTCTCTTCTCCAGGCTGAACAACCCCAACTCTCTCAGACTGTCCTCATAGCATAGGTGCTCCAGCCCTCTGATCATCTTCATGGCCCTCTGCTGGACCCAATCCAACAGGTCCATGTCCTTCTTGTGCTGCGGGCTCCAGAGCTGGACACAATACTCCAGGTGGGGTCTCACCAGAGCAGAGCAGAGGGGCAGAATCACCTCCCTTGACCTGCTGGCCATGCTTCTCTTGATGCAGCCCAGGATGCGGTTGGCTTTCTGGGCTGCAGGTGTGCACTGCCAGCTCATGTTGAGCTTCTCATCCACCAGCACCCCCAAGTCCTTCTCCTCAGGGCTGCTCTCAAGCCATTCTCCGCCCAACCTCTATTTGTGCCTGGGATTGCCATGACCCAGGTGCAGGACCTTGCACTTGGTCTGGTTGAACTTCATGAGGTTTGCACGGGCCCACCTCTCAAGCCTGTCCAGGTCCCTCTGGATGGCATCCCTTCCCTCCAGCGTGTCAGCCGCCCCACACAGCTTGGTGTCATTGGCAAACTTGCTGAGGGTGCACTCAGTCCCACTGTCCATGTCACTGGCAAAGATGTTAAACAGCACTGGTCCCAGTACTGACCCCTGAGGAATGCCACTCATCACTGGTTTCCATGTGGACATTGAGCCATTGACTGCAACCCTTTGAGTGTGGCCATCTAGCCAGTTCCTTATCCACCAAGTGGCCCATCCATCAAATCCATGTCTTTCCGATTTAGAGACCAGGATGTCATGCGTGACAGTGTCAAACGCTTTGCATAAGTCCAAGTAAATGATGTCTGTTGCTCTCCCCTTATCTACCATTGCTGTGGCAACATCATAGAAGGTCACCAAATTTATCAGGCACGATTTGCCTTTGGTGAAGCCATGTTGGCTGTCACCAATCACCTCCTTATTTTCCGTGTGCCTTAGCAGAGATTCCAGGAGGATCCGCTCCATGATCTTGCTGGGCACAGAGGTGAGACTGACTGGTCTGTAGTTCCCTGGGTCATCCTTTTTTCCCTTTTTGAAAAGGGGGGTTATGTTTCCCCTTTTCCAATCAGTGGGAACTTCACCAGACTGCCACAGCTTTTCAAATATAATTGAAAGCATCTTGACGACTTCATCTGCCAGCTCCCTCAGGACCCGTGGATGGATTTCATCCAGTCCTATGGACTTATGCACCTTCAGGTTCCTCAGGTGGTCCCGAACCTGATCTTCTCCTACAGTGGGCGGTTCTTCATTCTCATAGCCCCTGCCTTTGCCTTCTGCAACTTGGGTGGTGTGGTTGGAGCCCTTACCGGTGAAGACTGAGGCGATAAAGTCATTCAGCACCTCAGCCTTCTCCATATCCTGGGTGACCAGGTCTCCTGTCTCCTTCCGGAGAGGGCCCACATCTTCCCTAGTCTTCCTTTACCCCTGACGTACTTATAGAAGTTTTTCTTGTTGTTCTTGATGTCCCTGGCCAGATTTAATTCTATCTGGGCTTTAGCTTGCCTAATCTAGTTCCTCGTTGCTCGGACAGTTTCTCTGTACTCCATCCAGTCAACCTGTCCTTGCTTCCACCATCACCTGGAGATAAGCAGGTGTCCAAAGAAATGAGGGAGATTAAAAGGGAAATTGTTTTCTAAACTACAGAGGGTGTTTGAAAAAGAGACAAAGGAAGCTCTCCCCTTTTTCTACCCATGCCTTGACTGGTGTAGTAGAAGTTACTCTTCAGGAATGTAAAGCTTGCAGCACTTTCGTTTTTTCACATCTATCAGCTATTTTCTGTTGTTTCACTTGACTTTTTACTCTTTTTTTCCCCTTCTCTGGCAGGTTAGTTTATGGATAAATAAAATATATAGGAATCTGTGGCAGATCTACGAGCAGAGGCCTGTGTATGGCCAAGGACACAGTGAGCAGAGCACACAGAAACAGGAACGCAGATATCGATATGGATGGAACGAAGAGGAACTGGTTCAATATAAACATGGAACAAGAAAAAAGCTTTGCATGCTTATCTTGGTGGGAACTGAATAAGGCGACTGGGTTAGTGATCTGAAATATGTGTTTACTTGCCTAGCAGGTGCATGGAAAGTTTTAGAGCTTGGGTATAAAAGCCGAGGCCTGAGAAGCAAGAAACGATTTCGTGCTTATCACAAACAGAGTCCGTGACTAATTGCCACAAATGGTGCCCCGTGTGAGGCGGAGTGATTATCCAGGCTAACGAGGTCTGACCAGTGGCAAGCTCCACAGAATTGAAGTGCTGCTGAAAGGAAGCAGGAGCCGGCTTTAATCATCTCGTCAAGAGAGGTGAGCTGTGGGGAACGATGGGGAGTAACATATCTTCGGAAGAAAAATCAGTGCTAGGGCTAATGGAAGGACACTTGCGGAAACATCATGTAGATATGAGCCTCCAGACCTTAAAAAAGATACTGAAATGAGTCTCCGTTAATTGCGATGGTGTCGATGCAATCACTATTTTTAGTATAAAAACGTGGGACGCAGGAGGGGTTAAACTCTGGGACAGAGCCACGAAGGCTCACAAGGTTGCCGCTGAATTATTAACCCCTTGGTGGCAAATTCTAGAGATGATACGGAAACAGGAGGACATCGGACAAGCCGCGAGCAATAACGATGCTGCTCCATCTGGGGCAACCGCCGCACCTTCTAATTTTAAAGCAGACAATTGCCCCCCGGTCTTCCCGAGATCAGAACAAGCCGAAGGGAAAGGAGGCACTCAAGTTCACTCTACCCTATTCTGTAAAAGCCCTGAGGATGATCCTGGGGACCCCTTTGATCCTGGTCCAATAAATAGAGAGACTGAACCTGATTTATATCCACCTTTAACCCCAGTTAAAGCTATGCCTGCATCTGCTCCAACTGCGGAGGAGATTTTACAGCAACAGCAACGATAGTCGTTATTGCACTCCTCCGTTCTTAACCCTTCTCCATTTGCGCCAGGTACTGCACCTGTTCCTCCTTATCAACCACTTTTATACGTGCACAGCTGGAATTGGGGTATTGTGGTGTATTGTCAGAACGTCAGCAGAGAAGGACGGAGCCGGAGCCGCTTCGCTCCTGCCACTGCCCGCCTCGCCCCCTCCCCTCCCCAGTCGTCTCCCTGAGATAGAAGTGCTGTTTTTGTATGTCTGCTGTGTAAGTGTGTGTGGGCACCAGCTTATACCTGCTGATCAGCATGTGTGCTACTGTTTGTTTTTTGTTGTGTGCAGTGTTGTTAAGTGACTCCATATGAGCAGGTGTTCTGCCCGGTGTGGTACTGTTCTCGTATGCAACTAGGGCTGACACTCCGTCAAGTGAAGACGTTTGTATATACACAATGTTTAGACGTAAGGTGAGCGTGCCCCAGGTAGATAGACCAGGATGGGCTGTAGAACCGATGGAAGTCCTGAAATATTGGGGGAGTTTTCACCAGTCGACACGCTTACGCTCTCAGGAACGGCTTGCCCACGCGGGGCGTATGGCTAGTTGTTAGTTGTTTGTCTATAAGGTCATGGTTGATTGGGAAAAGGAGTTGAGCCAAAATCTATAGGATGCTCTGTAGGAAAATGAGAAACTTAAGGAAAAATGAGAAACCGAGCTCTTGTTGCAAAGGCAGACTTTTATGTCAGTCGTAAATGATGGGGAAAAAAAAAAAAGGAAAAAGAAAAAAAGAAAAAAAGAAGAGAAAAAAAAGAAGAAAAAAAAAGAAAAAAACCAAACAGGAACAATTAGATGGGAAATGTGCCACTTCAGCACAAAAGTATGCCATACGCGCTACGAGAAAGCGTCAGAAAAAGAGAAATAGGGCACCTGATTCAAAGCAGTACCATAGAGATATGTTTTTTGGGTTTTTCCTATATGTGTATATGTTATTGCATGCCTTAGTAGATTGCTCTGTGTTATACCCTGCGAGACTAAAATGAACCCCAGCAGAAGCAGTCTCTTGAGCAAGGGGGTGGAATATGGGAAAGCAATGGAAGATCGGTGAGGAGGATTGTAAATACACTCAAGGGACTCGCACCTGGGTGCTGGAAAACACAGATATCACACCAATTGTTATTCAGTCTCGGGTGCTGGCAAGAAAAACATTTGGAGGACATAAGCCTGTAATGGACTCACAGACACCTTATCCAGCTGCTTGAGAATCTTGGCCTGTTGTGGAAGAAGATCAAAGCACAGTACCAGCAAGAACAGGGAGTCCGCATGCACTCTTGCTAACAAGGACTCTTTTGCTGCCAAGGATTCTTGATAACAAGGACTCTCTTGCTGCCAAGGATAAGTTTAGTAATGCTACTAGTCCAGCTATTTCTGAGTTATTGCTAGATGTAGATAGTATTCGATATGCGACGCTGCAAAACAGAGCTGCTACTGATTTTTTGCTTTCAGCTCACAGACATGGTTGTCAAGATTTTAAAGGACTGTATTGTATGAATCTAAGTGACCACTCCAAATCCATCCACGCCCAGTTGCAAGAACTGCACCGACCGAACCAGCAACTTGTGGAGACCACTGGGTGAAATCTCTTTGCTGGATGGACTTGGGGGTGGGGTTGGTTGAAGCAAATTATACTCATTGCCTGTGTGGAAGGAATTTGTCTGTTATGTTTAGTATGCTGTTTGCCATGTTTAATACGCATTATACGATCAGTTGTAGATACTGCTTTGCATCATACCCTTGTACGAGTTGTAGAATATCATTGTGTCCAAAGTACAGACCACGGGGTGGCATGTGTAAGGGATAATAGAGGATGTTCCGAGTCAGACACGACAGAAAATTACTAGTTGAACCAAACCCAGTATACATGTTGGGAAAAAGGGACTCAGTACTGTTGCTGTAAAAACTATGTGCATACCCATGAGAACCTGACCTTCACAGAAGAAGATAACAAGAAGGGATTACAACAATGTAGTCACGTATCAGACAGCCACTGTTAGCAAAGCTGGATCATGAGTCTGATGAGACTCGCTGCATTCGCTGGCCATGCATGCAGCGACTCTAGCCTGTACTTCTCCACTCAATCCAGTGCAGGATATAGGGGGGCTGTCTCAGGTCAGAGAGGGGGAGAGAGACATGAGCGCACTTTGAAGATACAGGGGATGCCCTGAAGCACTGTGTCTGGCCCCCCCTCCCCCCCCCCATAAGTTCCATGTTCATTAACCCCAACAGTTCAGAAGGCATTACAGCATGTTGCAGATAAGATATAGTCTACTACTGCTGCAAGACACATTGAACACCTTCCTACAAGAATTTCAACTTTATGCCCTGATAGGACAGTGGGATGATGCACTCGCAAAGAGCCTGACTGCATTAGAGTGGGTATTTTTGCCACATACCTTTTCAAAACCAGTAACTACGATGATTGAAATGTTACCGCGATTGTTTTCCCAGGGTCGTTTGTGCTGTCACCAGCTTTCTGGAATGGATCCAAGCCACATACATGTCCCCATCAAAAAGGATGACCTTGACCCTTGGTTATCACAATGTCTTAACCTACAAATTGCCTTAGTACATTATATTGGGCAAATAAATTATTCTTTCCCCTAGCACAGACTATTACAGTCACTTTCACAAATTCCTTTACAGCCGCGCATCCTGCTAGCGCCAAAGCCTCTTGATGGCACCCATATGGTGTTTGTAGATGGTTCAGGGACACAGTAAAGGCTTTTGACTTATTTCAACAGGAACTGTTAAATGTAGGCAGAACAGAATCTCAATATGTTACTGGTATTGTTCAAAGACTTGAAGGAGCATTTATAAAGCAAGTAGAGAACCAATTGTTATTTAGTCTCTTACTGCAATTAATGTTGCTTTTATGAAAAAGACAGTTTCCTTATTTTATTGTCCACATACGCTCTCATAGCTGTTTACTTGGTCCTTTAACTGAGGGAAACACAGTTGCAGATTATCACACACTGTTGGTAACAACTCCGAACATTATGCAGCAAGATTCATCTTGCAGATGATTTTTGTGATAGTATCTGCAATTGTTATTTTAACTTCAGCTTTTGTAGCCGTTGTTGCGCTTACTGAATCTGTCCAGACTGCTAAGGTTGTAGGAGAAACTTTATCTAATGTAACTGAAGAATTAGTTATGTTTAGTATACTGTTTGCTGTGTTTAATAAGCATTATCCGATCAGTCGTAGATGCTGCTTTGCATCGTACCCTTGTACAAGTTGTAGAATATGTTGCTGTAAAAACTATGTGTGTATCCATGAGAACCTGACCTTCAAAGAATAAAATAACAAGAAGGGATTACAACAATGTAGTCACGTATCAGACAGCCACTGTTAGTCTGGTGAGACTCGCTGCATGCGCTGGCCACGCATGCAGTGACTCTAGTATGTACTTTTCCACTCAATCCGATGCATGGTATGAGGGGGCTGTCTCGGGCTGGAGAGAGAGAGAGAGACATGAGCGCACTTTGAAGATACAAGGGACGCCCTGAAGCTCTGTGACTGCCTCCCGCTCCCATAGGTATGACACTGATACGCAAGAACGCATAGATGAAGAAATATTAACCAAATTACAAGCCTTAGAAGCAGCAGTAATATGGATAGGGGATCGGCAAAATGCATTAAAAACACATCTTTCTCTGTATTGTGATTGGGAGTACAACTCTTGAAGACTTTGTGTTACATCTCTCCCCCGGAATACGTCGCTACATGGCTGGGAAATGGTTAAATACCATCTCCAAGGTGCTTTTGACATGTCGTTGCAACAAAATATTCGTCCTTTACATGATCAGCTAAAAGCTCAAATACTAAAGATTCAAGACTTAATGAACCGCAATGCATTTGAAACATTAGAAAAGGATTTCTCGTGGGTAAATCCAAAGAAATTGGCTCTCTGGGCTAAATTTAGGAATCTGGGTATTTATTGCCTTAGCAGGGTTCTTTTTGATTCTGTTTTCAATTGCGTTTAGTATATAACCTGCTAAGAGCGTCACAACGAGTAGAAGCACAAGTCATGGCGACCTTGTTAATAAATGGTCTGGTGTTAAACAAAAAAGGGGGAGATGTGGCAGATCTACGAGCAGAGGCCTGCGTACGGCCAAGGACACAGTGAGCAGAGCACACAGTAAACACAGAGCCAAGAGAACAGTTCATACCTTCACTCCATCCTGTGACGACCATAGAACATTCCCGAATCTCGGACAAAGAATAGGGCTAAGTAGTCTCCCTTCGCTAGGAACAGCAGCGGCATTAAAGATGCTGAATAAAATAGGGTGTTGGCTGGCTAAACAGACCAATGCCACGTCGTTAGCGTTAAGTGGGTTATTAGCAAATGTAGACTGTATTCGGCATGCTATGCTTCAAAATAGAGCTGTCATTGATTTTTTGCTTTTAGCGCAAGGCCACGGGTGTGAAGATTTTGAGGGTATGTGTTGTATGAATCTTTCTGACCACTCTGAGTCTATCCATAAAAATATCCAGCAATTGAAAGAAGGGTTTAATCAGCTACAGATTGGTAATGAATGGGACTGGTTAAACAACCTGCTGTGCAGTTGGGGTATTTCTGGATGGCTATCATCAATTGTAAAAGCTGGATTGTTGTTGCTATTCTTTATGTGTGCCTTAATGCTTTTTGTGCCCTGTATCTTAGGCTGCCTACAGAAAATAATGCAAAGAATGATTAATCAAGCTTTTGTAATAGAAAAACAAAAAGGGGGAATTGTGGGAATAGAGAATGAAGTTGTTGCTCCTCGTGGACAGACAGCAGAAACCAATCTGAAGAAGTAGAGAAGCGCGTGGCAGTCAACCTTCAACCTATCAGCAGGACACAACTTGCGCGTGGAGAGTGTGTATAGCCATAAAGCCTGTCAGATTGTTGCAATAAAGGTCTTTGGTCTGTACCTCGCCAGAGTCCGTGAATCCATGCTCCACACCAAAGAGGCTTTAACCACTTGGCTTGCTTGATTGCAGCGCATGTCTCACATTCATGGATGACCTATGCAATACTGTCCATGGTCAAGTGGTAGGGCTGTGTTTCCACCCCTGGGGCAGTCGATTCCAGGTGTATTGGACGCCTCTCCAGGTGAAAGCAAACTGTGGCCTGCACTCTGCTGCCAAAGGGATTGAGAAGAATGCATTAGTTATATCAATCGTGGCATACCACTTGGCTGCCTTGGACTCCAGTTCATACTGCAGTTCTAGCATGTCCGGCACGGCAGCACTCAGCGGTGGCGTGACTTCATTCAGACCACGATAGTCTACAGTTAGCCTCCACTCTCCATTAGATTTTTGCACTGGCCATATGGGACTGTTAAAGGGTGAGTGTGTCTTGCTGATCACTCCTTGATGAATCAGCTTATGGATGGGAATCAGAGAGTCTTGTTTAGTACAATATTGCCGAAGATGCACCGTTGTGGTAGCAATCAGCACCCGTTGTTCTTTGACCCTCAACAACCCCACAACAGAAGAATCCTCCGAGAGACCAGGCAAGGCAGACAACTGTTTAACTTCCTCCATCTCCAAGGCAGCTATGCCAAAGGCCCACCAGTACCCTTTTGGGTCCTTAAAATACCCTCTCCTGAGGTAATCTATACCAAGGATGCATGGAGCCTCTGGGCCAGTCACAATGGGATGCTTTTGCCACTCATTCCCAGTTAGGCTCACTTCTGCCTCCAGTACAGTCAACTCTTGGGATCCCCCTGTCACCCCAGAAATACAAATGGGTTCTGACCCTCTATAGCTTGATGGTATTAAAGTACACTGTGCACCCATGTCCACTAGAGCCTTATACTCCTGTGGGTCTGATGTGCCAGGCCATCGAATCCACACCGTCCAATAAACCCGGTTGTTCCTTTCCTCCACCTGGTCATAGTATCCATTACTCACTTCTTGCATAAATGACTTGGAAGTTCCTTCAAGAGGATCAGAAGCAAGATCAGGCCTTCTGCTCTGTCTGGGGAACTGCCCGCTGGAAACTGGGGCAGCACTTTTCCTGGAGGGATCCCCTTTTGTGGTTGTCCTTCCTTGCAACTCCCGCACCCACAGGATCCAAGTACGTTGTCCATCCCACTTCCTCATGTCCTCTCCGTGGTCCCGCAGGTAGAACCACAGGGTGCCTCGTGGTGTGTACCCTCTGTACTCTCTCTCTTGAGTTGGGAAATGCCTGCTCCTAATAGCTGAGATGCTGGCCTGTACAGGTGAGGAGTAGGACATATTCTCTTCAAGTTGCTGGACCTTCTGGGACAGTTTCTCAACAGCTGAGATGAGGGGGAAGAGAGACTTTCAGCATATGAAGGAGTTAGGGCTGTTTCAGAAGTAATTGGTACTGAGGCACAGCTCCTCCTGGTGCCCCCATTTACCAGTACTGGGCTGAATGCTCGAGGATAAAGTTCCTTCTACTCATCATGCCACTGATGCTACCTGGAGTAAGGTAATCACACAGCAAGCTCAAATAGGAAATCCCAATCATCCAGGAATTGTAGAAGCAATCACAAACTGGCCTGAAGGCAAAGACTTTGGAACGTCACCAGAGGAGGTGGTGGCTCATGCTGAGGAAGCCCCACTGTATAATGAACTCTCAGATAACAAGAAACAGTATGCTCTGTTCACTGATGGGTCTTGTAGGAAAGCATCAAAGATGGAAAGTTGCTGTGTGGAAACAGAGCAGAACCAAAGGCAGATGAACTGACAGGTTCTTCCTCATATGCCAATCACTGAAGAAAGAGAACCATCAAAAAAGCAACCAACCTGACATCTTTGATCCCTCAGCTTTTATACTGAGCATGACAGATGGGATGGAATACCCTATTGGTCAGTTTTGTGTCATCTGACCTGTCCACTCTCCCCCCTACAGGTGTAACCCTTCCACAGGGTAAACAACCAAGTCAGCTGCCCCTGGTTGCTACAGTAACTAGTATAAGCAAGAGCCTCTCACTGAACAGAAAGTTGATTCTGCTCCACCCCAAACCAGGACAAGACTAAACAACAATTAGTGTGATGTATCTGTTTTCCAGCACCCCACATGGGAGTCACTTGAGCATGTTTACAGTCCTTCTCGCTGATCCTCTTTACCTTCCCGCAGACTCCCTGGCATTTCTATATCTGCTTTGCCGAGAGCTCAGTGAATTGGGAGCACAAATGATGTTATCTTCAGAGTACATTTTTTTGCTTTAAGTTGGTTATTCGAAAGGAGTTGAGGGCTGTGGAAGGTGCTCAATTTTCAGCCCCAAACAAATTATTTCCCCTCGTTAACAGAATGAGCAAAGCAGTGCAAGTGTAAGGGGAGTCTTTTTGCTGCTGCTTGTGCAAAACTTTTCACGCAGAAGCCATAGGCATGAGAATGTATCCCCTTCCTTGGGGCTCAGTTCTCTCTCTGCCCTGTAGTGAGCTTGACAGCAGAAGTCCTCTGTCTGGTGGATTCTCATTGGAAATCCCCTCTTGTTTCAGGGAGGTGAGGTCAGGTGGTTATAATGTAAGAAAAGATATCTGAAGTTGTTTTCAGAGCAAAGAAAAATCAATTGATACCTCTGTGTAAAATTTGAGCTGGGTTTGACTGACTGATAACTGAATGTATAGCAGATCTTTAGTATTCTATGGGTTTTAAGAAGGATCATGAAAGCTCTCACCAATATCTGTGAATTCTGAAATGCTGTAGGTAATTGTTGATCTATTTCACCTTTCACTGATTTACATCACTCCTAAAAGTAAGACTATAGAATATAATCTGCCTTGCTCTCTTCACAGCAACTGGCTAGACTGCAGGAAGAAATTGTACCTTTGAAGAAGAAACTGGAGTCCTACCTAGATTTAACTCCTGTAATTTTTTTTCCAATGTTCTATTGTATTTACCATCAGATTAATTTTAATAGATTTCAGAATGTAAAGGATATTGTGATGGTTTCAGTGGACAGGTAGATGTCTTACAGGTCTACTAATGGTGTAAACAGAATACTTTACTTAAACAGAAGGCTATCTGTTTATTAATCAAAGCCAAGAAATAAAGTATGCTTACCAGGCAGACTTTGTTCTAACAAAATGCACAGATTTGCTGGGTGAGCTCAGTATCACGGTGTGTTAGCTAGAAATTAGACAAAGAAATGGGGAAGAAAACATGTATTAGTATAACTTCCTTTTTTTTTTTTTTTGAGATTTACCAATATGTTAGCTATGCATGTCATCATGTTGTCAGTATGGTGGACAATAGCACATTGTGCAGAGGTTGGAGCTCTAAGCAAGATTTTAACAATTATGAAGAAATAGCCAAATGTAGGCGTTGTCTCCTAAACAAGTACTCTAGCTTGCATGAGTACTGGCTGCTCCATCATTTTCTTTGATTTCTCTTGAGGGTGCTGGGTACTCAGCTCTCTGAAATCACAGGGTTCTCATTTAGGTGACTAAATTGCAGTTTTGAAAGCCCTGTCTGTGTATCTGTTTTTCATTTTATATTTTGGCTCTTGTTACTGTTGGTCCCTGTGCTAGGAGTTACTATCAGACTGCTGTGTGAAGGGTCTTTTATAAAAAGGATTTTACTCTTTTCAAATTAGAACGCTTGTTACAAAAGACTGTTTCAGTTAAGGGTAATTTTGTGAACAACTTCATAGTGGCTGAAGGAAGTCATGGGTAAACAGGGCTTTAGTCCATGAAACGGAAAGCCTTGGCTTTGTGTGACTTCTGTACATCACTGTCTGTGATATTTGGGAGCACTAAACCCAAGTATTTCCAGTCTCCTTTGGAAGATTGCCATTGCTTTTACAGATAAGTATTAAGGACTTTTCTCTTTGTCATTCAGGGAGAAGTAGCAAAAACTGGAGTGTGAATAGTTGAATGGGTTTTGGGTTTATTAAATACAATTGCAACTGTCTAGTTTACAGTTTTGTATTTGAGTTACCTGATATAGCTCCTGTTACCTCCTCATCTAAGCACCCCACAGCTTTTAATAGAGCTAACCTCAGACCTTTCTGTGTAAGAGGTGAAAAAGATTTATTCCTGTTCTTCTAAACGGGGCACAAAGGTCCAGAGAAACAGAGACTTGTCCAAAATCACCTAGAAACTCTGCAATTTATCATGTGTCTTGTATTATGAACTAGGGACTGGTCTGCTGGGCCACACTTCTCTCTTCACCTCCTTAGCCTCTCCATCGAGTTCCTGCCTCTCAGCACACCTCCCTCATACAACTACTGCTGTTTCCCTCCTAGAAGAAAAGGATGAAGGGAGAGGGTGGGATTACTTCTCTTTTAAATCCATTTTGCTGCAAGAGGCAGCTGCCTCCTTTCCTTGAGTGAAACAGGATGTTCAAATTGGATTAGGTTCTCCAATTTCTCCCTCCCTCCCATCTTGCTGTCAGTGGAGACAGGGAGAGCCCCAATGCCTCACTTCTGGTGCAGGCAGAAGGAGGGAGGAAGGTTTATCCTTGCAAGCTTATTGTGTTTTGGAAAATTCATACACGGATATGTTTAAAATTCAGTTCCTCAATTGGTAAGTTTGGAAAATTGCTAAAAATGGGGTTGTTTTTTAGACTTTAGGCCATACCAGACTTTTGAAAAATATGTGATTGTCCAAACCAAACTGATACTAGGCTTTTAATGTCAGTACCTTTTGCATGTGAAGGGTGCACACAAAACTGATTTCATTATCCCTGAATTTCCCTGTGGCACATCATTAGACTATTGCAATGATGCAGGGGCTCTGTGTTGCCAGCTGAAATATTGATTTATTTTTTTTAATGCCATTTTTCTCTCCCTAGAATCCTTCCCTTGCACAAGCGAAGATTGAAGAAGTAAAATGAGAACTGGTAAGAGTTTTTTATCTTTCACACATTTAAATGAGTGCTGATGTTCCAAAATAAGCTATATATATTAATTGGTTGCGGATTTATCTACCTCAGATTGTAGTCTTAATGACCTCTAGAGGGAAATTTTGCTCTGGTAAGGGAGAAGCCATGCATATTGGTAGGAGGAACTGGTGGAGGAATGATCTCTAAGCTACAAAGGTAGATGGGCATAATGGTATCGGTGGGGATTAGGTATCTATATCCCTCTGGATTTTGTCTGCTTCGCTTGTCAGAATGTTTATTCACTCATCTGTGTTGCAGTTTATTGGTCTCACAACCGTCTTTGCTGCTCCTGAACTCTGGGAGGGCTCTAGGGCCCATATTTTATTTAACATCTGCCTTGTAGACTGCAATGGGGACCTTCTCCTATAAAACATAACGCCCATCTAATCCATGCTTGTGTAATCTGCAGGTATGGTTGTTGGGAAACATTCATAAAGCTGTTTGGGAAGTTCATATGTAGCTTTCCTGAGTGAGCTGGTCCACATTTGAACATAAAACCTGTCTTTATTTCTTTGGGGTGCTGTCTGCTTGCTCATGGATAAAGCACAAGGTATTCCATGATAAGCCTTAAAGCTGTGATCAAAAATCACAGCTATTTGAGAGTATTTTGTACATTTTCAGATAGGACTGCTTGGGTTTGTAAGCCACTTGGTTTTGATCCAGAAATACAAGCTCACCTTAGCAGTCTGAGGCTTTTATCAGGTCAGAATACTCACCTCTGGAGTGTACCTCTTCAGCTTGAAGGTGTCTAATATCATGTTGGGGCACAGTGTAAAGGGCACTGAGCTTGTTTAGCCCTTCATTTGGTGATTTCTCTGTAGTTGTCTACAGAGACTACTGCCGTTTGCAGTAGTTTGAACCTTCCAGTTCAATACTTGGGTTAATCAGTGCTAATAATATTCCAAGGTTTGATCATTGTAGATAATGTTTGTCTAACAAGAATGTAAGAAAACTGTTTCATGGTCACTGATTTTTCTTGGTTTTTCTCTCCCACTAGAGCACCTTGGAGGCAAGGTTCTCAAAGCAGATTGATATGTTGACTTTTGAGATGCCAGAGCCCAGCAAACTCCAGTTCACCTGAAGTGGCCTGCGTGGAAGAAAATTTCCCTTCTATTGTCTATTTATTTGCACTAGTAAAGCATTTTGGACTTCTTACTGTACTTCTGCAGCTTTCCGCCTTACTCTTCTTGCTGTTGGATGGCACACTTGTGACCTTCCAGCAAGCATGCTCTTTTTTAGGGGTTCATGTAGCATTGCATTTGTAAAACATCACCTATTTTTCATAAAATAACCCCCAAAGTTACTGTTTTCCTTAGCAGTTATTTTTCCATATGTGATACACACCTGTAACTGGCTTCCAGATGGCACCTTCACCAGGAGATGTCCCTGTCAGGATCTGGTTGACCATTACCACTTAGAATTGAACTGATCAGAGTGTCTGGTTTTCCTCTTTTCCCTGTCTGGGCTCTGGATTATGTTTTTTCCCTGCTGGATTGTGCAGCATCTGAACCCACAAAGGGGGTTTCCTTGTGTATATGATGGCTGTCTACCTTCATGGAAACAGGTTGAGCTCTGACTTATTTTATGTGGGTCATAGAATGGTTTGGGTTGGAAGGGGACCTTAAAGATCATCTAGTTCCAACTCCCCTGCCATAGGCAGGGACACCTCCCACTAGACCTCATTGCTCAAAGCCTCATCCAGCCTGGCCTTGAACACCTCCAGGGATGGGGCATCCACAACTTCCCTGGGCAGCCTGTTCCAGTGCCTCACCACCCTCACAGTAAAGAATTTCTTCCTAGTATCCAATCTAGATCTACCCTCCTTCAGTTTGAAGCCATTACCCCTCATCCTATTGCTAAATTCCCTCATAAAGAGTCCCTCCCCATCTTTCCTGTAAGCCCCCTTTAGATACTGGAAGGCTGCTATAAGCTCTTCCCAGAGCCTTCTCTTCTCCAGGCTGAACAACCCCAACTCTCTCAGACTGTCTTCATAGAAGTGCTCAAGTCCTCTGATCATCTTTGTGGCCCTCCGCTGGACCTGTTCCAACAGGTCCCTATCCTTCTTGTGCTGAGGACTCCAAAGCTGGACACAGTACTCCAGGTGGGGTCTAAATGAGAGTGGAGTAGAGGGGCAGAATCACCTCCCTTGACCTGCTGGCCATGCTTCTCTTGATGCAACCCAGGATGTGGTTGGCTTTCTGGGCTGCAAGTGCACATGGCCTGCTCATGTTGAGCTTTTCATCTACCAACACCCCCAAGTCCTTCTCCTCAGGGCTGCTCTCAAGCCATTCTCTGCCCAGCCTGGGCAGCCTGGGATTGCCATGACCCAGGTGCAGGACCTTGCACTTGGTCTGGTTGAACTTCATGAGGTTTGCACGGGCCCACCTCTCAAGCCTGTCCAGGTCCCTCTGGATGGCATTCTTTCCCTCCAGTGTGTCAACCGCTCCACACAGCTTGGTGTCATCAGCAAACGTGCTGAGGGTGCTGTGTAAGGGATAACAGAGGATGGTCCGAGTGAGACACGATGGAAAATTACTGAATTACTTGAACCAAACCCAGTATACGTGCCAAGAAAAAGGAACTCAGTACTGTTGCTGCAAAAACTATGTGTGTATCTGTGAGAACATGACCTTTGAAGAAGAAAACAAGAAGGGAGTGCAACAGTGTAGTCACGTGTCAGACAGCCGCTGTTAGCAAAGCTGGATCATGAGTCTGGTGAGGCTCACTGCAGGCGCTGGCCACGCCTGCAGCGACTCTAGCCTGTACTTTTCCACTCAATCTGGTGCAGGATATAAGGGGGCTGTCTTGGGGTGGAGAGAGAAAGAGACGTGAGTGCACTTTGAAGATACAAGGGACGCCCTGACCGCACTGTGCCTTGCCTTCCTCTGCCGTACTGATGTGTCTCCTCGTTATCCTGCTGCTCAGCGTTACTACTACGATCTATGGAGTGGTAAAACTCTCTGAAGTAACTTTTGGGACATTTGGGAACTGCTTAGCAAGGCTTCACAATAAAGCTGAGTTAACTTTTATTTTCCTTTGTGTGAGCTCTGGTTTGTATGTCAGAATCTTTAAAAAAGAACCGGTTACAAGTGCACTCAATCCCACTGTCCATGTCACTGAGAAAGATGTTAAACAGTTACGGTCCCAATACCGACCCCTAATGAACGCCACTCGTCACTGGTTTCCACTTGGACATGGAGCTGTTGACTGCAACCCTCTGAGTGCGGACAGCCAGCCAGTTCCTTATCCACCGAGTGGTCCATCCATCAAATCCATGCCTTTCCAATTTACAGAGCAGGATGTCATGTGGGACAGTTTTCTTGTTGTCCTTGACATCCCTGGTTAGATTTAATTCTATCTGGGCTTTAGCTTGCCTAATCTGGTTCCTGGCCACTCAGATGGTTTCTCTGTATTCCTCCCAGCCTACTTGTCCTTGCTTCCACCCTCTGTAGGCCTCCTTTTTGCTTTTGAGCTTGTCCAGGAGCTCCTTGTCCATCCATGCTGGCCTCCTGGCTTTTTTGCCTGACTTCTTTGTTGGGATACACCGCTCCTGAGCTTGGAGGAGGTGATCCTTGAATACTAAGCAGCTTCACAGAATCACAGAATGATAGGGGTTGGAAGGGGCCTCTGGAGATCATCTAGTCCAACCCCTCTGCCAGAGCAGGGTCACCTAGAGCAGGTTACACAGGAATGAGTCCAGGCAGGTTTTGAATGTCTCCAGAGATGGAGACTCCACCACCTCTCTGGGCAGCCTGTTCCAGGGCTCTGCCACCCTCAAAGTAAAGAAGATCCTCCTCATGTTTAGGTGGAACTTCCTATGTTCAAGTTTGTGCCCATTACCTCTTGTCCTGTCCCCAGGCACCACTGAAAAGAGCCTGGCCCCATCATCCTGGTCAGGTGGCCTGCAGCAGACCCCCACTGTAACATCACCTGCTCCTGCATTCCCTTTAATCTTGACCTCAGTACTTAATAGTGCTGGCTTCACTGGCAAACTACTGCTTACAGGTAAGAGCTGAGATGAGATGTAGCAGTATAAACCTCCTAAAGTTCTGTTGTCTCTTTTTCATCTGAGAAAATGGAAGCCTATGGCACTAACCTGTAAGGTTTGCCCATGTTCAAGGCTTTGAGAAATACCAGTCTACTGTTTACTACTCTTTGTTTCTCCTTACATTATAAATAGAGCTAAGCAAATGAAAGTAGATAAATAGCTTTATGGATAGTGAAGTGATAGCTTTAAAAACAAAAAAGGGCTTTGTAGTAAGACCTTTCTAGGTCTAAAAATACATGGATATTTTTGCAGAACCACTGTAGGATGTGATCATTTTGAAGCTAGATTGTCTTTTCCAATTCTACCTCAAATGTCATCTTCCAAAAGGTTCCCCAGAGCCCTTCTCTTATTTCCATGCCATCACCACACCAGCCTTAAACACCCCAGCTTTTAAAAGTTGTTTTGTACTAAAGCCAAAAACTTGAAAATCTCCTGTGGATGGGGAAAAGTGAAAATCTAGAAATAGTGGCAGCACCTAGACATAAAGCATGGACTAGGGCCCATTTGTACTGGGCAATGTCCAAAGAGCAGTGGTGCTCTTGGGGACAATTTATAGCTACATCTGTTTGCAATTAGAGTTGCAAAAGATTATGGTAATGATTTAGCATGGTGTGCCTGTTCCCAGGAGCTGTTACTTCACTGCAGAAATTGATTTCACTGATCTGCAGGAAGAGAGATTCTTTCTATTGCTTGAAGCAAGAGGATCATGAGATCTCTATCTGATTATGCTTAGGGCGTAGCTCTGATTGCTAAGAAGCTGCAAGCTCAGAATGACGCTGGTGTCTGTAAAGTGACACAGCCTCCTCACCCTGTGACCTTCTTCACCTCGTTTCTTTCATCTTGAGGGGGAAGAATCAAAGGATGTTCAGAGAGCCACTGCTCGTGAGAATCTTTGGTCTCATCTTCCATATGCCAGAGGGAGTTGCTAGTTAGTTTCACGTTTTTAAATCAAGAAAGGGTTAGTTGCCTTAGTTTCATGCCTATTTATCTTCAGTTTCTTCTGGGCTCGAAATCAAGATGGCAAAAGCAAGTGGACAAGCCATCTTTTGTACATGTGGGCTAATGTGGCTAAGGGGAAATTACCTTAGAGGTAACTAACTGATGTGAAATCTAGAGCAGGCGTAGTAGTGCAGAGATGGCTACAGGTACAACTGCTGCTTACTAAAACAAACACTGAAAGAAGGCAAGTCTTTGAATCTGGAAAGAGCAAGAAAAATAATCTGATGTTTCCTGTTGTGGAAAGGGAAAGAAGTTACAGTCTTGAAAGGCATCAGAACATAGCTGGGTAGACAGCAGAGAATGATTTAACAAGAAAGCCATTGTAAGGCACTGGAGGTCATGGCCTGACAATTAAGGAATCTTAATCACTGTAGGCTTTTAAGAGCAGATCAGAAATGCTTTGCTTAAGTATTTACAATGTGAAGGAGTGTTGATTGTGCTTTGGGGTAGGAAGATGGATTAGGGCTTGAGGATGCTTTTCAATGAGAGCCTCAAGACTTACTCAGCTAACATTAGATGAAGGCTTTTTATCGCACAGGTGTAACCATGACTCAAGGCTTGGGAGGATTGTCCAGGACTGTGGCACTCCCTTAGCACCACTTCATCACGTAACACTGCAACAGTTGTGAAACCTGGGGGGTGTTCTTCCCCCTGCGCCCGCAGGGCAGCTGCACTGCTCCCTGGCTGCTGCTACTTCACAGCATGTGCTCTGTCCCATTCACTGGCAAAGAGCCCAAATATAGACAGCGGCAGGGTCAGACAAAAGCTGTACAAAGATAGCCACGTGTTGCTTTCTAGCATTGGAAATGCAAGGAGAAAAAAAAATACCCAGCAGCTGCATTTGAGCTGTGTGCCACAGCTGAGCCATCTGCAGCACGTGCAACATAAATCATCAGCCAGTTGTCAGGTCTGACAGCTCAGCTTTTGATGGAAACAGGGAAAAGTCAAATAAACGAGATTTATGCAGCCAGTAAGATTTCTCAGCTCTTCAGTTTCGCATTTGCATGGGCAGAGTGCCTTGCAGGGCAAGCGGAGACGTCCTTTGTTGCTGTTGGTGTTTTGGGGCTGTCCAGCTTTTCCAGCATGGGGATGGGATGCTGGCGCAGGAGCACCTCGCAGAGGTCCTGCGGAGACAGGAGCATGCCAGCCTGAGTGCTTGGCTGAGAAAAATGTTTGATTTTTGGGCTTCACCCTCTGCCCTGGCAGCTGTTGAGTGTTTCCAGGGAGGTCACAGTGGGTGGTGAGGAGCTCCGTCTGCCTTGCCTGTTGTATATTATGAAATCACCCAATTGAGAATGACACAAATGCCTAGAGAGGCCTCTGCTGCTTCAGCCTCACTTCAGATTACATCAGCTGCTCCACTCTAAACTCCCAGCTTGATTTTTGGAGACACCAGTCTATTAACACCTGCAGGCTGAGAGTAGTTGTGCTCACTGTGAGGTTCATGTGGGGCTCCTGGGTAGCTTCCCTCAGCTTGGGATGCTGTAGGGCTGGGGCCGGACCCAGACCCGGATCCAGGCCCAGGCTGAGCTGCAGATCCCTTGGTTTTAAAGACGAAGTGCAAAAAATGTGTGCGCTTTATCACTGTGCACTCAATTCCTCCTCCTGAAAAATGTGAGGATCCAAATTCCACCTGAACAAAAAAAAAAGGAATTAAAATTATACACTAGATGTGAAAACCAGTGGTCAACCTCAAGTGTAAACTTGTATACATGTCGTGGTTTAGCCTCAGACGGCACCAAAGAACCACGTGCCACTCGTTCGGGCCTTCCCAATACAGGAAGAATCAGAAGAAAAAGGCAAGACTCTTGGGTTGAGACAAAGGCAGTTTAACAGAACAGCAAAGGGAACAAGAAAACAACAACAATAACACGGACAGAGGAATATACAAACACAATTACGGAACCGCCGCTCACCGCTCACCGACCAGACCCGGGATGCCCCAGCCCGCTCCAAGTGGCGACTTCCTGCCCCCTCCCCCGGCAGCTCAGGGTGGGCATGGCTCACATGGCATGGAATACCAGGAAAAGTTAACCCTATCCCCACCGGAACCAGGACATTATCCACCCCTTATTCCATACCATCTATGCCATGCCCAGCAGGTTCCAATGAATTGCCACCACTTTCCCCTGTCATATATATATATATATACACATATATATTCATGCAGATATAATGCCCTTAGTTTATGGGTCATCCCTCCAAAGTGTCCGTTGAGTTCTTTTAATCCACGGCTTTGGGCTCCATCTGTTAGAACAGTCTCTCAGGGCAGGTGAGATGCTGGGTGGTGCTGGTCTGTTGCATGCTGTATTTTTCGGAGGTTGTGACTGGTGCACCCGGTGTGGCTCATGCTCACAGTCCGTGGGCTGAAGATGTAGATCTTGAGGAAGTTGCTGGGCGCCAGCTGCTGAGGTCAGTTCTGATCCCATCATCCCTGTGCCTTACTTGTAGTACAACTGATAGCAATTATAGCAATGAGGACATACAGTGACAGGGTTACTTAGCAATTAACAACACACAATTTGATTCATTGGCTATACTCACCCAAAATCAGATCCCCATGAGGTACACATCGGACTTCCCCATCCTTCCGCATCACCCACCAAGTGCACCCAGGTCCTTGGGCAAAAGCAATCCCACAGATGGGTTTGCCTTTGCCTGAGGCAGGACTAACCCAGACTGTCTTCCCTAGCATATTCTTCATGTGCACTACGGGGACTTTATCCCCTCCTGCAGTACGTGGAAGTTTTGATTGGGCAGGGCCAGCCCAATTGTTAGATCCCCTGGTGTTAACTAGCCAGGTAGCTTTTGCTAAATGTGTATCCCAATGTTTTAAAGTCCCACCACCCATTGCTCTCAGTGTAGTTTTTAACAATCCATTGTATCGTTCTATCTTCCCAGAGGCTGGTGCGTGATAGGGGATGTGATATACCCACTCAATGCCATGCTCTTTGGCCCAGGTGTCTATGAGGCTGTTTCGGAAATGAGTCCCGTTGTCCGACTCAATTCTCTCTGGGGTACCACGTCGCCACAGGACTTGCTTTTCAAGGCCCAGGATAGTGTTCCGGGCAGTGGCATGGGGCACAGGGTATGTTTCCAGCCATCCGGTGGCTGCTTCCACCATTGTGAGCACATGGCGCTTGCCTTGACGGGTTTGTGGCAGTGTGATATAATCAATCTGCCAGGCCTCCCCATATTTATATTTCAGCCATCGCCCTCCATACCAAAGAGGCTTCAAACGCTTGGCTTGCTGGATTGCAGCGAATGTCTCACATTCATGGATGACCTGTGCAATAGTGTCCATGGTCAAGTCCACCCCTCGGTCACGAGCCCATCTATATGTCGCATCTCTCCCTTGATGGCCTGAGGAGTCATGGGCCCATCGAGCTATGAATAGTTCACCCTTATGTTGCCAGTCCAGATCCACCTGAGCCACTTCAATCCTAGCAGCCCGATCCACCTGCTGGTTGTTCTGATGTTCCTCCGTGGCCCGATTCTTTGGTAAGTGGGCATCTACGTGGCGTACTTTCACAACCAGATTCTCTATCCAGGCAGCTGTAGGAATGTGTCTGAGAGAAAATGGTCACGTGAGCCAGCCTCCCTACTATGAGAGATTAGATTAAGGGCAAAACAGGTGGTAGAAGATGGAATTAGTACATGGGAAAAACGGGAACTGAGAAGGTAGAAAACATGTTGTGCTAATGACTAAGTAATTTACTATGTGAATTCTTGTAACCAATCTGATCTGTGAATGAACTGCATGGACAGTGCGTGAACAGAGACTGTAAGCCAATCCTATAGCTGCCGCTAGCGCGTGCTCTTATTGCCTGACTATATATACTCTGTGAAAACTTGAATAAAGGGAGAACGATCATACTCATATTGAGACTCCATCGTTACTCCGGGTCCGTCTCCCACTCCGACATCCTCCGACATCTGGTAGCAGAGGATGGTTCAGCACGACTGAGTTCTCCGAGACTGCGGTAAGCAGCTAGAGGAGGGGAGTGGGAAACTTCGGCTGGGAGACGTGCTGCTTGGGCGCATCAGCGGGAGCAGACAACGGCGTGGGGTCGCTCCTCACCTCCCAGGCGCAGCTATGGAAACAGAAGCTGCGGCCACGCTACTCGCTGGGATCCTCTCTAAGAGAGGGATTGAAACACCAGCGAAACTGTTGCTCAAACTGATTAAGCCGGGGCAGGAGATGGGGCAACAAGTAACAAAAGAAGAAGGGGCTATATTAAGACTTCTCCTGCATATCCTCTCTAAGAGAGGGGTGAAATATGATGAGCGTATGCTCCGAAGGTTGTTAACCTGGTGCAGAGAGAACGGATTCGCACCAGAGGCCCAGACAGCTTTTAAATCAGCAATATGGGAGGCTGTTGGGAAAAGACTGTGGGAAGTGATAAGTAAAGGAGACAAAGAGGCATCACCGTTAGCGACGACATGGTGGTTGGTGTTATCGACCTTACAAGATATGAACGCGGAGCAAGCCACAGCAGCCGGGGCTTTTGCAGCGTTACAACCCACGGGAGGGGGATCGAACAGGCCAGGTCCGAAGGTCTGGGACGATCCCCTGCTGATCCCCTCTGCTCCACCTGAGGCTGATGGAGGAGGCAGAATGTCAGCAGAGAAGGACAGAGCCGGAGCTGTTTGCTCCTGACATTGCCCGCCTCGCCCCCTCCGACATCCTCCGACAGGCAGCAATATCTTGCCATAGGTCAGCAGCCCAGATGGGTTTGCCTCTGCGCTGCCAGTTGCCCTGCTTCCATTGCTGTAGCCACCCCCACAGAGCATTTGCCACCATCCATGAGTCAGTGTAGAGATAAAGTACTGGCCATTTTTCTTGCTCGGCAATGTCCAAAGCCAGCTGAATGGCTTCCACCTCTGCAAACCGGCTCGATTCACCTTGTCCTTCACTGGCTTCTGCAACTTGTCGTGTAGGACTCCACACAGCAGCCTTCCACTTTCGATGCTTTCCCACAATCCGGCAGGACCCATCAGTGAACAGGGCATATTTCTTCTCATTTTCTGGCAGTTTATTATATGGTGGGGCCTCTTCTGCACGCGTCACCTCCTCCTCTGGTGACATTCCGAAATCCTTGCCTTCTGGCCAGTCCATGATCACTTCCAGAATTCCTGGGCGAATGGGGTTTCCCATTCGAGTTCGCTGTGTGATCAGTGCAATCCACTTACTCCATGTAGCATCGGTTGCATGATGTGTCGTGGGGACCCTTTCTTTGAACATCCAACCCAGCACCGGCAGTCGAGGTGCTAAGAGGAGCTGGGCTTCTGTACCAACTACTTCCGAAGCAGCTCGAACCCCTTCATATGCTGCCAAGATCTCTTTTTCTGTTGGAGTGTAGCGGGCTTCGGATCCTCTGTATCCCTGACTCCAAAACCCTAGGGGTCGACCTCGAGTCTCCCCTGGTGCTTTCTGCCAGAGGCTCCAGGTAGGGCCGTTCTCCCCGGCTGCAGTGTAGCGCACATTTTTAACATCTTGTCCTGCCCGGACTGGCCCCAGGGCCACTGCATGGACTATTTCCTGTTTGATTTGTTCAAAAGCTTGTCGTTGCTCAGGACCCCATTTAAAATCATTCTTCTTCCGGGTTACTTGATACAGAGGGCTTGCAATTTGACTGTAATCTGGGATATGCATTCTCCAAAAACCCACAATGCCTAAGAAAGCTTGTGTTTCCTTTTTACTAGTTGGTGGAGACATAGCTGCTATTTTGTTGATCACATCCATTGGGATCTGACGGCATCCATCTTGCCATTTTATTCCTAAAAACTGGATCTCCTGCGCAGGTCCCTTGACCTTACTTTGTTTTATGGCAAAACCATCTTTCAGAAGGATTCGGACTATTTTACTCCCTTTCTCAAAAACTTCTTCTGCTGTGTTTCCCCACACAATGATGTCATCAATGTATTGCAGATGTTCTGGAGCTTCACCCTGTTCCAGTGCAGTCTGGACCAGTCCATGGCAAATGGTGGGGCTGTGTTTCCACCCCTGGGGCAGTCGATTCCAGGTGTATTGGACGCCCCTCCAAGTGAAAGCAAACTGTGGCCTGCACTCTGCTGCCAAAGGGATTGAGAAGAATGCATTCGCTATATCAGTTGTGGCATACCACTTGGCTGCCTTGGACTCCAGTTCGTACTGGAGTTCTAGCATGTCCGGCACGGCAGCACTCAGTGGTGGCGTGACTTCATTCAGACCACGATAGTCTACAGTTAGCCTCCACTCTCCATTAGATTTTCGCACCGGCCATATGGGACTGTTAAAGGGTGAGCGAGTCTTGCTGATCACTCCTTGAACCTCTAGTTGACGAATCAGCTCATGGATGGGAATCAGAGAGTCTTGGTTAGTGCGATATTGCCACCGATGCACCGTTGTGGTAGCAATTGGCACCTGCTGTTCTTCGACCCTCAACAACCCCACAACAGAAGGGTCCTGCAAGAGACCAGGCAAGGCAGACAACTATTTAACTTCCTCTGTCTCCAAGGCAGCTATGCCAAAAGCCCAGCGGTACCCTTTTGGGTCCTTAAAATACCCTCTCCTGAGGTAATCTATACCAAGGATGCATGGAGCCTCTGGGCCAGTCACAATGGGATGCTTTTGCCACTCATTCCCAGTTAGGCTCACTTCCGCCTCCAGTACAGTCAACTCTTGGGATCCCCCTGTCACCCCAGAAATACAAATGGGTTCTGCCCCTCTATAGCTTGATGGTATTAAAGTACACTGCGCACCCGTGTCCACTAGAGCCTTATACTCCTGTGGGTCTGATGTGCCAGGCCATCGAATCCACGCAGTCCAATAAACCCGGTTGTCCCTTTCCTCCACCTGGCCGGAGGCAGGGCCCCTCTAATCCTGGTCATAGTATCCATTACTCACTTCTTGCAGAAATGACTTGGAAGTTCCTTCAAGAGGATCAGAAGCAAGATCAGGCCTTCTGCTCTGTCTGGGGAACTGCCCACTGGAAACTGGGGCGGCACTTTTCCTGGAGGGATCCCCTTTTGTGGTTGTCCTTCCTTGCAACTCCTGTACCCGTGTCCACAGGATCCAAGTAGGTTGTCCATCCCACTTCCTCATGTCCTCTCCGTGGTCCCGCAGGTAGAACCACAGGGTGCCTCGTGGTGTGTACCCTCTGTACTCTCTCTCTTGAGTGGGGAAATGCCTGCTTCTAATAGCTGAGATGCTGGCCCGTGCAGGTGGGGAGTAGGACATATTCTCTTCAAGTTGCTGGACCTTCCAGGACAGTTTCTCCACAGCTGAGACAAGGGGGGAAGAGAGACTTTCTTCATATCGCCGGAGCCGGCCAGCCACCTCATCCACCGTTGGTCCCTCTTCACCTTTCCATTCCATTACTGCCAGGGAGTTGGCATATGACGATGGTGCGCTCCGTACAAACTTCCGCCACATGGGCCTTGTGCACTGCACCTCATCAGGGTCTGTGGGTAAGTCTGCATTGTCCAAGTCATAATAAATCATCTCCCGCATGGCTAATTCTCTCAGGTACTGGATACCTCTTTCCATGGTAGTCTGAGGAGAAATAACTGGACTCCAGACGATCCAATGTGAATCAACAGAAGCCGTTTATTAAGCACAGATCATCATCTTTTATACCCTGTGTTGTAGCCGTACATGCCACTTGCTTATTTCTGATTAGCTAGTTACACTGTCCACGCGCTGTCCATGCAGTTCATTCACAGATCAGATTAGTTACAAGAATTCACATAGTAAATTGCTTAGTCATTAGCACAACATGTTTTCTACTTTCTCAGTTCTCATTTTCCCCATGTACTAATTCCATCTTCTACCACCTGTTTTGCCCTTAATCTAATCTCTCATAGTAGGGAGGCTGGCTCACATGGCCGTTTTCTCTCAGACACATTCCTACAATACCCCCTTTTTCTTCTTGAGCCAGCCAGACCTTATGCATGGCATTTTCTATCATGTCAGTCATTTTGCGGAGAACACACGAGGCTACCATAACCAATAATAATATAACCAAGAATAGCATGAGCCCTTGCTTTAGGAAGTCTGATAACCATCCCGTTATACCCCATGAGTTTGACCAATCATCGAAACCATTTTTGACCGCTTCTAATTTGGACATGTTATCCTTCAGATCCCGTAACTGCTTATGAATGGATGGTGAGTGGTCAGAAAGGTTCATACAACACATACCTTCAAAATCTTCACATCCATGACCCTGAGCCAACAGCAAAAATCAGTCATCACCCCTGTGGTGTCTCCACAAAAGTTCACTAGGGTCATGTTAAATGTTGGGTAAACTGAATTGAATCCTGCTGTATTAAAAGAAGCCAAAATACCAAGGGTTCTCAATTTTGTGCTCAGCTGCAACTTCCAATCACAAGGATAAGCCCGACACTAATTCCCAGTATCATCTTCAAATATCAGTACCCTTGCCCTTCTTTCTGCGCTGTAGATGACCGAACCTGTTGCTACAGTGACGTACTACCTGTTCCCACTAGTCCTCCGGAACCGACCAAACCTCTGGCAGTAGCACTGTGTAACAGTACTCTATGCCACACCTTGACCAATCCTTGTGAATGGTAGACTTCCCTAATCTCCTGTCGCTCAGCCAGCTCGTGTTGAGGTGAACCTGACTCTATATACTCTATTGCAATAGCTAAACGAATTAAACCCGTCACCTTACTTAGTTCCTTATTAAAACACACAGCACACCGGATTTAAAACACACAGCACACCGGATTTAAAACACACAGCACACCCTGTCACCTTACTTAACTCCTTATTAAAACACACAGCACACCGGAATTAAAATACACAGCACACCGGATTAAAAACAGACAGCATACCCCGTCACTTTACCTAATTCCTTATTAAAATACACAGCACACTAGAATTAAAATACACAGCACACTGGATTTAAAACACACAGCACACCGGGCTGCAGCACATGGTCTTTCAAACCACCACCAGCCTCAACAATCCTCACAAGGCACAAGGATCTATGGGTCACAGTTCCACACCTAGGGCACTGCACTTCTTCAGCCCTCATCGTCGTTGTTGGTATTGTGGGGTAACTCATTCGAATCCGTCTGCTCAAACCAGGGCTTTATCCACTTGGCTGGTACCCATCTGGTTCCGGCATCTGTAACGACACAGGCATATCCTCGACCCCAGGTTAATAGTCTACACAGTCCTTCCCACTTCCCCGTCACACTGTTTTTAACTGCTACCGTGCCATTTTCCTGCCTAAAATCTCCCAGGTCTCTCTGCAGGCCTGCGCCGTGCCGCACGATTGGAGGTACAAGGCAGTGTTGAGGAAGGCGTAGGAAGTTCAGGACGTAAACGGCCTTGTTCAGTCGATCTACAGGACTCAGCCCTTGCTCTCCCCCTTTTTGTTTTTGAAAAAAAATTTTTTAAAGACTGGTTCATGCGTTCCACTATGGCTTGAGCCGTCAGAGAATGTGGTGTGCCAGTCACATGTGTAATGCCCCACAGCTGTAGAAATACCTGTGTTGAACGGGCTACATACCCTGGGCCATTATCAGTCTTTATCACACGCGGTACACCTAAGGCTGCAAACGTGGATCGCAAATGCTTTCGTACATGTTTACTAGATTCACCAGTCTGCGCAGTTGCCCAAATTGCAGTTGAATAACAGTCTACGCTCAGGTGTATAAATTTCAGTTTTCCAAACTCTGACACATGGGTTACATCAGTCTGCCAGAACTCCAAAGGTCCATGCCCTCGGGGACTGACGCCTGGGTTGAAGTTAGGTATAAATGGTTGACAATCAGCACAAGTTCACACAATATCATGTGCTTGTTGTTGTGTTAAAGAAAAGCTTCCTCAATGCCTTCGCATTTTGATGAAAAAATTTCAGCTGGCTGCATAATGTTCGGAGTTGTTACCAACAGTGTGTGATAATCTGCAACTGTGTTTCCCTCAGTTAAAGGACCAAGTAAACAGCTATGAGAGCGTATGTGGACAATAAAATAAGGAAACTGTCTTTTTCATAAAAGCAACATTAATTGCAGTAAGAGACTAAATAACAATTGGTTCTCTACTTGCTTTATAAATGCTCCTTCAAGTCTTTGAACAGTACCAGTAACATATTGAGATTCTGCCTACATTTAACAGTTCCTGTTGAAATAAGTCAAAAGCCTTTACTGTGTCCCTGAACCATCTACAAACACTGTACGGGTGCCATCAAGAGGCTTTGGCGCTAGCAGGATGCGCGGCTGTAAAGGAATTTGTGAAAGTGACTGTAATAGTCTGTGCTAGGGGAAAGAATAATTTATTTGCCCAATATAATGTACTAAGAAGGTTAAGACTTTGTGATAACCAAGGGTCAAGGTCATCCTTTTTGATGGGGACATGTATGTGGCTTGGATCCATTCCAGAAAGCTGCTGACAGCACAAACGACCCTGGGAAAACAATCGTGGTAACATTTCAATCATCGTAGTTACTGGTTTTGAAAAGGTATGTGGCAAAAATACCCACTCTAATGCAGTCAGGCTCTTTGCGAGTGCATCATCCCACTGTCCTATCAGGGCATAAAGTTGAAATTCTTGTAGGAAGGTGTTCAATGTGTCTTGCAGCAGTAGTAGACTATATCTTATCTGCAACATGCTGTAATGCCTTCTGAACTGTTGGGGTTAATGAACATGGAACTTATGGGGGGGGGGAGGGGGGGCCAGACACAGTGCTTCAGGGCATCCCCTGTATCTTCAAAGTGCGCTCATGTCTCTCTCCCCCTCTCTGACCCGAGACAGCCCCCCTTATATCCTGCACTGCATTGACTGGAGAAGTACAGGCTAGAGTCACTGCACGCATGGCCAGTGCACGCAGCGAGTCCCACCAGACTCTCCTGCACTGGACTGAGTAGAAAAGTACAGGCTAGAGTCGCTGCACGCGTGGCCAGCCTATGCAGCGAGTCTCACCAAACTCATGATCCAGCTTTGCTAACAGCAGCTGTCTGATACGTGACTACATTGTTGTAATCCCTTCTTGTTATCTTCTTCTGTGAAGGTCGGGTTCTCATGGATACACACATAGTTTTTAGAGCAACATATTCTACAACTTGTACAAGGGTACGATGCAAAGCAGCATTTACAGCTGATTGTATAATGCTTATTAAACACGGCAAACAGCATACTAAACATAACAGACAAATTCCTTCCACACAGGCAATGAGTATAATTTGCTTCAACCAACCCCACCCCCAAGTCCATCCAGCAAAAAGATTTTCAAAAGTGGTCTCCACAGGTTGCTGGTTCGGTTGGTGCAGTTCCTGCAGCTGGGCATGGATGGATTTGGAGTGGTCACTTAGATTCATACAATACAGTCCTTTAAAATCTTGACAACCATGTCTGTGAGCTGAAAGCAAAAAACCAGTAGCAGTTCTGTTTTGCAACATCGCATATCGAATACTATCTACATCTAGCAATAACTCAGAAATAGCGGTACTAGTAGCATTGTTAAACTTATCCTTGGCAGCAAGAGAGTCCTTGTTATCAAGAATCCTTGGCAGCAAAAGAGTCCTTGTTAGCAAGAGCGCATGCGGACTCCCTGTTCTTGCTGGTACTGTGCTTTGATCTTCTTCCACAACAGGCCAAGATTCTCAAGCAGCTGGATAAGGTGTCTGTGAGTCCATTACAGGCTTATGTCATCCAAATGTTTTTCTTGCCAGCACCCGAGACTGAATAACAATTGGTGTGATATATGTGTTTTCCAGCACCCAGGTGCGAGTCCCTTGAGTGTATTTACAATCCTCCTCACCGATCTTCCATTGCTTTCCCATATTCCACCCCCTTGCTCAAGAGACTGCTTCTGCTGGGGTTCATTTTAGTCTCGCAGGGTATAACACAGAGCAATCTACTAAGGCATGCGATAACATAGACACATATAGGAAAAACCCAAAAACATATCTCTATGGTACTGCTTTGAATCAGGTGTCCTATTTCTCTTTTTCTGATGCTTTCTCGTAATGCGTATGGCATACTTTTGTGCTGAAGTGGCACATTTCCCATCTAATTGTTCTTGTTTGCTTTCTTTTTTTTTTCTTTTTTTTTCTTTTTTTTCTCTTTTTTCTCTTTTTTTCTCTTTTTCATTTTTTCTTTTTTTTTCTCTTTTTTTTCTTTCTTTTGTTTTTTTTCCCCATCACTTACGACTGACATAAAAGTCTGCCTTTGCAACAAGAGCTCAGTTTCTCATTTTCCTACAGAGCATCCTATAGATTTTGGCTCAACTCCTTTTCCCAATCAACCATGATCTTATAGACAAACAACAAACAACCAGCGATACGCCCTGCACGGGCGAGCCGTTCCCGAGTGTGTAAACGTGTCGGCTGGTGAAAACTCCCCCAATATTTCAGGACTTCCATCGGTTCTACAGCCCATCCTGGTCTATCTGCCTGGGGCGTGCTCACCTTACGTCTAAACATTGTGTATATACAAACTTCTTCACTTGACGGAGTGTCAGCCCTAGTTGCATACGAGAACAGTACCACACCGGGCAGAACACCTGCTCAAGTGGAGTCACCTAACGACACTGCACACAACAAAAAGCAAACAGTAGCACACATGCTGATCAGCAGGTATAAGCTGGCGCCCACACACACTTACACAGCAGACATACAAAACCAGCACTTCTATCTCAGGGAGACGACTGGGGAAGGGAGGGGGCGAGGCGGGCCATGGCAGGAGCAAACAGCTCCGGCTCTGTCCTTCTCTGCTGACATTCTGCCTCCTCCCTCGGCCTCAGGTGGAGCAGAGGGGCTCAGCAGGGGATTGTCCCAGACCTTTGGACCTGGCCTGTTCAATCCCCCTCCCATGGGTTGTAATGCTGCAAAAGCCCCGGCTGCCGTGGCTCGCTCCGCCTTCGTATCTTGTAAGGTCGATAACACCAACCACCATGTCGTCGCTAACGGTGATGCCTCTTTGTCTCCTTTACTTATCACTTCCCACAGTCTTTTCCCAACAGCCTCCCATATTTCTGGTTTAAAAGCTGTCTGGGGCTCTGGTGCGAATCCGTTCTCTCTGCACCAGGTTAACAACCTTCGGAGCATACGCTCATCGTATTTCACCCCTCTCTTAGAGAGGATATGCAGGAGAAGTCTTAATATAGCCCCTTCTTCTTTTGTTACTTGTTGCCCCATCTCCTGCCCCGGCTGCTCACCTCTCTCTGGGTGTCCGTGGCCACGTCATCTGTTTCCTCTATTCCGGATTGCCACCCAATCCGCCTGGTCTCAGTCCAGCTGAGCCGTCCTCCAGCCGGTGGATCTCCTTCTGGGTCTTCCGCCCCTCGCGTTCCGTTGCTCAAGCCAAGCGCCGATCGGTATCACGTCGGGGTCACCATCTGAGGAGAAATAACTGGACTCCAGACGATCCAATGTGAATCAACAGAAGCCGTTTATTAAGCACAGATCATCATCTTTTATACCCTGCGTTGTAGCCGTACATGCCACTTGCTTATTTCTGATTAGCTAGTTACACTGTCCACGCGCTGTCCATGCAGTTCATTCACAGATCAGATTGGTTACAAGAATTCACATAGTAAATTGCTTAGTCATTAGCACAACGTTTTCTACTTTCTCAGTTCTCATTTTTCCCATATACTAATTCCATCTTCTACCACCTGTTTTGCCCTTAATCTAATCTCTCATAGTAGGGAGGCTGGCTCACGTGACCATTTTCTCTCAGACACATTCCTACAGTAGTCCACTTGCTTGGTTGACATACAACATCCTCACTGAAGGGGTACCTCTCCCTCACGCCTGACAGGAGTCGTTTCCAGAGGCTGAGGGCTTGGGTCTTTTTCCCAATTGCCTTGTCAATGCTGCCTTCCCTAGACAGGGATCCCAGCTGCCTGGCCTCCCTACCCTCTAATTCCAGGCTACTGGCCCCGTTATCCCAACACTGGAGCAGCCAGGTGACAATGTGCTCGCCTGAAAGTCGGCTGAAATCTTTTCGCATATCCCGCAGCTCACTCAAGGATAGGGATCGAGTAATTATCTCCGGTTCTGCCTCTTCCTCCTGCTCTCGTGATGACCCTGGTTCATCATCATCTCTTACTAAGCGAACTGATTTCTTTGTGTACTTCTTCTTCTGTATGGGGGCAACTGATACTGGCACAGGTTGGTTCCCTGGTTCAGTGGCAGTGGCTGCTATGGGGGTTGGAGTAGCCGCAGTGGCTGCCACAGGGGTTGCAGTAGCCACAGTGTCCGTCACAGGGGTTGCAGTAGCCACAGTGGCTGCCGCACGGGTTGCAGTAGCCGCAGTGGCTGCTGGTCTGGTCTCCATCTCTTCCCCCTGAGGGTGATGCATAATTCTGAGCAGTGCCTGGTAGATACTGGCCAGGGCCCAGCACAGTGCGGTGAGTTGTGCCTCTCTGGAATAGCCACAGCATTTTCCCTTCAGATATTCTACCACTTTATCAGGGTCCTGTAATTGTTCAGGGGTGAAGTCCCAGACCATTGGAGGTGAGTAGTTCTCTAGGTACCTGCCCATGCTCTCCCACATGCCATGCCACCCCTGACTATCCAGCCTCGGAGCAGATCTCTGGGTGGTAGTCTTAAATAGTCGCTTAACCCTAAACAAGATCTGGAACACATTCAGCAGACATAACACTAGGAACATGCTGGTTTGAGTATCCCAAGGATATTCAAAATTCTCAAAAGTTGTCATACCTGACCCGAAGGAGAAAAGGGAGACAAAAGAGCTGGGGAAAGTGCCCCCCCTGTTTCCCCTACAGACTGGGTGTAATTATTAATAAATTCTGAGAGACGGTGCCCAATGTACGGACAGGACAGCAAAACCACATAAACACCCCAAAATAGCCGTCTGAACAGTGATGTTATCATATCATAAACAGATATCGCACAGGACAGCAGAATGACAATCCTCATCCCTCTTCCAGACACGATAAACAGCGTTGCAGGGAGTACATATGCCATATAGAAATTCACATAACACAGCCATGAGAACAAACCAAGCAACATGATGACCAGCGACTATTTACCTAATACAATAAATGCATACAAAAAAATCCGGTTTTCCACGTTCTAGTTGGATTCTGTCGTTATCTCAACCCTTCGAGCCCCACGTTGGGTGCCAAAAAGGACTGTCCTGGTTTAGCCTCAGACGGCAACAAAGAACCACATGCCGCTCGTTCGGGCCTTCCCAATACAGGAAGAATCAGAAGAAAAAGGCAAGACTCTTGGGTTGAGACAAAGGCAGTTTAACAGAACAGCAAAGGGAACAAGCAAACAACAACAATAACACGGACAGAGGAATATACAAACACGATTACGGAACCGCCGCTCACCGACTGGACCCGGGACGCCCCAGCCCGCTCCAAGCGGCGACTTCCTGCCCCCTCCCGCGGCAGCTCAGGGTGGGCATGGCTCACATGGCATGGAATACCAGGAAAAATTAACCCTATCCCCGCCGGAACCAGGACAATACATTTTATCACAGTGTCATACTGTTCTTATCAGGCCAATATGCAAAATAATAATTGCTTTAGAAAAATAATTTAAAATTCATCCCCAAACTAGCTAAGTGATAGGGATTTATTGAAAAGAAAACATTTAGGTGCTAAACCCAGAATAATAAAAATAAAACGCTAGAGAAATGCAAAATACATGAGGCAAATTTAAGGCTACTGAGCTGAAATATGTATCTATTTGCTCAAAATGCATTGAATCAAATGATGTGGATGGAATCTCTTTTGGCTATATATTTTGGCTGGTACTATGGATATACTCTATTTGTTGCAAACATTTCATTGTGGTTGTGTGGCAATTAGGCACAGACTCCGTTCAGTGCACAAACGAAATCACTTTATTTTAGGCAACAGCCTCCTTAAATACCTTCTGCTACAGAACTAGCAATTTCCCCCTGCTACATCCTTATCATGTGATTACACAGCACATACCACACATACCACATACCATACATGGTGTAAACCAAGTCAAGCTATTCATCTTTAGCAACCTGGCCGCCATCAGCACTCTCTCCTTTTCTTCCTCTTATCATGGCCCAGGTGCTGTGCAGCTAGGGCTTGTTTACTTATCCCACAGTTTGCCGCCAGTGAGATCAGTGAGATGATGAGATCTCCAGGGCTCGTTCTGGGTGCCACGTTGTCCTGGTTCCGGTGGGAATAGGGTTAACTTTTCCTGGTATTCCATGCCATGTGAGCCATGCCCACCCTGAGCTGCCGGGGGAGGGGGCAGCCGGTCGGTCGACTGTCCGGCCGGTCGGCGAGCGGCGGGGAGCGGCGGTTCCGTAATCGCGTTTGTATATTCCCCTGTCGTCGTCGTCGTCGTCGTCGTCGTCGTCGTCGTTGTTTGCCTGTTCCCTTTGCTGTTCTGTTAAACTGCCTTTGTCCCAACCCAAGAGTCTTGCCTTTTCTTACGATCCTTCCTGTATTAGGAAGGCACGTGCGAGCGGCATGTGGTTCTTTGTTGCCGTCTGAGGCTAAACCAGGACAGTCCTTTTTGGCGCCCAACGTGGGGCTTGAAGGGTTGAGATAACGACAGAATCCAACTAGAACGTGGAAAAAAAAACGGTTTTGGTTTTTTTTTTTTGTATGCATTTATTTTATTAGGTAAGTAGTCACTGGTCATCATGTTGCTTGGTTTGTTCTCATGGCTGTGTTACATAAATTCCTATATGACTTATGTACTCCCTGCGATGCTGTTTACCATGTCTGGAAGAGGGATGAGGATTGTCATTCTGCTGTCCTGTGCGATATCTGTTTATGATATGATAACATCACTGTTCAGACGGCTATTTTGGGGTGTTTAAGTGGTTTTGTTGTCCTGTCCGTACATTGGACACCGTCTCTCAGAATTTGTTAATAATTTCCCCAGCACTTTTGCCTCCCTTTTTTCCTTCGGGTCAGGTATGACAGCTTTTGAGAATTTTGAATATCCTTGGGATACTCAAACCAGCGTGTTCCTAGTGCTATGTCTCCTGAATACGTTCCAGGTCTTGTTTAGGGTTAAGCGATTATTTAAGACTACCACCCGGAGATCTGCTCCGAGGCTGGATAGTCAGGGGTGGCATGGCATGTGGGAGAGCATGGGCAGGTACCTAGAGAACTACTCACCTCCAATGGTCTGGGACTTCACCCCTGAACAATTACAGGACCCTGATAAAGTGGTAGAATATTTGAAGGGAAAATGCTGTGGCTATTCTAGAGAGGCACAACTCACCGCGCTGTGCTGGGCCCTGGCCAGTATCTACCAGGCACTGCTCAGAATTATGCAGCACCCTCAAGGGGAAGAGATGGAAACCAGACCGGCGGCCCCTGCGGCTGCTGCAGCCCCTGCGGCGGCCCCTGCGGCTACTGCAACCGCCGTGGTAGCCACTGCCACTGAACCAGGGAACCAACCCGTGCCGGTATCAGTTGCCCCCATACAGAAGAAGAAGTACACAAAGAAATCAGTTCGCTTAGTAAGAGATGATGATGAACCAGGGCCATCACGAGAGCAGGAGGAAGAGGCAGAACCGGAGATAATTACTCGATCCCTATCCTTGAGTGAGCTGCGGGATATGCGAAAAGATTTCAGCCGACTTTCAGGCGAGCACATTGTCACCTGGCTGCTCCGGTGCTGGGATAATGGGGCCAGTAGCCTGGAATTAGAGGGTAGGGAGGCCAGGCAGCTGGGATCCCTGTCTAGGGAAGGCGGCATTGACAAGGCGATTGGGAAGAAGACCCAAGCCCTCAGCCTCTGGAAACGACTCCTGTTAGGCGTGAGGGAGAGGTACCCCTTCAGTGAGGATGTTGTATGTCAGCCAAGCAAGTGGATTACCATGGAAAGAGATATCCAGTACCTGAGAGAATTAGCCGTGCGGGAGATGATTTATTATGACTTGGACAATGCAGACTTACCCACAGACCCTGATGAGGTGCGATGCACAAGGCCCATGTGGCGGAAGTTTGTACGGAGCGCACCATCGTCATATGCCAACTCCCTGGCAGTAATGGAATGGAAAGGTGAAGAGGGACCAACGGTGGATGAGGTGGCTGGCCGGCTCCGGCGATATGAAGAAAGTCTCTCTTCCCCCCTTGTCTCAGCTGTGGAGAAACTGTCGCGGAAGGTCCAGCAACTTGAAGAGAATATGTCCTACTCCCCACCTGCACGGGCCAGCATCTCAGCTATTAGAAGCAGGCATTTCCCCACTCAAGAGAGAGAGTACAGAGGGTACACACCACGAGGCACCCTGTAGTTCTACCTGCGGGACCACGGAGAGGACATGAGGAAGTGGGATGGACAACCTACTTGGATCCTGTGGACACGGGTACAGGAGTTGCAAGGAAGGACAACCACAAAAGGGGATCCCTCCAGGAAAAGTGCCGCCCCAGTTTCCAGCAGGCAGTTCCCCAGACAAAGCAGAAGGCCTGATCTTGCTTCTGATCCTCTTGAAGGAACTTCCAAGTCATTTATGCAAGAAGTGAGTAATGGATACTATGACGAGTATTAGGGGGGCCCTGCCTCCGGCCAGGTGGAGGAAAGGGACAACCGGGTTTATTGGACTGCGTGGATTCGATGGCCTGGCACATCAGACCCACAGGAGTATAAGGCTCTAGTGGACATGGGTGCGCAGTGTACTTTAATACCATCAAGCTATAGAGGGTCAGAACCCATTTGTATTTCTGGGGTGACAGGGGGATCCCAAGAGTTGACTGTACTGGAGGCAGAAGTGAGCCTAACTGGGAATGAGTGGCAAAAGCATCCCATTGTGACTGGCCCAGAGGCTCCATGCATCCTTGGTATAGATTACCTCAGGAGAGGGTATTTTAAGGACCCAAAAGGGTACCGCTGGGCCTTTGGCATAGCTGCTTTGGAGACAGAGGAAGTTAAACAGTTGTCTGCCTTGCCTGGTCTCTCGGAGGATTCTTCTGTTGTGGGGTTGTTGAGGGTCAAAGAACAACAGGTGCCGATTGCTACCACAACGGTGCATCGGCGGCAGTATCGCACTAACCGAGACTCTCTGATTCCCATCCATGAGCTGATTCGTCAACTAGAGGTTCAAGGAGTGATCAGCAAGACACACTCACCCTTTAACAGTCCCATATGGCCGGTGCAAAAATCTAATGGAGAGTGGAGGCTAACTGTAGACTATCGTGGTCTGAATGAAGTCACGCCACCGCTGAGTGCTGCCGTGCCGGACATGCTAGAACTCCAGTACGAACTGGAGTCCAAGGCAGCCAAGTGGTATGCCACGATTGATATAGCGAATGCATTCTTCTCAATCCCTTTGGCAGCAGAGTGCAGGCCACAGTTTGCTTTCACTTGGAGGGGCGTCCAATACACCTGGAATCGACTGCCCCAGGGGTGGAAACACAGCCCCACCATTTGCCATGGACTGATCCAGACTGCACTGGAACAGGGTGAAGCTCCAGAACATCTGCAGTACATTGATGACATCATTGTATGGGGAAACACAGCAGAAGAAGTTTTTGAGAAAGGGAATAAAATAGTCCAAATCCTTCTGAACGCTGGTTTTGCTATAAAGCGAAGTAAGGTCAAGGGACCTGCGCAGGAGATCCAGTTTTTAGGAATGAAATGGTAAGATGGACGCCGTCAGATCCCAATGGATGTGATCAACAAAATAGCAGCTATGTCTCCACCAACTAGTAAAAAGGAAACACAGGCTTTCTTAGGTATTGTGGGTTTTTGGAGAATGCATATCCCAGATTACAGTCAAATTGTAAACCCTCTGTATCAAGTAACCCGGAAGAAGAATGATTTTAAATGGGGTCCTGAGCAACGACAAGCTTTTGAACAAATCAAACAGGAAATAGTCCATGCAGTGGCCCTGGGGCCAGTCCGGGCAGGACAAGATGTTAAAAATGTGCTCTATACCGCAGCCGGGGAGAACGGCCCTACCTGGAGCCTCTGGCAGAAAGCACCAGGGGAGACTCGAGGTCGACCCCTAGGGTTTTGGAGTCAGGGATACAGAGGATCCGAAGCCCGCTACACTCCAACAGAAAAAGAGATCTTGGCAGCATATGAAGGGGTTCGAGCTGCTTCGGAAGTAGTTGGTACAGAAGCCCAGCTCCTCTTAGCACCTCGACTGCCGGTGCTGGGTTGGATGTTCAAAGAAAGGGTCCCCACCACACATCATGCAACCGATGCTACATGGAGTAAGTGGATTGCACTGATCACGCAGCGAACTCGAATGGGAAACCCCAGTCGCCCAGGAATTCTGGAAGTGATCATGGACTGGCCAGAAGGCAAGGATTTCAGAATGTCACCAGAGGAGGAGGTGACGCGTGCAGAAGAGGCCCCACCATATAATAAACTGCCAGAAAATGAGAAGAAATATGCCCTGTTCACTGATGGGTCCTGCCGTATTGTGGGAAAGCATCGAAAGTGGAAGGCTGCTGTGTGGAGTCCTACACGACGGGTTGCAGAAGCCAGTGAGGGACAGGGTGAATCGAGCCAGTTTGCAGAGGTGAAGGCTATTCAGCTGGCTTTGGACATTGCTGAGCAAGAAAAATGGCCAGTACTTTATCTCTACACTGACTCATGGATGGTGGCAAATGCTCTGTGGGGGTGGTTACAGCAGTGGAAGCAGGGCAACTGGCAGCGCAGAGGCAAACCCATCTGGGCTGCTGACCTATGGCAAGATATTGCTGCCCGGATAGAGAATCTGGTTGTGAAAGTACGCCATGTAGATGCCCACGTACCGAAGAATCGGGCCACGGAGGAACATCAGAACAACCAGCAGGTGGATCGGGCTGCTAGGATTGAAGTGGCTCAGGTGGATCTGGACTGGCAACATAAGGGTGAACTATTCATAGCTCGGTGGGCCCATGACTCCTCAGGCCATCAAGGGAGAGATGCGACATATAGATGGGCTCGTGACCGAGGGGTGGACTTGACCATGGACACTATTGCACAGGTCATCCATGAATGTGAGACATGCGCTGCGATCAAACAAGCCAAGCGTTTGAAGCCTCTTTGGTATGGAGGGCGATGGCTGAAATACAAATATGGGGAGGCCTGGCAGATTGATTATATCACACTGCCACAAACCCGTCAAGGCAAGCGCTATGTGCTCACAATGGTGGAAGCAACCACTGGATGGCTGGAAACATACCCTGTGCCCCATGCCACTGCCCGGAACACTATCCTGGGCCTTGAAAAGCAAGTCCTGTGGCGACGTGGTACCCCAGAGAGAATTGAGTCGGACAACGGGACTCATTTCCGAAACAGCCTCATAGACACCTGGGCCAAAGAGCATGGTATCGAGTGGGTGTATCACATCCCCTATCACGCACCAGCCTCTGGGAAGATAGAACGATACAATGGACTGTTAAAAACTACACTGAGAGCAATGGGTGGTGGGACTTTAAAACATTGGGATACACATTTAGCAAAAGCTACCTGGCTAGTTAACACCAGGGGATCTAACAATTGGGCTGGCCCTGCCCAATCAAAACTTCCACGTACTGTAGAAGGGGATAAAGTCCCCGTAGTGCATATGAAGAATATGCTAGGGAAGACAGTCTGGGTTAGTCCTGCCTCAGGCAAAGGCAAACCCATCCGTGGGATTGCTTTTGCCCAAGGACCTGGGTGCACTTGGTGGGTGATGCGGCAGGATGGGGAAGTCCGATGTGTACCTCATGGGGATCTGATTTTGGGCGAGAATAGCCAATGAATCAGATTGTGTGCTGTTAATTGATAAGTAACACTGTCACTGTATGTCCTCATTGCTATAATTGCTATCAGTTGTACTACAAGTAAGGCACAGGGATGATGGGATAAGAACTGATCTCAGCAGCTGGCGCCCAGCAGTTTCCTCAAGATCTACATCTTCAGCCCACGGACTGCATGCATGAGCCACACCAGGTGCACCAGTCACAAGCTCCGAAAAATACAGCATGCAACAGACCAGCACCACCCAGCATCTCACCTGCCCTGAGAGACTGTTCTAACAGATGGAGCCCAAAGCCGTGGATTAAAAGAACTCAACGGACACTTTGGAGGGATGACCCATAAACTAAGGGCATTATATGTGTGTATATATATATATATAACAGGGGAAAGTGGTGGCAGTTCATTGGAACCTGCTGGGCATGGCATAGATGGTATGGAATAAGGGGTGGATAATGTCCTGGTTCCGGTGGGGATAGGGTTAACTTTTCCTGGTATTCCATGCCATGTGAGCCACGCCCACCCTGAGCTGCCGGGGGAGGGGGCAGGAAGTTGCTGCTTAAAAGCGGGCTGGGGCGTCCCGGGTCCGGCCGGCCGGCGAGCGGAGGGGAGCGGTGGTTCCGTAATCGCGTTTGTATATTCCCCTATCCGTGTTGTTGTTGTTTGCCTGTTCCCTTTGCTGTTCTGTTAAACTGCCTTTGTCTCAACCCAAGAGTCTTGCCTTTTCTTACGATTCTTCCTGTATTAGGAAGGCACGTGCGAGCGGCACGTGGTTCTTTGTTGCCATCTGAGGCTAAACCACGACACACGTCTGCAGGTCCTTCTGCATCTACAATTCCCCCTTCTTTATTTACTACAAAAACAGTGGCTAAGGTTTTATCTATAAGATGCTGCGTACACTGTAGCATACAGGGAATACAAAGCATAATGCACAAGAATATGCTTATGCAAAAAAGCAAGAAATTTAGAGCTGATTGCAACCATCCAGTTAAGCCCCAACTGTTAAAAAGGTTATCCAGCCATCCCCAACTTCCCCCCATTTGTAATTTCTGCACATTTTGCTCTAACTCTTGTATACTTTTATGGATTGATTCAGAGTGGTCTGATAAATTCATACAGCACATGCCATCAAAATCTTCACATCCATGGCCATGCGCTAATAACAGAAAATCGATGGCTGCTCTATTTTGCAAAGTTGCATGGCGTACTGAATCTACGTCTAATAAGAGGCCAGAAAGAGCTAATGAAGTAGCATTACTTTGTTTCACAAGCCAACAACCTAGCTTTTTTAAGAGCATTAGCACTTTTGCAGAAGCCACACCAGGAGCAAAGAAAGAAGAAATGGCAACCACAGGCGGTTGCAAAAAGTGTACCTGGTAATCAAGAGGGATGACCTTTTGGAGATATGTTGCATTTCAAGGGTATTTGGTAAAGTTAAAATACTTACAAGCATCCATCCGAATTGAGCTTAGAATATCAATCTCTTGTGGCTCTAAAGGCAGGGGAAAGAATAATTTATTTGCCCAATATAATGTACTAAGGCAATTTGTAGGTTAAGACTTTGTGATAACCAAGGGTCAAGGTCATCCTTTTTGATGGGGACATGTATGTGGCTTGGATCCATTCCAGAAAGCTGGTGACAGCACAAACGACCCTGGGAAAACAATCGCGGTAACATTTCAATCATCGTAGTTACTGGTTTTGAAAAGGTACGTGGCAAAAATACCCACTCTAATGCAGTCAGGCTCTTTGCGAGTGCATCATCCCACTGTCCTATCAGGGCATAAAGTTGAAATTCTTGTAGGAAGGTGTTCAATGTGTCTTGCAGCAGTAGTAGACTATATCTTATCTGCAACATGCTGTAATGCCTTCTGAACTGTTGGGGTTAATGAACATGGAACTTATGGGGGGGAGGGGGGGCCAGACACAGTGCTTCAGGGCATCCCCTGTATCTTCAAAGTGCGCTCATGTCTCTCTCCCCCTCTCTGACCTGAGACAGCCCCCCTATATCCTGCACTGGACTGAGTGGAGAAGTACAGGCTAGAGTCGCTGCATGCATGGCCAGCGAATGCAGCAAGTCTCATCAGACTCATGATCCAGCTTTGCTAACAGTGGCTGTCTGATACGTGACTACATTGTTGTAATCCCTTCTTGTTATCTTCTTCTGTGAAGGTCAGGTTCTCATGGGTATGCACATAGTTTTTACAGCAACAGTACTGAGTCCCTTTTTCCCAACATGTATACTGGGTTTGGTTCAACTAGTAATTTTCTGTCGTGTCTGACTCGGAACATCCTCTATTATCCCTTACACATGCCACCCCGTGGTCTGTACTTTGGACACGACGATATTCTACAACTCGTACAAGGGTATGATGCAAAGCGGCATTTACAACTGATCGTATAATGCTTATTAAACACGGCAAACAGCATACTAAACATAACAGATAAATTCCTTCCACGCAGGCGATGAGTATAATTTGCTTCAACCAACCCCACCCCCAAGTCCATCCAGCAAAGAGATTTCACCCAGTGGTCTCCACAAGTTGCTGGTTCGGTTGGTGCAGTTCTTGCAACTGGGCGTGGATGGATTTGGAGTGGTCACTTAGATTCATACAATACAGTCCTTTAAAATCTTGACAACCATGTCTGTGAGCTGAAAGCAAAAAATCAGTAGCAGCTCTGTTTTGCAGCGTCGCATGTCGAATACTATCTACATCTAGCAATAACTCAGAAATAGCTGTACTAGTAGCATTGCTAAACTTATCCTTGGCAGCAAAAGAGTCCTTGTTAGCAAGAGCGCGTGTGGACTCCCTGTTCTTGCTGGTATAGTTTTCTCACTGTGCTTTGATCTTCTTCCACAACTGCGTCCATGCCTGCTCGTCGGGACTCTGTAGACTGAACCAGGATAGCAGACTCATTCAATCCTTTTGGCTTTGTTGTTGCCTGTAAGGGCGCACACACCGGGCTGGAACCCACCGAGGTCCTGTTCCTGTGGAGACACAAGCATAACCTCTCCCCCAAGTTATCAACTGGTATGGACCTTCCATAATTCCTGATTCTAAATTACGTACTAGCACTTGAGCTTTACCCTCGATATTGTGTTTGTCCACTCACAAAGATGAATAATGTCAGCTAATTGTTGACTCTGCACTGTCAGATAAATTCAAAAAAATTGAGTACATACAATGCTTTAGCCAAGCGTTCCTGTGGTGAGAGAGACTCAACTCCCCCTTTTTGGCACAACAGCATGCATTTTAATGAACTATGTGATTGTTCTACAATGGCTTGGCCAGTAGGGGAGTGCGGAATGCCTGTAAGGTGTTTGACCCCCAATCTTGAAAGAATTTTTGAAGGCAGAGGGAGACGTAAGCCGGGCCATTATCCATCTTAACCGTATGGGGGACACCTAGAGCTGCAAAAGCTAGAGTAAAATGTTTGATAACATCGCGAGCTTTTTCACCAGTATGACAAGTGGCATGTATGGCTCCGGAGAAGGTATCTATAGAAACATGGATGTATTTAAGGCATCCAAATTTGGAAAAGTGAGTTACATCAGTTTGCCACAGCTCAAGAGCAGCAAGGCCTCGTGGGTTAACGCCGAAGGGTGATGAACTTGTGTATGACCGCTGACAATCTGGACAGGCAGCAACGACATTTCTTGCCTGCGAGGGCATCAAGGAAAAGGTTTTTTGCAACGCTTTTGCATTTTGATGGAAAAATGCACGAGAGATTCAGGCTTGCTCTATTACCTGGGGCACTACTTGAGCTGTGAGAGTTAATGCATCAGCTCGTCGACTGCCTTCAACTAGGGGCCCTGGAAGGGCGGTGTGAACTCTGATGTGCATGATAAAATAAGGACGCTGTCTATTGTTCAGCAAATGCAAAAGTGTTGACAGTAGAGTAAAAAGTAAGGGGTTAAACAAGCATTTTCTATACGGGGTACAAGTCCCGCAACATAGGCAGAATCAGTTATTATAATGACAGGAGCGTCCCATTTCTGGAACACTCGTACAACAGCGGCGAGCTCTACGATTTGTGGGGACCCGCTAGTTCGGCGTACATCAGAATCCCACAATTTAGTCTGTGGGTCTTGCCATACTATGATTGAGCGGCCGGTTCGTCCAGAACCATCAGTAAAGACAGTCAAAGCTTGTAAAGGTACATGACTTGCTTTCAGGGCTACATACAAAATAAAATCTTTTTGTAAGAGTCTGTGGCTAGGGCCATGAATATCTACTTGTCCCGGATGGTCAATAGTTGCTGTTTGAAACATCACTGAGGTTTGTAGAAGCCATTGCAGCACTTGCGTGGATATTGGTAAGATAATACAGGAAAACTCCTGCCCAGCTAATAGCATAAGCCGTTGTCTTCCTTTTGTGATCAACATAGCAAAACATTCTGGGTGAGTTACCACTGTCTTATACAGCTGGTGAGAAAGGAAGGAAGACCCATTCAATAATAATCAAAGGGTCAGAACAAGTCTCATCCCACTGATATATTAATGCATATGGTTGCACAGCGGGATTTAATATCACCATTTGGAAAGGTAGGCTCGGACACATGCAATCCGCTTGATGTGAGGCTATTGCTTTTGAAACCTTTGCCAAGGCCAACTGCGCTTCTGGGGTTAGACTCCTAGGTGACAAAAGGTCTGAGTTCCCTTTTAACAAAGAAAATAATGGACTTAACTCGTGATTTGGTATCCCCAATAGTGGACGAACCCAATTAATGGCCCCTAAGAGCTTCTGTAAATCATTAAGGGTTTTAATATCTGCTTGAATTTTCACTTGTTGCGGGATAATTTTTTGTTCTGTGATCCTCCATCCCAAGTACTGCCACAGCTCCTTCTGTTGTATTTTTTCAGGCGCAATTTGTAACCCGGCAAGTTTTACTTGATGATATGTAAACTGCAGAGCTGCTTGCATAGTCTCTTGTGACTCTGCTGCCACAAGGATATCGTCCATATAATGGTATATTATAACATCAGTAAACCTTTGCCGAACGGGAGATAGGGCTTTGCTACAAACCATTGGCACATTGTGGGGCTATTTTTCATCCCCTGTGGGAGAACTGTCCAATGATAGCGTTTACAAGGTTCACTTACATTGATAGATGGCACAGAAGATGCAAATTTTGGGGCATCCTCAGGATGCAAAGGGATTGTGAAAAAACAATCTTTCAAATCAATGATGGTGAGGCACCAATTTCAGGGGACCATAGTGGGTGAAGGCATACCGGGTTGTAGAGTACCCATATCTTCCATTGCGGCATTAATTTTTCTTAGATCATGTAAAAGTCGCCATTTGCCACTTTTTTTCTGGATTACAAACACAGGCGAATTCCATGGACTGGTCGTTGGGACTATATGGCCTTCTTGGAGCTATTCTTCAACTAGCTGATTAAGGTGGCGCAACTTTTTGCGTGACAAGTTTGCCGCCAGTGAGAGCGATGAGATCTCCAGGGCTCATTCCGGGTGCCACGTCCGCAGGTTCTTCAGCATCCACATGGTCGCTTTTCAATCTTCCTTTGAAAGTATTCAAAATTTTTTTTCATCTCAATCCTTTAGTAGATATAGAATATTAATATGGGACTTTGTAATTAAATACAATTTTAAAAAATATTAAAATAGTTTCAGGATTTTTTTTTAAAGTAAGTTGGATGCATTTTGTACCATCTCCAGTAAAACACTCCAAATATTCTTATTCAATTCTGTTTTGGGTACTTATAAGCAAAAAAATGTGATGTGTCAAATTGTAAGTGTACTTAAGATTTTTTTAATTACATCTGGTACTGAGTAGGTCTTACAGGTCTGGGAAAGATTTTGTATTTCTGAGTTATTCTTTACATTTTTAAATTACAGGGTCAGCAGTGAAACAATAGTAATCGTGGTCTGTGTGGCCTTGAATGTTGCAGGAAATCCTTCACTTTGAGCATGCAGTTGCTCTTAATAACTTCAGGTGGCTTTAGAAACATTTTTTGTTTTCTTATAAGCTCAATTCATTCAAAAAATTCAGTACCAGGCTGGAAGGATTTCTGCTTCTCCAATTCAGAAATATTTCTTCTGAAAAAAAACAACCCACAAGCGAGTAAGTGGAGGCTTTACTGTCCTGGTTTGAAGTAAAACAGAACCAACTTTCTGTTCAGTAATTTTATTTCTTAGCTAAGCCTTTATTAACTCTCTGAAATTAACAGCATGTTGTGTCTAAAGCAGTTCGTTCAGAGTGATAAAACAGTTTGTGCCAAGGAATGGTATGCAGAGAGGCTCTTGCTTATACTTCTTGCTATAACAACCAAGGTCAGCTAATTTCGTTATTTGCCCCGTTGGAGGGTTGGAAGTGGAAAAGCGTAGAGGGGTCCCACCTGCAGGGAGGAGCAGACAGGACAGGTGACCCAAAAATTGACCAACAGGGGTATTCCATCCCATCTGCCCATGCTCAGTATAAAAGCTGAGGGATCAAAGGAGCAACTCTCTTCCTTCAATGGCCGACATCCAAGGAGGACCCTGTCTGTTCATCTGCCTTTGATCCCGATCCATGTGTTCCTGACTCCATCTGTGGAACCTGGTTCCCACCCGTTGCTGAGTCCAGCCTGGGACTTCCCCAGTGCCTGCCGGTGACGTGATCGTCATCCTGGGAGCTTAATACAGTTTTGTATATACTGTATCTATCTATTTTATTCTTAATATTTCATTAAAGTAGTTTAGTTCCTTCTAAACTCGTAAATCTCTTTATCTCTCCTCCTCCTCTCCGTGCATGAGAGGCTGGGGGGGAGCATCTGTCATTGGCCAATTTGGCCAAAACCACGACAGATTTATTGGCGCCCAACGTGGGGCACAAACGGAGCTCTGATATGTTGCCTGAATAGTTTGAATTCCAGCTTGTTCAGAGAGAACAGACAGTTCACATCATGTCGTTCTTATATGAAATGTTATATTGTACCTTTAGAGAGCTTTGTATGAAATTAATTGATGCAGTGGGGATTAACTGGTCGAATATATTGCATGGTTCATTTATTCTTTGTGTCTGGATGCGGTGGTCTAAGCATGCTATGTTGGTACAGATTTGCCCTCAGATGTATAAAATAATTGCTTGGATAACGGTTCTACCTGCATATCTTGGGCATCACGTGATGGAGTCTTTTACTAATTACACTCTTAGTCTTACATGGGGAAAGTTTACTTTGCCCATGGATGATTATGCCAAAGTGACAGTAACAGAATTAGGGGATGAAAAACCTTAGGGCTCTTTAGAGAGTGAATGTTACTTTCATTCATATGTGATTTTGTTGTTGGGTTTCCTGAATGTGTTGCAGGGGTGGTTTGTTGTTAAATATCAGTGCAGGAGTGAGTATTGTGTGATATTTGATGTTGCTACTCAAACCCTACAGCCAGAGTCAAAGATAGCAGAAATTCAGACAACCCCCCACTGAAAACTACAGCAGAAACTCAAACAACTCAGATTACTGTCCAAGCCACAACACAGACACAAACAACGCCACCGGCCCCGACACCAGCCCGAGCCGCATCGTCTGTCCCCCGACAGGCCCCGGCATCGGCCAGGCCCACACCGGCTGCTCCCCCACCGGCTCCGGCGAAAGCCCCGGCCCCAGCCCACATCGGCTGTCCCCCCACAGGCCCCGGCAAAAGCCACAGCACCGGCACCAACACCGGCCCCGGCCCGGCCCATGCCGGCAGCAGTCACTCCGCATCCTGCGGTCAAAATCACCCCGCCGCCTGCCCCCCCCCCACGCCTGTGTCGCAGGCCCCGCCCGCAGCGTCACCGGCTGCTCCAGCCCCGACGAGGAGCACGGTCACTGCTCCGGCTGCTCCGACAACGAGCGCTGCTGCTACTACCCAAACTCCAGCAGAACCGTCAGAGGTTGCCCCGGTGACCAGGAAACAGAAGTTAGCTCGTTCCCTTGCCTCTGACGACAAAGACCAGCCCAAGCCAGACAGCGTAGGAGAGGGTTCCTCTGAGGAAGATTCAGGAGAGGGTCCTTCTCAGGCAGCATTAACACAGGATGAGGACTCAGATGCAGAGATAATCATTAAATCTTTTTCCATGAAGGATTTGCGAAATATGAGGAAGGACTTTAGTTGTCATGAAGGGGAGACACTTGTCTCCTGGTTGCTCCGATGCTGGGACAATGGAGCTGATACCATAGATTTAGATGGCAGAGAAGCTAAGCAGTTGGGAAACCTGTCCAAAGATGGAGGGATTGATAAAGCGACTGGGAGAAAGGCAGATGTCCTCAGTCTCTGGAGGCGACTGCTAGCAGCTGTGAAGGGCAGTTACCCTTTTAAAGATGGTATAGAATGCTGTCCAACCAAATGGACCAGCATGGAAAAAGGTATTAAGTACCTGAGAGAACTGGCTGTGTGAGAGGTGATTTATAGCAACTGGCAAGTGAATATAGACCCTGATGACATGCCATGCAAACGATCTTTGTTGAGGAAGTTTGTGCAGAGCGCACCATCAAATTATTCCCACACATTGTCAACAATGGTCTGGGGAGGATCTGATACTGATACACCGACTGTAAATGAGGTGGCTAACAAGGTGCAACAGTATGAAGACAGTTTCTCTTGTCCCCTTCATGTAGCAGCTGTGGAGAAAATGGCTGAGCAAACTAAGACCATTGCTGAGACAGTGGAGAAAGTGACTAAGACAATAGCTGAGCAAAATGAGAAAACTGATAAACTGCTGCATGAACTGCTTGAAAAACTGTCTGAGAAGGGGAAAGAATCCCACTCCTCCCCTGAACAGACCCAGGTTGCAGTCATTAAGAAAAAACGCCCTCCTACAAAACCAACTCAAGGGAAACAGGACCTGCTCAGAGATTTCCTGTGGCTTTGCCTCTGCAACTATGGAGAGGACATGAGTAAGCGGGATAAAAAAACCTACTCCGGCCCTGCAGGCACGAGTGCTTGAGTTGCAAGGTAAAGCAGATGGAAGAAAGAATTTTTGAAGGAGGGTGGCTGCTCCAGTCCATGGAAAGCGATGTTCCAGTCCTTGCAGGAGCTCATCTTCTAATTGCAGATGTTGCTCTCAACATTAGGGTTGCCCTGCCTCCAGCCAGGAGGAGGAGAGGGACAACCGAGTTTATTGGACTGTGTGGATTTGATGGTCTGGAACATTAGAGACACAGAAGTATAGAGCCCTGGTGGACACTGGTGCACAGTGTACCCTATTGCCATTGAATCATAAAGGGACAGAATCTGTGACTATTTCTGGAGTGACAGGTAGTCTCAAGAACTGACTGTATTAGAGGCCGAAGTGAGCCTGAATGGGAATAAATGGGAGAAGCATCCCATTATCACTGGCCCAAATGCTCCGTGCATCCTTGGCATAGACTTCCTCAAGAGAGGGTATTTCAAAGGCCCAAAAGGGTATCAGTGGGCTTTTGGTATAGCAGCTGTAGAGACTGAGGATATTACACAGCTGTCCTTTCAGATGACCCTTCTGTGGTGGGACTGCTGAAGGTTAAAGAACAGCAGGTGCCAATTGCTGCTGCCATGGTGCATTGATGACAGCATCACACCAACCAAGACTCCCTGATTCCCATCCGCAACCTGATTCGTCGGCTGGAGACCCAAGGAGTGATCAGCAAGACTCCCTCACCCTTTAACAGCCCTATATGGCCAGTGTGAAAGTCTGATGGAGATTGGTGGCTAACAGTAGAGTATCGTGGCCTGAATGAAGTCACACCACCACTGAGTGCTGCTGTGCCAGACATGCTAGAACTCCAATATGAACTGGAGTCAAAGGCAGCCAAGTGGTATGCTACAACTGACATTGCTCATGCATTTTTCCTCTATTCCTTTAGCAGCAGAGTGCAGGCCACAGTTTTCTTTCACCTGGAGAGGCATCCAGTACACCTGGAATGGACTGCCCCAGGGGTGGAAACACAGCCCTGCTATCTGCCATGGACTGATCCAGACTGCACTGGAGAAGGGTGGAGCTCCAGAACACCTGCAATACATTGATGGCATCATTGGGTGGGGTAATACAGCAGAAGTTTTCAAGAAAGGTAAGAAAATAATCAAGATTCTTCTGAAAGCAGGTTTTGCTGCAAAAAGAGGTAAGGTCAAGGGACCTGCAGGAGACATCCAGTTCTTGGGAATTAAGTGGCAAGATGGGCGTCGCCAGATCCCAATGGATGTGATTAACAAAATAACATCTATGTCCCCACCTACTAACAAAAAGGAAACACAAGCCTTCTTAGGCGTTGTGGGTTTCTGGAGACTGCATATTCCAGGTTATAGTCAGATTGTGAGACCTCTCTATGAAGGGACTCAAAAGAAAAATGAGTTTACGTGGGGTCCTGAGCAATGACAAGCCTTTGAGCAAATGAAACAAGAGATTGTGCATGCAGTAGCCCTTGGACCAGTCCGAACAGGACAGGACATTAATAAATGTGCTCTACACTGCAGCCGGAGACAATGTCCCTGGAATCTCTGGCAGAAAGCACCAGGGGAGACTCGAGGTTGACCCCTAGGATTCTGTTGAGTCAAGGATACAAACGCTCTGAGGCCAGCTATACTCCAACTGAGAAAGAAATCTTGGCAGCATATGAAGGAGTTAGAGCTCCTTCAGAAGTAATTGGTACTGAAGCACAGCTCCTCCTGGCGCCCCGATTACCATTGCTGGGCTGGATGTTCAAGGGTAAAGTTCCTTCTACTCATCGTGCCACTGATGCTACCTGGACTAAGTGGGTTGCCTTAATTACGCAGCGAGCTCGAATAGGAAACCCCAATCATCCAGGAATTGTGGAAGTGATCACAAACTGGCCCGAAGGCAAAGACTTCACAATGCCACCAGAGGAGGTGGTGACTCGTGCTGAGGAGGCCCCACCATATAATGACCTCTCAGATAATGAGAAACAGTATGTTCTGTTCACTGATGGATCTTGTCGTATTGTAGGGAAACATCGAAAGTGGAAAGCTGCTGTATGGAGTCCTACACGACGAGTTGCAGAAGCAACTGAAGGAGAAGGTGAATCAAGTCAATTTGCAGAGGTAAAAGCCATCCAGCTGGCCTTACACGTTGCTGAAGGAGGAAAGTGGCCAATACTCTATCTCTATACTGACTCATGGATGGTGGCAAAATGCTCTGTAGGGGTGGTTAAAGCAGTGGAAGCAGAGCAACTGGCAGCACAAAGGTAAACCCATCTGGGCTGCTGAATTAAGGCAAGACATTGCTGACCGGATAGGGAAACTAGTCGTAAAGGTACGTCATGTATATGCCCATGTACCCATGAGTCGAGCCACTGAGGAACATCAAAACAATCAGGAAGCGGACCAGGCTGCTAAGATTTTCCAGACAGATTTGGACTGGGAACATAAAGGTGAACTATATTTAGCTTGGTGGGCCCATGACACTTCAGGTCATCAAGGAAGGGATGCAACATATAAATGGGCTCGTGACCAAGGGGTGGATTTAACCATGGATGCTATTGCTCAGGTTATCCACGATTGTGAAACACGCGCCGAAATCAAGCATGTGTTTAAAGTAAAACTTTTGGTTCCTTCTGTCTTTGCTGGGTACTACATACGTGGGAAGATACAGCACTGCCTCCATCTCCTTGAAGGCATTCAGGATTACACCGTCCTTCCTGAACCATGTAATATCCAGTAAAAAAAACCAAACAGCCAACAACTCCAAAAGTACCACCTAATCTAATAAATGCTTCCTCTAGCCTCTTGCTAAAGATTCCTTTAATGCTAATTAAGCAGCACAGCTGCTTAATTAGTCAATATTGTCTGGTAAAACTCAGCAGCAAGGAAAGGTTTTGTCTCTCTTCCTTCTCCAGGAGACGTGGGCTGTAGCTTGAGGTGGGTGAACCCCTTGGTGTCCCAGGCCCCTTTCTCGTGGTCCCCATTGGGCTGCTGATGGTGGCTGTGGAGGAGCCTGTGTGACTTTGGGAAGGAGCAGGAGCACAGCGAGGGGATGGCTTGGCTGGGTTTCAGTGGCATGTTTGTGATTTCAGATGCTTGGCAGCCTGCAGCCCAGCTTGGAAAATGGGCATTGTTTAAATGTCACTCGGAAGTGAAGTTTCTATATATTCCTTCTGCAGAGGATGCTTAGTAACGTGCCTACAGATGCCGCCGTCGGGTGCATGGGGATGGGCTCTTGAAAAGTCATTCTCCCAGTCTGGAGCTGGAGGGAAGCTTTTGGCATGGGGCCGGGGAAGAGATGGGAGCTGGGATGGAAAGCTCCGCTCCCCCTGCCAAGAGCCTGTCGTGTTAAAAGGAATGTAGTTTCAATATTTGTCTGTCAGAGTCCCAGGACTCTCACTGATTTGCTATCGGAGTCCCAGCAAAGGACTTTCACTGAATCAGATTCACAAATAATTGAAATTAGTTATTTTATTGAGAGCGACAGAACAGATTCGAGATTGCCATTGATAAATTCACTAACTACAATAGCGCTAATTACTTAAGGTTAATATTGCTAGCAAAAATAATGATAGTACAACAAACCGGGGTAACATTCACCAGAGGGTGAAAAGCTCAGTGCTTACCCAGAAAGGCGTCCCTGCCTGGGGTGGAGGAAGAGAACACAGCCCATGGACTGGTCCGTCAGGTATCAAGTTTCTTCTCTCCCAATTTAACAGTCATTTTCTCTGTCTTTCTATCCCCCAAATTACGAGGTTTCCCTCCCCTAGGTGACGTGTAGTATGATTTGGGTGGAGAGACGAGTGCTATAGTCATATATGTTTAGCATGACTAAAATCTTCATTAGCATATACAGGGGTGTCAACTTTAATGTGCATTTCACAGGTAACAAGGCAAAGGTCAATTATCGGGCATGGCAGCCTCTCAAGGAAACAGAGCGCTACACAAAGTCTCTGTTATCTTGATTTTACTGTCTCTGCTGACAAAAAGCAGGGCTGTCCTGGCTCCCTAAGACTACCCCGTTATTTATATATCCTGTGATAGATAGCAAAGCCAGCCTTAATTGCTCTTTGAGCACAGAGACTTCACCTCATTATCCAAATTCCACAGAGCCGGGTGAGGGAAGTCATCCTGGAAGCCAAAGTGCTTTCACAACTAGCTTTTACTTTTACAGGGGAGCGTGGCTTGGGGTCGCTCCTGCCCATCTGCTCCAGTGCTGAGCTAATTTCCTCCCATTGTCTTTGGGGAAGCGCAAGTGCCACAGAGGGAAGGTGGTAGTGGTGGTGATGGTCCCCTGGAAGAACCTCTGCCGCCCCCTTCCCCAGTGATCCTTTCTAGAGATGTCCCACTGAGACTCCCATTTTTCAAACTGCATTTCTTTGTGGTGGAGGAGTTCTTATCACTTCCTCGTGGAGGTAACTAATGCTGAAATCATTTCACTCTTGGCAAAGGTGGTCGAAGAGTGATAAAATGGAGCCAAAGGAGCCTAGAAGAGGCGCTGGGCTGTCCTCCCTAAATTCCTGGAACCAGCACCACCTCTTGCCTTTCCTCCTCCCTTCCTAATTCCTGAAGTTCCTAATTCCTGAAAGCCCATCTCCTTGAAAATTCAGAATGAGTTCTCTGGTTATTTCTCCTAATCTGGCATTTAAAATCTCAGGCAATAAATCTTTCACCACTTCCCTTAAAGAGACAATTTTCTAGCCTACGGTTCTCCATTCAAAAGCTTTCCACCCTGATTCTCAGCTTAAAAATGCCCTTTCTTAATTTCACCCCATTAAAATCATTAATGTATCACCAGTCTTCTCCCGTCACACCACTTCATTCAAATATTTAGAGATCACTAATGTCTCCCTGCTTAGTTTACTAATTCCATTTTACCTATGATAGTCGGAATTTCTTTTTTTTTTTTCTTTCATAATGCTTCCAGGCTGCCGATTCCTTCAGTCATGGCTCTTTGAGCTCCTTTCCATTTATCACTCTTCTTGCAAATGCGAGGCTGATGCTCACTGCCCACGCCTGTGTCGTTATTCTTTTCTGTACACCGTCCAAAACTGCATTTCCTGTTCCTCGCTGCCATGTCCTAACACCCGTGCAACAGTGTGCCGTCCTCCAGGTGTCTTTCAGGAGTCGTGCCTCCAAAGCATGTCATTCCCTGTAAATACTGATTCTGGATTATTTTCCCAGAAGTAGCTGGCCGGGTTGTGGAGGTTGATTTTAGTTGGTAGGAGGGCATGGCTCGAGCCATGTAGGAAATTAGAGCTGATTCTGGATTAGAGCCCCCAGCAGCCCCATGCAGGGCAGGTTTCATCTTCTCTTAAGTACGGATTTTGTTAGCACCCTGCTTGTTCCCTCTTCTGCTGACACCGCCAATATTGGATGCGCCAACGAGGCTGGTGCTCTTGCAAAGGAAGTTTTTTAAGTGTTTGGTGAGAAATATCTTGCAAAGTACTGTTTTAAAAGAGAATAATGAATTCTTGAAGACGTAGCTCTACTTCTACCTGAATCTCTCTCTTATTCTTATTTCTCCTCAATGTGATAAATTGTTCCAAGGCAGTATGTGGCATCTGTCTTTGTTTCCCAAGTCCATGTACATGATTTGGGTGGTGGTGAGGGTAGGTACATATGCACATTTCTGTATGATCAACCCTATAACTGATTCAGTGCCACGAGCAGTGGCTGTGGAAGAGTGGGATCCTCCAAGGGTGCCTCTGCTGTATGATCCATGTTTAACACTGGAATTTTCCAGGCGTTTGTAGGCCCTGATCAGGATTTAGAGACTATACTAAAATGGCTGCTGCCACATATTTTCAAATTACAGAGTGCTACCTACACTGTGTTGTTCTGGTTTGAGGTAAAACAGAACCAATTTTCTGATTTGTAATTTTACTTTTTAGCTGGGCCTCTTCTAACTGACCAAAGTCTGAAATTAACAGCATATTGTTCAGACACTGTTCACTCTCAAAGTGATAAAACCTGATTATACCAAGGAATGGTATGCACAGAGGCTCTTGCTTATACTTCTTGCTATAACAACCAAGGTCAGCTAACTTTGTTATTTTCCCCATTAGAGGGTCGGAAGTGGAAAAGCGTAGAGGGGTCCCACCTGCAGGGAGGAGTGGACAGGACAAGTGACCCCAAACTGACCAACAGGGTATTCCATCCCATCTGCCCCATGCTCAGTATAAAAGCTGAGGGATCAAAAGGTCAACTCTCTCTCTTCAATGGCCGATGTCTGAGGAGGATCCTGTCTGTTCGTCTGCTTTTGTTCCCGATTTGAGCATTCCTGACTCCAGATCCGGAATCCAGCTCCTGTCTGTCACTGACTCCAGTCTGGGACTTTCCCTGTGCCTGCTGGGACCTCAGGGATCATCTGGTCCAACCTTTCTTGGCAAAAAGCACAGTCTAGACAAGATGGCCCAGCACCCTGTCCAGCTGAATCTTAAAAGTGTCCAATGATGGGGAATCCACCACTTCCCTGGGGAAATTATTCCAATGGCTGACTGTTCTCATTGTGAAAAATTTTCCTCTTGTGTCCAATCGGAATCTCCCCTGGAGTAACTTGTACCCATTACCCCTCGTCTTTTCCATGTGACTCCTTGTAAAAAGAGAGTCTCCCTCTTCTTTGTACCCACCCTTTAAATACTGGAACGTGGTGATAAGGTCTCCCCTAACCCTTCTTTTCTCAAGGCTGAACAAACCCAGTTGTCTCAGCCTTTCCTCATATGGCAGGCTTCCCAGTCCTTTGATCATCCTGGTGGCCCTTCTCCAGACCCTCTCCAGCCTGTCCACATCTTTCTTGTATGGCGGGGACCAAAACTGAACACAGTATTCCAGGTGTGGCTTGACAAGCACTGAGTAGAGTGGGATAATGATTTCTTTATTTCTGCTGGTGATGCCCTTGTTGATGCAACCCAACATCCTGCTGGCTTGCTTTGCTGCAGCAGCACACTGTTCACTCATATCAAGCTTGTCCACTGGGACCCCCAGGTCCCTTTCCACAGAGATGCTCCCCAGCAGGGTACATCCCAGCCTGTGCTACTTCTTTCTTCTTGTTTCCTGGTTTTCTTCTGCATCCTCCTCTGCTCTTTTCCTTTGGTGAGTCGGTTCCAACCGCCGTGCTGGGTTTGCACACTTCTGCTTCTGGGAAACCAAAGGAAGTGGTGTGCCTTTCTCACGGTCTCCCTCACAGCTGATTTACCAGCCACCGGCTACCTCAGCTTGCCTCTGTGGTGGGCAACCCATGGCGCCTGCTGCCGTGAACAACTTGGGCGTTGGCTGCCTGCCGCCTTTCCCCTCAGGCGATGTCAGGCCTCTCACACCTCTGCCCTGCTCTGCTGCCATGGGCGCGGGCACCTCAGCAGGCCGGGTGCCTCCCCTCAGATGATGCCCCGCCGGGCCCAGAGGCCTCTCCCGCGGGTGTCGGACTGTGTGTGTGTCATGGGTGGGCACACCGGAGGGTGTGCGGGACACCCGCGGGTGTCGGGCGGGGGATGGGTGTGTGGGTATGTCTCTGTGTGTGTCTGTCTCAGGGAAAGGGGAGCGGGAGGTGGCGCCGGGCGGCGCCGCGGGGTGGCGCTGTCGGGTGCGGCGGCCGCTCTGGGCGGTACTCGGCTGCTCCGGCGGCGGGAGGAAGTGACGCCACGCAGCTGTGCCCCGCGGCCTCCGGTGACATTTTCTCTGGCGTCAGGGTCTGAGGGGAGGACAGGGGGTCGGCGGATTGAGGCTCGGCTCGGCTCGGCTCGGCTCGGCTCGGCTCGGCTCGGCTCGGCTCGGCTCATGCTCCAGCTGCTGCCCCCTAGGAGAGGCTCTGCGTGTCCTCCAGGTGAGTGGGGACGGCGCGGCTGGGGCTCGCCTCCGGTGGGGCCGGGCTGCCTCGGCGGGCGGCGGAACCGTCGCCGTTAGCCCTGCTGCGGGTGGGCGAGGCGGGTACTGGCCTCGCATTACCTCCCCCCCTTCCCCGGGGCCAGCGGGGGAGTTCGGGCAAAGGTGGGTGGCCGGTGGGTGAGTGCCCACCTCCATCAGGGTGCCTGGAACGTGGGAGACCAGCCTAACCGCTGCTTATATTTTTATTTCGTCCTAACCTTGCACGGAATCGGCGGATGAAAGCCTTGCCGCAGCTCCTGGAAGCAAATTTTGTCTGCTTTGTGTCTCCTAGGACTTCTGTAATGTGTTGTGGGATGGTAGGAGCTGTTGGGAGAAAACCCCTTTGAAAACCAAGGAGTGTGATTGCCCTAGTTTTACGCTTCTCTAGTTTTTTGTTTTTTTTTTTTTTAACTTCTTTGTTTAGCTTGGGTGATGTGGGAATGTATATTTTACGTGGGGGAGAAGAGTTCAAGTTGTTCGTTGCTTATCTAGCCTGAGTTCCCCTTGAGCTCCTAACATCTAATGGGTTGCAGATGTGGCACTGAGCGACACATCTATCTGAGGAGAATCTAAAATTTAACTGTGTTACTTTTTCTTTTTTAAAAAGGAAAAAGACAGTCTGAGCAGACTTGTAATATTTTAACTATTTTCCATATTCCAGTATTGTAACTTTCTTTGCATTGAGATTATCAAGCAATTACTAAAAAGGCCATTTTTTGAAAGACTTGGTGATTTTTTTTTTAGGCTTACATTGTGTAGCTGGTAGGGAGAGCTTCCCCCTCTGTTAAGTAGCACCTAATTGTATTTATGTCTTAGTTTGTTAGTGGTGGAACAAAGCTACTTGTATTAAAGTTTGTAGGTACCTTTATGAATCCCTAACTGCAATAACTTAGTTAAACAAGATCTTGGTTGTAGCTAGTTGTACACTTTAAACTAGCACGAAGTACCTAACAGCATTTCAAAGGCTGAAAAGGCTTGTGTGTAGAGATGTTATGACATAAGCCAATCCTGTTTGGTATTGGTTTTCTTTTCACCGCCAAGTAATTCTAGCTTTTAAAAATGAATGGGTAGTAAGACTTTGAACCCTTGAGCATCTCTTCAAAAATGTAAAACTTCTCTTAATCGCCTCTCAATAGACTTTATTTGGTTTTAAGTCTTCTCTGGTACGTGTTAAGCATAAGACCAAATAATAGTTTCACTTGTAGGCAAGTTTTTGTATTTCCAGTTTTCAAGCTAAAATTTTAAGTACAAATAGTAATAGCTCTCTCCTTAGAACAGCAAACAAACATTACATTTAAAGTGTTTCTCTTAAAGTATCTTGTGTTGCTTAAGCCTATTAAAAAAAACCTTAATGTTTGACCTTGAGGTGGAAATTGGTGATGGTGCTCTTTTGAGGTGTTCATCTTGTCATTCTCCTGCCCTAGTTAACACCTGTAATTGCTGTTTCTGTGATATGAGAGCTGAAAGTCAGGCAGTCACAACAGTGCAGCTTCCCCCGCCCTGGAGGAGGGAAACAGTGCCTTTGTGGAGCGAATAGGTTTGTAACAAGCTCTAAGGAGAACAGTAAGTTGCTTGTTGTGTGTTTGTTAAACCCAAACATCCCCCCCATATACATGAACGATACAAAAGCAGTGAGATGAAGAATGGAGAACTTGGCTGTTCAATAGCAATCACTTTTAAGCCTCGTTTTCCGAGTATTTCTCATATCTAGTGATCTAGAGCAGTCTGGTGCTGGCAAAAGAAGATCCAAAGGGGGTGGTTATGTGGTTACTAAAAGCAAATAAAATACTGCTTTCTGGGGTTCTGGTATACCAGTAACACTGGTGTTTTGTCTAGGGGATTAGGGGGAAGGACAGTGAGGGTGATGGAAGGTAGTACATGAGTTTGGGCAGCTGGTATTTATGCTCAAGTATGAGGATAACAGTTCTGACTCATTTTTAAACACTTGAATTTTTAATTATAATGTGTTGACTATTTCTGTTTGCTCTTCAGCCTAATTGCTAGTTGGCATCATGAAGAGGTATGATGAAAAATTCTTGAGAAATCAGGAAGAGGAAAGGACTGTGATCTTACACATGTGTATTGCAGTACAGCTTGGCCATCTATACTTGCACTTGATAAGTGCACAAAGGCTGCCTGCTCAGTAGGAATTAAAGTGCACAAACAAGTTGGGAAATGAGTGGATAATTAAACTGGGTATTGTGGAGGGAGGGGAAAAGGGAAGGAACCTGAAGCCAACCACAAGACAGTTGAGAGTGGTTGATACCGAGTGGTCACAATACGCACAAACCAAGCACTGCTCTAACTGATAAAAGAGAGGTAGGAAGGATGTTTGTGTGCATTTGACAAATGGGCAGATCACGCTGGCAGCTGACAGTGTGGGGGAGGTGGGGATTAATGAGGTAAGGTAAGATTGGATGAACAAAGAGTAAATATGGAGAATCATGAGGGGCTTTGAACGCTAAGCATTAGGGACATAAGCTGGTGTAACTTGATTGGAGAAATGAGAAATAATTGCCTTGGTTGTCCTGACACCCCCCCCCCCCCCATCTCCTTGCTGTATATTTACCTTTAAAATGCAGGCTTCTTTGCCTTGCCTTGATTTTTTTCACTTTCTTCTCCACCTCTTGTATATTATCATATCAACTCCCTGCTCCACCAAGAATGTATGTGCCATCTATGATCCACCTGTATATCTACATCTTGCTTAACCATCTGTTAATGAGACAGGACTCTCTACATACCATGCCGTGAAAGTGGCTGCAGACTGAGCATTCATGACTGACTGGTTGCCCTCTGACTGAAATGTCACCACTAGATATGCGAAAGCTTTAGAAACTTTTTAAATGAGTAATTTGTTTCAAGCAACCTGTATTTCATTTTCTGTAACATCTCAAAGTTAGTGTGTCGATGGTAGTTTTTGACAGAATTGGGTCTATGGTCAATCTCAGCTTCTGTGTTTTTTATCTGCAGTTGACTAAATGACTTACAAAACTGTAAACACTGACAGAAAGTGAGCAGCAGATTTAATAACACATTTACTAGATCAGAGTGAAAGATTTAAATACCATAGTTGCAAGCGTATAACTTGCAATTCAGAACAAGCACCCTGGAAAAGTACAAAAACTTGAAAATTTTTGCTAGCTTCAACATTATTGGTAGCAATGGGGAACCAAAAACTAAGCAGCAGTGGGAGAGAGGGACAGGCATAGTGCTGGGAAAGAGCTCTGAAATAACGTTGTATGCAGTTAACAGCTCTGAGATAACCTGAGGCTTACGTGGCAAGGAAACCACTTTTGTCTCGTTTTTCCAGTGAATCAAAGTTCAGCAGAGAACTGACGCTTGTGCCTTTAACTTTAGCACTGTAACTCAGGAGCAGCTGAACTGTTATGACAGCAGAATCTCTGGCAGCAAATATTGCAGGGAACTTAGTATGATTTTCATGGTGATTTGTGTTGTCTTTCTGTCACATCTTTGTTACAGGTTTTTAATGCATAATGCAGTTATGAGTCTGCGACTTGAGGTCTAGAACGCAATGTCTACAAATGTGCAATTCTGAGCAAAAAAGAAAAACTGGATGAAAGGGACTGTAAATGAAAATGTGCATATAGTGTAAATATTAGCCTCTGTGGTTGGTTTATCATAATAATACATCTCTGAGCTAGACTGGAGTGACTGATACCTTGTCACTTACTCAGTGTTACTGCTAAGGGTTTGAATTTAAATTTATGATTGCCAATTCCCACTTGTTAGTGTTCCCTCTTCACACGTCTGATCAGTGTGAATGGAGCCTGTACAGAATAGCAATTTCTCCATGGATATGACTTGCTTTCTGCCATTTGGGTGCATGTTGATTACTCATTCAGGACTGAAAATGAGATGTGGCTGAGGTGTTGCTGTTACACTGTTGCAGATGCATTACTGAATGCACAAGGGAGGTCAAGTAACACACCTGTGGTCATGTGGTGAGTCAGCTTTAGATTCAGAATGATCCAACCTAGTATCTCTACTTAAAAAGATATTTAGGTTTTTATATCAATTTGACCGTGTAATCCGTCTCTTGAATGCTCAGAAATTGATGTAAGTAGCAGAATAGTGTACTGGCTTCAGCCATATCATGCCTTGTGATATTTGGTCTCCAAGAAGACAGGTTAAAAGCTGTTAGGGCTCAGTCTGACAGCTTTTTAATCATAAGTAGAACAGGTGGTCACTTTTTAATTAAATGCAAGTATTTAAGACTCTTTCAAGCTAGCGTTTTTGTTTCAATATACTTGGATCGTGGATTTGACTTTATAGTGAGATTCCTGTAGTGTCCTGCACAGTGCTCTTCTGCTTTGATGCTTCAAAATTTCCTGGAAATGAGCAGGCAGAACCAGACCGTGATTGGATAAGTGTTGTTCTTACTATGTTTCTGCTGTAATGTCTTGTTTCATGGTTCTTGGTCATTAGCCTTTCAAGACTTATTTTAGAGAAGGCAGATTTCACTTCCATTTGTCCAAAATGGGTAGAGACTAAGTGACTCACAATAGCAGAGCTGGAAATAACTAAGAGCCAGACTTAATAATACCAGTTGTCTGTGTGGTGATGCAGTTATTACCATTTCAGTAATTTCTTTTTCATTGGGAATATTACATTTCCATGATAGCAGTTTGAGGTTGGTGCTGTATGTTCCAATAGTATTGTCAAACTTTCTGAAGTAAAAAGAAGCAACTTAACCTGATAGCCAGGTAAGGTTAAGACAGTACTGTTCTCTTGTACCGTGGCTTTCTCATCAGCTGGTAATCTCCTGACTCCTCGGCTCATTCTCCTGGTTCTTGCTCTCTGGAAATGCTAACTCTTGCTAGAGAGACAGTTCTATGTAATCTGTCAAAAGAAAAAAAAATAGGGAAAAAGGTAGGTAAAGAGTAGGTCAGGAAGCTATCTACTAATTCCATGTGCTTGTGGTTGGAAATACAATGTAAGATAAGGGGGGTTTAGAGGCTGTCTCCTAATGAAGTAAGTTGGATGAAACACTGGTAGCTTGAGGCCTTGTGTTTAATAAGATGTCATTTGGAAATGAAGTTATCATTGTGGGAAAGAATGGGCTTGTGGGCACCAGTGCCCATGAGCTGAATTACCGATAAATATAATTTGAGTTGTCAATAGCTATGGTTCCTCCAGAGCTGGTAATACCTCTTGATCAACAATATGCAGAATCTGTGAGGAATTATTAAAAAAAAAAAAAAAAAAAAAAAAAAAAAACCCAACCCCACAAACATCTTGAGTATTGTATTTAAAAAGCCTTTAAGGTGAAGTTTTATTTTCCATGGTTCCAGTTACTAATATTAATAAGTCATCTTAAAGGTAATTCACAGGCTTTGGATCTGCTCACTGTAATAAAGAAAATCCAGAAATAGCTGAATACCATAAAATTAAGCTAGGGAAATTTAGTGAGTATCTTGCCAGAGTTAGCTAATTATTGCTTATGAAGTTACAGACCTCACCTCAATTTAAAGTTGGTTTGATAACAGACACTTGATCTCCCTCTTCTGCTTTATAAGATCAAAATATTTTTTCTACTTTTTAACACCTGTAGTGGATTTCCCTGTTTGTCTGTATGGAACTCATCAAGCTACAGCAGTAGTAAGGCTGTGCTGAATGGGGTTGAATTAATACTCCAGACTTGATGCTCTTTTTTTTTTTTTTTATCTCCCCTTTTGCTGGGGAAGTTGTATATATTGTTTATGTCTCCTGTTGCTAATCGTTAGTTTTATTCTTAAGAAAGTTCTGGCAGCTGAGCCACTTCTTCCTAAATCAAGAACAGTAATGCAACAAATCATTTTTGGGTAAATAGTGCTTTTATTTAAGGGTAAGTAAGGGGGTTTTTTTTGGGGGGGGGTGTTTTTGTTGTTTTTTGTTTGTTTTTTTTTTTCTCCTGTCAGTACTTGCATGGAACTGAGGAAAACTATCCTTTAATCTTCTTTTGCTCTTTTTACAGCTGGTAACTTGGTATCTTCTTACATGCTGTTATTTAATTTCTGTAGCCAAATATATGCAGTCTTCTGTATGTTGTGGGAAAGAAATGTCTGTTTCCTGGTCTGTCTGTTATCCTGTCACAGTAGAGGTCAAATTTCTTCATCTCTGCCAACTGGGAGTAAACACTGTAGGAAGTATCTGATAGTAAAACCTGTGTTAGAGGCATTATTAATAACACACATGTAACTGGCTTTTGACCGAGTCAGTTCTGGTTTTGGAAATATCCAAAGTAGTTTTTGTTCATTTGTAGGACCAACCTGTGGTCCTACAAATACAGTACTTCATACTTTTTTTTTCATCTGTTGTTTGTCAAAAGCTTATTGTAAACCAACACTCTCCTGCACCATCCCTTCTCTTTAACAGGCTTTGTTCTCCTTCTATAACAGATCATGCCACAGTCCCTCTAATTCTGCCAGTGTCCACAGATGTTTGTCTATGGCTGTGGCGTCCTATGAGAATTTAACTTTTTGGTTGTGTTAGTTTCTTAGGAAAGCATTAGGATTTGTAAAGATTTAGACTCAAAGGTTAGCTATCTTGAGTTAGCTGTGCTCTTGAGTATGGTTCAGTGGCATGAGTGAGCTTTCTTGGTGAGAAGGTAGTGGGTTGTTTCCAGTGAAGCTATGCCTGTTACTTACTGAGTCTCAATTAGGTCATGACAGACCAGTGTCATGAATGTTTTCTTCTTTAGGAGCACTTTGGACATGTAAAAACAATGGTATCAATTGTTAGTAACCTGGTGGATGCTGAAATCAATTGGCAGCTCTTATTACCGGTCAAAAACCGATAAAGGGTTGGCGTCAGGAACAGCCCAACAGCAGATGGTGTCTTACTGTTACTAAAATTTTCATAATTTGAATGCAACATGACTTTGCCTTTAGTGTATTGATACCATTTATTTTTCAGTAATTACCTACTGCAAATTCATGTTGCAATACTTAGATTTTATACTACTAACTTAATTAAAGCAACAAATGAATAATCTTAGTGGCTTGTGGATGAGAAAATGACTGGAGATCAGGGTTTGGCTTACAGTTCCTTTCCAGCCTTTCTGTAGAATTTGGGCATGTCACCTGATCTTTCTTCTTCAGTTGGCCAGACCATAAAATGGGGATGTTACTGCCCTGTAGTAGGAAGATCCTGGCTTAAGGCGAATACACAGCACTGGTATTGAATTAAAGTATTTGAAGCTTTAAAATACTTGATGGTTGGTTTTGTTTATTTCCTGTGGCAAAGATGTGTAAAAAGGTCTGATTGTAAAATACTTACAAACTGTAAAGTCGCTTAATATCGCTTTATTTATCTTTGTTAAATGGCTATCATAAATCCATACCACTTCTAGTTCAGATTGAGCTCGTAGATAGCTGTAAGAGATGAGGAGATGCTGGTGAGTTGCTGCATGAGCTACAGAAGTACCCACAAGACAGCCTGGGTGGTTGTAGCAGCATGGGTTAGGTAGGCAGCACTGTTAGTGGAAAGGAACGTTACCCAGAACATGACAAAACAGCTCTCTTATCTGCTGAGAGTATCTGTTGTCCTGACATCAAGGGTTGTGCAATTTTGGAGTGGTGTTTTGCAAGATCGGATGAATCGTCCAATGCTCTCCCTTGCTCCAGGCCTGTCCCTGTTTTCTGTTGTGCAAGATGCTCACCTTGCTATCCTTCTGGACCCTGACTCTGATCTCATTCAGCCAGCTAGCCCTACAATAAGGTGCATAGCTTTCCTCTGGAAAGTTGAATTACAGAAGGGCTTGATGGGTGCTAACTGGCCCAGCAGGTAGGCAGTTCTACCTTTTTACAGTGGCAGTGGACTGTGGGATGGCCTTAAGGGCTCCTGGAACTGCAGTCTATGTCCCACAGCACTCATTGCTGCTTTGCGATTTCCAAATAATAGCAATAGCGAGGTACAGAGTGTTCATGTGTGCTTGCCTGTGCTGGATCAACTTTGACTTTTGCAGGACACAGCACAAGCCCTTCTCAAATGAATACTGTACTACTGAGATGACTTTACTGCTTTGAAGTTACATTGAAGTTGTCCCGATCTGCCAATTGGGGCTATTAGCGGATAATGCAATGTGTGATTACTTTAAGAATATTTCATATAAATTTTCTTAATGGAAAAAAAATCCATGCTCTGAAGATCAGGATTAATTTGTTACTGTTATTCCCAAGCAATTAAAAACTGTAGGTTTTCTGTCAGCGTTACTTTATTGAGCACGGTAGAACAATAGACCAATATTTCTAGAGAAGAGAAGGTCTGTCTATATAGAATGGCATGAACTAGCAGAGGAAGTACAGAATACGTTTCTTCTGAGTAATAGAAATGGATAGGTAAAGTGGGAAAACTTGTTAAACTCAGTCTTAGAAAAAGATGGTACATCTGTATGATGATCCTCGGTAGGGTGATCTTCTGCAAGCTAATATATGGGAGACAGAAATAAGAAATGAAGCATGGCTATCCTAGCATTGATTTCTGCTACTCATTTTGTTGAAAGAATAATGAAAAATCTAAGGGCAAGTTGCTTAAATTTTTAGGAACCCTCTAATTTTTAGAGTAGAGAACATCTTAGGCTTTAAATTGTTGCACACTTCAGAAAAATGGTTTCACTCTGAGAAAGAAATGAGATTTTAGAAGGCTAAGTGCAGCCAATCCTGTGTGCCTTTACCTGTATGCTAATGAATTTTATTTTTACAAGGACTATGTTTGGTGTGGTGTGGTTGGTTTTTTTTTTTTTTGTGGGTTTCTAGTGCAGCTGGTGAATGTTTCTGGAAGCCTGTGTGCAGGCTTGAGAACTAACCCAAAACTGGTAGTTACCTTTCATTTGAAAGAGATAAAATATATGCATTAAGCATTACAGTGCAAAAACCTGTATTTAAATGTAAAGTCTTGCTTCTTATTTATGATGAAAAATGTTGCTTTTCAAGGTTGCAAAGGATACTCTGCAAACCTTTGTTTTAACACATATACTTGTAATTTTTATTCAGTCTTGGATAATCTGTATATGCAGGCTGTTGAGCCCTCAGTAGGAGCAGCCTATTTTTAACCTTCATTTGTTTATGCAAAACCAGTTGAAACATGGCATTAGTTTAATCTTTTCTTCTTTTGTTTCACACTGCAGTTCTCTTACCAGACTCCTGTTCTTTAGGATTGCTACCAGGCCTAATTTATGAATTATCTGATAAAGAGCCAGTTCCACTCCCAGAAATGTGCCTTAGGTAGAATTGTATGCCAGTGAGTCAGCTTTAGGGCAGCATTTTCAAAGGAACACTATATAAATTACGTGGTATCCGTGTGGGGGTGGCTTAGTATTATGAAAAATCTGTTCTCGAGCATTGTGCACACGCATCCACGCAGAGCTGAGTCAACTGTCTTAAATTGAGTGCTGGTCACACTTCTGTTGTTTTAAGTGCATGGGTATGTGAGACGCTTATAAGAAAATAAAAAAGAATGTATGGTATCTTGGGGAGGAGATGAACAAGTCTGAAAGACAGCAGTTGGGAAGTGCAGAAAGCATTGGTACATCTATGTTTGTCTGGATGCATATTAGTTTTTTCTGATAGAGGTCTAATCATTTGGATTGATTAGTTTTTAGTTACTTAGACGTTTTGTTGTTGGACATGTCTGTATGTGTTATTCGTACTAGAATATCACTGGTGAATTTGCAGAATTCTGTTGGCTTTTAATGGAAAGGAAGGTGATTAGAGTAGAAAAAAAGCATGACCAACACACAGATACACCTACAAAGGTTTTTGGTGAAGCTTCAGAAGTGGTCAGAGTCATTAGCACTTCACATCTTCAGTGATGTGTGTGTCTGTCAGAAGAGGACATAACTTTGGTCTTTGCTAAAAGTTTCTCCTGTATTATGAAGTGGACTTGTGCATTACAGTCAACTCTTCAGTACCGGGGTCATGTGCTGCTTCTGTCCTTTCCCATCCCACTGTCCTTAGACACATAGTCTGTCAAGTGTTTGATTCAGAATTCTTGATGGGCTTGCCTGAGTGTTAACTTAAAAAAAAAAAAAAGTCAACTGTTTTACATAATTTTATTAGCCTCAGTTGTATACCTTTGTCACTACCTCTCTTGCATCTCTGATTTATTCCATCTATGCTCGGTTACGTCGGATAAATGTGAGATAATCTAATCTACTAGTGATGGAAATAATTGTTTATGTGTAAGTATGAGCCATTATAGTCTTTAGCTCCGTATATATGCGAAGCCATATTCAGATTTAGATGAAAAAATACTGACTTCTGTGATGCTGGAGCTGTAAGGTAGTACATGCTTGTTGCGTGAAAAGGGGCAAAGCAGTTTTGGCAGAAAATAAACCCCCTTGCATTCTAACACTCCTCACTGAGGTGGGAGGCCAGGTGCGGCTAGGTTTAAATTCTGAGTGATGCCCAATTCAGCACTATCAGTCCAATCGCGTTTAATATGTATTAAACTATTACGATTTGGATACACTAATAGTGGACTGCACCTTCAGTCTAGTCGTGCTCATGAACTAGCACGGCCACTCTCGAGTCTTTGGTCGCGTTCAGTGAGAAACCAAAACGACTAGCTACTTAAAGTGCAGTTTATTTAAACAACAGATATATAGGTTCTTAGGATTGCCGGTGATAAATACACTGTCTGCAAAGCACGTGCAAATGGAAGTATTGTTACATATACAAAACGCGTGACAAAGTTATAAACGATACAGCCTGGCTCTAAATGTAGCAAAGAGAGTCTCTAGAGAAATTTCTAAGTTTCCCGAGGAAGCACTCGGTATAATCTAAGTCTTACCCAAAGGCGTCCCTATGAGGGGGGAAGAGAGGCTCAGCCCGTCGACTGATCCCAGAAGTCAGTGATGTAATTCTTTGAGATGGTGTCTTCCCTGGGTATCCCCCCTCTCTCGGGCTATTTTTATACTATTTGTTATCTTCAAGGTGGAGTTTGAGTGACTTTAGTCATACATACTTTTATCACGATTGGTGTAAATTTCTCTCGCTTCACAATTAAAGGTATAGTTTACGAGAAATTCAGGGCACAGACTCAAGAAGGAGTGGTCGCACCTTGGAGGCGGGTAGCCTTCGGGATGGAGGTGTGTTTTGGTATTATAATGACATAATAATGAGCAAAGTTCGCACAAAGGACAGCATTTCATCAAAATTTGACAAAATGTTGGCTCTGAGCATCGAGGGGGCAGCTAATTGGCAGCTTATCTGTTTCATGGTATCATCCCATTCCCATATCCGCTATACATCATAAGGTAAAGCCGTGGAATAATTGCATCCCGTCCCGTACCTTATGTAGCTTATCAGGGAACCACAGATGTTGTGTCCTTCATGCCAGCTGCGGCTGTTTTCTACCTCAGAAGCCTCTTGATTTTATACTTTTCCTTAATGTGTGAACAGTGCTGTACTTTTGTATTTTTTTAGCCAATTTAGTATTTATTCCACAATGCTCTGGAAGGATCTCTGTAATTAGCTGTGTATTCTGAACAAGTAACTCATATGCAGCACTGCAGTTTAACTTTTCATTTACTTAGTCACAAAAGCTTAAAGAACATACTTGATGTTGTTTTCTGCAAAAACGTAGGTACAGTTTCTCATATTTTATTTTTTTTCAAATTTCAGCTTGCAAATGAATGGCTAGTGGTGCATGGAGTTAGGTTATTCACACTGTTTTCTTTCAGTGCTGAAATGGCGTTAAAAGATATCGTTCTGCTAGATAATTCTTTTCATTTAAATAATTGCTTGGACTGGCATAAGAACGTGATACCGTTGTAAGCAGGGGAAAGCAGTGGTCTGTTGGAGTCTGAATAAGAGGAAATGTGTCAGTAATAAACTAAAGTGACTTCTAACAGCAAGTTGCTATGAAAAACTTAGTATTTTTGAACTAAGAATCTGTCACGTCCACAGCTGCTGAGAAAAAGAGCTGGTATATTGGAAGCAAAAGGAAGACCAGAGAAGTTGTGGGCCCACTGTTGAATGAGACAGGAGCCATGGTGACGGAGGATGGGGGGAAGGCAGAGTTACTGAAGGCCTTCTTTGCTTCGGTCTTTACTGCTCGGCCCAGCCCTCAGGAGTCCCAGGCTTTGGGGGAAGTAACGGGGAAAGAAGAAGACTGCCCCTGGGTTGAGGAGGATCGAGTGAGGGATCAGTTAGGTCAATTAGATATTCACAAGTCCATGGGTCCTGATGGGATGCACCCGAGAGTGCTGAGGGAGCTGGCAGAAGTCATTGCTGGGCCGCTCTCCATCATCTTTGAAAGGTCCTGGAGAACAGGCGAGGTGCCTGAGGACTGGAGGAAAGTCACTCCAGTCTTCAAAAAGGGCAAGAAGGAGGCGCTGGGGAACTTCAGGCCGGTCAGCCTCACCTCCGTTCCTGGAAAGATGATGGAACAGCTCATTCTGGGCGTCATCTCAAGGCATGTGGAGGAAAAGAAAGCTATCAGAAGTTCTCAACATGGATTCACCAAGGGGAAATCATGTCTGACTAATCTGATAGCCTTCTATGATGGCATGACTGGATGGATAGATGAGGGGAGGGCAGTGGATGTGGTCTACCTTGACTTAAGCAAGGCGTTTGCTATGGTCTCCCACAGCATCCTCATAGGGAAGCTTAGGAAGAGTGGGCTAGATGAATGGACAGTGGGGTGGATAGATAACTGGTTGAAAGACAGAGCTCAGAGGGTTGTGATTAGGGGCACAGAGTCTAGTTGGAGGTCAGTGACGAGTGGTGTTCCCCAGGGGTCAGTACTGGGTCCAGTCCTGTTCCATATATTCATCAATGACCTGGATGAAGGGATAGAGTGCACCCTCAGCAAGTTTGCTGATGGTACAAAGCTGGGAGGGGTGGCTGACACACCAGAAGGCTGTGCTGCCATCCAGAGAGACCTGGACAGGTTGGAGATTTGGGCAAAGAGGAACCTTATGAAATTCAATAAGGGCAAGTGTAGGGTGCTGCACCTGGGGAGGAATCACCCCATGCACCAGTACAGGTTGGGGGCTGACCTGCTGGAGAGCAGCTCTGTGGAAAGAGACCTGGGAGTCCTGGTGGACACCAGGATGACCATGAGGCAGCAAGGTGCCCTCATGGCCAAGAAGGCCAATGGCAGCCTGGGGTTCATCAAGAAGAGTGTGGCCAGCAGGTCGAGGGAGGTCATCCTCCCCCTCTACTCTGCCCTGGTGAGGCTGCATCTGGAGTACTGTGTCCAGTTCTGGGCTATCCAGTTCAAGAAGGACAGGGAACTGCTGGAGAGGGTGCAGCAAAGGGCTACCAAGATGATTAGGGGACTGGAACACCTCTCTCATGAAGAAAGGCTGAGGGATTTGGGTCTCTTCAGTCTGGAAAAAAGGCGGCTGAGGGGGGACCTTATCAACGCTTATAAATACTTAAAGGGTGGGTGTCAGGAGGATGGGGCCAGGCTCTTTTCAGTGGTGCCTGGGGACAGGACAAGGGGTAATGGGCACACAAACTTGAGCATAGGCAGTTCCACCTAAACATGAGGAGGAACTTCTTTACTTTGAGGGTGGCAGAGCACTGGAACAGGCTGCCCAGAGAGGTTGTGGAGTCTCCATCTCTGGAGACATTCAAAACCCACCTGGACAACCTGCTCTAGGTGACCCTGCTCTGGCAGGGGGGTTGGACTAGATGATCTACAGAGGTCCCTTCCAACCCTATGATTCTATGATATAAGCCAGGCATTCTTTATCATTAATCAGTTCAATAACACCTAAAATGATAACATACCCTAACCTTAATTGTATCATGGTGTTTATTAAGTATTTCAGGCGTTATTGCTTGTTTGGGTGATACTCATTTCCTTCTGACATTGCAGGATATACAATTATGAAGAAGAACATTTACTGAGAGCAAATCAAAGAAAAATATTATGAAGTATGCATGAGTGGCCAGTTATTGATTGATAAAGGGCATGCATGCCATCTTCGATATAACTCTTTGTGCAGAAGCATATATTACTTAATAGTATATATTCCATGATAGTTTTTCTTTAGGAAGCTACTAACACCTCTGAACTTAATTTAATTTTTTGCTTTTTAATAATTTTTTTATCTTCAAAAATATCTTCTCAGAGCAAACAGTGCTATGAAAGAAACATTCAGTACCCTCTCCTGTGTCTAGTTGGAACCTGAGTTCAATGTGTGATGAGACCAAACAGCAGGTAGTTTTTCATCAGATTTGTTTTTTTTTCTAAAGGGATGGCTTGCTTGCCCTCCCTTCCCTCCTTCCTGCCAGCTCTGGCAGAAAACTTCACTTATTTTCTGGTTTTGTTTTCTGCTGGCTTAATGAAGTGAATCTACCCAAGAAAGGATGAGCCAGTTCTGGTGCAAAGGAGGGAATATGACCGCACGGTCACGATTAGGTGGTAAAAGAATAGGGGGTAAAACCCGTCCCTGATAGTGGCAGTGAGCTGTTAGACCAGATGGGCTGCCTCTGCTAATCTGAACTTCAAAATCCTTCTGGATTTCTTCACTAAAGTGCTGTTTTCATAGTGTACAAATTATGTGTCTTTACAAATAACTCCACAATTTGAAAATATTTCCCAGGTAAAGGTACAGTTAGATATTTAATGGCTTCTACATATTGGTATGTTCTAGGTATGGCTGGAAAATACAATAATTTCCGTTGGAAAAAATCTAGCACAGAAATTTTTACAGAACCGCCTTTTAAAATCATCAGTGCGATATCTGCATCAGAAAAAGGAGAATGACACTTCTGAGCAATGTCTAATTAAGTATCCATCTGTGTCTGTAAGCATCACAGACTACTTTCTTACTTATTAAATTAGAACAACATAGGACTGAAAAATAAACTTTCTCTAGCATCACCTTGAGATTACCTTTTCTAGTACTGTTACTAGAAAAGTGAGGGTCAAGAAAGGAATGGGAGTTTTTCACGATAGTCTCTTTCTCTCTCTGATCTATACATTTCTCAAGTAGAACTAAATCAGTACGTTATTTTTTTTCTTTTTTTTTGAGACAAGGCTTTCCTTGGCATAGATATTTTCCCCTGGACTTTTTCTGTTCTTCCCTGCAGCAAAGTCTGTTTGAGCCATAACAGATGGTTGGGGTTTTTTTCCACCAAGATAAATGTTGTGGTTTTGGCTGGATTGGCCAATCAGAACAACAGATGCCCCCCACCAAGAGAGGTGAGGAAGAGATAAGGAGACTTATGAGTTTAGAAAAAAGAACTAAACTGCAGGTGGGACCCCTCTATGCTTCTCCGCTTCCGACCCTCCAACAGGGCAAAACAGCGAAGTGAGCTGACCTTGGTTGTTATAGCAAGAAGTCTAAGCAAGAGCCTTTGTGCATACCATTCCTTGGTATAATCAGGTCTTATCACTCTGAGAGTGAACAGTGTCTGAACAATATGCTGTTAATTTCAGACTTTGGTCAGTTAGAAGAGGCCCAGCTAAAAAGTAAAATTACAAATCAGAAAGTTGGTTCTGTTTTATCTCAAACCAGAACAATAAATATGAAGTTCTTTTTTATAGACGTACTAATAGTCAAATTGTTGACTTTTTAAATAGCCAGTTCAAGGGACCTGGAGAGTACAAACCTCATCAGAGCAAATATTTTTTCCATGCACACAGAAACGCAATTCAGTGTCAACCAGCTATACTTTTGTGAAGTTACCAGTCCGTGTGTTGTTACCTTATTACTGAAAATAAAATTCATTGATCCCTGTGTGAGGGATCAAACTAGCGTGGTTTGAGTAGTTAAAGTAAGATCCTACTTAAGAAAATTTTTTTATTATTAAGTCATTGAATTAGACTGTTAGGAAGGTAGCAACATGTAGATGAAACATAATTTTTTTTTTTTTTTTTTTTTCTGGCTGATAGGCCAGAGAGGCGGAAAGACAAGTACAGGTGTTTTTAGAGTCTCTTTGTGAGCTGTGAGATAGATGATGTTCCCAAGTTGGACATTTGTGAAAAAAGTCTCTAGTTCATTTTGGCTGCCCTTTATCTTTGTGTCGAGCTCTGTTATTTGTGCTCCCTAGGCTAAAAGAATAAATAGTGCAGAAGCTGTTCTGCAGTTGTTAGTATGAATATTTAAATACATTTCTTTTGGCCAGGCTAATATTCTTCTGGTATGTGTTTGAGCGACCAAATTTTTCCTTGCGTATACATTTCAAAACTCTTAGAAAAGTGGGAGTGCATGGCCATATGGGAGTACATGGCCAGAGCAAAGCTGGGAGTTGGACTAGCAGGCATAATACATATCTCACTGTGTATAACTCTTGGCCAGTCATTTAATCATCAAATCTGTGTTTTACTTACCTGTATAATAGGAGAATTATTTGATAATGTAGATTTGCAGATGAAATATGTAGAAGTACTGATTTTTATTACAATGTTGGGATGCATTTATGTCTCAATGTGTGTATTCATCACTTGGGTTTGATGCTGTGCTGCGGCCTTGGAAATAAACTGGTTCTTTCGCAGTAGTTATTGCCTACGTTAAATTAGCATCTCCAGAAATTCTTCTTTTAAGTTGCTTTCAAGAGAGTTTTATTCAGTGCAAGTATTGGCAAACATTTTTCTTTATGTGTATGTTCCTATATTTTACAATATGGTGGGGTGTTTTTGTAAGTAAAATGCTGGTTTTACTGGTTTCTTTTTCCCTTTTCATATTTAGCAGACCTGGAGTTATCTCCATCTTTCTTGTGTTGTCTGATATTAACTAGCTTTCTTTCCTTAATTGGTGTCTCTCTCCTATAAATATCTTCATAATTCCCTTGCACCATACAGCATTTAATTCATTAGCCTGAAGGAAGCATGAACTCTATTTTAGTATTCTTTAAAAATTATGTTTCAAAGTGGGTTAGGGCAGATAGGACAACATTGAGCTTTTCACAGCACCTTTTAGAAGCAGGGAAGTAGCCTTATTCTGTTCCGCAGATGGAGGGGGGGAAGCAGTATACAATTACATATATAGAATTGCAGGCAGCTCGGGATGGATCAGGGAACTGAAGAAGGATTGTCAGGGTACAGAAAAATCTCTGAACCATCCGTGCTTTCTCAGGCTGCTCAAGTACTAATTGCCCTTGTCTGCAGAAATGTGTTTTTAAAAAACAGTAGATCAAATCTTTTCTTGTCTACACTTTTTTGAAGTGCCATAAATTTATCGTTTACTATACTTCTAAACCCATGAATGATTTGTTCCATATCACTTATCTGTAAGTGAATGTGGTAAATGAAAGATCTTTATGTTGAATTCCAAGTGAAAATTTAGGTGGATGGCAGAGTGTGAATAATGAAGATAATATGGTAAATATTGATCTCTCGAACAAAGTTTCCCTGAAGGTGCTTCAGGTGCTTTTGGGTTGATAGCATGTAAGTTATCAACCAAATAAATAGCTTGGTTTTTTGTGTTTGCACTGAAGCAATGCCATTTATTAAATTATAACTTGAAGTAAAACGTAGGTTACTGCTTGTGGGTGGATACTGTTTCTTGCTTGTAGCCCATACTACTTGGTGCTGTTTTCCTGGCAGATTTGAGAGAAACTAGGTCAGCCTGTAGGTTCCCATACAACCAGGGCTTATATGGGAGACATTCAAGGAGCACTTGAATGATATATTAGATACTCCTAAAAAGTCTTTACGTGACTCACCAGCATGGTGGTTCTCTGCTGAGAACAAATCTGTGTTACACATAGCTAATGCTTCTAAAGATCTTGCCTGTAGATGTCATAAACCCCATGTCCTTGACGACTTAGTATCACTTCATGACGCTTCTTGTAAATACATATTTGTTATGTGAGATCTACTGGCTGAGTGGTTTCACTGGAAGAGGTGTTTGTAGTTGTGCTCTGTAATGTTCAGCAGCCGCTCGGTTTCTGCTCAAAGTGACTGGATTTCTCCTACGTCATGTTGGTACTGTAAGTTTGCAAATTACCATAAAACCATTGTAATTTTATAAGGTTGAGGTTCTGTTCAACTGAAAGTAGATTTCTCATAGATATGGAAACTGAACTATTTTCTGGTCTGTCCAGGTAGATGACTACCAAATCTGTGAATTTTCAGGCTGGCATGGTATATAAGGGTTAAAATTCCCCATTAAAATATGTTTAAAGTTCTAGGTAAAGAAGTTTAGCATATGTTTGTTATAATATATTGATTTAAATTTTATAAAGTAAGAGTTTAGAAATATTTTTATTATTCTCGTAAGGTGAATCACATTTAATGTGACTTCAATACCATCTTTCATGGGTGTGTAAAAGGAAGAATAGTTTGGTGTAACAGGATGAGTTCACTAGGAAAAAGTAAATAAAGAAAACTAATACGATACTGAAACACTGTCTGTAATTGAAAGCAATGAGTTGTTTAGGTAATACTGTGAAGAGCAGGATTGAGTTATTTAGGTAAATTATTCTTACTGTTCTGTTCTTGTGCAGGCTGCTGTATTGCTGAAGTCGATATCTAGTCCACCCAGTCTTCCAGACCACGTTCTCCATGCTTTGAGACCGGGAAGACCTTGGTGTTTTGAAATGAAGATGGAGGCAGTGGGAAAAGCAGAAGAACTTGTTGATTCAGAAGTTCTACCAAAGACTTCTGAAAAGCAAGAGACTGCTCCTGATAAAGACAAACCTATAGAACTTGAGACACAAACTCAGAAAGACAACTTGCCCACTGCAACAGACTCTGTGATGCACTCTGCCATGCCTTGCTTACTGATGGAACTGAGGCGAGACTCCTTGGAGTCTCAGCTAGAATCTACAGAGAGCGATAAGCCAACAGGTGGTCGAGTTTATGAGAGTGACTCTTCTAATCATTGCATGCTTTCCCCTTCTTCCAGTGGGCATTTGGCTGACTCGGATACATTGTCTTCCACAGAAGAGAATGAGCCCTGTCAAGCTGAAGCTGCTGTAGAAGGAGACCCTTCTGCAGTGTCTGGGGCTGCAGTTGGGAGGAAATCCAGGCGATCCAGGTCCGAAAGTGAAACTTCAACAATGGCTGCCAAGAAAAACCGACAGTCTAGTGATAAGCAGAATGGTCGAGTTACCAAGGTAAAAGGTCATCGAAGTCAAAAGCACAAAGAAAGAATTCGGCTGTTAAGACAGAAACGGGAGGCAGCTGCTCGCAAGAAGTACAACCTGCTGCAGGACAGCAGTACCAGTGATAGTGACCTGACATGTGACTCAAGCACGAGTTCAGATGATGATGAAGAGGTTTCAGGGAGCAGCAAGACAATCACTGCAGAGATACCAGGTAGAGGATGTTTTTTAAACTGAACTGTAACACATCTGACATCATTTCTCAGCTGTCATGCTAAATTAGATGAGTGACACTTGAGAAAAACCAGGAGAACTGCAGCTCTGTGTAAATTGGAAGACTGCAGTATATTAACAAGACATGGGCAATTTTTAAAATCTGTTCTGAGGTTTCAGTGCACTTTAGCACACCAACAAAGCATAGAAATGGGAAATTGGAGGAAGGACTATCTCTGAATTCTGAAATTTTCAGATCTTTTCCTTTGTAAGCCTATGTGAACTCCTATCAGTGCTGTCAGATCCCGTTAGATGGTGATAATCTAATAAATACATTCTTAAGATAAGTGGCCAACTTTGCTTTAATATATTATATAATATATTAAATATATATTATATTAAATATATATTATAATATATCGACAGCTGTGTTAAAAATAAGATGGCATATCTCTTACCTGTGTTACAGTAAGGCCCTGTTCACTATTGCACTTATGCTGTACTTTCAGCTCTACATTTCAGTGCATGACCAATCTACTTGGCCTTATTGTAAATTCTTGCAGATTGCAGCTGATCACCTATTTTAGGACACAAATATGAATTTGTTTATGCAGGTACCCAAGGTGTATCCACACCTAAATTTTCAACATTTTAGACAAAGCTGTTACCATTTCCCTGTGTCATAATCTATAATTTCTATACTTTTAATTTTCTGACACATCTGTGTTAAGATTGGAGGCAGCAAATTATAGGGGCCTTCTCATGATTTTATTAGCAAAAGAAAGATTAATTCTTCAAGCTTTTTGTCTGCTGAGTCTTTGTTATTTTATTAGCCCAAGTGCTGCGGACAGGATTTTGTGTGAATTCTTCTTGCAGCATGTTATACCATAGAACCGTCGTCATATAGTAATCAAAAATAAAAATCACATAAAAATAAACTCTTTCACTTGCCAATTTCTACTGGGTTACATGCCTTTTTGCCTCTTGTGCTAGAAGTTTTTTTTGGAGATAAATATCAGCTTACATGGGGCAAGAACACTTAAAAGAAAACTGCAATAGTCTTAAGTTGCTGAACTAATGTTTGCTAGATGAATTATTTAAAATATTTTCAGCAGATTTTACAAATAACTGTGTTTTAACTGGCTTGATTATGGTGAATGATTCTGTCACCATGAGAACTGGCTTTTTTCCCCCACGTATTGCTAGGAAGCAGGTTGCACAAAGGAAGTTAATGTTTACTATTAGAAAGTCTGGGAAAGGCATAGTCTTCCTATAATTATTGTGTAGTAAACTTTTAATAGCGATCTAAAATTATTTTTACCAATTTAGTCAATTAAACTTCTAGCTTTCATAGTTTTGTGCCTTTTTATTTACTATATTTACACTTTGCTGGGTAATTAAAGCCTGATTTAAAGCCTGTTGAAAAACACTATTTCATTGAGGTTTTGGGATGGATTCCTAAAAAACCCCAACACACACGCACGCACACACACACACAATAAATCCCTCAAGTTATATTCTTTTTTTTAAGTCACAAAACTACCTTTTGACCCAGAAAGGCACCACATGGTATTTTCAGATCTGCCTAGATTTCTGACTTCCATTGCAGAGATCTGAAACCACTTTAGGGCACTTTTTCTGTGTCACTAGGCTCTTCTGCATTTGAGCTCTCAGTCTTAACTGTGAAAAGGTCCCATTGTAGTGTACGAAATAATTTGATTGTTTAGTGATGATTTACATCAAGGCCGTATTTTTACCTGCGATGCAAGATGTGGGAGTGCAAAAACCATCCTGAGGAATAATGACGTTTATTCTTATTTCATAGCAAGTATCACCTGCTTGATACTAAATTACATTTAAGGCATTAAAACTTTTGAGCTGTCCTTTTGGAATTAGGCGCAATGCGTACCTGCCACATTGTGGTTTTCCTTTAAATAGAAGTGACTTTGGCTTGTGGGAAACAGTCCCTAAGTACAAGAGAAAAATATTCTCTATAGAGATAAGGACAAGGTTGGCCAAAAATGCATCCTGTGCTACTTATGGGTTAATGAAACATATGGTTTTAACAGATGTGGTGGAGCTGTGAGTCTGAGTAGGTTCAATGGTAGATTCACATGCCATCTGTGATCCCTCTTCTTGAAACTGGCAAAGTGCTTAACTTAATAATTATTTTTTTTCTACTAGAAAGCCATTTTAGTGCACTTAGCGTTACACTGTGAATATCCCCCAAATTTAGGGATTGACCATGTAGTTAGAAAATAATACAGGTTATCAAAAAGCATTACTGTAAATTCAGGCCATGAGTGTCCTCTGCATGCAGTCAAAAGCTAAGAGAAAACTTCAGGTTTAACTTGATACTTGAACATCAAGAAACTACAATGCACCTGTCAAAAGGACATAAGCATGCAAAGACTTTTGCAAAAGTCTGCACACATGGACGCAGGAGAGTTTTACAGGTAGCCTATGTTCCCCTTAGTCTTATTGTATTGGGACTCTTCAGCTGTAATGTTGGTTACTGTCTAAATGTAGCTTATTATTGTGACTGATTTTCAAATATCTACTGTCTGAAAAATAGCTTTGCCAACAGAGATGCTCTAAAATTTTTAGTGACAGTTAATTTAAGGTGGGAATTGTGTACAAAGGCTGTACATACTCTGGCTCTCAACCTTCTATTGATATATGTAGCATTACAGAAGACAGCTCTCTTGTGTGTGGTCTGAAAATTGAAGTGCCACATTTGAGAATACAGTAGTAGCCTTTTGTGTCACGTTACTAAACCTCTTCCATTTTAATAGTGCGCTTATGTTTTTTCAAACCATCCACATGACTGGTTCCAAAATATGTTTGGCTAAATTAGTAGGGATAAGGAAAATGTTCAATGAAATACAAAATAATGCCATGAACATGTGTAGTGCTATTAGCTTCATTTTGTGCATACACCCAAGTTGTGAACTGAGCAGTTGTGCAATAGAGAGTCAGTTCTCTGCTGAACTCAAATGTAATATGGATTAAAATACTGGCAGGCTTGTTTTTCTTCTCAAGAAAGACTGCAGAGTAAAGAGTTGAGATCTTACTGGTGATACTTCAATACAAATACTGTGAGCTCAGTAGGAGCAAAGCACAATATGTTATGTTATTCTGAATATAGAATGGTTTGGGTTGGAAGGGACCTTAAAGATCATCTAGTTCCAACCCCCCTGCCCTGGGCAGGGACACCTCCCACTAGACCAGGCTGCTCAAAGCCCCATCCAGGCTGGCTTTGAACACCTCCAGGGATGGGGCATCCACAACTTCCCTGGGCAGCCTGTTCCAGTGCCTCACCACCCTCATAGTGAAAAATTTCTTCCTGATATCTAATTGAAATCTACCCTCTTCCAGTTTGAAGCCATTACCCCTTGTCCTGTCACTACACACCCTTGTAAAAAGTCCCTCCCCATCCTTCCTGTAGGCCCCCTTCAGATACTGGAAGGCTGCTATAAGGTCTCCCTGGAGCCTTCTCTTCTCCAGGCTGAACAACCCCAACTCTCTCAGCCTGTCCTCATAGCATAGGTGCTCCAGCCCTCTGATCGTTTTTGTGGCCCTCCGCTGGACCCCCTCCAACAGGTCCATGTCCTTCTTATGCTGGGGACTCCAAAGCTGGACGCAGTACTGCAGGTGGGGTCTCATCGGAGTGGAGTGTTAATTTACACCTGAAAATACAGGTTCAATCTAAACTTCATGGGTACTTACTGGGAATCTTTACACTGACCTGAGCAGTCATAATCTTGGGCTTTTTAATTCAGGGGATGCCATGATTTTTTAATTATTGCAAACGAGGAATAATTTCTTATCTTTTAATGATTGAGCCTCTCTGTTGGCATTTGATTTTACCATTCTTAAACACCAGATAGCATTCATGGCACAAGGGATGATCTTTGAGTACTGAAATTGGTTCTGCTAGACCTGCTGCTGTTGAAAGTTTTTTCCTTTGCGTGGTCAAATTTGAAATTATTTTAAATTAACTCTGAATTAAATTGGCATGAGAGCAAGTCTGGGAATCAATGTTTATTTCTTTGTAAACACTTGGGAGAAGGAAAGGGTTTTTAAAAATTCAAATATAATAAAATATTGGCATTTCACCACCATTGTGCTTTCTACAACTCAGAAAATATGAATTGAAATAGGAATGACTTGTATTTTAGGCTTTCAAAAGATCTGTTAAAAAGTTTTAGTATTGATGTTAAAAAAAGGTGTTGCAGCTCATGTTTTTAAAAAAGAAAAGTGTTTTTCATACGTGGAAATCCAAAGAGAAGGGAACAATGTGTGTGAGGGACTCTCAGCCAGGTTACTTCCTCCTAAGAATTGTGCGTAAGCCTTGGATGAAGCATCTTGAAAGGGATGAATTTGGTTGAAGTAACTCAGAATGAGAATTATATAAGAACGGGGAGGGGGAATCCTGAGTGATTTCCAGTAAGATACTCATTTGGAAATGTCGGGTAGCATAACAACATGGAGGAATCCACCATTGCTAATAACAATGAAGATGCAGCCTATCTTAAATTGTTATGCTGTCAGACTTCCTAAGTTAAATGACTTTGGATTTGGTTGTTATTTAGATAGTACTTAATAGATCCCAAAAAGAGACAGCATTGGAGCATTTCTTAGGTGCTGTTTTGCAGGAGGCATTGTCTTGAAAATAAGATACGAGTCTTGGCTTCTGACCTCTTCGATTGCAAATTTCTTTGCCTTTTAATTTGGCGTAACTTCAAAAACTATAGAGCTGTAAGTTCATAGATAGCAAAGGAAATAGTTAGATAATATAATAAATAAGCATTTAATATAATAAAAATGCATTTTTAGGCTTGATTTTCTTTTTAACCCTGAAGACCACCAGGAAAGAAGAGATTGAATAAGGCTTGTTATAAAAACTGTAAGGGAAGCACTTGAAGCATTGATTTGCTGCTACTGTGAATTGTAGATCTACTATGAATGATGCCTTTTAAAAATAGCATCGCAGGGTAATATATATTTCAATATGTAGTCTCTTCAGTTTACAGAACAGTTTTGTCAACTTTGACCATGCTAGTTCATTCTTAACTTTAAAAGCCTAGCTAGATTGTCTCTCGCATATCGACATCAATAGTTTTTATTTAAATTGCAATTAAAACTTACTCAACATTACTTAAAGGTGTCTGACCATAAGCCTGTGGAAATCAGAAAGACTGCCATTTAGTTACTTGATCTTAGGATAAGATCCCTGACTAAAGACAAATAAACATAATTATATTGGATGTTCAACACTAGGAGTATATGAACAGAAGGAATATTTTTTTCAGGGAGGAAAAAGACATTGAATATACAAAAGGAACCACGTTTTAGGAAAAAGGTACCATTTTACTTAATTACTTTTAGTTAAAATGCAGTTGGAGGGCTGTAAATCAGTTGCTGTAAAGTAATTTATTTTTGAGCAGAGGACCCGAATGCTGAATTTCTAGCCTGTCTGATAGGTAAACAGATGGGAGAGAAGACTTAAAAAGTAGGGGTTATAATAGAAGGGTTTTGGCCCCTGATGGGTAGCATTGCTACTGCTCAGAAATAAGAGAATAATCCTAGGCTCCGTTTAGCTGTTACTGAAGGACTTATGTATACCTCATTTAAATAGCTCCTAAATTCCAAAAGAATGTATTGTTTAAGTAATACTGTAACTTCATGTGCACAGTGAAATCCCAGTAAAGATTTAGTGCCTTATGTTTTTTATTATTAAAAATTTCCTTAGGTTGTGCAATGGTTTCTCTCACTCTTAGGATATTTTATATTATTCTTAAACTAGAGGATCCCACAAGTTTCACGTTTATATATTAAATCGTCAGGTTCTGTAGCTGCTTTGTGTAGTTTAATGTGATGCTTGTCTCGTTTTGGAATTACCTTGGGTCATGTTTGTGTGTTTGGAGAGCATGCACACATTGTTTATTATTCCTCAAACAGGTACAGAGCCTCATTTTCTTGGGGTTTTATTGCTTCCTAGAGGATTCCTGAGCAAACTCTAAACTTAAAAATATAGACACTACTGCCTTTTCTTATTGATAGAGTAAGATAATGAGGATGGTCTTCTCTTCTTGCTGCTAAAGTTCTTCCTGATAATCCCAAAGCCAGTCATTTTAACCATCTTTTTGATGGATAGAAGGGAGGAGAAAAATTTCCTTCCAACTATGCCCTGTCTGGTTTTTGCCTTGTCTAGAATTAACATTAGAAATGTTGCCCAGCCGGTGGCTTGTGTGATGGTAGTTGGTGTGAGGTTGATCAACTCCTACATCTCTTGGGGATTACCCCTGTGATGTAGCTGTGTCCATCAGACCTAACGGAGGGTGCTTCCACCTCGTATATTAGCACAGTATTCACATATCATTTTGTGTTTGTGTCATGTATTCTCTTCTTTGGTGGTTAGTGTGTTTTCCAAAATTAGACCAAGAGCTTTAGGCTTGGCTCCTTTAGATGCTGCAATCACTATATCAGCCTTTATCTCTGTTATCTTGTGTACAATTTTGTCTGTGTTTAACAGCCATTATAAAAGGGTTCAAGTATGTAAGTAAAATACACGTAATTATTCAGGTTTATTAATTAAACAGTAATATTTTGGATCACAGCTTAACAGAACTAAACATGTTATTGTATAATGTTTTTGACACCTTCAGTTGAATTTAAAACGGGAATTGCAAGGGAATTGGACTAATTTGGTTTATTTATTAAACAAAAAGACCTTTGTGACAGAATTGTCTGAGAATTCTAGAATAAAAATTATTTCGAAGCCAAAATTCCTATTATAACCTCAGTTAGTGTAAAATGTTATTTTTGACAATAATACTGTTGGTTAATATTTGCTAATTCCTCACCGGTTGTCATATCCAAGGGACACAATGAGAAAAGTCTGTTTTCCTGAGTTAACATGCCTTAAACAATATTATGTTCTTACTTAATGATGTCTTATCAAATGGCCTCAATGTCTTTAAAGCTGGCTTCAGTCGTGCTGGGGGATCTGGAGGAGCGACCAGGGAAATTCCAGGATTGCTTGACAGGGGCACCGTGTGGGATAGGAACTGCATAGGCAGTGTCCTGGAAGAGGCCATGAACTGCTTTGCCGAGATGCAGAGGCAGACAGAGGAGAAATTTCGCATGTGGATAGAAAAGCTAACCCATCTTGACACGGATGAAGAAAGCAAGCAACAACTGGAGCCCAGGGAACCTAAAATTCAACTAGTTGGCCAAAGAATCCCCCCTACCACCCAGTCAGGGGCTTTCATACAGATGCCTGATAGCCAAGTACTTCCACAGCAGTCATTTAATTCTTACGTGGGCTATCAAAATGTCAATGCTATGCTAGAATTTCCAGCGACTTTTAATAACAATTTTCCACCTATCTTTCCAGAGAATGGGAATGTTGCAGAGCCTGATCTGAATAAGTCATAAACTTCAAAAAAAATCCTATCTTTGCAATCTTGATGTTACTTTGGATTATGCTAAAAACAAGGTTTGCTTTTCTCTTCCTATATGTTTGTTTTGTTTTTTCTCTTTTGGGTTTTATTACCATGATATATTTTTTTAATTTATAGAGAATATATATGTAGTTTAAAAAAATCCCACAGTGTACCCATGTGCCAGCACACACATACAAACACCTTTAAAGGTGTGCAGGGGAACCACCCTAAGCTTTCATTACTAAACTTGGGAAAATATAACTTAGAATCCTTGTTTAGATACCCTGAAATCGGTAGAGCTATGTTTGTTACAATAGGAGCATTCAGAATATTCATCCAAATGCTCTTTTTGCATGTTAAAACATTTATATAAGGAAATAAGTTTTATATTTAAAGATGTAAAGTACCCTAGAGATTCAGACTAGATACAGACCCATAATATTTCCTTAACTATCTGTTTACTTCCAAATTTTAGCAGCTTGAACATGTCACACATTAGGTTTTTTCTTCTTCCTTTTTAGGCAGAAGTAATAAATAAGCTTACCCTAAAGATTTAACTATGTATAACAAATGTGCACAACTGATTATTTTTTTTGTCTTCCATTTAGTAGTTCATTTTCTGTTCAGAGTTTTTATTAATGTCACTGCTGTGTTGCACATGGCATATTTATGGAAGCAGCTGTCTTACATTGTGTGCGCAAATACACACATGTATACATATATGTGTGTGTGTGTGTTCGGTTTGGGTGGAAGTAATCTCCTCTAATTTTAGATGTCTAGTTTGCTGTTCTGTGGATCTTTCTGAGTCAATGGGAAGAGATAAGCCCCTACAGAGGATACCTCCTGGCAGTGTCTTTCTCTTTTATTAGTTGTCTAAACCTCCCTTATAAACAGTTTAGAATAGATAGCTTTTGGCTAAAGTTAGGTGAGGTGAATCACACCCAACTGTGTGTGCATGCATGACCTGTACGTACAAAGCGCTGCTGCTTCCTTCTGTATATATGACCAAACAGCATCCTTCATGCTGGAATAAAAATAGTTGTGTCAGTCCAAAGATAAGCAGCCGTCAGTAGAAGGATTGAGCCTTGGCACAGGAATTTAAAGGAAGGTTTGACGGTCAGATTAATAAACACTGTGGTGGTCTGAAGGTATGAGTTGCTGGTCTGGGTCAGCCAGCAAGAGCTTCTGAACCACATTTGAATGCCACTCCAGTCCTTATTTACTTGTGATGGGGAATGCCAGAATGTTAGTTTCATTTAAATAATACAATAACTTGCTATTGTGTGGATTTTTTTTTTATACTGATAGTTATCCTGAATAGGCAGGCTTGAAACTGTGATGTAGGATTAGTAGGATTAATTTAAACTATATATTAGAAATCTCTATTTAATTCTTACTATTATTACACGCAGGGATTTTTTGGTCACCTCTTCGTTAAGGCCTTTCTTCAAGTGAAGTTAACTTCTCTGTAGCTACCAAAAATGTATATTTATCATCAGTTAGAACTTGCTAAAAGTTTCTAATTCAAATTAAAATTCTAATAATGGAAATGGAAAGTCTTTGTATAGGCATAGTTTAAGTAAAGAGAACACTACAGGTCTCTCTTAGCTCTGTTATTTTGCAGTTTAAACCACAGTCACTTTTTTTCCTAATTATTTTAGTGTAATTCCTCTTCTTCCTGTTGGAAATAATCACTATCTTCTGTAGGTCTGATTTTATTTTTTTTGTATTCCCTGAAGTCAGTGGGATCTCTTCCATCAATTTATATGGAGGTGTGGATCAAACTTGTAACAGTAACTCAAGAAATGCTTTTTGTTATCAATATAATACTACCACTGGTGTTTTAACATTATTCTTGGCCCAGACTTACTTTTTTTAAGTATGTGATGCCTTCATTTAAAAAAAAGAAAAGGGGGGTTAGAGAGCTGTGTTGTTTACAGAGTAACTGTTTGAAATACTATGCAGGAGATAATTTTTAACTACTGGAATAAATTCTTTACAGATCACCTTCATGCGTAATTTTGATACAAAGATTTTGATATGAATGAGTAAGAAAACTCCCTCGTCTGACATTGTGTGCATTTTTAACCTAACTACAGGTAAAAGTTAAATGAGTTATTTTATGTTTGGTTGCAATTTAATAAACTTGTCCTCATCTGTTTAAAACTTAAGATCCTTCAGGGAAGATTATTTGCTGATATAAAAAAAAAACCCACAAATCCTTCTGGTGCTCATAGATTTGAGAGATACACACACACCCCCCTTTATGACGAGCAGCATATTTTAAAGCATGACAAGTCTTCCCATGCATGCAGAAGCAGCTTTTTGCAGCGACTGGTTTCTTTTAATGTGTAAGAGTCACTTAACTCAGTATGTCTGTAAGCATGCCCTTAACCTTTTTTATAAAATAGCATATATATGGAGCAATTAGGTATTTAAAAAAAAAAATTGTGTAAGGAGATCAGTTGAATTTATTTATCTCTCAGACTGAAACAGACTTTTGTGTACTGATCTTATAAATGGATGAAAAATTTGTTAGGGATCTAGCCAGTGAAATTTCTGCCAGCTTTCAATGTCTAGATTAGGTAGTCTATTTAAAAATTTAAATTATTCACTATATTAATAGATAAAAAAATGGTTACTATAGGCAAAAATGAAAAACTGTCAAACATGTTTATTCATTTATGTTAATTGGGTTTTTTTAGTGCAAGTAGCTGTGAACGTGAAAGAACAGAGGATTATAGCAGTTGAGCATAGAGACATTAAAGCTGTACTCTTTCTAGGATAAAATTATTCCAAGGCACCCAGAAGACTGAGGGAATAGTTCATATTAGATATAATTTTAACTTAATTTCCCCACCAAAGCTATCTAGTGTTAAGAACACCTGCGTGTGCGAGACCAATGGTTGTAAATGGGAAATATTATTTTGTTGGGTTGCTCTTTTCATTTGCCTCAAAACTGGAGCCAGATATTAAGCTGTCATAATTCATTTCAAAGGAGCTGATTTGATTTACATGGTTGAATATCTGGCCCATTATCTTGTTTCTCCTTCTCTGACCTGAAAGGGGAACCCCGCTTTCCTGTTATTCAGATGTAGTATAACCTGCCTGATAAAGGATTTGGCAGGCTGGGCAATTAAACCAGGAGCATCTCTCTTCTTGCTTTGTATTGCGAATTTGAAAGATGCTTTCAGGGAGTTAAAATTTCTTCAGCTGAAATTTTAACATAAATTTTAATCTCACCCATTCCATATTTTATTAAAGCAATCTGGCCTTATTTAAGACTAATTTTAAGGTTATCGGAAGGAAACTCTTCTACTTTCTAACCCAGAGATACATTTTGAATGTATGTTTATGCCACATCTCAACAAATTACTTCAAAACCACCAAATTCAACAAGTAGAGAAATCAGTAGGAGTTTTGCACTGATGTGGAGAATCACAGACAATAATTTAGACTTCTTACCCTAGGTTTTATACTTCAGACTCGAGTAAAGAAACACTTTAGTTTCTTTAAAGAATTTTACTTATTTTATGGTTTGAAAGAGTTAAATGCATCAAGTCAGATCAGCTGATGTAAACTCGTGTAATTCCAGGGAAGATGGTGCTGATTTAAACCCAGCTGGCTTATTCAAGTTTCTATATTGCCATTTTTAATATCAAATTATATGTTTTCAATGTGGCAGCTGTTTGGGTAATTGAACACCTGTGGGACTGCAAAGTTGGGATTTAGTAGCAGGTGAAACACAGCTATTTGTTAGCATTTTTTTGTGCAAGTGCAAAAGAAATAAGTCTTTATATAAAGGCTCAATTTAAATGTCACTAATGTCAAACTGACAATTCAATAAATGAAAAAATGAAGGATCTGCTCCCAGAATTGGACCCTCTGTAGGAGCCCTTGGAAGTCCAGGGGCTTTATTTAGTGTGCAGTAGTTTTGCAGGCTTTGGCTGCAGGTTCTTCCCCAGGCATTTGTGCTGCTTCCCTCACTTGAGTGGGGTTTGGTAAGGAAGGTCTACAGGAAATTCCACCCTTCACACATCATTTTATCTGAGGGTTTTGGGGTTTTGCTTCACGTGCTTCTAAAAAAAAAAATAAATCATAATTTTTCAGGTTTTATTTAGGAAAAAAAATTAAAAAATAATTTAGAAAATTAATAATCTTAAATATTTACAACATAAACCAAATTCAAGTAAAGGCAGTGAAACTTTATTCAGTGTTTCTCTTGCAAAAAATAACTGAGCAGGGGAGGAAAAAAAAAAGAGCAAAATCTTAAACCTTTCAGATATCACAGAATCACAGAATGGTAGGGGTTGGAAGGGGCCTCTGGAGATCATCTAGTCCAACCAAAGCAGGTTTACCTAGAGCAGGCTGGACAGAAACACATCCAGGCGGTTTTGAATGTCTCCAGAGAAGGAGACTCCACCACCTCTCTGGGCAGCCTGTTCCAGGGCTCTGCCACCCTCAAAGTAAAGAAGTTCCTCCTCACGTTTAGGTGGAACTTCCTATGCTCAAGTTTGTGCCCATTACCTCTTGTCTTGTTGCCAGGCACCACTGAAAAGAGCCTGTCCCCATCCTCTTGATACCTGCCCTTTAGATATTTTATAAGCATTGATAAGATCCCCTCTCAGTCTTCTCTTCTCCAGGCTAAACAGACCCAGGTCTCTCAGCCTTTTCTCATAAGAGAGGGGCTCCAGTCCCTTGATCATCTTTGTAGCCCTCTGCTGGACTCTCTCCAGCAGTTCCCTGTCCTTCTTGAACTGGGGGGCCCAGAACTGGACACAGTACTCGTGTACTGCTATTCAGTGTTATTTTTAATAGTATTAGGACAAAATAATTCAGGCAGAAATATACATCTCTGGGGTTTTTTTAAGTTCTCAGTGTCTTTTAGTGTTTTTGCAGGATTGTTAGGTTATTTTATCTGAGCTGCTAGAGTTAAGACTGGAGGACCAATCTTAACTTCAATGAAATGGGATTATATTTGGGAGTTATTTTATAAATTGAAACATTTATCACTGATTTCTCTTGTTAATAATTTTGTCTCTTCCTGTATCCACATACTGTAAATCTCTTAAAAATAATATTTCAAGGGCATTAAGATATTAAATCCTAGCCCTATTAAAACCAGTAGAAAATTGCTACTAATTTCAATGGGGCTAGCATTTCACCTCGTTAAAATTGAACTTATTCTGCAGTTTTTGGTCAGTGAATCCTTCAGCTGGCTTTAAGGGGAGTCTCTGCCTGATGAGCATGTGTAAATCAGGCCAGTTGAGTAGATGTTTTTAAAATAATCAAGGTCTACACTGTGACCACTGCATTTACATTTGGAAGCATTAGAACAAATCCGCTGTGTAATTTGTACTGTAGAAGCTAAAATATTCAGGCTGATTGATAGAGATGGACAGTACCTTGCAAAACATGAAGCTAGAAACCAGGTCTTTCTCACAAATTTTATTAGTCTCATAGTGTTAGATCAGCAAAATGAAGGCACATGGAAAATAGGCTTATTAAGTTAGGTGCTATTTCAGAATCTCGCAGACTGATCAAGCGGGGCCAGCAAAAGTTTTATATTAAGGCTGTACCAGTCCTTCCATGGGAAGATGCGTTTTTTACTTGCAAAAATGTGATGTTTTCTGGAGGGATGCATATGGGGTGCATGTTTGCCTTTTCCTAATGTAAGTTGTAATTACATAGGGATTTTTTTGTTTGTTTTGTTTTGTTTGGTTTTTTTAACTGTTATAGCTATGTAAGAGTAGGGTGTGATGGTTTCCAAAACCCTCCTGATACGCTTTTGCAAGTAAAACTGGAGAAGAGATCTGGCTAATATATCTGCTTCCATAATTAATGAATCATTAGGTGGCATCAGGGAAAATAAATCCTATTGTGAGATATAGAGTGCATGCCACTTCTTGATATTTTCAATACACAGCCATGTTCCATGTGCCTTTGCTTAATGCACAACAAAAAAGACTTTTTTATAGATTTCTGTATAATTTCATAAAACAAATCCAAGATATTTTCCATCTAGTCATCAAAGAAGCCTGAAAGAATGAATGTTGATCAGCAAGACTTGAATTTTTGAGATCTCTTTTGATGTGATAGATTTAAAATTGATCCAGTCTGAGAACACGTACTCATTTGGTCATGTTGTTTGGATTTTATTATTTTATTATTATGGTAAAAAAACCCACAAAAGCTTTACTGTGTGAAATGAAGGAAAACGTGAGAAAAGTGGATTCATCGATAACTTCTTGTTCACTTTATGATTTTAGAGAGAATGTTGTTATACTACTATTGGTTTTTTATTGTATTTACAATGTATTCTTTGCCTAACCCTGTAAACTTTGAAATGTAACTACTGTGACCCGAAATAAATAAATATAAATAGTAATTAAGTGTTTCATGTTGCTAAACAACACAAAAAAGCACAGATCTCCTGCCCCCCTCCCCCTTTGGGAATTGTTTTAGGGTTCAGCTAGTTTATGCCACATACTTTATGAACGTATTTTATGAAACCACAGCTCTGGACCAGGTTTTAAATAATACCGGGTTTGTATTGTTTATCTAAAACAAAAAGTCTGTCACTTCAGCCTGTAGTTTTGTATATGAAGCCTTTCTGTTTGGATTAAAGTTACTGATGTAAAACTATTTTGGCAAGTCACTTAAGATTAATCCTCTAGTTTTGGCACACAATATATGATTATTTTGATTAGTGTAATGATCATCTGATCTTAAAATTAATATAGGTGTTAAAGTCCATTCTAAGTTTTGCTTAATCTTGAAGTAAATGGAGTTCTCTCTTAAATTTAAGTGTCAAATGTAAATGAGGGCAATCCTTAGATCTTTTATTATTTTAAAATGTCTCAGTATTTTCTTCTGTTATAAAAATAAATGCAATTTAGCTTAGAGTACTGAGATGAAGACAAAGCAGTGCCTGTATTCACAGTGAAGGTGCATCAGTGAGGCTGGAAGAAGCCTTGTCTCCTTGGGCTTGCACGTACCTGGGTGCCTCTGTGTGTTGCCTTTTTAGCTTTTGCATGTTTCACAAAAGCATTTCTACACGCTATTTTTAAACAACTCAATAATTTACCAGTTAAAAATAGCTCAGTAATTTGAGGGGAGGGTTGTTTTCAGCAAAGCTGAGCTTCTCTGCTTGTCAGCCTTGAGCAAATCTCTGCTTGCCTCAGTTTCCCCTATAGGCATAAGGAGGTTAATAACCACCTCAGAGCTCTTTGAGATCAACTAATGGAAAGCTTTTTGTAAGACTAAAGTTCTGTAATTATTATTGCTATTATTATTGTACCTGTTCTGTATGTTTCAAAGCTTAGGATGATGTTCACACCTAAATATGGCTCCATGTCTCCTCATTGCAAAGACACCGATGACTCCAGAGGGCAATTCAGCCCACCGAAATTAGGCTTTTAATTTTGAAATTATTTTAATCAGGATAGTCCTCTGGAGATTTCGGACACCCTGGTGTCAGGGGCCTTTCATTTCCAAATCTGATTCTGAAAGGCAAGTCTGAGAAAAGCAAAAAATAAATCTCTGCTGTAATTGCTTTGTAAATAGGCAGCTTGTTTTTTCCAGATTGTTAAATTGGTGGCTATTACACTGACAAATATAATTACAGTATGTAAATTATATTGAAAATATTTTTGTCTGTTTGATGTATACTAAATTTAAGCTAAGTTATAAGGTGTGCTGTTTGGAAGTGTGGAAGATACAAGAGTGGAGCTACAGATAACAAGTTTATGCTTGTATTTCCTACTGATGAAGACTTTCATACAAGTTATTTCTATGGGTAGGTGTTGAGAATATCACTCTGCATGTATATATATTTATTATACGTTTTTGCATGATTATACATGTAGGAGTGGTACAATTTTGACTTGAGACTATTGGTACCTTTTGTCCAAATATAATTTTACTTGTGTAGACACGTCTATCTAAAATCAAATTTCGCTTCTCCTTTTGGAGACCTTAGTAAGAAGCGAGAGAAGCAAAGACCTGAAGGAATAGTACATAGTTCCTGAAATTTTAGATAACATATTGAAAAAATGGTCAAATAGTCAATATTGTACTTGACCCTCGTATCTTCTGCACTCAACTGTTTATTTTTATAGATCACATTATATACATTCACGCTGAACTCTGATGATAAGACTGAAAGAAAACATGCCTCTCATGATTCAGTCCAGTTGTAGCTTCTGCATGTAATTTGATCACCGGCTTTCACAAATAATTAACTGAACATCAGCCAGCTTAATTTTGAACTCTATTCCATTACTTTGTAATTGCCTTTTAAAAAGACAAAGATTTCCTTTCAGTTAATTATCAGGACTTCTTTTCCAGTCATAATCATTAGTATTTCATGTTGCGAACAGTTTGGTCTTTAATACTTTGGCATTTAACTACCCATTTATTTTTGTTGTGTCTGTTTTCAGTTTGTAATGTAACATTGTTTTATGAAATTGTTGTTTTGGAGGCAGGTCTGATCGGAAATATTTTGTGAATTTCTTCATACCTTGTTGCAAAACTGATCTTTAGTATGACTTAAGCAATATGGTCACTCTTTAATGAAGCGTGTTGCTAATCACAAAATAGGCATTTCTTAAAACAGTGGGTTGAATTATGTTTCAGGGACCAAGTTAAAAAAAAAAAAGCACCCTAAAAAACCTCAGTAGATACAGCTTTTCAGAGAACTAAATTTGAAACTTTTAGTTCATTGTGTTCTTTCTGTCTTTAACAGCCACTTAACACTCCTAAAAGAAGCCAATCTTTCCTGAAAAGTGTTTTCATTTTATTCTTTGTGACTTCTAAAGATTTCTTTAGTCATTTTGTAATTCTGAAGGTCCTATCTTCCTAAACACATTATTAGTTTATGATTATTTTATATTATCCCATAGAAATTATACCCTCTCTATATTATACCCATAACAAAAAAGTCCTGCAGACACTCAGCTGCCAGAATTTCCTTGGAGTTAAAGAACTGCAGCTTAGCTTTAGCCCAACCAGTTTTTCTATTTCATACTTGTTTTTGTGGATGAAGTCTTGGCCCAAAGTAAGTTTTGATTCTGCCATTTGGGGAGTAGGAACTCCAACTGCTTTCATCCACTCTGAGTCGATAAGCTATAAGCTGAGATGAGGCATTTGAGTTAAAACGTGCATCCTTTCGGAATTACAGTATTTATCCATTCTTTCTTTGCTTCCACGTTAGTCCTTGTCTTGAATTTGACTTTTTTCTGAGCCTCTTCTGTTTGTAGCATGTTTTCCAATTATAAATGATTTTCATTCCTCACAAAGAAAATAGTCCATCCTAACTAAATAGACAAAAAATAGTTTTTTGTTATTCCTCAAGAATAGATTTCAGAATCACGTAAGCAATTTTCTCTCCCTCTTTCCCCATTCACTTTGGTGGCCAAAGATGCATATGGTAATCATATTGAATTAAAAGCATATTTATCACTGTACATTATAGTTTTGTTTCTTGTTATTCTCGATCTTAAAAAAACAACAGCAAAAAACGTTGCCATTTTGAAAAATTCTCCTGTCCTTGACAGGTAAATGTTATGTAAGGAAAGTTGCCTAACGTTAAATTTATTATTACTGGATCAGTTATATCAGAAAGTTAGTTTTATTTAAGCAATGTAAGCTGTCACTTGAGTTTTTTTAAATTTTCTAGTTAAATATCTTGTCTTGCCAAATTTAATGTCCTGAAACTTATTACTTTTTATTTTAAACTGAAGGTTTTATCCTTTTAACATTGTAAATGTAGAGTTGTCAGATATGGAGATGTTTATGTGTTAACGTAAAAGATAATACACCAGTAACTGATACATTGATAAATGTGGTTTTTTTACATTTGTGTTTTCTGTGTATGCAAAGGTTAAAATATCTCTGTAATCTCAGACAGTGTTCATTAACTCAAGTATAATATTTGTACTTCTGAAGGTGTCTTTCATAGTATGCTGACTTCTAATACGCATTGCTTTTCTCTCCTGCAGATGGAACTTCAGTTGTAGCTCGTTATGATATATCGGACACAAACTCAGACCCAGAAGTGGTAAATGTGGACAGTCTGTTGGCAGCCGCAGTAGTTCAAGAGCGCAGTAATTCTTTAGGAAATCAAGACTCAGGATCTACCTGGAGAACCAGAGGGGTGTTAGATGAACTGAGTGCTGATACAGGTTTGTTTTAAATTCTCTTCCTCTGACATTTGTTCCAGCATCTCCCTTTCTTGCTTTCAGTATTTTTGTAGTTTATACAGCTTTAAAAGCTCCCTGTGTGGATTTTGCAATAAAACAGTACAGGTGCTTATTAAAAAGGTCTGACATTTATTCCAAAATACAACTGCAATGTATTTCTGACACTAATTTTCTTAATTATTTTTTCTCCTCCTTTTCTCTCTAATTACTTCTTGGAACTTAGGTCTGGGGTTTTGGTGTTGATATTTTTTTTTAAATGAGAGTGAGCTAAGCTTGTTACTGAATGGTTGATTATGATGACCCATGCCACCAGCTAGTAAACCAATCATAATCTCATTTTAAGTATTGTAATAATTTGTGTATGTCTGTTTTGTTTGTTTCTTTATTTCTTTAAAATACAAGCATTAATTATTCCCATATTCCATCTGCATTTCTAACGTACCTTAGAAAATTGGACAGAGCAGAAGCAGATAAAGATGAAGGGTGAAAAGGTGCTGGTAAGTGGGTTTAGCATCAAGAGACGGCAAAGAAATTTCCTTCAATAAAGCAAGAGCAGGAATACTGTGGAAGAATGCAGCTCATTAAAAATTGTTCAGCTTCACCAAGTGCTTGCAACTCTTCACTAACAAAAGAGTTAAACAACAGTGTGAAATGCGACTGTGTTTTGGATGCAGAGAGCTAACGGAATATTTCCTATCGACTTCATCCTGTACCCTTGTATGCCAACGTATTGCCTTCCTTTCCACTCATTTTTTTTAATACCCATGTTAAGACTTTTAGCTGCATAAGATAAGGAGCCTTGCCTGCAGTGGTGGAGCACAAGCAGATTTCTGTTTCATGCTGTGTTTTCCAAACGTAAGCCTGCAAAAGGGCACCTACATTGGAAGTGTCCTGGTAGCTCTGAGCTGCTTCTCAATGTTTAGAAGGCTTAAAGATATACAAGTATGTGGCAGATTTTGGAAGAAATGTTCCACTGTTATATAGTGGACAAGTTGACTGTGCAAATCTTTGTTGCATTATTTTCACTGTGGTCTGTGGCTGGATGTTGTTCCAGCTTTTTTGAAGCTAGCTGGTGTTTTCCAAACTCTCAGGATAGCAGCTGACTGATAGTTAGCTATTTGACCCCTAACAAGCCCACTCCTTTATAAAGTGATTTATTAAATGATTAGAACAGCTGAAATTAACTTTATTATATAGCACTAATGGATTGGTACTTCAAAGGAGTGTAAGGAAATAAAAAGTAATGTTTCTTACCAAGCTTTCTTCCATGTTCTGCTTACGAGTACAATGCTGTGATGCAGGTAGAAATTTGTCTTCCTTCCTCCACCTATATCCAAGGGGACTTGCAAGGAAGAGGTTACCAGGTAAAAGAAAACTAAAAAACTTCAAGAAACTTCTTCCTCCCTGACCCTATGGGAACGTGTCCAGACAAATTTGCTCCTGGTGCTATGGCCATTTCAATGTCTGCAAGGATGAATCTCTTTCTTCCTGCGTGCACCTTGCCTCAGAGCCCTGTAGCCTCCGTACGCCTCTGACTGCACATTTGTCAGCACTGGCCTTTTCTTACCATGTCTAGGATTGTGCATTTGGAAAGCAGAGTTTTCAAATCTTATATCTTGTTCCCAAATTTAATCTTCAGCCAGTATCTAGTTTAACAGACATTAAATGATGCGTTCCCATGGGAAAATAACAACACAAGCTTTTATCTAAGTGAAAAATCTTATTAGGACACACTATCACATCTTTTTGCATGGGCAAATATTTGGGGCTGTTTTGCAAGCCCTGATGTTGTAGGGCAAATAAAACATCTCCTTTGGGCATCATCCTAATGTTCATGCAAAGAAATTAACAGCGTAGGCATGTCATTAGGCATGAAATTAGTATGGCCAGAGGCTGTAAATCTATCTGTATGCTATAATCCTGATTTACTCATCTACTGTTGCAATATTTACTCTGCTAATCATGCTTTCTTACTGCTAATTACCTTTTTGTTGTCTAAACTTAAAGCTATGGTAATATACTACCATAATTGCATATACTACCATAATGGCAGCATTATGTTAATGGTTGGACTCAATGATCTTAAAGGTCCCTTCCAACCAAAAAAATTCTATGATTCTATGAATCAAGGAGAAACACTGATGCTGAGAAATACAAGATGGAGTCCCAGTAAAAATATAGAATCATAGAATGGTTTAGGTTGGAAGGGACCTTAAAGATCATCTAGTTCCAACCCCCCTGCCATGGGCAGGGACACCTCCCACTAGACCATGTTGCTCAAAGCCCCATCCAGCCTGGTCTTGAACACCTCCAGGGATGGGGCATCCACAACTTCCCTGGGCAGCCTGTTCCAGTGCCTCACCACCCTCATAGTGAAAAATTTCTTCCTGATACTTAATCTAAATCTACCCTCTTCCAGTTTGAAGCCATTACCCCTCATCCTATTGCTACATGCCTTTGTAAAAAGTCCCTCTCCAGCTTTCTTGTAGGTGCCCTTCAGATACTGGAAAGCTGCTATAAGGTCTCCCTGGAGCCTTCTCTTCTCCAGGCTGAACAACCCCAACTCTCTCAGCCTGTCCTCATAGGAGAGGTACTCCAGCCCTCTGATCATCTTCATGGCCCTCTGCTGGACCCCCTCCAACAGGTCCGTGTCCTTCTTGTACTGGGGACCCCAGAACTGGATGTAGTACTCCAGGTGGGGTCTCACCAGAGCGGAGTAGAGGGGCAGAATCACTTCCCTCGACCTTCCAGCCACTCTGCTTTTGATGCAGCCCAGGATGCGGTTGGCTTTCTGGGCTGTGAGTGGACATTGCCGGCTCATGTTGAGCTTCTCGTCCACCAATACCCCCAAGTCCTTCTCCTCAGGGCTGCTCTCAAGCCATTCTCTGCCCAGCCTGTATTTGTGCATGGGATTGCCCCGACCCACATGCAGGACCTTGCACTTGGCCTGGTTGAACTTCATCAGGTTCGTACAGGCCCACCTTCTCAAGCCTGTCCAGGTCCCTCTGGATGGCATCCCTTCCTCTAGTGTGTCGACCCCTCCACGCAGCTTGGTGTCATTATCTATATTTGTATATTTATATGGATAGAAATATGTATATATTTATAAACTACATCATTAATACAACATATTAAGGCAGGTTGATATCCATACCAGTTTGCATGAATCCGTGACTGTGTTACTCTGCTGCTGCCTGTGCTGTAGCAGCAGTGACATTCAGGAGCGGGGCGATGTCAATCACCGGGGTGGTGATCACAGAAAGCTCCCGGTTTGCATCACCAGCACATGTATCAAAGCCTCTGAGCACTTCCATTTCATGTTACATGGTGTGCCCAGCCGCTTCTATTAAACAAATATTCGTGACCCATTTTGGGACTTTCTGTCAGTCAGTGATATTTGCCAAGAAATGTTCAGCTGAACTGTAATGTTAGGAAAAGTGTGCCAGGGCTATTGATTTGGTTTAAGTTCAACTGACAAATCTTTGTTTTTTGAGGTGGAAACTCCTCCTTTGGGTACATGGTAGCACGCAGGTTTCCTTCCCTGGCTAACCCTGATCAGATGTTGCACCAAGGGTCTTCGCTTTCCAAAAACTGAACATCCAGTATGGTCTCTGCCCCTCTATTTGCTTGCATCTTTTCAGAGTACTTTAAGCAGTCATTAGAAGGTTTCCCTGGCACTTGTTTTAAGTTTAATTTCTTCTCTCTGTGTCCTCTTGATCTACCTGGGGGTATAATCAGTTCTGCATGTTCACATGCCTTTGAAATTTGGTGGATCATTATTGCATCCTCCTCTCATCTTTGAAGAGTTGTCCATTCAAACTAGATATACGTAATATATTCATCTAATCTCAGACTTCCTATTTGACAAATGATTCTTCCCCTCTGTAATACAGCTGAGTGAGTGGTTTCTGAGAAGTAGGTAGTCTCATCTGCTTCAGGGCTGCCCAGCATCCACCAGGTTACTGCTAGAGACAGTAGAAGTAATCTTTTTTTTTTTTTTTTAGGTGAAAAAAAAAAAGTAGAAGTTATCCTTTTTTATTGAATTTTTTTATTTATTTTTTTTTAATAATTTATTTTCTGTAAAACAAATCATTATTTTGGCTGTTTTGAGTTTTCCATACAAATATTATTTAATATGTCACAACACAGCTTCACTAATTGTGGTGAAGGACCTTCTTTGCAGAAAAGGCAAAACCTGCCACCCTTGTTGTGAGTATTTAGAGAGGACTTGTTTGACTGACCGATGAACTGAGGAACTGTAATAAAAAAAATAACACTGCTGTATATGGAACTTATGAAAAACAGATTTTTTTTTTTTCAAGTAAATAATGTTAGAGCAGATGTGTAAAGCAGTGTGACCAGAAAATGATGGGTTTGTTGGGTTTTTTTTCATTGACCAGCTTCCCCTATTTTTTTAAAAAAAGAAAATAAATTCATTTTCCTTGGTGTGTGTGATGTTTCTGTCCAGCCTATAGGCTTTGTTTGCCACAGTATCAACCACAGTATTGAGTTTGATTTACTGACAATAGATTGTCTTGTTTCTTTATTTCAAAGAGGTTTAGGCACAGTCTCTTAGCATTTTTGTAAAATGACAGTTGGAAAGCCTAATTACATCAAGTGTTTTTGATGCAATAGTCGAGCTTTGTTCACATTTGTGTGATAACACCATCAATTATTGAGACTGGATAAATCCAGTGATCATCTCGTATCAGGTGATGAACTGAAAGTTGGATAAATTGATTTAATAAGATTTTCTGATCTCAATGTTTGTCTTGTTTTGTTAGCTTGGGAAATGCCTTTTCCAGCTGATTTCTGAGTTGTGTAAGCTGTTAAACATTGTCTGTACTTGCATTTTGCCCATCTGTAGGTCATTTGGATCCAGGCTTCCTTGCAAGCGACAAAACCTCTCCTGTTAATGCACAGATCAATGAAGAAATTAATATCGCCTCTTCTGATAGCGAAGTAGAGATTGTTGGAGTTCAGGAACATGCCAGGTATTAATTCCTTTTTCTTGCTCTAATATTTATTTCATCTTATCAGAATATCTGTATTGCCAAAATTAATAGAGAAAAAAGCCTGCTGACTCCCACTTCTGTAGTTACCCATCCATGGCTGGTAGCAAACATTGCACTTGCTTTTTCTAGTCTACTGGTCACAGCGATATCAGAATGTGTTTTTCTTTAGAACATTATCAACTTGATAATCAGATTAAGCTTGTGATTCGATGTCAAACATTAACAGGCTAAACATATGTAGTATTAAAATACCAAATATTGAGATACCAAATTTATATACATCAGGAACCATTGTTAGGAATTCATATTTTAAGGGTGTAGTGTGAATATGCAAATACATAAACAAAAATACTTATGTGGGTTCTTGTTTCCTTTCAAAATATTCACTTTAAGCATTTAATCAGCTTCCAGTTTGTTTAATTAATCAGTAGTAGTAAAAATACTATCAACTTTTCAATGGCTAATGTCATAAGACAGCCCCTTTAGATTAAAAATTGGATCCTTATGAATCTTGGTTTTATTTCAAGATAGTTCAAACCCCCAAAGAAGATGAAGGTAAGGAAGCCAGAGGTTTCTCTCAAGCTCAGATAGGAAGCTATCCAGCTGTGCTTCAGCTGTTATTCTTGACAGGCATTTTTTTGATGTTACTTTTCATCTTTAGTCTATGATCTTTCCGTGGCTTAAGGTATTACAAAGCAGTTGAACAAGACTGGCATTTTCATATAGTGCGGAGGGTTAATTTGCTGGAATAAAACCAAGTTAAAACTGTATACAGACAAGCTCTTTTTAAAACTAGTCTGCTGCCTGGAGGATGCTTGGAGGCAGAAAAGGGATGTGAGGGACAAGGAACAAGAGCTGTTCCTTGTTGTCCCTTCACCGCATCTTCCTTGAGGAAGAAGGAAGGTGTGCAGGACTCAGTTTCCCAGGCTGGGAACTGTACAGATAGTGTGTGCACAGTCCAGTGTGGTTGGATGGGAAAAAGGAAATGTTAAGGTGCTAAAGGAAGAGAGATTTAGTCTTCGCTTTTAGAATAGTGAAAGTCCTTGCATGGCTAACTCTTTTGGAAGATACTAATTCCTTAGTAAGTAGCTCTCCTGGCTGTTTATCCAGCAGACCCAGGGCTTGGAGGATCTTTGTCCTAATGATAAGTAGTGTGGACTTGTCCTCCCCTACTAGTTCGTGTAAATCTGTCTAGCACTATGTACACACAACTCTTCTGCTTGAGGTCCCCTGTTCAAAAGCTTTTGATGCTGCTTGCCTTGTATATTTACCATGTACAAGAATGGAAATGTTAAGTAAATGCAGAGTTGCTGTTTAAAATCGGTTTTAGTAGATATGGACCAAAATAAATTCAGCAGACAGACACAAAGCACACTTTTATGCTTTCCTTTGTTTGTGTAACCATCTCCCAAAGACTAGTTCTTACTGGCTCCGTTGAATACTCACAGTTGTTCAAATCCTATTGAGAGTTTTATTTCTCTTGCAGGTCTAGGCTTGCAGTTATGAATTATTGATGGGCTACCGACAGGGTTGTTATTTGGAAAAGGTTTAGTTTTTTTTTATTTTTTTGCATGCTTAGTTTGGTTATGGTGTTTGGATTCAGTTCTTTTGCTCACACTGTTTTTTATTGTGCTGCATATTCCATGTTGTTGTTGAACTGGCATGAGTCATGAAACCCTAGAATTTGTCCATCATCTGTAGTTTTCCAGGTTGCTAGTGAATTGGTGGTGTTGCTCATCATTGGAATATTACTTGACTTGGTGTCCTAAGTAGATGCCATGTTTTTCACTTTGTTTAATTTTTGTCTAATAGATTTTATTTTTTTTATCATGCATGTGTATAAAACAGTCTTCCTCTGTTTTTTCCTAGTTGGTTCCCCCCCCTCCTTTTTTGGTTGCCTTTACTTGGTATCTTCCCTTAGCTACAGATTGGAAAGCATGCTCCCTAAGCTAATGTTTGATTGAACATTTTGCTATTGTCTGCTTGTGATTTGTTTGACAATAAACACTTCTATTTTTGCAAGGTGTCATTTATATGAGATAATTTACAGCTTTGCTTTTTGTCATCTTCAGGGAGAAAAGTTAGCATTAGCTTTGCCTAAGCATTGGGGACTGTTCTATATCAGAACGATGGACCATAATCCCTGAGACCAAACATCGTATTTAGTTTGCTTTGGTTACAATCTTTTCTTTACAGTTATGCTTAAAAATATTTCTTCTTAAAAGAAAGGTGTTTTTTTTAAAAAAATCCCTTACATTTGTTAGAGTTCCACTCTCTTATTACTAATTCTTTGTAAATAAGTACTTTAAGTATGTATTTTTAAGACTGAAAAATAAAAAAAGTCATTCTGAACATCACATCCAAAACTAAATAGCATATCTGAGAAGGAAATGAGACATTTATATTCAGAGAAGTTAGAGCTTGGAGAGTGAGATTTTTCATTCTGTTTCATGAAACCCTATCTCTAACCAGAGACAAGAGAGATGAGCATAACCTAAGTAGTTCTGGAGAAAGCAAATTGCACTACCTTCAGAAAGAAACAGGAAAAGGTTATCCCAGCAGCCAAACGTCTCCTGCTTAAGTATGCAGCCAGGACCACCAGTGCTTACAAGAGCAAAACATCTTTTGGAGCACTAGGTATAAAGTTTTACTAGCACTTGTTTAAGATTTACAGCTGGGAATGGAGTGATCATGTTAAAGACTCCAGTAAATTCCTGTCATCACTTCATCATATAACAAAATTAGTCTGTCTGTTTTTTTTTTCTAATTATTATTAGCTTGTACTTCAATTGTCATGTATCTATTATGAATATAATAGGTAAAAAAACTGTGCAGATAAGTAGATACCTCACTTCAGCAAGGCACTTGAGTGTGTGCTTATCTTTAAATACATGATTTGGTCTCATTGACTATAATCACTGAAAGCTTAAATGTTTTGCTGAAGTGGGGCTGTACTGTTATCAATGAGTATTTCCCAGCATGTTTGTAATTTTTAATTAAGACGACCACAGAAAAACCAAGTGTAATGGCTGTAATAACGTAATTACAAGCTGTCTCTTGTAATTATTGTAATTAAAGTATCGTTATGTCCTTATTTTAACATGGTTTTGATTTCATATAGAAAGATAGCTTTTCTCTTTGTCTCATCAAGCCTCACTTAAAATTTTTCTCTTTTTAAAAGTCCAGTGGGTAAAACCGCTAGCAGGAAACTATGCTTCCGAATAACGCATGGTACTACATGTGATGGGGCAGACTCCTTTGAGATCCTTGGGATCCATGCACATATTTTTGTAAGGAATATCACTTTACACCCACTGTCAGAATTCATTTCTTAAAAATAATTTCACCCCTACCACCACCCCCGCATTTTAGTCTCAGCTTTGTTTACTGGGTATTTAAGATGTCATGGCCTCTACAAATGGAAAATCCATGAGGACATTTTGGAGAGGGACATGTTAACAAGATACCCAAGTGATAAACCACTGCAGCTAAGAATCTTGTGCCTGAATTCAATAGTAGCTTTAATCCTTTGTGGGTTTTTTGCCTTGCTACAGGTGTATGCATCCCAGGGGAGGTGTGATTCAGAGTGTGTCTTCCTGGAAGCATGGCTCAGGCTCACAGTACATTAACGCTCAGCAAATGCAATCATGGACAGCTGTGACTCCCCAGCAGAATTGGTCTTCACCCCCAGAAGTAGTAGACCTCACTTTGGATGAGGATACCAGACGCAAATATCTACTGTAACACAGTGTCACTGTGTTTCTGTCCCCACCCCTTCTCCCCTTTGTGTCACAGAAGTTCGTTGTTAAGGCTTCAGCTTCAGAAGCCCTGTTCCTGGCATTACGAAATTCAAACTCATCAAGTTTTTCATTTCCATAAAAATGTAGTACAATTTCAATATAATTTAAAAATGGTTTTGCCTTCTCAAAGGAGTATTCCTCCCAGATTTAAAAGCCAATGGCTCCAAATTTTTAAAACACATCTACAGTTACTAACTTGTGTGTGTGTTAATCTGAAGTGTGCAGATTTATGTCCTCCTGCCCTTTCCCACCTCCAACTTCAGACCATTTTTAATTTATCGGTGTATTGAGTTTGTTAGTAGAAGTTAGTGTTTTGCTGTGTGAGCATCAGTGATTTTGAGAAATGCTGTGTCCTCACTGATTTCGGTGGAACTGAGGGTATTCAATGCTTCTGAAAATTGGGCTGATTTGGTTACGTTACCAGCAGGAGGTACCGTCTTTAATACAAATGGCCCATAACATATGCACTGAACAGCTTTTAATTAAAGGATTTTTATTTTCAATATAATTTATAGTTTACACTCTTTTCAGTGCTGAGTCTTGTGTCTACTTTACTACTGTGTTTCACTGATCATTTCCCACAGCTTGTTACAGTTTAAAATAGTAATAGTAGTGACTTACTCGCAGCTGATTATTACAAAAGCACAAGAAAAAGTAATTAAAAGGCCCAGCATCCCTCTCCTTTTTAAATATAGCTGAACTTTTTTACCTATATCCGAGTCTTGCCTGGAGAAGGAGAAAAAAGAAAAATTTTGCTCCTAATCCTCATTTCTACTGTTGCTTATTTGCTTCATTGACCATCTCAAAAAAAAAAAAAAAAAAAAAAAAAAAAAAAAAAAACCCTTGCATGGCACTTTAGCAGCTGCATAGCATTCAGCTCGGATGGTTCGCTGAAACTCGTGAGGCCATTCAAGTGCTTAAAACTCTGTCCTAAAAGATGTTGCAGGATCAGGGCTTAGGACTGTGATTTTTTTTTTTATTTTTTTTTTTTTTAAACTACATGTGCACCATTTTCCTGGCTTTAGGTCATGTCTCATCCTAGTTTTGCAATTATTTTTAGGGTATGATCCAAGAAACACTTTCTACCAGAATATTTACCAAAATCAGTGGATCTATTTACTTTAGCAGGCTGTAGTTTCTATAGTGTATATGGAAATTCCTGCCCCTCATCTGTCATATTGAGCCTTTCTCAAGGCAAAAACCAAAGATTAGACTTTAACAAGATTATATTAACTTTAAATGTCTATTGTGCAATTAAAATATTCCTTTCTATTCAAAATATTTCTAGTGGGAATTTTGTACAGCTCTTATCAGATTTTTTTGGCATTTAAGGCTGAACAGTGGGTAGTCAGGACATGGGAAGTTCTATTTTCTTTTTGTGTTGGCTGGTTTCTAAATTTATTTGGCTTCCAATAATTTTATCTGTGGGCAAAAAAATATTAAAAAAAAAAAATTACCGATGTTGTCACGTAACTCAAAGGAAAAAAAAAAACCCAACAGTGGTGGTATAGTTAGTAACAAACAGCTTTTCCTCTAATAAGCAGAATGGTTATGACTGCACTTTACAGAACAACTAGGTAAGGGATTGATATTCCAATTTCAAGCTTTTTAAAACATTGAACATAAGTGTATTGCATGGCCAGAAAAATGTATGTGGTGCTTCTAGTGACCGATTTCTTTCTCTGGGGGTGGGCGGGAGGGAGCGGCATGTGGACGGAGCCTGTACGCGTTGCAGTAGGGAAAAGCCCTGTCCTATTTGGGGCACTATATCAGTAGTGGCTGTTGATCTTTTCTCCTCGTATTTTAATCACACAACTCAGCCATTGTTTTAGTGGGTTAGCACACATGCTGTAAAAGTAACTTTGTAACAGTGATTTAGTGTGTCTGCTTTTTCATAGTCTTTTAAAGATCAGTTTTGAAGAAAGCTGCAGGGACCCATTTGTAGTCCTTCCATGAAAAATGCATACTAACTCTCTTGTTTTTCAGTTTGTATATGATGTGACTTCCATGTATATATAAAAACGACTGTGTCCTAACCAAACTTCCTCCAATTGTGCACTGTGTTTGTTTAAACAATTCATGTATTGTAGTCTGATGCAGGTTTTCTTTTCTTTTATTTAAAACACTACATATTTTCTCTCAGTGATCTGAAAACCACAATCACTGGATAGCTAGGAAGTGTTTGTGTTTTGGTTTTTTGGGTTGTTTTTTGGGGGTTTTTTTTTTTTTGGTTTTGTGGGTTTTGTGTTTTGTTGGGTTTTGTTTTGTTGGAGTTTTGGGAGGTATTTTTTGGGGAGGAGGGGGTTGTTTTTTGGATTTTTTTGGTATTGGGGGATTTTGGGGAGATCTTTGTTTGTTTGGGCGGGGAGTTGTTTGTGGGGTTTTTGGGTTGGTTTTTTGGGGGCTTTTTTTTTTTTTTTTTTTTTTTTAAGAGAGCAAAAGGTGCCTGGATGGTTTTGCTCTTCTCAGCAGGAAAGAGAAATGTTAGCCGTTGTATGGCTAAGAACCAATGCACTTGGGGCCTGATCCAGAACCCATTGGAGTTGATGCAGGGCTTTCCATCAACTTCAGTGTGCATTGGCTCAAGCCCTTCATGGTTTAGCAATTCCTGAATTGCTGGAGTGTGAACTTGGAATCTTCTGTAGTGAAGACAAATCATTGCTTAGAATATAAATGTTTAAAATGTGCGACTCTAGTTAAAAAATTTGATCCTTCTCGACACTCATTATTTAGTTCTCATTTTCTGTCTAGTATTTAATGGTCTTTGGAGAAAAAAAAATTAAAAGAGTGTTATATATATATATAAAAATATATATATTTTTGGTGCAAGATGAGACCTTCTGTTTTTTGAAAAAAGTGTGTAGCATAAAGGTTAAACTATTTTAAGACAAAATAAAATAGAGTGTATTATTTAAACAATATCGGCTTGTTTGGGATTTTTTTTTTTTTTTCCTCACTTCCATTCAATTAATTTCTCTTTGTCACATCTCCAAAATAAAGCCTTAAACCTGGTGACTGGAAAAAGGGAAACATCGCACCCATTTTTAAAAAGGGTAGAAAGGAGGACCCTGGGAATTACCGACCTGTCAGCCTCACCTCTGTGCCTGGGAAGACCATGGAACAAATCCTCCTAGAAGCTATGCCAAGGCACATGGAGGACAGGGAGATGATTCAAGACAGCCAGCATGGCTTCATCAGGGGCAAGTCCTGCCTGACCAACCTGGTGGCTTTCTACAATGAAGTGACTCCATCAGTGGACAAGGGGAGAGCAACGGATATCGTCTATCTGGACTTCTGCAAGGCCTTTAACATGGCCCCCCCAACATCCTTCTCTCTAAGTTGGAGAGATATGGATTTGATGGGTGGACTGTTCGGTGGATAAGGAACTGGCTGGATGGTCGCATCCAGAGGGTGGTGGTCAATGGCTCAGTGTCCAGATGGAGAGGGGTGACAAGTGGTGTCCCTCAGGGATCCGTACTGGGACCGGTGCTGTTTAATATCTTCATCAATGATACAGACAGTGGGATCAAGTGCACCCTCAGCAAGTTTGCCAATGACACTAAGCTGAGTGGTGTGGTTGACAGGCCAGAGGGATGGGATGTCATCCAGAGGGACCTGGATGAGCTAGAGAGGTGGGCCCAAGCAAACCTCATGAAGTTCAACAAGGCCACGTGCAAGGTCCTGCACTTGGGTCAGGACAATCCTCATTATCAATACAGGCCGTGAGTTGACGTGATAGAGAGCAGCCCTGTGGAAAAGGACCATGTGTGCTTGCAGCCCAGAAGGCCAATTGCATCCTGGGCTGCATCAGGAGAAGCGTGGCCAGCAGGTTGAGGGAGGCGATTCTCCCCCTCTATTCTGCTCTTGTGAGACCCCACCTGGAGTACTGTGTCCATCTCTGGAGCCCTCAGCACAAGAAGGACGTGGACCTGTTGGAGCTGGTCCAGAGGAGGGTGTCCTATGAAGACAGGCTGAGAGAGTTGGGGTTGTTCAGCCTGGAGAGGAGAAGGACAACCTTCCCTGGTTCAAGAAGGACAGGGAACTGCTGGAGAAGGTACAGCAAAGGGCTACCGAGATGATTAGGGGACTGGAACACCTCTCTTATGAAGAAAGGCTGAGGGATTTGGGTCTCTTCAGTCTGGAAAAAAGACGGCTGAGCAGGGATCTTATCAATGCTTATAAATACTTAAAGGGTGGGTGTCAGGAGGATGGGGACAGGCTCTTTTCAGTGGTGCCTGGCACCAAGACAAGAGGTAATGGGCACAAACTTGAGCATAGGAAGTTCCACCTAAACGTGAGGAGGAACTTCTTTACTTTGAGGGTGGCAGAGCCCTGGAACAGGCTGCCCAGAGAGGTGGTGGAGTCTCTGTCTCTGGAGACATTGAAAACCCTCCTGGATGCGTTCCTGTGCAACCTGCTCTAGGTGACCCTGCTCTGGCAGGGGGGTTGGACTAGGTGATCTCCAGAGGTCCCTTCCAACCCTGTGATTCTGTGAAGGCTCTGGGGAGACCTTATAGAGGCCTTCCAGTACCTGAAGGGGGCCTACAAGAAAGCTGGGGAGGGGCTGTTTGCAAGGGTATGTAGTGATAGGATGAGGGGCAATGGTTTTAAACTAGAGCAGGGTAGGTTTAGATGAGACATTAGGAAGTTCTTTACAATGGGGGTGGTGAGGCACTGGAACAGGTTGCCCAGAGAGGTGGTGGGGGCCCCATCCCTGGAGACATTCAAGGCCAGGCTTGATGAGGCTCTGAGCAATCTGATCTAGTTAAAGATGTCCCTGTTTACTGCAGGGGGGTTGGACTTAGATGACCTTTAAAGGTCCCTTCCAACCCAATACATTCTATGATTCTGTGAAACTCTGGGAATGGGTTACAGCTGCCCAAATTCAGCACTGTTCCCTGCATTTAATTTTGAATGTCCAGGATGTAAATGTGATTTCCTGACTGCAAAAGCTCGCTTTTCTCTCCCACACCAGGGAAGGACCAGCACTTCTCCCTGTAGTGCTGCTGGGGGATGCACAGGTAGCAGTAATGAGCGGCTGCTGCCCATTGCGCTCTGTAGAATCCCTTCTAGGGATGCAGTTTCCGCACAGCCTGCATCTCCCCACACATTGCAGTCCTTCAGGTGCCTAAGCAGCCTTCATACCGGTATTTTTCTGACTACATCCCCTGTGTCCCATCCTCACAGCTGTCTACTACTGGTCATGAAGAGCATTTGAGTGATCTGAGCACTTGGATTTTCTCATGTGGTCAGGTAGTGCCGAGAAGCTCAGATCTACTGCTGTTTGAAATGGATGTGTGGACCAGCTGTGAAGCTCTGGACAGGCTCTCGCCAATGACAAGAGGTGGTGCCAATGTCCTGGTTTGAGGTAAAACAGAACCAACTTTCTGTTCAGTAATTTTACTTCTTAGCTAAGCCTCTTCTAACTAACTGCACACTCTGAAATTAATGGCATATTTTTCAGACAGTGTCGGCTTCTAGCAGAGATAAGGCCTTGATGTTTATAGTGAATACCAAGGAATGGTATGCTGAGAGGCTCTTGCTTAGACTTATTGCTATAATAACCAAGGTCAGCTAACTTTGTTATTTGCCCTGTTGGAGAGTCAGAAGAGGAAGAGTGTAGAGGGGTTGCACCTGCGGGGAGGAGCGGACAGGACAGGTGACCCAAAATTGACCAACAGGTTATTCCATCCCATCTGCCCCATGCTCAGTATAAAAGCTGAGGGATCAAAGTGATTACCCTCTTTCTTCAATGGCCGGTGTCCAAGGAGGACTTTGTCTGCCTTTGATCCTGATGCGTGTGTTCCTGAATCCAGTTCCTGAGTTCAACTCCCGTCTGTCGCTGAGTCCAGTCTGGGACTTTTCCTGTGCCTGCTGGTGATGTGATTGTCATCATAGAATCATCTAGGTTGGAAGGGACCTTTAAGATCATCGAGTCCAACCATTAACCTAACGCTGCCAAAACCACCACCAAACCACGTCCCTAAGCGCCGCGTCTACCCATCTTTTAAATACCTCCAGGGATGGTGATTCAACCACTTCCCTGGGCAGCCTGGTCCAACGTTCGATAACCCTTTCCGCGAAGAAATTTTTCCTAATATCCGTCCTAAACCTCCCCTGGCGCAACTCGAGGCCGTTTCCTCTCGTCCTATCGCCTGTTACTTGGGAGAAGAGACCAACCCCCGCCTCGCTACAACCTCCTTTCCGGTAGTTGTAGAGAGCGATAAGGTCTCCCCTCAGCCTCCTTTACTCCAGGCTAAGCCACCCCAGTTCCCTCAGCCGCTCCTCATAAGCCTTGTGCTCCAGACCCCTCACCAGCTCCGTTGCCCTTCTCCGGACACGCTCCAGCACCTCCGTGTCTGTCTTGTAGTGAGAGGCCCAAAACGGAACACAGTATTCGAGGTGCGGCCTCAGCGGTGCTGAGTACAGGGGGACAGTCGCTTCCCCAGTCCTGCTCGCCACGCTATTCCTGATACAGGCCAGGATGCTGTTGGCCGCCTTGGCCACGCTGCTGGCTCATGTTCAGCTGGCTGTATATATTGTATATATTTCATTATTTTCTTATTAATATTATTATATTTTTCATTTTATTATTTTATTATTAATATTTCATTAGTTTAGGTTTTTTTCAACTCATAAGTCTCTCTCTCTCATTTTCTCTTCTCTCCTCACCTCTGAAGGGCGATGCTCTCCCTACTCTGAAGGGGAGAGAGGTAAAAGAGAGCATCTGTCCTTTGTTTTAGTGGCCAGCCCAGCCCAAACCACGACACTGGCTATATACCAAAGATGATGATAATGTCTCTGACCTTAATTGCCTTTTTTTTTTTCTATTCTTCATTTATGAAGATGAAGCTATACATGATAGGGCTCATGTAAATAAGGTTAAATGTTTTATAGGCTGTTTATTTTGCAAAACTAAACTATACTAGTGAGAAGAGGATAAAAAAGAAGAGGCTTTAAAAACAGTATAATAGAAGTCCATATAAAAATTATACCTCTGCACTTAAAATTTGGGTATGAATCTAGTACAGAGTGCAGCATTTTCTCATGAGATATTTCCCTTTTAAAAGCAATTTGGTGTGAAAAGTGGTTGGAGCCCTGCTCTTGATGGATAGCCTGAGGAGAAAAAGGAAGGGGAAAAAAAACCTCTTCAGGAGTACAGCGTACCAAGAAGAAGGGAGGCTGGACCAAATTAAGCCCTAGTCCTGAAATCCTTCTGGGGTTTTATACTCACAAAACTCTGCCAAAATTGTAGTAAAGACTACAGATAAATTACATTATGCTATTGTAGACAGTTGCTACTGACTGATCAGTACCTGTTATTTAACTGATTTGCAGTCCATTCACTCTTGGTTAACAAAATTTTAGGAGACTGTCCAGACAAATTAAAAGATTTTTTTTTAAAAAAAAAAGTCACTAGTGTTTCAACATTAGTTGGGGCAAGAGAATAAAAAGAATGAAAGGAATGAGTTCTTACCAAGATTGTTACCTTCCTTGAGAATGACTAAATGCCATGACTTGTATCATCTACTTTGCCTTCAGCCTCTGTCCCTAATGCATCTGAGCAGACAGAGCGAAGTTCCAAGGAAATGTGTTACTTTGAGAGTCTCTGAAAACACATCCATCAAGTTTTTGCTTCCTTTTGGTCTTTGAGCACTGTCAAGCAGATAAGATTAACACAGATAAAAGTAACAATGGAATCTTCCTTATCTCTGATTTTATCATGAATTCGTGCCTGCCTGTGTCTGTATCAGAGGCTCCTGGAGACTTGATCAAGGCCCTAGTACAAGCTAACAGGTACAATGGAGTAATACTTACACATATAAATGTATATAATTCATTAAATATTGTTGATATGCCCTGATATTGTTATGGGTTTACGCATGCCATCCACCGTAACAGGGTCCGACCCTAGGATTCTGCTGATTAATGTAAGGTTCTAGTGAAGGTTTCCAATTCCTCTTTTATTAGTTCTCAGGTTACAGCTTGAGCTGGGTGCCTCTGGAGAGGGACCCCTACACCAGATTGCACCCCTCAATTATACCTGTACCACCCAGCACCCGATCCCCAAGTCCAATCACTTAATTCTGGTTGGTGGTCTCTTGATTTCTTATTGGTTTTCTTTGTTGCTGGGATGGCCGCCTTCTGAAGTTACCTCATTCTCTTGGAATTGTTTCCTTGGTCCTTATCTTCTTCATTCTGCTCGCATCTGACAAATTCAGCTAGTTCTTTGTTAGCAGCATTAATTTTATCAAAACGTTTACTCTCGGTCAGCTCTTGCAGCCTAAGGCTTCAACTACTTTAGCTACTAGCGCTAAGCTACTAATGCTAAACAAGACTATTCAGAGAGAAGAACAGTTAATTGAACTCCTTCTGTAACAGTACACATATATTATCAATATGCCAACTGCAACCCACATTTATGCAGTTTTACTTGTCTACTATGCCTTTTTCAATACTAAACTATATCCTTGGAAAAGTCTGAAGTTATTGCTAGTAGAAATGCATACACATACAAAGGAAAGGAGAAAACTGTGTATTTGTTATTAACTTGGGAGTTGCCTAATTTATAAGTTGTTCAGTAGATGTTGGTTCCTCTCTCTGTGTTAGTACATTCCTGTTTGTACAGGAATGAAGTTCAAGGACAAGTCCACATCCACATTCTAATAGTATCACTAATTTTTCCTGTTTTGCTGATCTGAAGTCATGACATAATTTAGTTTTTAGTTTTAGTAAAATGAAGATAACAAGAAGGCCAATGGCATCCTGGGGTGCATCAAGAAGAGTGTGGCCAGCAGGTCGAGGGAGGTCATCCTCCCCCTCTACTCTGCCTTGGTGAGGCCGCATCTGGAGTACTGTGTCCAGTTCTGGGCTATCCAGTTCAAGAAGGACAGGGAACTGCAGGAGAGGGTGCAGCAAAGGGCTACCAAGATGATTAGGGGACTGGAACACCTCTCTCATGAAGAAAGGCTGAGGGATTTGGGTCTCTTCAGTCTGGAAAAAAGACAGCTGAGGGGGGGATCTTATCAACACTTATAAATACTTAAAGGGTGGGTGTCAGGAGGATGGGGCCAGGCTCTTTTCAGTGGTGCCCGGGGACAGGACAAGAGGTAATGGGCACACAAACTTGAGCATAGGCAGTTCCACCTAAACATGAGGAGGATCTTCTTTACTTTGAGGGTGGCAGAGCACTGGAACAGGCTGCCCAGAGAGGTGGTGGAGTCTCCATCTCTGGAGACATTCAAAACCCTCCTGGATGCATTCCTGTGCAACCTGCTCTAGGTGACCCTGCTCTGGCAGAGGGGTTGGACTAGATGATCTCCAGAGATCCCTTCCAACCCTATGATTCTGTGTTCCATGTTGTGCTAAATTCTGATGGTAACCTAGGCCAAAGATTTAGAAGTAGCCTAGTGTTTTGTGCAGGTACTGGAAGGCCATAGATCAACAAGGAAATACTCTTCTTTCTATGAAACTAAGATAATTTCTATAAATTGGCTTCATTTGATATCAGGATTAAATATTGTACTCAGCCAAACTGTTTTGGGTCCTGCCCTCTGGGGCTGCTACAGGAGATACCACACTCACTGTACTTTATGGCATCATTCCTTTAGACCTGAAGCCCCAAAATAGCCAAAAGTGAATTAAAAAAGGACTAATTAGATTGGAGTGTCTGGCTAGGGACATTGGAAGTATTTGGTGCCATAAAACATTCAAATAGGGAAGGCACAGAAAGAACCTTCTTTCCCTACAGTACAAAATCCAGGAAACCAGCTGCTGTTATCCAGGAATAACAAGCTTCTACTATCACTTAAGACTTAAGAGTCCACACAATGCGTCTAAAAATATTTGATAGTCATCTCACTGTAAATAGTAGTCTAGATACGAAAAATGTGTCAACTTTAGTGTCCTAGCACTAGAGATGGCAACATGTGTAGACATGCCTCCTAACAGTATTTTTATTCATCCCCTCCAAGAACCAATTGCATGTCAGTCTGAAACGTGCCAGCCTGCAGATTAGCGTCAAATATAGGTATATAAAAAAAAAAACAAAAAACACACAAATTACTCTTTTGTGCTGTTTTGACAATCTTGCCTTAGTCTCCTCCAGTTCTTTGTGAATCTTCAGTACGTGCTTGTTCATTTTACGAATTGTGGAATGTAAGATTTCCCAGACATAGAACCTAGGAAAGATGCAAAACCCAAACCAGTAAATTGCATGCTGTTCCAAGACAGAAAATGTACGGGTCCGCTATAATTCTCAATTCTTCTTATTCAAACCATCAGAAACAGGGCAACTTTCTATTGCTACAGAGCAAGTTAAACTAATAAACAATTCAACAAGTGCACAACACTGATCTGGGGGACATTTACAACATTTCATCATTATTACCTAGGACATCTACCGGAGTGAGCATTCAATATTAAGAAAGCATATCACTCACTTCTTACCTGTACTTTGCACTGAATTACCAAACCAGTGCTTTATTTCAGAATCATTCTGCAACACTATTAGCATCAAACTGCCAGGTCTGAGCATTTTTCCCCCCACTCAGTAAATAATATATCTGAGGGTGATGCAGGATACATGCCCTAGGTGCAAGCCAAGACTCAACCAGTCTAGCAGCTATACAACACGGTTAATAGTTCATGTCCAGAAATGGTCCTAGAGCTTCTCCTTCCACTTTGGCAAACTTACAGGCTACTTGCATGAATCTTGTTAGCATAGCTTTTTGCAGGACATAGAAATGCACACTGCAGCTCAGAGGAAAATAGTAAAGCTTGTGTTTTAGGGAAGCAACGCAATTTTATGTACAGTTTAAAGCAAAATAATGAAAGTGAAAACTACAATTATTTTAAGTTAAAAAATGGATTCTAACCATTTAAAATAAAAAATCAAATAAAAAGCAACTGAAGACAGAAATTCCACACTTGTTACATAGTAAAATCATGTGCAAGTTCTGAAGAGAAGATCCAGTTTGCTACTGCAGCGCAATCGACAATCTGTGTTCGAATCATCTTATCCACAAGAACAGCAATCATTTACATTTTGGGAAAGAGAAGATGGTCATTCCTACCACAAGAAATGGTCAAGTTTACCTGCTGTAACATGGAGTCTGTGAAATTACTGTGGGCTAAGGTACAAGCAGTGCTGGGTTGTATGAAAAGCTATTAGAGTCAAGTTTGGTTTTATGCAACTTTGCAAATATATTAGTCAAACTAATGGGTGATTTCAAACACTTCAGTAAGCTAGTACTACTAAAAGCAGACATCTCATTTGCTGAACCTAAAAACGCTCAGACTAGGGGATCTGTATGCCAAGTATGCATTCACATTTTAACAAGTCGTCTTTACTCCTCATGAGAGTGATGACTTCACTTTTCATTCAAGTGAGTACTACTACTATTCCCAAGAGCAAAAATACAAGAACTGAATTTTGAGACAAGGCATCAGAGAAGCAAGTACCAATAGTCAACATTAGAGTATCCAACCAGAAGACATGTTCCTGTTACATAACCATAAGGTAACAGCAACTGCTAGCCTACTCTCCTTGGACTGCAACAGTCCCCAACCACAACCATATGCTCTTTCCTGCAGTACCTCTTCATTTTAGAATAAAACCAGCACTGTATTATTTACTACAGGACCCTACCTTGATGAGGCTTGTGAGAAAATCAAGCAGGTACCTACAAAAACTATCTTGTGATTAGAACAACTTTGTGCCATTCGGAAGAAAGGGCCCATCTTAAGTATTCATGTACTCCATACTGCAATACCCAAGAAACTTAACCTGCAACATATTTTTTTCTCATAATCATCCATTCTCAAATAGAATAGGGAAGTGTAACAAAGCTCAATTTAAGGTAGAAAACTAAATTAACAGAATAAATCAGAGAACTCATGACTCATTTCTCAGTTTCCAAGATTGCTTCCTATATGCATTTGTCTTAAGAAATTCTTCCTGGCATTATCCAGACTGCCTAGTTTGAGCCTTCATGTAACACAGACATAAGAATTTGTAAAAGTATGTGTCCTGGTTTGAGCAAAAAAGGATTAATTTCTCTTTCAGTAATTTTACTTTTTGGTAAGGTCTCTTCTAATACTAGGGAAAACCACATTTTTAGAAGACTCTAGTGTCTGAATATGTGAAAATATTTACTTTATGGCCAGCTATGGTATGTGGGTTTCAAGGTCCCAGTGTTTTCAAGCTAGCCAGGTGCGGGGATGAGGAGGAGTGAGACCTGGGTACTTGACCCAAGCTGGCCAACAGGATTATTTCATACCATGAACGTCACATTCAATATGAATTAGAAAGTTTGATGAGGAGTTATCTTTCTTCCTTGATGGCTGAGATCCTGAGAACTTCTTGCCCTGGTGCCGGACTCCTGAGGCCTTCCCTTCTTCCCGAAGCCATAGCGCTTGCAGTGTCCAACATTTTCTGTCCACTGCTGGGAGTGCACAGCTTCCTACTGATATAATTGGCTGAGTATAATCCTTGTATATCTTATATTGGTATCGGTATCGATATTGGTTCTTTAGTATTATTAACGTTAATTATTTTGTCTTATTCTATTAAATCTGTTTATATTTCAACCCTCGGGTTTCCTTGTTTTTTTCCTGATTCCCCTTCCTGGGTGGGGAGGGACCATCGGATGATAGAATAATTGTCTAAATGACAATAAATTGTTGTGGGTTCCTCAAACCATAACAGTATTCAATCTTGATGTTAAAGTTTTCCTTTATGACATCAAAGCCTTTGTGTTGTGTCCCTAGAAAATAGTTGAGGCTGTGAACATCCATAATTTAAAGGTTGATATTTCAGGTAGGAATTTTTTTTATATGTATATCTATTTTGTATTTCTGTTTTTTTAAATTCTTTTATTTAAGAAACTATTTTACAATATCTTACCTCTCTTTCAGGACCTGACTTTTAAGAATATTAAAAGCAATTTTTTTAGTAACCCTAGAAAATGGGCCTTAGGCCCAGTAGCAGATGAGATGCAAGGATTCTCCAGCACTCGATGAAATTACTTTTGGAAGTCTGGCTCATGCAACTGAGGCACCAATCACTTCCAGACATAATATCATATATTACAAACACACCAGGGAGAAATATCCAAATAACTAATGCAGAAAAATTGAACACAAGTTTTTTACTGATCTCCATTTATAAAATGACGACAACATAGGGAAATAACAACTGCTGTGAAGAAATTGCATGTTTTAAACAACTGAGGTATTTTTTATAATTCTTTCAGCACATTATTTCATCAGACTCAGGAATGAACTTTAACCATGGTAGTGTCACAGACAAATCTGTTCTCAATGTTGGTTGAGAACAGATTTACTTGCTCTATCTGTGCATAACAGTGATTCCAACCTGGTCTTTGTGGCTCATCGTGACTGCTAGTGAAAAAACACACAAGTGCTAAATAACCAGGTTATCTCTTCAGCCTACTTCTGTGTTACAAGATCTACATCTTAAAAAGCATAAAGCATGAGAACACTGTTCTAATATTGACATTTCAAAGAAAAACAGGGTTGAGTTGGGTTTGGTTTTTAAGTTATTCTCTTGTAAACCAGAGCATAGCACAAAGCTGAAATTCTTCTGCACTGAACTTTTAACATGAAAGTCTCACTGACAGAGAATAAATTTGATGTCCAGTTTAAGGCACTTAACAGCAGTAAACACAACTTCAATTCTTTTAAATACAAGTAGACAATAGATAGTATTTTTAAGTAAACAAAGGAAATTACAATGCTTTATATTTTAACATTACTTTCTGCAAGTGGAAACTTCAACAAATATCTGCCATTGATGCTCTTACCTGGGGATGATTCTTCCAAACCTCATATACAACTCTCAGGACATGGAGTTTCCCCTCATCACTTTCAGCAAGTACTTTGAAGACTTCATGAAACCTTTAAAGAAATATAAGTAGTGAATGGAGCAGTTAGGATCAGGGCAATGAAGCAAGAGGCACATAGTAAGTGGTTTAGATGGTCCCAACGTTTTCTTTTGACCAATCCGCAACAATTCTGGAAAGGCTACCCCCTGAAAAATAGAGCTGTCCTGGGTTTAAAAGATTGCAGAGACAAGACAACTCCTAAAAACAATGTAACCCTGCCTCAGGGGCAAACTCAAAGCTAGGCTACAGTTCTCATGCTTTTAAATGCAGGAGAGAATCCTGCTGCTAGGTGTGCTTATCTACATGCAGGCAGAGTGAAATTTGCTGCTTTTTGTGCCTTGGACTTTGTCTATTGATAGGTGTTTCCATAACCGTAGACCATTATTCAATCTCCCCTCTACTGAGGAAAGCACTGAGAGCATCTACTTCAGTAGAGTTAAGCTGACTCCTATATCAGTATTTGCAGCTCAGTTTATGTAATGTAGCTATAAAGTTTAAATGGCTCCTTTTGACCTTATGGATATCACTGTTGATATGCAGCAGTGAAACCACTATAGCTCTGAATACACAAAGTCCTGCTCCTTATGTTACTGACTGTAGGCTAGTGACCATCGTTTTTTATAAACTGTCATCGTAAATCTTCCATGTGCAGACAAAAATCAAGCTTTTACATTCGTAAAGTATATAAAGTTGTATAAATAGAAAAACTGTTCAGTAAGACACATGACCACCTCTTTCATACTGAGACGGTTTAACAGCATCAAGCATGCAGTGTCAAAAATAAGTTATTTTCATCTACTCTAAGGTGGCTTCCCAGCACTTCAGATACTAGTAGCATAATGTGCTGTTGGACAGTTAAGGAAGAATAGGTAAGGCTTGATGTGAGAGAAAAAAAGCAGGGCAAACTACAGTAAGTACATTTTAAAGCCAGCTGCAGCAGTACTCCTCTCCCATTATTCTTTGGGGTCTTCTAAACATAAAATTAATTAGCCTCACAAAGCAGTCAAGCACTTGCAAGCAGGTCCAGAACAGGCAATAAGCTATCTGCTGCACTGTGACCATTCTCAGCTCCAACTTTTCTTCCAGTCAGGTAACAGCTCTTTGTCTCATGGACTTTGCAAGTCTAAATAAAGTTCAGTAGTGCAAATGAAACTGAAAACAGAGAACACATGGCTTGAGCAATAACTTTCCTCTTTCAAAGGAAAGTATAGACAGAGTGCCTCATTTCTTTGATTTAGAAACTATCATTAAGAGGATGTAATACATTTGCAAGTAGCTAATCCAGACACTAGCTAGGATATTTTTCATTACGCAGTGTGTGTTTCTCAAGACTTTGCAATAGTATGCACAAAGAGTCATAACACACCACACTTGTTAGAAAGATTACTTAAGACTTCCTATTAACTCTCTTTATATTTTAGGTAGTTTTCATAATTAGGAGTCACATATAGAAATATCTACACACTTAATGAGTTGATGAACTGCCACATAAATCTCCCCCCGTTTTTTTGTTTGTTTGTTTTTTTAAACCAACTAACTAACTTGCATGCTATTGATTGATTGATTGATTTAAACACAACAGCACAACCCAAGAGCAGTATGCTTGTGCAGGCAACTAACTCATAGCACAATATCTTTTGTTAGTAACAAAAACAAGGTGAGAGCTGGGTTGAAGGACATATTTGTAGGCTACAAAGGGATTTATTTCAGCTCAATTTCAGGAGTAACATTTGCATTTGAGAAAGCTACAAAGATTTTTGGTTTTTTTTATTTCAATAACAGATATTTACAACATTCTCCACTGCACAGATGTATGTTCCCTCTCGCATTGTCTACCAACATTAAAATCCAGGAAAGACCTTCTTCTGGTCCAGGAAAGACCTTCACTGTGCAGTGACTGAGTACCAAAGAGTCTCTATTTTAGAACCCCTACAGGGTTACTGGTAGAATCACAGACATTCAAGGATGTACTCAGAGTCATGCTCAGGTGAACAACACTGATACGCCCAAATGTGACAACAGGAAAACCCCAAATTGATATGTACCTTTATACTTGCAAGAGACTTAAAGCAGACAGAACCCTCAGCCTAATGCAATCAACATGTTTAAGATGTGTATGGTCTTGTTAATAATTCCATTCAGCTATGTAACCTAGTTTTCACATTACCTTCCTTTTAATAGTGTTACCGCTTCTGCCCAAAACACACCATCACATCGTGTAGCATCTAAAATGTTACTGAAGCCTGTAAATGAGTTATTTTATCAGACACTTCACTGTCAGAATGAAATGGTTCTGTAAGCCCAAAATAATGCACATACCACACTTACTTAGCCAGAGCACTGAAGGAGTGGCTGAAAGACTTCGCAGCTAGATGGAGCAGAGTCTGTACAAAAACTTCTGTTTTCAAAGGACTGAAGGCAAATCCTTCATCTGCAAGTTATTTAAAGTTAAAACAATAAGTACTTCAAGTAGAGGTTTTAAGTTGCTCCAAAATCTTTAATGATAATTTTTTGTAAAATGAATTAAAACAATAAATTAAGTTTCAGCAACTGGATTTTGTAAGGCTGAACAGAAAGTTAGTAAATATCTTCTAAAAGGTGCAGATCTTGTGACTTCCATCTGTCATGGAGAAAACATGTAGAAATAGTTCCAGGTTAATGAGAAATAGCAGCAGAGGGACAGCTATGCTAGTCGCATCTCACAGCACTGATGGAGAGAAGCAGGGAACAACAGCTGAAGACGCTGCAGAAGTCTGCATTGGGTTGGAGACAAGGCAGGCCACAGAGCACGGGAAAGGGGGAATGGATGAGAAGAGAGGAAGCTGCAGATGATTATAATACAGAGGTTGGGTATTTGTAATGGATGAGGAAGGGGGGCACTGACTATGCATAGGGGATGTGGGACACTTGAAGTAAATGGTTCTAAATCCCCTGGACACTGCTATAGACCTGCTGGCAACAAACAGGTAAGAAAAGGAACATCGATTACTATGTGGTGTTTATAGCAAATCAAGGAAAACAATACTGGCTTTCAAGCAAAAAAAGGCTCACAGCTGCTCTGGTGCATGCATAACACTTGCAGAATATTGCAGTATTACTCCTCAAACTTGTAGCTCACACTCCTTTCAGACCCCAAGAGCACAATGGCTTTGGAAATCGAGCATTAGGTGTGGCTGGACCAACAGCAAAGCTGGAAAGAACTTGAGCAAAGTCCTATTGTGAGAACGCTAGTTTCATTTAAATCTAGAGAAAGCTAAGAAAGCCATGGTGCTAGCTTTAACTGCTATGGGATTATATCAACAGGAGGCAAGCTCTTAAGTAGGGTAAAGGCACTAGATCTTTGGGACAAAGCTGATACCATGAAATGAGCTCTAATGTTGAAGGCAAAGGAAAATGTTAAAAATCCTTCATGCCACCTCTGTGGATAATTAGCAGAACCCACATCAAGGGCCAGGTTTCTTCTATTAACTAAAACAGACCTGTCTCTGTACGTGACAAGAACAGAAGAAACACTGACAGCTGTATGTTACTTCCATTTATTGTTAAACTGAAACCAACTATTAGAAAGGAAAGCAGTTCAATTAGCAGCGGAAACCATAACTACAGGACAGCAAAATGGTTTAGATGCAAACCTTACAATGGCTTTATCAGATGTCCTTACCATCATCGTCATCCTTATTTGGATTAGGCACATCTTTTAAAATGTCGAAGATTTCATCATTACTGGCCTTATTTTTAATTGCAATCGTTAAACAGAGTGCTACAGTATACCCAGGAAGAGACCCTAAATGAAAACAGAAAGTTCATATAGTCCTTTTCAAGTCTAGGATGGAATGAATATTTTTACATCAGCATGTTTCTCAGAGAAGCATGTACACTTCCCAGCTACCCCCAAAACTTGCTGCTCCCAATACCACTGTCCATATGACCATTCCATAAAATTCATCAGTGGGTTTCCTATTCTTCACAAATTCAAGCCCTTTTCTAGCACCTTCAGAGTTGAGGGGGAAATAACTCCCCTGATTAAAATTCCATTCTAATTTCCATCAGCTTCTTGAAAATACAGTACGTACTTGCATTTTCTCACTTATCTCTGCCTTTGATAACAACAGATCCTTCACATGATTTGCTGCCTCTCTGCTTGCATCATTACACCAAAACTGTTTAGTAAATCTTTTATTAAGTGCCCCATTCATTCAAAAACAAGTTCATATTATCTTTTGCTGCATTCATTTCTGCACAGTAGTCTGCCTGAACGATGGAAACATATGAAATTTTCTTTTTTTAGACTCCTGGAAAACCAAAGCAATGCTGTAGCACCTAGACTGCAGTCACCTCAGCGTGATTTAACTTCATACAGCTAGACTTTTTTTTTTTTTTTTTAAAAAAAGGTTTAGATTAGAAAGATCCAGACATAGCACTAGATCAAAATCAAATGTATTTATTTCAGCTGAGTTCTCCTTCATGAAGTTAAGTGACTTGACACTAAAGCTAGGACATTCCCTTGCTTAGAAATGAAGTTTCAGTAACTTAAATACTTACTATTGCTTTCATCTCCATATTTGTAAATACACGCTGGGTTTGCAGGACTGAGGACAGAAAAGCTTGAAGGAACAATGTCTATTATTCGCTGATGGTAGGAAAGCCTACAAAAGTAAATTTCACAGCAGTAGAATTATAATGGCATATCATCATCAGGGCTGACTCAACTCGCTGATTTAAAGTATTTCTCTTATTTTTTTAATTTGGACTGAGCAAAAAAAAAAAAATCAAAACGTTTATTCAAAGCAATGGGAGTTCCTGACAGATAGTAAGAGCTAACGTAACACTTTCTAGTAGATGCTTAATACTAGAATTTCATCCTCGCACAAGTGTAAGATGCTATGGGGACAACTGGTAAAATACTGGTATTAAAAGTGCAGGTGGGGGGAGGAGAGGAAAAAGAAGAAAAAAAAATATGATTAAACCAAATGGCTTCATTTTACCTTCCATCTTACTTACCTTACAAACACTGAATTCCTCTAATAAATTTTCAGTAAAATTAAAAGGAGCCACAGACAAAGTGAAACTTTTTGTAGCACAACAATTTTACACTTCATATATTAAACTCTCACAAAACAAAAGGTAAGCTTTTTCCATGTAAAATACTGAATTACATAGGTTCTTTGAACATTTTGCTCTTGCACTCTCCTATACCCCCCATTTCCACAATCATTAGCCCAATCTTGACAGCTGTTGTGCTTTTGCAGCTTCTTTTTAAGGTCTATGAGAATCAGAGATGCCCAGAACAATCAAGATATTTATTTATCTTAAACTAGGGATATAATAAACCCCCCTATTTCTGTGAATAACCACTGTTTTCCAGCAAATTACCTGAACTATTTTTCCTTCCCTGCCTGACCTATTATCAACTCTTTTTACCTATCCTCAAGCAGAAAAAGCCTTCTTAATTTGTACCTAGAAGGATGTCACCTCCACTTGCTCCACCTATTTGTCTCCCAGTCCACTAAGAAAAGCGGTGCCCTACAACAGATACACTAGAACAAAAATGAGCAAGTCAACAGAACAGACTTCAGCTAAAAAAGTTAACTGAGAAAATATGTATGCTTAAGACAAGGGCCACATTAAAAGGAATGCATCATTACCTGGAAGCAATGGCCAAACTCCAATTTAATGTAACTACAAAAGCAAGATGTTCAGAAGTCTTACTTACCTCATGCATTTTTCCAAAACCTCTCTCACAAATTTGGATTTGGGCTTCTCAAGGTCCTGAGTAAGACAGTCTGACCTATCAAAGAAAAAAAACCCAACCCAAAAACCACACACATGATAATTTTTAACACATGTATTTGTGTTTTAATCTGTTTTGGTCTGATACAACAGGTAGGGAACATTCACTGGATAATCACAATTCATAAAATCATTCAGGTTGAAAAGAATCTCAGGAGGCTCAGTAAGGAGACTGGCCCCATCCTCTCAGTAACCTCCTCATAGGTATTAGAAGGCTGCTATTACATCCCCCTGAAGCCTTCTTTTCTCCAGGCTGAACAAGCACAGTTCCCTCAGCCTCTCCTCATAGCACTGTAGCAGCTTGGTGGCCCTCTGATTAACTCCTACCAGTTTCTCAATGTCTGTCTTGTATTGGAGGGGGCAAAACTAGACACAGTACTCTAGATGAGGTCTAACAACTGCCAAGTAAAGGGGAATAATCACTTCCTTCAATCTACTGGATGCACTCCTGTTGACACTGCCCAGGATACTGTTTGGCCTTTGTCACTGCCAAAGCACACTACTGGCTTTTGTTCAGCCTATTCTCCAGCACGATCCCCAAGTCCTTTTCAGCAGAGCTGCTCCCCAGCCAGTCAGCCCCCTACCTGCACCATTGCAGGGGATTAGTTCATTCTAAGTACAGGACTCTGTGTTTGTCCTTGTAGAATTTTGGAAGGTTCCTCTCAGGCCATTTCTCCAGCTGAAATAGGTAGGTCCCTCTGAATGACAGCCCTATTCTCAAGCATATCAACTACACCCCCATATGTAACGTCTGCAAGCTTGATGAGGGTGCATTCTGCCTCTCCAGGTGTCCTGGTTCCAGTGGGGATAGGGTTAATTCTCCCCAGGCCCTGGCAGGGGCACAGGTATTCCATCCCATGTGAACCATGCCCAGTCTGTAGGCAGGAGCTGCCAGGGGAGGGGGCAGGAAGTCCTCGCTGGGAGTGGGCTGGGGTGTCCTGGGTCTGGTCAGTGAGCGGTGGTACCATAATCATGTTTGTACATTCCTCTCTCAGTGTTATTGTAGTTGTTTCCTTGTTCCTTTTGCTGTTCTGTTAAACTGCCTTTGTCTCAACTCATGAGTTTTGCCTTTTTCTTCTGATTCTCCCCCAGCCATGGGGGGGGGGGTTGAGAGAGTGGCCACGTGGTTCTTTGTTGCCATCTGAGGCTAAACCATGACACCAGGTAATTGATAAAGATCTTAAACAGGACAGGTCCCAAGATCGACCCCAGCAGTACTCCACTTGTAACCAGGCTCCAGGTAGAGTATAAACCATTAACCACTACTCTCTGAACCTGACAAACCAGACAGGTTTTCAACCATCTAGACCATAACAATCCAATTTGGATACAAGGATTCTGTAGGAGACCACATAAAAACCTTTTCTAAAGTCAAGGTGGATGACATTCACTGCTCTCCCCTCATCCACAAATTTAGTCCTTTCATTATACAAGGCAATGAGGTTGGTCAGGCATGATTTACCCTTGGTAAACCCATACTGGCTGTTCCCAATCACCTTCTTATCCCTTGTGCTCAGAAATGCATTCCAAGAAGACTCGCTCCATGATTTTCTCAGGGACCAAAGTGAGACTGACAGGCTTATAGTTCCACAGATTGTTCTGTTGGCCGTTTTTGAAAATAGGTGTAACATTTACCTATCTACAATTATCAGGGACCTCTCCTGATCTACACAGCCTTTCAAAAACAGTAGCTGCACAATAAAATCAGCCAGCTCTCCCAGCACTCTCAGGTGCATCCCATCTGATCCCATGAATTTGTATGGATTGAGATTTCTCAAGAGAATCGCGACTTGATCCTCTTCCACTACTGGTAATTCTTCTCCTCCTTGAACACTAAGCACAGAGACTTGGGAGACCATGTTTGTGAAGACTGAGGTAAAAAAGGCATTGAGTACCTTAAATATCTCTGCTGTCACTAAATCACCTGCTCTATTCAGCTGCAGGCCTGCGTTCTCCTTGTTTATTCTTTTACTGATAACATAGCAGCAGAAGCTCTCATTGCCCTTTATGTCCTTTGTAAATCTCAATTTAAGTTGAGCTTTGTCTTTCCTAATACCATCCCTGCATGCCCAGGCAATGTTTCTAAATTCCTCCTTTGTAGACTGTCCTTGCTTCCACCTCCTGTGCATATCCTTTTGCATTGGACCTCAGTTATGATCTCCCTGATTAGCTAAGCCGGCCTACTTAGTTTCCTGAGTATCAGGATAGACCATTCACGTACTTGGAGGAGGGTGTCCTTAAAGACCTGGCAGCTCTTTGGAGTTCCTTTGCCCTTCAGAGCTGCCTCTCATGGGATCCTCCCTACCAGTCCCCTGAATAAGATACCTGTTCTCCTGAAGTCTAGGGTCTGTACTCTGCTACTCTCCTTCCTCACTCCCCTCAGGATCTTGAGCTCCACTATTTCATGGTTGCTGCAGCCAAGGCTGCCATTGATTATCACATCCTCAACCAGTTCTTTCTTGTTAGTGAATAGCAGATTCAGCTGTATGTCACTCCTGTTTGGCCCATCCAGTACCTGCATCAAGAAGTTATTCCTGACACCCTCCAGAAATTTCATTGACTACTTGCATCCCTCTGTGTTGCCCTTCCAGCAGATGTCAGGGACACTTAAGCATCCATAAAGAACAGGGTCTGTGATCCAGAAAATTCCTCCAGTTGTTTAAAGATGATTGACTGTAGGAATGTGTCTGAGAGAAAATGGTCACGTGAGCCAGCCTCCCTACTATGAGAGATTAGATTAAGGGCAAAACAGGTGGTAGAAGATGGAATTAGTACATGGGAAAAACAGGAACTGAGAAGGTAGAAAACATGTTGTGCTAATGACTAAGCAATTTACTATGTGAATTCTTGTAACCAATCTGATCTGTGAATGAACTGCATGGACAGTGCGTGAACAGAGACTGTAAGCCAATCCTATAGCTGCCGCTAGCGCGTGCTCTTATGGCCTGTCTCTATATACTCTGTGAAAACTTGAATAAAGGGAGAACGATCATACTCATATTGAGACTCCATCGTTACTCCGGGTCCGTCTCCCACTCCGACATCCTCCGACATCTGGTAGCAGAGGATGGTTCAGCACGACTGAGTTCTCCGAGACTGCGGTAAGCAGCCAGAGGAGGGGAGTGGGAAACTTCGGCTGGGAGACGTGCTGCTTGGGCGCATCAGCGGGAGCAGACAACGGCGTGGGGTCGCTCCTCACCTCCCAGGCGCAGCTATGGAAACAGAAGCTGCGGCCACGCTACTCGCTGGGATCCTCTCTAAGAGAGGGATTGAAACACCAGCGAAACTGTTGCTCAAACTGATTAAGCCGGGGCAGGAGATGGGGCAACAAGTAACAAAAGAAGAAGGGGCTATATTAAGACTTCTCCTGCATATCCTCTCTAAGAGAGGGGTGAAATACAATGAGCGTATGCTCCGAAGGTTGTTAACCTGGTGCAGAGAGAACGGATTTGCACCAGAGCCCCAGACAGCTTTTAAACCAGAAATATGGGAGGCTGTTGGGAAAAAACTGTGGGAAGTGATAAGTAAAGGAGACAAAGAGGCATCACCGTTAGCGACGACATGGTGGTTGGTGTTATCGACCTTACAAGATATGAAGGCGGAGCGAGCCACAGCAGCCGGGGCTTTTGCAGCATTAAAACCCACGGGAGGGGGATCGAACAGGCCAGGTCCGAAGGTCTGGGACGATCCCCTGCTGATCCCCTCTGCTCCACCTGAGGCTGATGGAGGAGGCAGAATGTCAGCAGAGAAGGACAGAGCCGGAGCTGTTTGCTCCTGACATTGCCCACCCGCCTCGCCCCCTCCCCTCCCCAGTCGTCTCCCTGAGACAGAAGTGCTGGTTTTGTATGTCTGCTGTGTAAGTGTGTGTGGGCGCCAGCTTATACCTGCTGATCAGCATGTGTGCTACTGTTTGCTTTTTGTTGTGTGCAGTGTCGTTAGGTGACTCCACTTGAGCAGGTGTTCTGCCCGGTGTGGTACTGTTCTCGTATGCATCTAGGGCTGACACTCCGTCAAGTGAAGAAGCTTGTATATACACAGTGTTTAGACGTAAGGCGAGCGCGCCCCAAGTAGATAGACCAGCATGGGCTGTAGAACCGATGGAAGTCCTGAAATATTGGGGGAGTTTTCACCAGCCGACACGTTTACACTCTCGGGAACAGCTCGCCCGTGCAGGTTGTTTGTTGTTTGTCTATAAGGTCATGGTTGATTGGGAAAAGGAGTTGAGCCAAAATCTATAGGATGCTCTGTAGGAAAATGAGAAACTTAAGGAAAAATGAGAAACTGAGCTCTTGTTGCAAAGGCAGACTTTTATGTCAGTCATAAGTGATGGGAAAAAAAAAGAAAAAAAAAAAAGAAAAAAGAAAAAAAAGAAAAAAGAAAAAAAAGAAAAAAAAAGAAAAAAAAAGAAAAAAAAAAAAGAAACCAAACAGGAACAATTAGATGGGAAATGTGCCACGTTAGCACAAAAGTGTGCCATACGCATTACGAGAAAGCATCAGAAAAAGAGAAATAGGACACCTGATTCAAAGCAGTACCATAGAGATATGTTTTTTGGGGTTTTCCTATATGTGTCTATGTTATTGCATGCCTTAGTAGATTGCTCTGTGTTATACCCTGCGAGACTAAAATGAACCCCAGCAGAAGCGGTCTCTTGAGCAAGGGAGTGGAATATGGGAAAGCAACGGAAGATCGGTGAGGAGGACTGTAAATACACGCAAGGGACTCGCACCTGGGTGCTGGAAAACACAGATATCACACCAATTGTTATTCAGTCTCGGGTGCTTGCAAGAAAAACATTTGGATGACATAAGCCTGTAATGGACTCACAGACACCTTATCCAGCTGCTTGAGAATCTTGGCCTGTTGTGGAAGAAGATCAAAGCACAGTACCAGCAAGAACAGGGAGTCCGCATGCGCTCTTGCTAACAAGGACTCTTTTGCTGCCAAGGATTCTTGATAACAAGGACTCTCTTGCTGCCAAGGATAAGTTTAACAATGCTACTAGTACCGCTATTTCTGAGTTATTGCTAGATGTAGATAGTATTCGATATGCGATGTTGCAAAACAGAACTGCTACTGGTTTTTTGCTTTCAGCTCACAGACATGGTTGTCATGATTTTAAAGGACTGTATTGTGTGAATCTAAGTGACCACTCCAAATCCATCCATGCCCAGCTGCAGGAACTGCACCGACCGAACCAGCAACTTGTGGAGACCACTGGGTGAAATGTCTTTGCTGGATGGACTTGGGGGTGGGGTTGGTTGAAGCAAATTATACTCATCGCCTGTGGGGAAGGAATTTGTCTGTTATGTTTAGTATGCTGTTTGCCGTGTTTAATAAGCATTATACGATCAGTTGTAAATGCCGCTTTGCATCGTACCCTTGTACGAGTTGTAGAATATGTTGCTCTCAAAACTATGTGTGTATCCATGAGAACCCGACCTTCACAGAAGAAGATAACAAGAAGGGATTACAACAATGTAGTCACGTATCAGACAGCTGCTGTTAGCAAAGCTGGATCATGAGTTTGGTGAGACTCGCTGCATACGCTGGCCACGTGTGCAGCGACTCTGGCCTGTACTTTTCTACTCGATCCAGCGCAGGAGAGTCTGGTGGGACTCGCTGCGTGCACTGGCCATGCATGCAGCAACTCTAGCCTGTACTTCTCCAGTCAATCCAGTGCAGGATATAAGGGGGGCTGTCTCGGGTCAGAGAGGGGGAGAGAGACATGAGCACACTTTGAAGATACAGGGGATGCCCTGAAGCACTGTGTCTGGCCCCGCCCCCCCCATAAGTTCCATGTTCATTAACCCCAACAGCTCAGAAGGCATCACAGCATGTTGAAAGATAAGATATAGTCTACTACTGCTGCAAGACGCATTGAACACCTTCCTACAAGAATTTCAACCTTACGCCCTGATAGGACAGTGGGATGATGCACTCGCAAAGAGCCTGACTGCATTAGAGTGGGTATTTTTGCCACGTACCTTTTCAAAACCAGTAACTATGATGATCGAAATGTTACCACAATTGTTTTTCCAGGGTCGCTTGTGCTGTCAGCAACCGCAATGTATTTGAAATATTACAAAAGGATTTCTCGTGGGTAAATCCAAAGAAATTGGCTTTCTGGGCTAAATTTAGGAATCTGGGTATTTATTGCCTTAGCAGGGTTCTTTTTGATTCTGTTTTTAATTGTGTTTAGTATATGACCTGCTAAGAGCGTCACAACAAGGATAACATGTCCAAATTAAAAGCAGTTAAAAATGGTTTCGATGATTGGTCAAACTCATGGGGTATAACAGGATGGTTATCAGACTTACTAAAGCAAGGGCTCATGCTATTGTTGGTTATATTATTATTGGTTATGGTAGCCTCGTGTGTTCTCCGCAAAGTGACTGACATGATAGAAAATGCCATGCATAAGGTCTGGCTGGCTCAAGAAGAAAAAGGGGGGATTGTAGGAATGTGTCTGAGAGAAAATGGTCACGTGAGCCAGCCTCCCTACTATGAGAGATTAGATTAAGGGCAAAACAGGTGGTAGAAGATGGAATTAGTACATGGGAAAAACGGGAACTGAGAAGGTAGAAAACATGTTGTGCTAATGACTAAGCAATTTACTATGTGAATTCTTGTAACCAATCTGATCTGTGAATGAACTGCATGGACAGTGCGTGAACAGAGACTGTAAGCCAATCCTATAGCTGCCGCTAGCGCGTGCTCTTATTGCCTGACTATATATACTCTGTGAAAACTTGAATAAAGGGAGAACGATCATACTCATATTGAGACTCCATCGTTACTCCGTGTCCGTCTCCCACTCCAACAATTGACCACTTTCTAATCCTAATCAGGTAGTTTGTAACTCCCACCATGATGTCACCCTCACTGGCCTCTCCTCCCATCTTAACCAACAAGCTCTCAATCAGTCTGTTGCCCATTTCATAGAAGCCCATGTATTCAATTTGGTCCTTCACATAGAGGTCAACGCCCCTCCTCTTCTTCCCTGCCTGTCTTTCCTGAAGAGTCTGAATCCATCCATTGAAGAACTGTGGTTATATGAGCTCTCCCACCACAGCTCAGCTACACATCACAGTTCTTCATCCGCACACAGAGCTCTAGCACTTTGTGTGTTTCCCAGGCTGTGTGCATTTATGCACAGGCACTTGAAGGGGGCCCTTTTGTCCTGCTTTATCCTTTTCTTTCCAGAGACTGAGACTCCACCACCTCTCTGGGCAGCCTGTTCCAGTGCTCTGCCACCCTCAAAGTAAAGAAGATCCTCCTCATGTTTAGGTGGAACTGCCTATGTTCAAGTTTGTGTGCCCATTACCTCTCATCCTGTCACTGGGCACCATTGAAAAAAGACTAGCCCCATCCTCCTGACGCCCACCCTTTAAGTATTTATAAGCATCGACCAAAATTGAATACATGGACTTCTATGAAATGGGCAACAAGCTGATTGAGAGCTTGTTAGTTAAGATGGGAGGATGAGGAGGAGAAAGCGGCCAGCCAGAACCGGTACCTGGCGCTTCCGGGGGTGGTAACAGCTGAGGAGGAGTGGGGCGGAGCCAGCACCCCCAGCGGGAGATTTAAACAAGGCGTAAACACACCAACGGTCACTCGCCGAGAAGACCAGCTCCAATGCAGGTAAGTTTGTGCTGGGGAAGGGAATCGCGGCAAAAAAAGCCGGCAAAGGGGCTCGTTTTTGAGGCTTTTCCAGCCGGGAAAAAGCGGCCAGCCAGAACCGGTGCCTGGCGCTTCCGGGGGTGGTAGCAGCTGAGGAGGAGTGGGGTGGAGCCAGCACCCCCTCTCACAAAAGCAGCCCTTCGGGAGCGCACTGAGCAAACAAGCAGCGAGTGGGCGTTCCCTGGGTGTCACCCGCGGAATCACCTGGGAGTACCAAAGAAGGGTGTACGTTGGTGAGGCGACACTAGCGGCGGACATGGTCTCCACCAGGTCTGTAGCCAAAGCCAGAAGGAATAAAGCAACCCAAATGGATGTGATGGAGAGACATGCAGCTGTCCAGGCGATGGGCTGCATGGAATGTCTGTCACTCTGGCAGGAGGACAGCAAAGACAGTGCCTGTGTGCGCTGCAACCAGGTAAATGATCTGCTGAGCTTAAGGAGGAAGTGGAAAGACTGAGGAGCATTCGGGAGTGTGAAAGGGAGATTGATTGGTGGAGCCACACCCTGCCATCCTTAGGGAAAAAGCAGCAGGAGGAGGCTCCACGAGAGGCAGAGGATCCCCTGCCCTCTTGTCACCAGGCAGAAGGAGGGGAACTAGGAGAGGATGGGGGGAATGGAAGCAGGTACCTGCTCAGGGCAGCAGGAGAGCCCCCTCCAGACCCCCGATACCCCCCCAGGTGCCCATACAGAACAGATATGGGCCTCTGGAGATAGATGAGGAGGGAACTAAGGATATTGATAAAGCCTCATCCAGGGACTTGTCAAAGCAGCCAGCTCCACACATTAAGACTGCCTCTGTGAAGAGCAGGAGGAGGGCAATAGTCATAGGGGGTTCCATTCTGAGGGGAACTGAGGGTCCCATATGCAGGCTGGACCCTTCCCACAGGGAGGTCTGCTGCCTCCCTGGGGCCCGTGTTAAGGATGTAACCAGGAAGCTTCCTGGCCTGATATGGCCCTCAGATTATTACCCTCTTTTGATCTTACAGGCAGACAGTGAGGAGCTGGAGAGTAGAAGTCTGAGGGCAATGAAGAAAGATTTCAGGGCCTTGGGATGGCTTGTCAAGGGTTTGGGAGCACAAATTGTGTTCTCCTCTGCCCTTCCAGTTTTGGGGACTGACGAATGGGTGAAGAAGAAAATCAGACAGATCAACACCTGGCTCCAAAACTGGTGCTACGAGCAGGGCTTTGGGTTCTGTGATCATAGTTTGATCTGCAGGACACCAGGGCTACTTGCTAAGAATGGGGAAACCCTATCCCAAAAGGGGAAAAGGGTACTAGGCCAAGAGTTAAGGCTCATGGACAGGGCTTTAAACTAGAAATGAAGGGGGAAGGGGATAAAACCAGGCCCACTAGTATTGAGCCTAGGGATAAAGGGCCAAGGATGGGGGTGAAATCGGTAGCCCAGCTCAAGTGTATCTACACGAATGCACGTAGCATGGGCAACAAATGGGATGAGCTGGAAGCCATTGTGCAGCAGGACAGCTATCATGTAGTTGCCATCACAGAAACGTGGTGGGATGACTGTCATGACTGGAATGCTGTGATGAATGGCTATAAGCCCTTCAGAAGGGACAGGCAAGGAAGGAGGGGCGGGGGTGTGGCTGTGTACATTAGGGAGTGTTTTGATTGGATAGAGCTAGATTCCAGTGATGATAAAGGTGAGTGTTTATGGGTAAGGATGAAGGGGAAGGCAAATAAGGGAGATGATCTTGTGCTGGGAGTATGCTAGAGACCACCCGACCAGGATGAGGAGACAGATGAAGTATTCTATAAGCGGCTGGCTGAAGTCTCGCAATCGCCAGCCCTTGTTCTGGTCTTCAACCTGCCGGGTATCTGCTGGAAATATAACACAGCAGAGAGCAGGCAGGCTAGGAGGTTCCTCGAGTGCATGGAGGATAACTTCCTGACACAACTGGTAGGCGAGCCTACCAGGGGAGGTGCCTTGCTAGACCTACTGTTCGCAAACAGTGAAGGACTAGTGGGAGATGTGGTGGTCGGAGGCCGTCTTGGGCTTAGTGATCATGAAATGGTCAAGTTTTCAATTCGTAGTGATGTAAGGAGGGGGGTTAGCAAAACCTCCACCTTGGACTTCCGGAGGGCGGACTTTGGCTTGTTCAGGACACTGGTTGAGAGAGTCCCTTGGGAGACAGCCCTGAAGGGCAAAGGGGTCCAGGAAGGCTGGACGCTCTTCAAGAAGGAAATCTTAAAGGCCCAGGAGCAGGCTGTCCCCAAGTGTCGCAAGTCTAAAGGGCAGGGAAAATGGCCAGTTTGGATGAGCAAGGAACTTCTGATGGGACTACTTAGGAAAAAAAGGAGGGTTTACCACCTTTGGAAGAAGGGACAGGCAACTCAGGAGGAGTACAGAGATCTCATTAGGTTATGCAGAGAGAAAATTAGGAAGGCAAAAGCCCAGCTGGAGCTCAACTTGGCCACTAACATTAAGGACAAGAAAAAAGGTTTTATAAATACATCAACAAAAAGAGAGCCAGGGAGAATCTCCATCCCTTACTGGATGCGGGGGGGAGGGAAAGTTGCAACCAAGGACGAGGAGAAGGCTGAGATACTTAATGCCTTCTTTGCCTCCATCTTCAATAGTCAGACCAGCTATCCCCAGGGGGTTCAGCCTCCTGAGCTGGAAGATAAGGATGGAGAGCAGAACAACCCACCCATAATCCAGGAGGAAGTAGTCAATGATCTGCTTCTGCACCTAGAGGCACATAAGTCTATGGGGCCAGATGGGATTCACCCAAGAGTACTCAGGGAGCTGGAGGGAGAGCTCACTAAGCCCCTCTCCATCATTTATCAACAATCTTGGTCAACAGGGGAGGTACCAGATGACTGGAGGGTGGCTAATGTGATGCCTATCTACAAGAAGGGTTGGAAGGAGGATCCGGGGAACTACAGGCCTGTCAGCCTGACCTCGGTACCAGGAAAGATCATGGAGAGGATCATCTTGAGTGAGCTCTCAGGGCAAGTGCAGGGCAGCCAAGGGATCAGGGCCAGCCAGCATGGGTTTAGGAAAGGGAGGTCCTGCTTAACCAACCTGATCTCTTTCTATGACCATGTGACCCGCCTTCTGGATGCAGGGAAGGCTGTGGATGTTGTCTATCTGGACTTTGGTAAGGCCTTTGACACCGTCCCCCACGGCATTCTCCTGGAGAAGCTGGCAAATCATGGCATAGACAAATGTACTCTTCACTGGGTTAAAAACTGGCTGGATGGCCGTGCCCAGAGAGTTGGGATTAATGGGGTGAAATCCTCTTGGCGGCCGGTCACCAGTGGTGTCCCTCAGGGCTCAGTTCTGGGGCCAGTTTTGTTTAATATCTTTATCAATGATCTGGATGAGGAGATTGAGTGCACCCTCAGTAAGTTTGCAGATGACACCAAGCTAGGTGGGAGTGTTGATCTGCTTGAGGGTAGGAAGGCTCTACAGAGGGACCTGGACAGGCTGGATCGATGGGCCAAGGCCAACTGTATGAGGTTTAATAAGGCCAAGTGCCGGGTCCTGCATTTCGGTCACAACAACCCCAAGCAACGCTACAGGCTTGGGGAAGAGTGGCTGGAAAGCTGCCCGGCAGAAAAGGACCTGGGGGTGCTGGTGGACGGCCAGCTTAACATGAACCAGCAGTGTGCCCAGGTGGCCAAGAGGGCCAACAGCATTCTGGCTTGTATTGGGAATAGTGTGGCCAGCAGGAGTAGGGAAGTGATGGTGCCTCTGTACTCGGCACTGGTGAGGCCTCACCTCGAGTACTGTGTTCAGTTCTGGGCCCCTCTGTACAAGAGGGACATTGAGGTGCTGGAGCATGTCCAGAGGAGAGCTACCAGGCTGGTGAGGGGTCTGGAGACCAAGTCATATGAGGAGAGGCTGAGGGAGCTGGGGTTGTTTAGCCTGGAGAAGAGGAGGCTGAGGGGAGACCTCATTGCCCTCTACAACTACCTGAAAGGAGGTTGGAGAGAGGTGGGTGTTGGCCTCTTCTCCCAGGTGAATAATGACAGGACCAGAGGAAATGGTCTGAAGTTGCGGCAGGGGAGGTTTAGATTAGATATTAGGGAGAATTACTTTACTGAAAGAGTGGTCAGGCCTGCCCAGGGAGGTGGTTGAGTCACCATCCCTAGAGGTATTTAAGAAATGTCTAGATGTGGCACTTCAGGGCATGCTCTAGTGGCAGAGATTGTAGGCTGCTTGGTTGGACTCGATCTTAAGGGTCCTTTCCAACCATGAAGATTCTGTGAAAAAGACCCAAGTCCCTCAGCCTTTCTTCATGAGAGAGGTGTTCCAGTCCCCTAATCATCTTGGTAGCCCTTTGCTGCACCCTCTCCTGCAGTTCCTGGTCCTTCTTGAACTGGGGAGTCCAGAACTGGACACAGTACTCCAGGTGTGGCCTCACCAGGGCAGAGTAGAGGGGGAGGATGACCTCCCTCGACCTGCTGGCCACGCTCTTCTTGATGAACCCCAGGATGCCATTGGCCTTCTTGGCCATGAGGGCACCTTGCTGCCTCATGGTCATCCTGTTGTCCACCAGGACTCCCAGGTCTCTTTCCACAGAGCTGCTCTCCAGCAGGTCAGCCCCCAACCTGTACTGGTGCATGGGGTGATTCCTCCCCAGGTGCAGCACCCTACACTTGCCCTTATTGAATTTCATAAGGTTTCTCTCCACCCAACTCTCTAGCCTGTCCAGGTCTCTCTGTATGGTGGCACAGCCTTCTGGTGTGTCAGCCACCCCTCCCAGCTTTGTACCATCAGCAAACTTGCTGAGGGTGCACTCTATCCCTTCATCCAGGTCATTGATGAATATATTGAAGAGGACTGGACCCAGTACTGACCCCTTGGGGAACACCGCTCCTCACTGACCTCCAACTAGACTCTGTGCCCCTAATCACGACCCTCTGAGCTCTATCTTTCAACCAGTTTTCAATCCACCACACTTCCTAAGCTTCCCTATGAGGATGCTGTGGGAGACAGTTGTTGAATGCCTTGCTTAAGTCAAGGTAGACAATGTCCACTGCCCTCCCCTCATCTATCCATCCAGTCATGCCATCATAGAAGGCTATCAGATTAGTCAGACATGATTTCCCCTTGGTGAATCCATGTTGAGTACTTGTGATAGCTTTCTTTTCCTCCACATGCCTTGAGATGATGCCCAGAATGAGCTGTTCCATCATCTTTCCAGGGATGGAGGTGAGACTAACAGGTCTGTAGTTTCCTGGCTCCTCCTTCTTGCCTTTTTTGAAGGCTGGAGTGACATTGGCTTTCCTCCAGTCCTCAGGCACCTCACCTGTTCTCCAGGACCTTTCAAAGATGATGGAGAGTGGCCCAGCAATGACTTCCACCAGCTCCCTCAGCACTCTCAGGTGCATCCCATGGGGGCCCATGGACTTGTGGATATCCAGTTTACTTAATTGATCCCTCACTTGATCCTCCTCAAGTAAGGGGAAGTCTTTCTTTGTCCAGACTTTCCCTGTTACTTTCTCCAGAGTCTGGGACTCCTGAGGGCTGGGCTGAGCAGTAAAGACTGAAGCAAAGGCGGCATTCAGTAACTCCGCCTTCTCCCCATCCTCTGTCACCATGGCTCCTGTCTCACTCAACAGCAGGCCCACATTTTCTCTAGTTTTCCTTCTGCCTCTGATATGCTTGAAGAAACCCTTCCTGTTGAGCCTGACATCCCTTGCCAGGTTTAATTCCAAGGAGGCCTTGGCTTTCCTCATTTTATTCCTCCATACTCTGACAGTATTCTTGTACTCTTCCCAAGTGGTCAGTCCCTTCTTCCACTTGAGTTTTTTCTGAAGCTCCCTGCTCAGCCATGCATGTCTCCTGTGTCCCTTGCCTGATTTCTTGCTCTCAGGGATGCACCGATCCTGAGCTTGGAGAAAGTGCTATTTGAATACCAACCAGCTCTCTTGAGCCCCCCTGCCTTCCAGAGCCCTAGCTCACGGGATCTCTCCAAGCAGTTTCTTGAAGAGGTCAAAGTCAGCCCTCCTGAAGTCCAAGGTTGCAATCCTACTTGTTGTTGTTTTGTGCATATTACCCACAATCCTGAACTCTGTCTTCTCGTGATCATGAGCAGGCTGCAGAAGTTAGACTGTAGGGAGGACTAAGCCCCCAAGTAATCTTTCTTTATATGTGGGAGCAGGAGAGGATGGGAGTAAGCAGAAGGCATGGTACTTGGAATACAAGGGTTTGGGAAAGCTATGGTTAGGCACTGAGGGGGTATAGGGAGCTCCTGCTAGAAGCAAAAAGATCAAGATTCAGGGGGAGGGTGGGGGGTGTCATGTTAGGATGGCACTCAGAGTGAGGTTACACGTATGAATGCAGGCGGTCAAAGGGAAGGAGAGTCAAGGCAAACTACTGATAAGTAGGAGAACCCTTCTGAAAAGCTTGCAAACAACTGACTGAAGTGATAAGGACAAAAATCACAAGCAAATCAGGTTTCCACTGTTTGTAGAACACAGTACTGCTTGGATATTCATTACAGAAAAATGGGATTGTTTATATAGTGCCTAAAGATTACCAACCTTGTCTACCAAGGAATGCTATTAAACAGGTGGGAGGGAGGGGCCAAAAGCATTAGTGGAAAGCAGTTAACAAAACCACTATATTGTGACATTTGCTGCATAAGTTCGAAGATTTAAGTTCTGATGGGAGACAGAGACTGACTTACCAATCTTCCCAGCTCCAACAGAACTGAAAGTTACTCAGGTGGTGGGAAAACCAGTTAATAAACATTTTAAAAAAGAAAGCTCTATTAAATACCAGAATTGCAAAGAAAATCCCAACGAACTTACTAATTGACAAGTAGAATACATCTATAAGAAAATCTCAAAGATAAACCCAAACTCTCTAATCTGTAGTCATTAATGCATTAAATAGATATCAGTGTTGACTCATACAAAAAGACTGAATTGAGAGTCAAAAGCCAGTCTTTATGGATGAATGTGCAATCTGTCTTGTTCTGGTGCATATACAAGACTAATGACTTACTAAAATAAGCAGTGAAAAAAAAACTTACTGCAAGTCTACAGGTTTTCACATTTCTGCATGGTAATTTTAGTTCTACGTAATGCAGACCACTCAAACCACAGAAACGCCACTGCTCCTTTCCAGCTAGTCAACCTTCCCATAAACCTACTTCCAACCCTTTGGTTCCTCAGGCCAACAGGGAGGAGGAAGTAGTACATAACAGAAGGGAGTATGGAAGTGGAAGAGTTGTCATAGTTTTTATAGCTGCACTGTATAGCTAATCAGAGTAGTGATTTGAAGGAAAGAGTTTCTGGGGGAAGAAAGGCAAGCGGTCAGTCCGTCCCTTACCTTCTCTTCAGATGGCTCAAGTCTAGCGCCCCAAAAACATTTTGTACAGAATCAAACCGTTTATTCAAGGATTTTAGATGATCCTTTTCAAAAATGCATCAATATCCAATGCACAAGAAAAATGAAAAACATTTTCTGTTGTCCCCAAAATATATACTTACCTGTCTATACATGTAGTATTCATTGTATCCAAGTGCATGTAAAGCATTTCTGTGGCTTGTGCAAGCTGAAAGTTTCTTATTAAAGTTAACAGAGAAGCATCTGAAATTGTGAGTTACTCTCTCCATTTTTCAGAGATGATTTCATCAACTCTCTACTGACAGCTCCCTGTCTCTATATCATGACTTACCCCATTTTGAAAAGGCCACAGGAATAAATAAATAATGAAGCATGCAGTTTTCCCCAATAAGTAACGTCTATTCTCTAATCCAAGTCTGGTTTTCTTCCATTGCTTATAGTGAGACCATTAGCTGCTATTACTGGAATCCAGAATCCCCCCTATGAGACAACAAAAACTGTACACTAATTATATGAACGGACATCAACCTTGTTATGGATCACATTTTTATTCTCACAGTTTTAGCTTCATATGATCCTGTTGCTGCCTAATCAACAGACCATCTTTGCTCATCGTTAACAGCTCAAGAAAGTACATCCACACTGGCCTGATCAAAAGGCCATGGCCAGACAACCCTGATCCTTTGTTGCTGTATCCCTATTGATACTTACTGCAAGCAGGTCCCCACAATTTTAGGGATAGTCTTAGTGAGAGTTTAGACTACATGGTTAGAATCACTGGGTGGGTAATTTCAAGCAGTAGAATAAAAATTTAGGAATGGAATTACCAGTAGGTATGTCTGTCAGTCCTCCATTCTCAGTGACCGTAGCTCATTAGCCACAATCTAAACCTACTAAAACTAAATCTAAAAAGGGGCCAAATGCAACACTCAGAATTAGCTAGGAGCTGATACTTCCTTCTTCATCATTAGCTACTCTCTGACCTGAGGGATTATTATTGACTTTATTAATACTCCTAGTCCATTTCAGTGCAAACTCAAACAGGTTAATTCAAATTATCTACTACACTTTTCAGTGAAATGGACTAGGAGCACTCATACCACTGTTACAACAAAAGATTTAAGAAATTAATTTCCTTTTCCAGGTTTTAATGTGACTATAACCATGCCACAAGCTGCCCTAATGTAAACACAGGGCTCAGAATCATGCAAGTTATTTATTCTGTCCCTTGGCTATAAGAGGGCTCCTCAAAAAGATCTGCAGAGGAATCAGAACAAGGTTCCTCAGTTTGCCTGGTCTGCAAGCTAAAGAACAGGCTTAGATGTGAATGCAGGCTTTACTTATGACTGTTGAGTTGTGTTATTCCTTCATGTGAGCAGTGTTATTGGCAAAGTTTCATGCAGCTAAATAGGGAAAGAAGGAAAATTTATTACTGCTGACATTTACTGCTATTCCATCCTGTACAGAACAAAAGAAAAAAATACTCCATTTTAAAAAGGCTCTTTAGCAGCATGAAAAGGATACAACTTGTGGTAAAGAGCCAGGCTGGAGTTTGCACAGTTCAATGAGGAGTGCTGTGTACATAACCTCAATGTGTGGTGGAGATGGAAGCTGAAACAATTCTGCAAATATTACCTACGTGGGAGAAAAGCACAGAATCAAAGCACAGTCAGACTCAGCCTGCACAGTCCTGAACTTGAGAACAGCAATGCACACGTTCAGCAATTATATACCAAAACAAGGCCCATTTTATTCTGTCAAACTCACATTCTGGGAATAAGAGAGGAACTTCAAAAGATAGTGCAAACTCTTCACCATACTAATATAAGCCTCCTTAATTACCCTTATCATTTTAGACTAATGCCATGCAAAAGACTAGCATTATGCAACAATTCTGTTATGTCTAGTAAATACAACGAACAGTGTAGAAGTGTGCACTGAGTTATAGCATGAGCTAATGCAATATTATAGCGGAATCTGAGGAAGGAAGGAAGGAAGGAAGGAAGCAAGCTAGCTGAATTCATCTGCTCCTGATCTAGGAAAGTATTAAATGAAAGATACACATTTAACAGGAAAAAACAGCTGCATGAGTGACATCTGTCCCTTTCTTATAGCACTGTGTTTACTTTACTCCTACCTAAAAAGTTATATAAAGGTATTTGCATGTCTTAGGCAAAAAACGGCTCCTATCCTCAGGATACAAAACAGAAAAACATTAAAAAAAAAAAAAGGAAGAAGATAAGGACTGATCTACTTGAGACATTACATTGGACCATGTTTTTGAAATTCATCAAATGTTCATTATCAGATGTTCAGATACAAATTTCAAACTGGCATATCATACTTGGGGGGGGGAAATCACCTGGCTACCTGGAAGATTGGGGCACTGATGACACTGACTCTGTAAAGCTTAAGTTCTAAGTTAAGTGCTAAGTTCTTATGTTGTTTTGACAGACACCAATAATACCAACACATACATCTATGTGGAGATATTAAGAAAAGGGGGCCACACTTCAGAGCGTTTCACACAGACTACAGAGTAGTATGGAGAATTCTGAACTCAGCCTTATGAACTTTAAAGGCATGAGGTCCCACAGGTGATTAATCCTTTCAGTCACCACTACAAGTGGGTTTATTGAAAAGGGATAGAGTGCTTTCAGTTTATATTTACTTCTGCCTTGAAAATAAAGAAAAGTGTTGTTTTAACATTTAGAAAATATTAGTTAGGCTAAATTATATCTATTGCTCTATGTCCATCTGCAAATCAAGGGAAGTCTCTTAGAGATGTTTATTATATTGTAGTTGAAGGCAACATATTATCAACTTCATAGAATCATAGAATGTGTTGGGTTGGAAGGGACCTTTAAAGGTCATCTAGTCCAACCCCCCTGCAGTAAACAGGGACATCTTTAACTAGATCAGATTGCTCAGAGCCTCATCAAGCCTGACCTTGAATGTCTCCAGGGATGGGGCCTCCACCACCTCTCTGGGCAACCTGTTCCAGTGCCTCACCACCCTCATTGTAAAGAGCTTCTTCCTAATGTCTCATCTAAACCTACCCTGCTCTGGTTTATAACCATTGCCCCTCGCCCTACTGCTACATGCCCTTGCAAACAGTCCCTCCCCAGCTTTCTTGTAGGACCCCTTCAGGTACTGGAAGGCTGCTATAAGGTCTCCCTGGAGCCTTCTCTTCTCCAGGCTGAACAACCCCAACTCTCTCAGCCTTTCCTCATAGGAGTACTCCTAAAAAGTTATATAAAGGTATTTGCATGTCTGTTAGGCAAAAAACGGCTCCTATCCTCAGGATACAAACCAGAAAAACTCCAGGAGCAGAGGGGCAGAATCACCTCCCTCGATCTGCTGGCCACGCTTCTTTTGATGCAGCCCAGGATGCAATTTGCCTTCTGGGCTGCAAGTGCACATTGTTGGCTCATGTCCAGCTTTTCATCCACCAGTACCCCCAAGTCCTTTTCCTCAGGGCTGCTCTCTATCACGTCATCCCCCAGCCTGTATTGATAATGAGGATTGTCCTGACCCAAGTGCAGGACCTTGCACGTGGCCTTGTTGAACTTCATGAGGTTTGCACGGGCCCACCTCTCTAGCTTGTCCAGGTCCCTCTGGATGGCAACCCGTCCCTCTGGCCTGTCAACCACACCACTCAGCTTGGTGTCATCTGCAAACTTGCTGAGGGTGCACTTGATCCCACTGTCTATATCATTGATGAAGATATTGAACAGCAGTGGTCCAAGTACGGATCCCTGAGGGACACCACTTGTCACCCCTCTCCATCTGGACATCGAGCCATTGACCTCTGGATGCCAGTTCCTTATCCACCGAACAGTCCACCCATCAAATCCGTATCTCCAACTTAGAGAGAAGGATGTTGTGGGGGACCGTGTCAAAGGCCTACATACGAACCTGGAAAGATGAACCGCTGAAAGAAAGGTGGAGAGGACCTTATATTGTGCTGCTAAAGACCTACGCTGAAGTAAGGCTAAATGGGATCAACTCTTGAATCCATTACACCAGAGTAAAGAAGGCACCAGAGTGAGATCAGGACAAACGGACCTCTACACCAACAGGAGAGCTTAAACTCCGAATAACCAGAGACTCTCGATGAACTCTGGGAGCCAGGACTTGCCTAAGTGGCAGGTTGGGAATACTTATTCTGTTACCTCATATATTGTTAACCTTACATTATTAGAAAGTGTTTTTAGTCTAACATTGTTAAAATGAAAGTTGTATGTGTGACATTGATTAGTTTAGCATTTACTACTTGTGAAGGGAATCTAATTTTACAACTCATCCAGTCGTTCGGGAGAATCCACAACAGTAGCAGTATAACTGCTTGCCTTCCATTACCAAAATCTGCTGAGAACCCCCTAGATTGGGAAATCTTAACATTAGATCTGAATTGAACTTTTGAGGCCACAGTAAGTAACGAAACCGGACTTCTCGCACTCAAATTGATAGATGAAGCAGTAGGGTGGGTAATTGAATTAGGAAAATAGCATAAGAATTACAGGGAGAACATTTGCTGGGATGTAGGATGGGAATGCCCCGGACCCTGTACATCGTCATCGCTTAAAAATACGTGCTGGAATGTACAAACTGCATCTTCTGCGCCTTGCCAACAATTTACCACAGATTTGGCCTAGGTTAGAAGGCAGCGAGTGACATTATATGCAAAGTACCCCCTGGTGTATTGAATGGACTGGAGAGGAGGAATTGAAGGACGCGAATATCCAATCATTAAACATAGCAAAGGCAAGGAACAGAAAAACCCAAAATGCTAAATGGAATTGTACACAAGTCTTTAATTGTTCTACAACTGATTTTGGAATCCAACGATTGGGTCCGGTGGCCAGAGCCTTATGATTAGGGTGCCTTTGTAGAAACTATGCCACTTGTATATATGATACTTGGACTGGCACCATGATATGAAAGGAGTCTGTTAATTGTAATGAGAAAGCAATGCTTTCCATGGGTCATGCTGTCTGGGTTAGTAGTGATGGAACTTGGACTACCCAATTACCCTTAGAAGGAAAAGTGCATCAACATACTTTGGGTATGTTAACCTTGTGTCCCTTATGGAGACAAAGACCCTTGGATACCCAACTGGGGGGAAATTAAAGCGAAATGAAATAGACTCCTGGCGACATCCAACCACTGCAATTAAGGTAGGATGGACCTTAGAAGCTATCTTTGACCCCGCTTTGGGATAACAAGATTACTGTATCTATTTGGTCTTCCCATTGTGGCTATAACAGCTCTGTTCACAGAAAGATGGAAGTTTTGATTAAGCAAGGGCAATCTCACTGTAAAACTAAAGAATCATCAAGGTATAAAGCATGCAGGAGTGAGTATAGGTCATACTGGTAGAGGAGTGGTGTTGGAGAAATACTAAAAGTAAAGGTACAATTAACCACTGTAAAATAGTTAAAAAGATGTGGCCTGGAGAAAGAACAGGAGGATACCACAAATTAGGCAAAATAAGGGAATACCAAGATAAACTCAAGGGGAACAGAACTGCTAACAAGGCCAAAGAAGAAGTCATTTGAAGTATGAGTGAACTATCCTAATTAACAGAGTAAAAACCCCGCCCTCGGTAGGGAAAGACCCTTACTAACAAAAGCTCCCTCCTCATGGAGCATGCATAGTAAAAAGAGAGGACGCTGTGACTTTAAGTGGAGACAAGGCACAGCAAGAACCAATGGGAATGAGGATGACTAAGTGTAACTGTAGAAAGTACTGATAACTGTTGCTTAACTGTTGCTGGAAAACATATAAATGCTTACCGTGTGCCAACCCAAGGCATGCTAGCTTTGTGGATGAACCACCAAGCGCTCATCTCTGCACAGAAATGAAATAAACAAATATCTCGCCTCTGTGTATATATCAGCTTCTTGCACAACGGGTTAAAAGAACCCAGATTTAGGACAACAGTGGTGTTGCATGTTAAAGGAGCACAGATGCAAATCAGATCAACAAGCTAAACATGTAAATAATTAACAGAACCCTGATGGATTGAAATTCCAGGCCTAAACAGAGAAAAGGCATAGTATTTGACTACATGACTGACTGTGACAGCAACACAGGCTATAACATGCTGAGTAAAAAATACATTACTGCATTTTTTCATTTTACGTACTTAGCTTCAAAAAAGGGTGTTATGAATAGAAGCTAAAAGGGGCAGCTAAAAAGTTCCATTTTTGAGGGTGGCAAAGAGACTGTTTAAAGTTACTGTGCAGCAAATGCATGCTATTTACTGAGCGAGAGACTTGCAAAGAGGCAAAAAGGAAATCAGATGTGCTAAACAGTAGTACAAAAGAGGTTAGCAAAAGGAATCCTGAAAGCTGAAGTTGTTGGCATGTCTTCACCTAGACACAAGTGATTACCCACCAAAGAGTTCAAGGAACTTGAGAATGAAATAGTGTCGTGGTTTAGCCTCAGACGGCAACAAAGAACCACATGCCGCTCGCACGTGCCTTCCTAATACAGGAAGAATCGTAAGAAAAGGCAAGACTCTTGGGTTGAGACAAAGGCAGTTTAACAGGACAGCAAAGGGAACAGGCAAACAACAACGCGGATAGGGGAATATACAAACGCGATTACGGAACCACCGCTCCCCTCCGCTCGCCGGCCAGACCGGGGACGCCCCAGCCCGCTTTTAAGCAGCAACTTCCTGCCCCCTCCCCCGGCAGCTCAGGGTGGGCGTGGCTCACATGGCATGGAATACCAGGAAAAATTAACCCTATCCCCACCGGAACCAGGACATTATCCACCCCTTATTCCATACCATCTATGCCATGCCCAGCAGGTTCCAATGAATTGCCACCACTTTCCCCTGTTATATATATATATATACACACATATAATGCCCTTAGTTTATGGGTCATCCCTCCAAAGTGTCCGTTGAGTTCTTTTAATCCATGGCTTTGGGCTCCATCTGTTAGAACAGTCTCTCAGGGCAGGTGAGATGCTGGGTGGTGCTGGTCTGTTGCATGCTGTATTTTTTCGGAGATTGTGACTGGTGCACCTGGTGTGGCTCATGCACGCAGTCCATGGGCTGAAGATGTAGATCTTGAGGAAACTGCTGGGCGCCAGCTGCTGAGATCAGTTCTTATCCCATCATCCCTGTGCCTTACTTGTAGTACAACTGATAGCAATTATAGCAATGAGGACATACAGTGACAGTGTTACTTAGCAATTAACAGCACACAATCTGATTCATTGGCTATTCTCGCCCAAAATCAGATCCCCATGAGGTACACATCGGACTTCCCCATCCTGCCGCATCACCCACCAAGTGCACCCAGGTCCTTGGGCAAAAGCAATCCCACAGATGGGTTTGCCTTTGCCTGAGGCAGGACTAACCCAGACTGTCTTCCCTAGCATATTCTTCATGTGCACTACGGGGACTTTATCCCCTTCTACAGTACGTGGAAGTTTTGATTGGGCAGGGCCAGCCCGATTGTTAGATCCCCTGGTGTTAACTAGCCAGGTAGCTTTTGCTAAATGTGTATCCCAGTGTTTTAAAGTCCCACCACCCATTGCTCTCAGTGTAGTTTTTAACAGTCCATTGTATCGTTCTATCTTCCCAGAGGCTGGTGCGTGATAGGGGATGTGGTATACCCACTCGATACCATGCTCTTTGGCCCAGGTGTCTATGAGGCTGTTTCGGAAATGAGTCCCGTTGTCCGACTCAATTCTCTCTGGGGTGCCATGTCGCCACAGGACTTGCTTTTCAAGGCCCAGGATAGTGTTCCGGGCAGTGGCATGGGGCACAGGGTATGTTTCCAGCCATCCAGTGGTTGCTTCCACCATTGTGAGCACATAGCGCTTGCCTTGACGGGTTTGTGGCAGTGTGATATAATCAATCTGCCAGGCCTCCCCATATTTGTATTTCAGCCATCGCCCTCCATACCAAAGAGGCTTCAAACGCTTGGCTTGCTGGATTGCAGTGCATGTCTCACATTCATGGATGACCTGTGCAATAGTGTCCATGGTCAAGTCCACCCCTCGGTCACGAGCCCATCTATATGTCGCATCTCTCCCTTGATGGCCTGAGGAGTCATGGGCCCACCGAGCTATGAATAGTTCACCCTTATGTTGCCAGTCCAGATCCACCTGAGCCACTTCAATCCTAGCGGCCCGATCCACCTGCTGGTTGTTCTGATGTTCCTCCGTGGCCCGATTCTTCGGTACGTGGGCATCTACATGGCGTACTTTCACAACCAGATTCTCTATCCGGGCAGCAATATCTTGCCATAGGTCAGCAGCCCAGATGGGTTTGCCTCTGCGCTGCCAGTTGCCCTGCTTCCACTGCTGTAACCACCCCCACAGAGCATTTGCCACCATCCATGAGTCAGTGTAGAGATAAAGTACTGGCCATTTTTCTCGCTCAGCAATGTCCAAAGCCAGCTGAATAGCCTTCACCTCTGCAAACTGGCTCGATTCACCCTGTCCCTCACTGGCTTCTGCAACCCGTCGTGTAGGACTCCACACAGCAGCCTTCCACTTTCGATGCTTTCCCACAATACGGCAGGACCCATCAGTGAACAGGGCATATTTCTTCTCATTTTCTGGCAGTTTATTATATGGTGGGGCCTCTTCTGCACGCGTCACCTCCTCCTCTGTTGACATTCTGAAATCCTTGCCTTCTGGCCAGTCCATGATCACTTCCAGAATTCCTGGGCGACTGGGGTTTCCCATTCGAGTTCACTGTGTGATCAGTGCAATCCACTTACTCCATGTAGCATCGGTTGCATGATGTGTGGTGGGGACCCTTGCTTTGAACATCCAACCCAGCACCGGCAGTCGAGGTGCTAAGAGGAGCTGGGCTTCTGTACCAACTACTTCCGAAGCAGCTCGAACCCCTTCATATGCTGCCAAGATCTCTTTTTCTGTTGGAGTGTAGCGGGCTTCGGATCCTCTGTATCCTCGACTCCAAAACCCTAGGGGTCGACCTCGAGTCTCCCCTGGTGCTTTCTGCCAGAGGCTCCAGGTAGGGCCGTTCTCCCCGGCTGCGGTGTAGAGCACATTTTTAACATCTTGTCCTGCCCGGACTGGCCCCAGGGCCACTGCATGGACTATTTCCTGTTTGATTTGTTCAAAAGCTTGTCGTTGCTCAGGACCCCATTTAAAATCATTCTTCTTCCGGGTTACTTGATACAGAGGGCTTGCAATTTGACTGTAATCTGGGATATGCATTCTCCAAAACCCCACAATGCCTAAGAAAGCTTGTGTTTCCTTTTTACTAGTTGGTGGAGACATAGCTGCTATTTTGTTGATCACATCCATTGGGATCTGATGGCATCCATCTTGCCATTTTATTCCTAAAAACTGGATCTCCTGCGCAGGTCCCTTGACCTTACTTCGTTTTATGGCAAAACCAGCGTTCAGAAGGATTTGGACTATTTTACTCCCTTTCTCAAAAACTTCTTCTGCTGTGTTTCCCCATACAATGATGTCATCAATGTACTGCAGATGTTCTGGAGCTTCACCCTGTTCCAGTGCAGTCTGGATCAGTCCATGGCAAATGGTGGGGCTGTGTTTCCACCCCTGGGGCAGTCGATTCCAGGTGTATTGGACGCCCCTCCAAGTGAAAGCAAACTGTGGCCTGCACTCTGCTGCCAAAGGGATTGAGAAGAATGCATTCGCTATATCAATCGTGGCATACCACTTGGCTGCCTTGGACTCCAGTTCGTACTGGAGTTCTAGCATGTCCGGCACGGCAGCACTCAGCGGTGGCGTAACTTCATTCAGACCACGATAGTCTACAGTTAGCCTCCACTCTCCATTAGATTTTCGCACCGGCCATATGGGACTGTTAAAGGGTGAGCAAGTCTTGCTGATCACTCCTTGAACCTCTAGTTGACGAATCAGCTCATGGATGGGAATCAGAGAGTCTCGGTTAGTGCGATACTGCCGCCGATGCACCGTTGTGGTAGCAATCGGCACCTGTTGTTCTTTGACCCTCAACAACCCCACAACAGAAGAATCCTCCGAGAGACCAGGCAAGGCAGACAACTGTTTAACTTCCTCTGTCTCCAAAGCAGCTATGCCAAAGGCCCAGCGGTACCCTTTTGGGTCCTTAAAATACCCTCTCCTGAGGTAATCTATACCAAGGATGCATGGAGCCTCTGGGCCAGTCACAATGGGATGCTTTTGCCACTCATTCCCAGTTAGGCTCACTTCTGCCTCCAGTACAGTCAACTCTTGGGATCCCCCTGTCACCCCAGAAATACAAATGGGTTCTGACCCTCTATAGCTTGATGGTATTAAAGTACACTGCGCACCCGTGTCCACTAGAGCCTTATACTCCTGTGGGTCTGATGTGCCAGGCCATCGAATCCACGCAGTCCAATAAACCCGGTTGTCCCTTTCCTCCACCTGGCCGGAGGCAGGGCCCCCCTAATCCTGGTCATAGTATCCATTACTCACTTCTTGCATAAATGACTTGGAAGTTCCTTCAGGAGGATCAGAAGCAAGATCAGGCCTTCTGCTTTGTCTGGGGAACGGCCCCCTGGAAACTGGGGCGGCACTTTTCCTGGAGGGATCCCCTTTTGTGGTTGTCCTTCCTTGCAACTCCTGTACCCGTGTCCGCAGGATCGAAGTAGGTTGTCCATCCCACTTCCTCATGTCCTCTCCATGGTCCCGCAGCTAGAACCACAGGGTGCCTCGTGGTGTGTACCCTCTGTACTCTCTCTCTTGAGTGGGGAAATGCCTGCTTCTAATAGCTGAGATGCTGGCCCGTGCAGGTGGGGAGTAGGACATATTCTCTTCAAGTTGCTGGACCTTCCAGGACAGTTTCTCCACAGCTGAGACAAGGGGGGAAGAGAGACTTTCTTCATATCGCCGGAGCCGGCCAGCTACCTCATCCACCGTTGGTCCCTCTTCACCTTTCCATTCCATTACTGCCAGTGAGTTGGCATATAATGATGGTGCGCTCCGTACAAACTTCCGCCACATGGGCCTTGTGCATCGCACCTCATCAGGGTCTGTGGGTAAGTCTGCATTGTCCAAGTCATAATAAATCATCTCCCGCATGGATAATTCTCTCAGGTACTGGATACCTCTTTCCATGGTAGTCCACTTGCTTGGCTGACATACAACATCCTCACTGAAGGGGTACCTCTCCCTCACACCTAACAGGAGTCGTTTCCAGAGGCTGAGGGCTTGGGTCTTTTTCCCAATCGCCTTGTCAATGCCGCCTTCCCTAGACAGGGATCCCAGCTGCCTGGCCTCCCTACCCTCTAATTCCAGGCTACTGGCCCCGTTATCCCAGCACCGGAGCAGCCAGGTGACAATGTGCTCGCCTGAAAGTCGGCTGAAATCTTTTCGCATATCCCGCAGCTCACTCAAGGATAGGGATCGAGTAATTATCTCTGGTTCTGCCTCTTCCTCCTGCTCTCGTGATGACCCTGGTTCATCATCATCTCTTACTAAGCGAACTGATTTCTTTGTGTACTTCTTCTTCTGTATGGGGGCAACTGATACTGGCACGGGTTGGTTCCCTGGTTCAGTGGCAGTGGCTGCTATGGGGGTTGGAGTAACTGCAGTGTCTACCACAGGGGTTGCAGTAGCCGCAGTGTCTGTCGCAAGGATTGCAGTAGCCACAGGGGCTGCCGCAGGGGCCGCAGCAGCCGCAGGGGCCGCCGCAGGGGCTGCAGCAGCCGCAGTGGCTGCTGGTCTGGTTTCCATCTCTTCCCCCTGAGGGTGCTGCATAATTCTGAGCAGTGCCTGGTAGATACTGGCCAGGGCCCAGCACAGCGCGGTGAGTTGTGCCTCTCTAGAATAGCCACAGCATTTTCCCTTCAAATATTCTACCACTTTATCAGGGTCCTGTAATTGTTCAGGGGTGAAGTCCCAGACCATTGGAGGTGAGTAGTTCTCTAGGTACCTGCCCATGCTCTCCCACATGCCATGCCACCCCTGACTATCCAACCTCGGAGCAGATCTCCGGGTGGTAGTCTTAAATAGTCGCTTAACCCTAAACAAGACCTGGAACGTATTCAGGAGACATAGCACTAGGAACACGCTGGTTTGAGTATCCCAAGGATATTCAAAATTCTCAAAAGCTGTCATACCTGACCCGAAGGAGAAAAGGGAGGCAAAAGGGCTGGGGAAATTATTAACAAATTCTGAGAGATGGTGTCCAATGTACGGACAGGACAGCAAAACCACATAAACACCCCAAAATAGCCGTCTGAACAGTGATGTTATCATATCATAAACAGATATCGCACAGGACAGCAGAATGACAATCCTCATCCCTCTTCCAGACATGGTAAACAGCATCGCAGGGAGTACATAAGCCATATAGGAATTTATGTAACACAGCCATGAGAACAAACCAAGCAACATGATGACCAGTGACTATTTACCTAATAAAATAAATGCATACAAAAAAAAAAAACCAAAACCGTTTTTTTTCCACGTTCTAGTTGGATTCTGTTGTTATCTCAACCCTTCGAGCCCCACGTTGGGCGCCAAAAAGGACTGTCGTGGTTTAGCCTCAGACGGCAACAAAGAACCACGTGCCGCTCGCTCGCGCCTTCCTAATACAGGAAGAATCGTAAGAAAAGGCAAGACTCTTGGGTTGAGACAAAGGCAGTTTAACAGGACAGCAAAGGGAACAGGCAAACAACAACACGGATAGGGGAATATACAAACGCGATTACGGAACCGCTGCTCCCCACCGCTCACCGGCCGGACCCAGGACGCCCCAGCCCGCTTTTAAGCAGCAACTTCCTGCCCCCTCCCCCGGCAGCTCAGGGTGGGCGTGGCTCACATGGCATGGAATACCAGGAAAAATTAACCCTATCCCCACCGGAACCAGGAGAAATAGCTGACCTATTAATTGGGGTGCATATCCTCTCATTCAAAAATCAACCCGATATCTAATCAACTAAGATGGTTAGACTTTTGTAAAGTCAGGCCTCTCAAACTTATTGGAGCTCTCTGATGAAGTCAACAATCGTGTGTAGATGTGGAAACAAGGCTGACAGCCTAGCTGGCTCTTCAAAAGGTTTTCATGTAAACTAAGCAACCATAATATAAGAGGGGAAGTCCTTACACAGATAAATATCTAGTTAAAAGATAAGTGATCAGTTCTCGCAGCAGAGGAGGGTCACCAGCAGAATCCCACAGGAATCTATCCAGGGACCTATGCTGTTCAGCAGATCCATAAATTATCTGGAAAAGGAGCAGGCATTGGATATGAAAAAGCTTCCATATGCTACTTTTAAATAACTTGGTAACAACAAGGGCCATCCATGAAAAATTGCAGATAAAAAAAACCTTGAGAAACTTGGTGTCGGGGTGGTAAAGCAGAAGATAACTATAAAATGACTGGTTGACTTTTGCCTACAGATGGGAAAAATAGACCAGCTTCACATATGAAGTGGTGAGCACTGAACTGCCCCCTCTATTGTTCAGGAATGTAAGGTAGGATGGGCCTTAGAAGTTATCTTCAGCCCCCAAATTGCTTCCTTTCAAAATCGAATGTGGTTACATAATCTGACAGGACAGGTGGAATTATTAGCAAATGCAGCCAAAGCTGGATTACAAGATTTAAATACTCAATTACAAGCAACTTCAAAAATGGCTTTACAGAATAAGTTGGCCTTAGATTTGATATTATTACATGAACACAGGGTGTGTGGATACTTAAACCTGAAGAAGAAGGATTCTTGCATCCACATACCCAATGTGACTGAACATCTGCATCAGCAAATAGACAAAATACAGCAAGTGGCAGAATTCAGTAGAGACATTAAGGCCTCCATGGAAGGAGGATGGTTAAACAAGATGTTACAAGGTTTTGGATTCTCTCTTACTGGATGGTTAGCTAGTTTGCTTCAAACCATGGTTGCAATTGTAATCGTAATAAGCGTGATTTGCATTGCTTTTAGTTGTACTAAGAAATTGATTGTACAAGTTACTGTTGGAAACTACGTAATGTTAATGAAAAGAAATAGGGAGACATATGAGAACTATAGAAACAAGTCTCAGTCTCAAAGGGGGGAATGATGTACTTTAAAAAAGTAGAATGTACTTTTAAAAGGTAGAATGTATTTTAGGAGGTAGAATCTCTCACTAAGCAAGAGCAAAGAGCTGTAAAAAGGTTACAAGGCCTTGTGAAACTGGACACTTGGTATGAACAATACATGCCTTGCTAATTAATATACCCTTGAAGAAGAACAGAAGGCTGATAACAAGGGAACATCGCTCCACAGGAGGCGCCAAAACCGGCTGAAAACCAGACAGCTGCTGGATGAAGCATAAAGTCAACAAAGATCTGCAGTAACTGTGGGAAACGTAAAGGTGGCAGTGGGAAATCGCAACCACCAACTCAATTAGAGACCGAACAGAACTACCTCCCCCATGGTACTGCCACGGTATTGGAGCATGCGCACATCAATTAAAGGACCTTGTAGCTCTAAATGAAAGCGAGAGACTGTACTAACCAATAGAAATTGGTAAGATAAGGTACTAATCAATAATTATAATTAAGGGTGTGTATTTCTGTGTTTTGAACTGTATAAATATTCTGAGGAGTTTGTAGGCCGGTGTGCTAGCTTTGTGGATTATCACCTAGCACCCATCTCTGCAGAAATGATTTCAATAAACACCTCTACTCTGTGTGTATATTGGTGTCTTGCACTCCAGGTAAACCACCCCACTTTGGGACAACAAGGTTGCCCAGAGAAGTTTTGGATGCTCCATCCCTGGAAGTGTTCAAGGCCAGGTTGGATGGGGCTTTGAGCAACCTGGTCTAGTGGAAGGTGTCCCTGCCCATGGCTGGGGCATTGGAACTAGATGATCTTTAAGGTCCCTTCCAACCCAAACTATTCTATGATTCTATGATCTGTTTTGAGGCACTTTTCCAAAGCATTTTTAGCTCAAGTCTGTAACCATGTAGCCCTCTAATACAGTATTGCTATTGCTAATAACAGGCCCTAAGCTTTATACTGAGTTTGCAAAGCCTCGGGATAGGTGTGTCAGGCCTCCTGTGTCTGAAATTTTCTTGACCTGGCTACAGCTTTGTTTTACTTAGTTTAGCTGTGACAGACATTTCTCTACTTGACCATGTGTCTATGACCAAGTTGCTTTACTTTTATCTGTATGTGATACAACCATAGTTTTATATAGACAGCAGTAAGAAGTGGTTGTTCTAGGTAGAATGAGATATTTACAACTAACACAATAATGTAGAGAAATATAGGCCTGGTATGACAGCAGAGGCCTCCCAGACATGGAGACAAGAGGATGCAGCGTAGAGGTATATGTGCATAGGATGAGAAAACACGGGGCACACACTGTCACTGGAGATCCCACAGCTCTAAACAACTCACCCATCATCACTTAAAAAACCTTCAGACCTGGAGGTGGACTGTGGAATAAGTACTAAATTGGCTAAAAAATACAAAAGTACAGCACTGTTCACACATTAAGGAAAAGTATAAAATCAAGAGGCTTCTGAGGTAGAAAACAGCCGCAGCTGGCATGAAGGACACAACATCTGTGGTTCCCTGATAAGCTACATAAGGTACGGGACAGGATGCAATTATTCCACGGCTTTACCTTATGATGTATAGCGGATACAGGAATGGGATGATACCATGAAACAGATAAGCTGCCAATTAGCTGCCCACTAGATGCTCAGAGCCAACTTTTTGTCAAATTTTGATGAAATGCTGTCCTTTGTGCGAACTTTGCTCATTATTATGTCATTATAATACCAAAACACACCTCCATCCCGAAGGCTACCCGCCTCCAAGGTGCGACCACTCCTTCTTGAGTCTGTGCCCTGAATTTCTCATAAACTATACCTTTAATTGTGAAGCGAGAGAAATTTACACCAATCGTGATAAAAGTATGTATGACTAAAGTCACTCAAACTCCACCTTGAAGATAACAAATAGTATAAAAATAGCCCGAGAGAGGGGGGATACCCAGGGAAGACACCATCTCAAAGAATTACATCACTGACTTCTGGGATCAGTCGACGGGCTGAGCCTCTCTTCCCCCCTCATAGGGACGCCTTTGGGTAAGACTTAGATTATACCGAGTGCTTTCTCAGGAAACTTAGAAATCTCTCTAGAGACTCTCTTTGCTACATTTAGAGCCAGGCTGTATCGTTTATAACTTTGTCATGCGTTTTGTATATGTAACAATACTTCCATTTGCACGTGCTTTGCAGACAGTGTATTTATCACCGGCAATCCTAAGAACCTATATATCTGTTGTTTAAATAAACTGCACTTTTTTAAGTAGCTAGTCGTTTTGGTTTCTCACTGAACGTGACCAAAGACTCGAGAGTGGCCGTGCTAGTTCATGAGCACGACTAGACTGAAGGTGCAGTCCACTATTAGTGTATCCAAATCGTAATAGTTTAATACATATTAAACGCGATTGGACTGATAGTGCTGAATTGGGCATCACTCAGAATTTAAACCTAGCCGTACCTAGCCTCCCACCTAGGTGAGGAGTGTTAGAATGCAAGGGGGTTTATTTTCTGCCAAAACCGCTTTGCCTCTTTTCACGCAATAGAATTTTTGGCGTAGTCGGCAGGATTGCCATGGATAAACTGCTGCAAAAATATGATTGTGCCCCTTCCCAGGCTGGGAAGGAGTGGGCCCATAAATTTTGGAAGGATGAAGAGAAAGTGGTGGAACGTATTGAAGAGTGTCGGGCTTCACAGAAGCTCAGAGTGGGGAAAGGCAGAGGTGTGATTTGTGCGGCGTTAGGCGCCTGTTTATCTTGTGCACAACAAGAAGCTAGGGAAACCCCTGCTCCTAATCTGATTTCAGCTGTAGAATATGCAACCCTGAATTCGGAGAATGAGGTGTTGAAGTCATCACTAGCCTTTCAAAAGGAGACGGGAGAAAAATTAAGAACTCAAGTTGATAAGCTTGTGAGTGAGAATGAATGTTTAGGAAACCGGAATGCTCGACTTGGGAGTGAAAATCTCCAACTTAAAGGTGAAAATCACCAACTTAAAATGTTATTGGAAAGGGTGACTGGGCTCTTAGATAAAATGCAGCCCTCGACCCAAGTCCAACAAATTCGTAAGTTAATGTGTTATCCAAATTCCAGAACCCAGACTGGAGATTTTTGGTCTAATAGTGAAGATGAGGAAGAAGATGAGGAGGGAAGGACTTTTACTGTGAAATCTCGAGTCTTTCCTTTACGACCTCTGATTAAAACTGAAACCACAGTTGATGAGGATTGTAATAAATAGAATCATGTTTGTTAATCAAATCAGGCTTTCTTAAAGGCTGGTGAAAAATTACAATGTTTCGACTCTTCACATACTTAAATCGCAGGCATCCAGTGTGCTATCTGGTGCACTTTGACACCTCAAGGCCTAAGTCACAGGCATCCGGTGTGCTGTCTGGGGCGCTTTGACACCTCAAGGCCTAAATCACAGGCATCTGGTGTGCTTTAACACTTCAAAGGGAAGAGCTGAATTGTGCGATAAGCTGAAAAGAGTCTCCCCAAGGACACTGATAAAGATGAGGAGCCTTCAGCCTCACGACCACCAGGAGGCGGGACAAGACCGACCCCCTAGCAACACGTCGCTCAGACACAGAATATACCAGGATTGACACATATACGGGAACCAGAAGAGTATATAATCAGCTACTTTCGGGAAGCGGGTGTGCGCCGTTGGCGGAGCAAAGACTCCCCGGCCGCCCAGCGCTGTTTTGCTTGCTGCTGCTTGCTTAATAAACTAATTTGATTAATTGGACTGGTTCCTGTCAATTATTGGGCCGCAATCTATAACAAGGATGATGATGAAGTCCGCAACACTGTGCGTACTATTCCGTGGACACCAACAGAGTTAGCGAAAATAAGGGAAAAATATTTGAGGCGGCCTGAAGAATCAGCTGTTGAGTATGTGTGGCGAGTTTCTTCTGAAGGAGGAGATAGAATTATGTTGAGTGAGGAAGAAGCAGGAGACTCTTGGGGACCAGGAGTGTTTTTAACTACAATGGATGGGGATCATAATTATTCCCTAACCGCTCGAGCAGCCTTTTGGGCAGGTGGTATGGATCCGCGAGAGAGGGGAGAGCCATTAGAGATTAGAGCTACAGGCTACTCTGAACTGTTTGCGGCGATATGGAAAGCAGCTTGTCTGCAAGCCATGTATGACAGAGAGGAATTTCGGAAATCCCCAGTGTCAGCTGCTATCGACCCCGATCGATTAGCCCCTCTCATCCATGGTCTTCCCGATTGCCTGAAGCCATTCGTTGTTCGTACTCAAGATCGCATACGAGAGGCTCGGGATGCTCATGGGCGGGGCCGGCATCGCTACATGCCCACCTGGAATGAATATGTACAGGAAATAGACCAATATGGGCGCCGAATGGGCTGGGCCAGCCTAACTAGTGAGAAATCCTCTGAACACCCCCGAAAGGTTTGCCAAGTCCAAACTCACACTCAAAAGCCCAAACCGGTGGAAAGGTTTAAGCCTGATAAGGACCGGAACGAGTTGTGGCGTAAAGCCCTACAATTAGGGGTACCCCGACAATTCTTGCACGGTGTCCCTATGGGAGATCTCCGTACACTGGTCCAATCTCTAACTAGAAAGAATAATTCAGATGGGGAGAAAAGTCTAACCAGAGAATCCCCAAGCCGTGAGAAAATTGTGCCTTCTGCACTGGAGCGTAATTTGATTGATTTGTCAGAGTCCCAGTCAAAAAACTCCTATCCCCGGGGAGGGCAGTGAGCCACCCTGTCCGGCGGGTACTAGCTATTCAATGGCTCTCCCATAAAGATTCTGAACCTATTATCGCCATTCCTGTCGGACCCCGGAGGATGTCAGTAAACTTTATTATTGATACCGGAGCCCAAATGTCTGCAATCACTAATGAAACGGCACAACTTCTAGGTATAAATCCCACCAGACGCAGAGTCAACTTCGCAGGAATTGATGGTGTGCTAAAAACATGCCCCGTTGCAAAAAATTAACCTCTGGTTGCCGGGAGAGCAGCGAATGACCAGGGTGGGTGCCTCGCATACTAACCTCCTAGGATTTGACGTGCTGCGTGGGCGAATGTGGAAATTCCCAGATGGAATTGTGTGGAGTTTTGCAGGATGCGAAAAAGTAATAGACACAGTGAAATTGAGTCTATTGGAAACTTCCATACCTTTACCTCCCTCTAAAATCACTAATGTCCGGCAGTACCCACTGCCTGCAGCTGCACTTGCAGGAGCAGACGGGGTGGTATCAGATTTAGAAAAAAGAGACATCATTAAGAGAACTCACTCGTCTTATAATTCACCGGTGTGGCCGGTAAAGAAACCAAACGGGCAATGGCGTTTCACAGTAGATTACCGAAAGTTGAATGCCAACACTGCACCCCTCACCGCCGCAGTTCCAAATATCGTGGAAATTGTGACAATGATACAAGGAGCTGCCCATCCTTGGATGGCTGCCTTAGATGTTAAAGACATGTTTTTTATGATTCCCCTCCTTGAGCAGGACAAAGCGCGGTTTGCATTCACGTGGAAAGGAGTCCAATATACCTTTAACTGACTTCCACAAGGATACAAACATTCCCCCACCATTGCTCATAATGCTTTAGCTAAAGTGCTGTCAGAGCTTCCTGTTTCACAGGGATGTACGGTATACCAATATATTGATGACATCCTAATAGGGGGAGAGAACCAAGAAAGTGTAAAAGACATGATGGAAAACATCCGAAAAACATTACTTGATTTAGGATTGGAAATTCCAGACTCAAAGTGTCAGGGACCTGCACAGGAAGTTAAATTCCTGGGGGTCTGGTGGATTAAGGGAGCTGCTTCTGTCCCTCAGGATACCCTGGAAAAAATAGAGCATGGACAGAATCCATCCAGCGTGAAGGAGTTGCAGCAAGGTCTGGGAACTTTAAGTTATTGGCGTAAACACATCCCTGGCTTTTCCATCATTGCTCGCCCCCTTTATAGTTTGCTCAAAAAGGGTAGATCCTGGGAGTGGACTGAACAACACACTAATGCTCTGCAATTACTAATAAAGGAGCTAAGGTTATTCCAACAGCTTGGTCCTATACATCCAACTGACCCTGTCCATGTAGAATGGGGGTTCAGTGAACATGGTTCCCATTGTAATTTATGGCAGAAGGGACCAGCAGGACTGGAGAGACCATTAGAATTTAGCTCTCACTCCTTCAATGATACTGAGAGCAGATATTCAGACCTTGAGAAGGGTTTACTGTCCCTAGTGCGAGTGTTGCAACGAGCAGAGCAGATAAGAAGAGAACAGAGTGTGATCATTCGGGGACCTTTTCACCTCCTAGATGTGGTCCGTAAAGGGACAACACCACCAGCTGGCATTGCCCAGAAACCTACAGTTCGAAAGTGGTATGCTTATTTAGAAGGCATTAATGAAATCATACCAGTCTCTGAAGGCAGTGTTAAAGTATCCAAGCTCCAAAAGGATATAGATGGTGCCCTATTGTTCCAATCCCCACCAAATAGACCATCTCCGATCCAAGAAGCACCTCCTTTGAAGGAAGGCAGTGATCTTACAGGAGTGTGGTTTACTGATGTGTCATCTCACCGTGAAAACAATAAGTGGAAATATAAGGCCGTAGCACTGGAAGTAGCAACAGGAGAAAGAGCTATTGAAACAGGGGAGGGTAGTGCACAAGTAGGGGAACTCAGAGCTGTCCTACTAGCTGCACAACATGGGGCCACCTCCATTTACACTAACTCATATGCTGTTTTTAAAGGAGCCACTGAATGGATAGGTCACTGGGCAGCCAATGATTGGCAGGTGAATAGAGTCCCAATTTGGGAGACGGACAGTTGGAAGCAACTGTTAGAAATAGGAGGACAGAGAACATTGCACATTGGTTGGGTAAAAGGCCATGATCGTTCAAACTCGATCACTGCTCAGTTCAACCAACAGGTAGATAGCCTCACGCGGCTACAGCAAATTGACATTGTAGATGATGGTCGGGAATGAGAATGCTTACTTGAATGGTTACATGTTAAACGTGGCCACACAGGCCGTGCTGACCTGTATCAGGAAGGTCTAGCCCGGGGGTGGCCTGTGTCGGTTAAGCTGTGCGAACAAATAGTAACTGCCTGTTCACAATGTCGCCTACGACTCAGCAAGGATCATCCGAGTAAGGCGCCTCCCTTACACATTCGGGACAAGAAAACGTTGAGGCATTCATGGCAGATTGATTATATTGGGCCCTTGAGATCATCAGGTGGGAAAAGATATGTCCTGGTAGGAGTGGAGATTATCTCCAGCCTCAGTATGGCCAGCAGTTTCAAATCAGCTACCGGGGACAACACAGTGAAAGGCCTAAAAGGGTGGTTCAGCACACTTCCCCTTCCCAAGGAAATCCAAAGTGACAACGGTTCACACTTTACCGCTTCGGTGGTACAAGATTGGGCCAAAGAAGAAGGGATTCGATGGGTATTTCATACTCCCTATTATCCCCAGGCTAATGGCATTGTTGAACGCACCAATGGATTGGTTAAGTGTTTTGCAAAAACTCATGAACCTGGTTGGCATTTGCGATTGGACGATGCCATCTATCAATTAAATAACAGATGGAGTGGAGATGGCTGTCCTAAAATGAAAGCTTTCTGTGTATCTGCCGATATTATCTCTCCAAAAGCTCCCAATGAACTGGGAAAATACCCAGGAAGATTTCACCCTGGGCAACCTGTGCTAGTGAAAATGCCTCAAATTGGGACGGTACCAATGGTGATAGCTACTCCCAAAAATCCCTATGCATGGGAAGCCAAAGACTGTTCAGGGAAGATACACCGGATCAGCACCCAGTGGATCTCGCCTTCTTTTTAACCCCGTCAGTCAAATAAGACCGAGCAGATTTTCTTTTCCTTTGTGTCTTACAGGAACCTTGGATGAGCTGTACAGATGGATTGGCCTACGCTACCTTTGAGTGTCTCCAGGGAATCCTGACATTGATCCTGGCAATAATACTGTTTTTATTATGTATGGCTACCTGGAGGCCCAAACTCTAAAATGACGAATTGGCAGATGGAATTGATGCTATTCAGTTTTACCTTTTTGTTCCCTGTTGTTTGTAGTCAGAGAGACCCAGAGTGGCCATGGTCTCAAGCCTTTGTTAAACACAATGCGATGGCAGGTACTAGAAAGGGAGACTTGAGTTTGGCCATTGTAGTTCTACAGGAAAATGAGGTGTTACATGAGTGGACCTGGAATAGTTGGTACCCAGTCCTGAAAGGTAAGGCAGGGGTGGAAATCCAAGTAGGGTGTGGAATGATCAACGGCTCAAACCATGAGAAGGCCATGAGAATAGAGATATTTCGCCCTCAGAACCCACGCTCAATGACAACAAAGCACTGTGTCACCGACGAGTGGGATTGCTGGTATAATTTTACTCTTGTGGAACCCACTCTTGTAACTTGTCGTTGGCAACAGGATGAAATAGCGCTGCTATTTGAATTCAAGATAGACGAAGCACCTGAGCTTTGGGATGATGCATTGTCACAGTACACTGCAAGCACCGGAACACCAGAAAACAAAAGGGGTTTAAATCTCTCCATTCTGGTTATACAAGGCAGTGAAGTATATTCCAGAGATAAATGGAGATGGAATGAATCACTTTAAATGGCTAAAATCGAGGCCACCCTTGGAAAGAGAATACACATTGGTTGCCGATTTATCAATGGGTCTACTCACCACAGGCCAACTGTAATTAAAACCATCTATGTAGACTCTACCAAACCGGACAAATACAACACTGATTGTTACAAAATTATGGAGCCAAATTCAGATTGCTGGCACAATTTCACTTTCATCAAACCTACAGTAGTGTATTGTATTTGGGGCTACAAGGGCACAGAATTGTTATTTGAATTTATGATTGACTCAAATACACCTGAACTTGCTGAAATGAATCCAGAACCTACACCCCCACAAACTCTCAAAGGTGTACCTTCTAAGCCCTCCATTAGTCTAACTCCTTACATTTTCAACATTGGCCCTTATGTTATTAAACACACAGGTCAACAACAGATACTGTTTAATCCCACATATTCCCTCAAACGAGTAGAATTGTCAATGCAGATTAAAATCTCTGCGATCAAACCCACCTGTTTACCATTCCTGAGTACATCTTATGCAGGATGGTCAGCATGGTTACGCAGACGAACTCTTGCCACTTCACGACTGAAGAGGGATGTGACTGGTATCTTAGGAACAGGACTGGGAGTCTTAAATAGTACAGATGCTGAGATACTTGCCAACAAACTAGTCACAACCACTACTGATCTGGACAAATTAAGACATCCCCTACAGTCCTCTCTATTAGCATTGGGAAACCACCAATGGCTTTTATCGAATATATTGCCTCAGTGGGAAGAAACGGGTGAAAAAGACCATCAGCTGATCACAGATGCACTTGGTACAACCCAAAACAATGTTTCCTTGGCTCTTAGTTGTATCCAAGCCCAATTGTGGATGCAATCTATGACAGCCGCAATCATAAGGGAAGGTGAAGAAGGCACCTTGCCCACCGAAATTCGAAAAGTAATTGGCATAACACAATTGAATTTGAGAAAAAATTTCAGTCCTGGTGGTATCTGGTTAATTTCACCTATGATCCCATTGAGAGCAAGGCCACAGCTTTTGTCTTAACAATACGCAGTGCTTTGGTATACACCATATACCCAATCATTGCGCTGGGGTTGAATCACAAAGGAGCCATACTCTATCCAATAGAGCACAGAGTGTGGGCACAACAAAATGAGAATAAATGGCAAACTGTTGATGTTGATGCATGCGTTTCACGAGACCAACAAGGATTCATTTGTGAGAGTAATACCCTGAAAGCACAAGACATTTGTCTTGACACCAACCAGAATGTTTGTCACTTTGAGATACATCCCGATGAAACCCCAGAGACTGTGCTTGTATATATTGGGAAAGGGTGTGTTTGCATGAGGTCTCCCTGTACTCTTGTATTCATAGATGACATAGTAGTTGATATAAGTAATCACTCAAACCTTTGTGTTTGTAACTTTACTAACATTATCGGATGTGACTTCAATTATTCAGCTCCTGTTACGTCTTTTCAATTGCTACAATCTAATTACACATTGATTCGAGATTTGTTGCCTACCCCTATCGGAATGAATCTCTCACTGGTGAAGAAGCTGCTACAACACGATGAATTGAAGCGACTGTTGAAAGAGGCCCAAGAAAATGGACAGAGAACTCTGATTACCGTCCATCATGATGTTGAAGAAATACACCAAGTGCTGGAAAGAGTCAAGAGAGACGGAGGACATGGATGGGGAGATACTCTTTTTGGATGGTCACCGACAGTTACAGGACTTTATAACAAGATGCTCCATCCTGTTGTTGTTTTACTAATACTCGTTGTATTGTGCTTCGCTTTGACAATTGTTTTGTATGTTAGACTTTGGATTATGATGAAAAGTTTAACTCGTTTGATCACTCCACGAGATGTATTTGCACTTGATATCCCTCACCACAAGAACACATGTGATCTTTCCTATCAGTATTGAGTATCGTGGAGCTTGAGTGACTGTAGTCACGGGGTGGATTATGTGGAATAAATACTAAATTGGCTAAAAAATATAAAAGTACAGCACTGTTCACACATTAAGGAAAAGTATAAAATCAAGAGGCTTCTGAGGTAGAAAATAGCCGCAGCTGGCATGAAGGACACAACATCTGTGGTTCCCTGATAAGCTACATGAGGTACGGGACGGGATGCAATTATTCCACGGCTTTACCTTATGATGTATAGCGGATACGGGAATGGGATGATACCATGAAACAGATAAGCTGCCAATTAGCTGCCCACTAGATGCTCAGAGCCAACTTTTTGTCAAATTTTGATGAAATGCTGTCCTTTGTGCGAACTTTGCTCATTATAATGTCATTATAATACCAAAACACACCTCCATCCCGAAGGCTACCCGCCTCCAAGGTGCGACCACTCCTTCTTGAGTCTGTGCCCTGAATTTCTCATAAACTATACCTTTAATTGTGAAGCGAGAGAAATTTACACCAATCGTGATAAAAGTATGTATGACTAAAGTCACTCAAACTCCACCTTGAAGATAACAAATAGTATAAAAATAGCCCGAGAGAGGGGGGATACCCAGGGAAGACACCATCTCAAAGAATTACATCACTGACTTCTGGGATCAGTCGACGGGCTGAGCCTCTCTTCCCCCCTCATAGGGACGCCTTTGGGTAAGACTTAGATTATACCGAGTGCTTTCTCAGGAAACTTAGAAATCTCTCTAGAGACTCTCTTTGCTACATTTAGAGCCAGGCTGTATCGTTTATAACTTTGTCACGCGTTTTGTATATGTAACAATACTTCCATTTGCACGTGCTTTGCAGACAGTGTATTTATCACCGGCAATCCTAAGAACCTATATATCTGTTGTTTAAATAAACTGCACTTTTTTAAGTAGCTAGTCGTTTTGGTTTCTCACTGAACGCGACCAAAGACTCGAGAGTGGCCGTGCTAGTTCATGAGCACGACTAGACTGAAGGTGCAGTCCACTATTAGTGTATCCAAATCGTAATAGTTTAATACATATTAAACGCGATTGGACTGATAGTCCTGAATTGGGCATCACTCAGAATTTAAACCTAGCCGCACCTAGCCTCCCACCTCGGTGAGGAGTGTTAGAATGCAAGGGGGTTTATTTTCTGCCAAAACTGCTTTGCCCCTTTTCACGCAACATGGACAAAACTAGTTTCAGGAGTAACAAAGAAATAATATCTAAGATACATAAGTGGCAAGATATATAGTAATTTTAGATGTAAACTGGAGCTGCAGAGCAATGAAGTAGGAGTAGGGTATAAAAACATGTTAGCAAATGTATAAAAGTGATCATGAGGGGATACTAGAGGGCGGAAGAAGAAACCATCAACATGAACCTCCTATTTCCCCTGGGAAAGGGGGGAAAGTTGCCAGCTGCTGGCAACTCACTGTAACGCCCCCCCTCCCACCACCAACATCAGCGTCTGACCTTAGGGCTCAGAGAAGTAGTGAAAGGATGAGCATAACACCAAGAAGAGGTGTAGAAACTCTGTGTGTTTGTGCATGTGCATGTATGTGTGCGCGTGTGTTGCGCTTAATTCTATTATTACAACTTTTTCCTATATAAGTACTCTAGGTGCATTATTATTCTGTTTTTTTCCTGTAATAATTAGATCTAGACTAATGATAATGGTTCAATTAGACTGTTGAGATTTCCATTATACTAAAAATAAGTTATTACATTTACATAATTTAAATTAAAATATATATTATATTAAACATATATAAAAATAAAAGTTGTGCTTCCTCTTTAGCCATAAACAAGATTTTGAATGTAACAAGTCCACGAGCTAGAAATTGTATTCTATTCCTTCCCCTGCCTGAAGAGCATTGTCCCACTGATAAGGCAAATGCTCCTATCAGTCACACAGACGCAGCCGACTATAAACTCATCAGCGGTAATTTGGAAAAGGAATTTGGCTTGCAAAATTTCTTTCTGACCAGGTGAAATATGCAGAGAGTTCTTTTGAACTCATCTATATTTTGACCTCTAATCTGTAAGAACCCAAAATAAGAATTCCACTTGAGACAAGGATCATGTAAATAGTTGCCTTAATAAAATAAAGCCATAACACTTATGGGAAGAACTAGCCCAAGGAGCCTGCTCCAAGAGCTCCTTTCTTGACTAACTCATTTTTCCCAATTTTCAGGGATTCTCAAAGGGGAGGAAAGCAGACACCGCTTCCCAGGACTGATAGTAGACCAGGACTGAACTACTGTGCTTGAGGTTAAGATTGGACCAGTCTCCTCAGCATGGTCTATAAAATAGCATATTTGTACAAGGATTAGCAGTATAGAACAGTTTTCTTAAACAGAAAACTGGTCTAAGAAAAGCAACATTGAAAAAGTGTTAGAATTAGATTGAAATTTTTCATCTACAATGATTAGAACATTCAAACAGAACCAAGTTAAAATAATACCTCTCTGCTTTCCTCCTCTACAGGCTCACCTATTCCTATGTCCACATCTGCTACTGCTTTACTTAACACATCGCTATAGATTATGTGATTTCAGTAATGAAGGTGGAAGTCAAGCTTCATATGGCAGTAGGTCAACAGATTCCGTATTTTAGTCATGACCAACCTACATTGGCTGTACACAGCAGAACAGTATTTAAGTAGCAGCTGGTTAGAAACAAAAAGTTTTACAACTAGCTCCCTACATCAGGACTAAAGCTGGCAGACCAAGAAACTATTAATTCTTAAATAAACTGGTAAATCACACAAGTTTAATGGAAATGAAAAAAATTAAACAAATTTGTGTCAGGTTTACATATTACACATTTGCATTATAGAGAAAGTTCTGATTTGACAAACAGCAGTGCAAATCCAAAAACTGTAGATATATCTTCACATGAATTAGAAATACTTGTGCATCCTTCAGTAAACTGCAGCTCTACAGAGTGTCAAGAATGCTACAGAACCTTAGTCTAAGACCAGGCACTTGAACACAGATACAAGAATTGCAGATTTAGTCAAGAAAACTATTCCAGACTGGTTGTCTGAGACAGTGTTTGTGATCAGCTTGATCTGCACTTGCATCCTGGAGCTTTATACAAATTGCAAAGTCAGTTTTCATGTTGCCACTTTAATTTCTTTATGCTTTCAGAATGAACTATAGTTGAATTTAACAGCAACAACAAAAAAAAAAGTATCAGGAAGTGAGGGTGAATCACCTGTAGTCCTTTACTTGTCTACTGATGCACATAAAAGTGGCATCACACTGGTTATTAACTGGCCCTTTTAAGAAGTCTGACATCGAACACCACCTCCAAGGTGGTGCTCATCATCTTCATAGGCTTCTCCATTACAGCAATGTCTTCTGTCTTGAGCTGGATCACAGTCCATTAAATCCACTTGTTCAATTTCCTCAGTTTCTTCTACTTCCTGCCTTGCAGGTAGCAGTTTTTCCAGCAAATACAACTTATCTGAGGAGAGGAAGCCACTACCTGGGAAGTTCACCTGAAATAAAGAGCTGCAGTTACTGAATTTGGCTTTAACTGGCATCTATCTCACTTACTACAGGTCAATTATCTGCCAGCATCAGCTTTATAATTACAGAAGACTTGAAAACCCATTGCTAAGGAAATAGCTAGGTCACTTGCCAGTCTTTCACATCTGCCAAAAGTGCATTTTTACTATATTGGGCAACTTCACTGTCTTGGCTAATTCAGTCTTTTTTTCTGCCCCAGACTGCCCTATTGAAAGGGCTAAAAAAAGATATCCTCAGCTAAAGCCAGAGTAGGGGGACACAGCAGTTAGAGATTAGCCTGATTCCTCTCCCATCAGTATTAATGAAACTCTCTTCAGCAATTACAATTAACTAACTGATCTTCTTGCTCCAATACAAGGTCAGTTATATTTCAGTTGGAGGCCAAAAAACACATCAAACATGAAAATTCACAGGATATCCAAACAGGTTATTTCAGTACTCAGTATATTTTCAGTAAAGAGCTATTTAGAAATGTTGCAGTTTAACCCCGGCCAGCAGCTAAGCACCACACAGCCACTTGCTCACTCCCCCACACTCAGAGGGATGGGGGAGAGAAGAGTAGAAATGAGAAAACTTGTGGGTTGAGATAAAGACAGTTTAGTAGGTAAAGCAAAAGCTGCATGCGTAAGCAAAGCAAAATAAGGAATTCATTCACTACTTCCTATCAGCAGGCAGGTGTTTAGCCATTTCCAGGAAAGCATGCGTAATGGTTATTTAGGAAGACAAACACCATCACTCCGAACATCCCCCCCTTCCTCCTTCTTCCCCCCAGCTTTTATTGCTGAGCATGACATCATATAGTATGGTATATCCCTTTTATCAGTTGGGGTCAGCTGTTCCTGGGCACCCCCAGCCTACTTGCTAGCAGGACAGTGTGAGAAGCAGAAAAGGCCTTGATGCTGTGTAAGCACTGCTCAGCAACAACTAAAACATCAGTGTGTTATCAACACTATTTTTAGCACAAATCCAAAACATAGCCCCATACAGGCTACTATGAAGAAAATTAACTTTATCCCGGCCAAAACCATTGCAAGAAAGAATTGGATACTTTCTGTCTATAGACTTGTGCATTGCATTAGTTTATCTGACCACGCTGCAAGAAACACACTAAACAAGACACCTGATGATTAGTGTCTCTTCTTGCTTGAGTTATTACTTACGGTTGAAGTTCTGCATGTTTGGTGTTAAACTGTACCATGGAAATTGATTCACTTACCTTGAACTCTATGATTAGACGTCCTTTTTCATATGGCCTACGATATATTGGCATGCCTTCATTCAGCACACATTTAATATCCCCATGTTTGATGGTCTGGCCTTAAGTAAATTAAAAAAAAAAAAAAGAAGGAAAAAAAAATCCAGGCAGGCAAAACAAGCAATTTTAGTTTTAATTCCTTTCAGGATGCATTTGTGCAGCCTTGTAAGCTGTGTTTTAACAACTATACCGATATCCAGTAGTCTAATAGGGACCTACTGCCATTTTGTATGCTTCTCAAAGGGAACATACCTATGAATGTCGAGTATTCCATGAGTTCCAAGTCTGAAAATTTTATCTTCAGAGACCTTGAGTATCCTCAGGATATCAGCACATCCATGAAGTAAAGTCTGTTACTGTGTCATATGACGAAACAGGTAGCTACTGTTGCCCACTAAGTAAAACTTTTATTTGTTTAAAGCTCTCTGCTGTAAAGACTTGGAGGGGGGAGGAAGGAGGAGAAAGTAGTATTTTAAGGATCAATCCTTTCTGCTCCCCTATACTAACTGCTTGCTATTCAGCTTACATTTGCTGGATGCACAGATTTTTAGCACAAAGCAAACCAACGCTTACCAGGATGAGAAGTAACAATTATAGTTCTATTATCCAGTGTTGTGATAGGTTTTTGAAAGCCACACAGTGCTTCAGCCAGCTGTATATCCATGCACATAAGAAGGTCTTCCCCTCGCCTGTGGTAGAACCAAGCAACAATAGTCAGGGGTGGGGTAGGGGAATAAGAAGAGTGAGAAGGACCATGCCTAACTCAGGTATTAAATTTGGTAAAGACAATAAATTTGGAATCTTAATACTAAGAAGCCTGACCAGTAAAATAGAGAACATTAACTATTAACCAAGCCAACTACTTCAGGGATAATACCTCTGATAAGACCCATTTACTACTCAAGGACAGTTATTCAAAAGCTAACCCCCTCAAACCATACCACACGCATTCAGTTTCATTTTACTATGCTTTCCCTCTTCTGGGAAAAGGTTTGTCTCAGCCTCCAAACTTCTGCTGGGACAATTAATCCCTTCTTTAACATTGTCCAAGTTGGACAAAAATTTGCACAATACTGTCATATATTAGCACAATCATCTAAAGAAACAAGACGCAGCAACACTTTTATAATCAGTTTTAGTCTTCTCCAACATCATTTTTGGCTTTCAGATGTTGTGGGCAACACTAGGGATCTAATATGATTTTGTACCTTCGTCTTCCTTCTACTTAGTTACATCATTAGGGGAGACCAACTTCCCTAAGATCAGGCTGCTGCCCTAATCTGGTAAAGCTGATCTTTAACTAATTTAAATATCCTCACTTCAAGAGCAGATGCCTAGGGTAGAGTACAAGAGCAAGGCAAGCACACGACACTGCCCCAGAATACACTCAGCTTCCATCCCTTATCAGGACACCTAAGGACTTTAACCTTGAAGTGTAGTTTTATTTTTTCCCTCCCTTTTATGAAATCTATTGATGGCTATCAACCATTGACAGCATCTTACACCAAAGATGTTTCCTTACGTTCAGAATCTCCTGTGCTTCAGTTTGTGCCCACTGCCTCTTGTCCTGTTGGTAGTATCAAGTGATACTAAGAGACAGGCAACAGTCGCTCCTACACAAATTCTCCCTCTTCCTTCCTCCCCTCTTTTCTACAAGGAAGGATCTACTTCAAAAAAATCACTCTCCACGTAGAAGCTATTCTATCTTTTCCTTATTACCCTTCTTTAAGATTCTCCAGTTCTACCCTTCTTTAAGATTCTCCAGTTCTACCCCCCTTTAGAATCTCTACCCCCTTAAAAGGCAGCCCTAGGGAGCACGAGTGACCAGGAGCACAGTGGACAGGATGGGCAAACAGGGCGTGGCATGTCAGCCAGGGCGTGGCACAGCAGTTTGCACAAGAAGGGCGTGGAATGCTCAAGAGGGGAGTTCACCTGGCGAGAGGGAGTTTAGCCATGGTCTCTACCGGGCAGGAAGCTACATCTTCTGCACTTGACAGAGCAGACGTAGCCACACAAACAGAGCTCCCGTGGAAACATGCAGACACACAGGTCTCAGGCTGCAGGGAGTGCCACAACCTTTCATGGCTAATGGATGGTAGTAGGGAAGACAGCTGTGTGAGGTGTGACCGGGTGGGTGATGAACTCAGCATGGTGGCAGAGCTAAGAGAGGAAGTAGAAAGGCTAAGGAGCATCAGGGAGTGTGAGAAAGAAATAGATTGGTGGAATCATGCTCTGACCTCCCTGAGAGAGAAACTGGAACAGCCACCAAAAAAAACCCAAGTTAAAGGAGATCCAGTACCCTCCCCCCACCAGACTGAAGGCAGTGGCCAAAAGGAGAGCTGTGAATGGAGGCAAGTCCGCGCTAGGGGCGGCAAGCGAACCCCCTCCTTGCCCACCTCCCCTAACCCGGTGCCTCTGTACAATAGGTATGAGGCTATCGATGAGGTAGGCCAGCCAATGGATGATGTGGATGACGGTCCGACTACACCAGAGGAGTTGCCAGGACGGGAAAGGCCTACCTCCCATTTAACAGCCACCTCCACGAGGAAGAAGAGACAGGTTATAGTTGTGGGTGACTCTTTTCTGAGGGGAACAGAGGATCCAATATGCCAGGCAGACCCTCCTCTTAGGGTCTGTCTGGATCAGACAGACCCTTTGACACAATTGATTCAACACCTGGTTTCACTGGAAGCTGGGTAGAGAAAATTGCTTGTCACTAGCCTGCCAAATGCCATGAAGGTTCTGATTCTTTAATCTGTGAGCTTAATGCTGGAAGCTGCTAACAGTAGTATTCCATCTGTCCTGCCTCAGCACAAAGTTTTGGCACCAGCTTATGGAGTTAAGCACCATACAAGACTGCTGATCTGATTGACTACAGGCTATGTTAGAGCCTTTGACCTGTCATTTCTACTTACAGGGACAAATGGATGAGCTGTTAGACTAAGTGCCCCCACCAATGCCTTCCCAAATTCATTGTTTCTCTCACTAATGCTCTGATCAGCAGTTAGTTGCATTTGGTACCTACTGCTCATCTTCTAGAGGTGGCCAAAGTGCTGCTTTTTCCAGAAGAAAAGCTACTACATGACAGACTCATTCCACAGAGTAACTTGAAACAATGGACTTTAACACAAATTTGTTGCTGGTGGGATGCTATTGTTACTAGTCACAAGAAGCTAGTGACATATTTCTACTGCTTTCTGTTTCATGATGTCCCTGAACTTCAGTAAAGGTTTTCTTTCTGATCTCATGAGGGCTTAATCTACTTTAGAAGCTGTTTGTAAAGGAGTCGTTCTGTAAGCAACTACTCAGATTTCTGTGCAAGTCATCCCTCAGTTTCTAATAGGATGTAGAGAAATTGGCTGATGGCCTGGTTTGGGGTTTTTTGTGTGTGTGTGTTTCTCCTTTGCAGGTAGTAAGCTGGTTATGGTGTCAGAGTAGGATTGTACTTGATAACGATGGGCACATATGTGCTACTTAGGCAGGGTTATTTCCCTAGGAACATAAAAAAGCAAGTTAAGCCCATGCTTGCACAACTGTACAGAAACCTGAGATTGTATTTTTTTTGCTGCAGGGGGCTATAGCTCTTGCACATATATATTGCGTGTGTAGATAGATAGGCTGTTGACACACAAGCCAGGCTGAAATTCATTAGTTCCTATTGCAGAAGTAGGAGGGTTAAATCACTATGTTATGCTGGAACTGACCAACAAGACTTTAATTAAATGATGTACCTCATGCACAACATTTCCTATGCCTGTAGATAGGACACAGCTAGCTATTTTCAATAGAGCCAATTAATGAATAAAGTAATTCACATGGGCTAACAGTGTACAATACCTTTTAAATGTTAATTAAAGCACTAAATTGAGCCACCTTCAACTCTTACAGGTAAAACTGCATGGTATATGGAAGATTTGCCAGAGGTAAAGCCTCTTACTAGATTATATAAGAAATTTAATAACATTTTCCAAAACAGTACTGTAATTGTGTCGAATGCCAACAATTTTACAACTTACAACTGTAGCTAAGAAGATAAAGATTTTAATGGTACTATGGTAAATGTTAGTACTGTTCAGGGATGTTATAGGCATCCACGACCTCCAGGAGCTCCGGGGCCTGGGGATTCCTCCTGTCTGAATGCTGGAGCCCAGCCTGGGGACCTGGGGTCTCTACCCAGACTGAGGGACATGGCTGCTGCTTTTCTATTTGCAGGTTCAACCATTAGTGCAGCTGAGCATGTATCCCAGACACGCACACCCAGACACTGACATGTCTGGCTACAAAGATTGCCAAAGTCACTGCCTTCAACAGCACCTACATATAGGACACACATAAACCACATAACAGAGACAACCAAGTCCCCTTCCTCTTTGGCTGGCAGAAACAGATCACTAGTGAAGGCACACACATGACACTTTCTAAATTCACAAGCATACACATGTTTGTGTATCCCCAGAGTACTGGCAAGGCCCCTCTGTCCATCTGATACCCCTGCCCGTATCCCAGGCACTCTTACCTGTACCACAGGTCCCCCTAGTCAGGTAATGAGTGTTATGATCAGGACTAGGGGGGCCCTGCCTCCAGGCAGGTGAAGGAAAGACTTTACTGGACTGTATTGGTTTGATGGCCAGGCACATCAGACCCACAGGAGTACCTGCAGATTTTGGTAGATGCAAAGGGGTACCGGTGGGATGGTTGGCAATATCGCATGAACCGAGACTTCCCGGTTCCCATTCACGATCTGATTCATTGACTCAAGAGACAAGGAGTAATGAGAAAGACTCGTTCACCCTTTAATAGTCCCATATGGCCAATGCAAAAGCCTGACGGAGGGTGGAGGTTAACGGTGGACTATCATGGCCTGAATGAAGTCATACCACCACTGAGTGGTGCTACGCCAGACATGCTAGAACTCCAATATGAACTGGAGTCAAGAGGCAGCCAAGTGGTATGCTACAATTGATGTCACTAATGCATTTTTCTCAATCCCTTTGGCAGCAGAGTACAAGCCACAGTTTGCTTTCACTTGGAGGGGCGTCCAGTACACCTGGAATCGACTGCCCCAGGGGTTGAAGCACAGCCCCACCATTTGCCATGGACTAATCCAGACTGCACTGGAACACGGTGAAGCCCCTGAACATCTGCAATGCATTGATGACATCATTGTGTGGGGCAGCACAGTAGAGGAAGTGTTTGAGAAAGGGAAAAGAATAATCCAGATTCTTCTGAAAGTTGGTTTTGCCATAAAACAAAGTAAGGTCAAAGGACCTGCGCAGGAGATCCAGTATTTAGGAATAAAAATGGCAAGATGGGCATCATCATATCCCAATGGTTGTGATCGATAAAATAACAGCTATGTCTCCACCAACTAACAAAAAAGAAACACAAGCTTTCTTAGGCATTATGGGTTTCTGGAGAATGCATATTTCAGGTTACAGTCTGATCATAAGCCCTCTATCGAGTGACCCAGAAGAAGAATGGTTTTGAATAGGGCACTGAGAAGCACCAAGACTTTGAACAAATTAAGCGGGAGATAGTTTGTGCAGTAGCCCTTGGGCCAGTCCAGACAGGAGATGTTAAAAACGTGCTCTACGCTGCAGCCAGGGACCATGGCCCCACCCAAAGCCTCTGGCAGCAAGCACCTGGAGAGACTCTAGGTTGACCCCCAGGGTTTTGGAGCCGGGGATATAGAAGATCTGAAGCCCGTTACACTCCAACTGAAAAAGAAATATTAGCAGCATTTGAAGGGGTTGGTACAGAATCACAGTTCCTCTTAGTCCCCACAGTTCCACACAGTCTGTGCTGGGCTGGATGTTCAAAGGGAGAGTCCTCTCTATACATCATGCAACTGACATTACATGGAGTAAGTGGGTAGTGTTGATCATGCAACAGGCTTTAATGGGAAACCCTGACCTCCCAGTAATTCTGGAAGAGTTTGTGGACTGTCCAACAGGCAGAGATTTCAGAGCATTGCTGAAGGAGGTGACTCGTGCCCAGGAGGTCTCACTGTATAATAAATTGCCAGAAAATGAGAAGCAATATGCCCTGTTTACTGATGGGTCCTGTCGTGTTGTGGGAAACCATTGGAGATAGAAAGCTGCTGTGTGGAGTCCTACATGACAAGTTGCAGAAACTGTTGAAGGAAAAAGTGAATCAAGTCAGTTTACAGACTGTACTGAGTTATGGATGGTGGCAAATGCTCTGTGGGGGTGGCTAAAGCAACGGAAGCGGACCAACTGGCAGCACAGAGGGAAATCCATCTGGGCTGCTGAATTGTGGCAAGATATTGCTTCCTGGGTAGAGAACCTGTCTGTAAAAGTATGTTATGTAGATGCTCACATACCCAAGAGTTATGCCACTGAAGAACATTGGAATAATGAGCAGGTGGACCAGGCTGCTAGAATTGAAGTGGCTCAGGTGGATCTGGACTGGGAACATAAGGGTGAGCTGTTTATAGCTCGATGGGCCCACGACACATCAGGGAGTAAAGCCTCCCTGGAAAAGAGGGTGGTGAGATATCAATATGGGGAGGCCTGGCAGATCGATAATATTGGACCACTGCTACAAACCTGCCAAGGCAAGCACCATGTGCTTACAATGGAGGAAGCAACTACCAGATGGTTGGAAACCCACCCTGTGACCCATGCTACCACCTGAAACACTATCCTGGGCCTTGAAAAGCAAGTCTTATGGCAACACAGCACCCCTGAAAGAATTGAGTCAGACAAGGGGACTCATTCCCTGTCCTGGTTTCAGCTGGGATAGAGTTAATTCTCACAAGAAGCTGGTGGGGGACGCAGCCAGGACAGTTGACACAAACTAGACAAAGGGATATTCGATACTATATGATGTCATGCTCAGTATATAACTGGGGGTAGGGATCGCTGCTTGGGATCACTCACTTTGTATATTCTTTTATCAATATTATTATTTTTCTCTTCCTTTGCTGTTCTATTACACTGTCTTTATCCCAACCCATGAGTTTTACCTCTTTCTTCCGATTTTCCTACCCATACCATGGGAGAGGGAGGAGTAAGCAAGTAGCCACATGCTACTTAGTTGCTGGCTGGGGCTAAACCACGTCATTCCCAAAACAACCTCATAGACCAAGGGCCAAGGAGCATGGGATTGACTGGGTGTATCACATCCCCTATTACGCACCAGCCTCCGTGAAAATTGAACAATAAAATGGATTGGTAAAAGCTATACTGGGAGCAATGGGTGCCGGTATATTCAAGCACTGGGATACAAATTTAGCAGAAGCCACTTGGCAAGTTAACACAATCTGCCAGTCAACTTGGCCCTGCCCAATCAAAACCCCTGTGTACTGTGAAAGGAGATAAAGTCATGGATCATAGAATCATAGAAGGGTTTGGGTTGGAAGGGACCTTTAAAGATCATCTTCACCCAACCCTCTTGCCTTGGGCAGTCACATCTTTCACTAGATCAGGTTGCTCAAAGCCCCATCCAACCTGGCCTTGAACACTTCCAATGATGGGGCATCCACAATTTCTCTGAGCAACCTCTTTTCCAGTCTCACCACCCTCTACGTAAAAAAAATTCTTCCTTATTTCCAACCTAAACCTACCCTCTTTCAGTTTAAAACTGTTGCCCCTTGTCCTGTCACTACAGGTCATGGTAAAAAGTCTCTCTCCATCTTTCTTGTAAGCCGCCTTTATACAATGAAAGGCTGCAATAAGGTCTCCCCAGAGCCTTCTCTTCCCTTCTCTTCTCCAGGCTGAAAAACCCCAACTCTCATCCTTTCCTCATAGGAGAGGTGTTCCAGCCCTCCGACCATTTTTGTAGCCTTCCTCTGGACCCACTCTAACAGGTCCATGTCTTCCTTGTACTGGGGACCCCAGACCTGGATGCAATACTCCAGGTGAGGTCTCATAAGAGCGGAGTAGAGGGATAGAATCACCTCCCTTGACTTGCTGGCCATGCTTCTTTTTACACGGTCCAGGATACGATTGGCTTTCTGGGTTACAAGCGCACACTGACAGCTCATGCCCAATTTTTCATCCACCGATATCATCAAGTCCTTCTCTTCAGGACTGCTCTCAATCCACTGATCACAGAATCACAGAATGGTTCGGGTTGGAAGGGACCTTAAAGATCATCTAGTTCTAATCACCCTGCCATGGGCAGGGACACCTCCCACTAGACCAGGCTGCTCAAAGCCTCATCCAGCCTGGCCTTGAAGACTTCCAGGGATGGGGCATTGACAACTTCCCTGGGCAACCTGTTCCAGTGCCTCACCACTCTCATTGTAAAGAATTCCTTCCTAATATCGAATCTAAATCTACCCTCTTTCAGTTTAAAACTCTTACCCCTCATCCTATCACTACATGCCCTCATAAAGAGTCCCTCCCCATCCTTCCTGTAGGCCCCCTTCAGGTACTGGAAGGCTGCTATAAGGTCTCCCTGGAGCCTTCTCTTCTCCAGGCTGAACAACCCCAACTCTCTCAGCCTGTCCTCATAGGAGAGGTGCTCCAGCCCTCTGATCATCTTTGTGGCCCTCCTCTGTACCCATTCCAACAGGTCCATGTCCTTCTTGTGCTGAGGACTCCAGAGCTGGACGCAGTACTCCAGGTAGGGGTCTCACCAGAGCAGAGTCACCCAGTCTGTACTGATGTTGGGGACTGCCCCGACCCACGTGCAGGACCTTGCACTTGGCCTTGTGGAACTTCATGAGGGTCACATTGGCCCACTTCTCCAGCCTGTCAAGGTCCCTCTGGATGGGATCCCTTCCCTCTAGTGAATCAACTGCACCACCCAGCTTGGTGTCATCAAGTCCCTGTAGCACACATAACGAACTGTCTGGGAAAGACAGTCTGATTTACTCCTTCCTCGAGAAAAGGCAAACCCATTCATGGGACTGCTTTTCCTCAAGGACATGGGTTTACTTGGTGAGTAATGCAGAAGGATGGGGAGGTCCAATGTGTACCTCAAGGAGATTTAACCTTGGGTGAAAATAATACATGACTTCATTTGTAGGATACCATTGCTGTATGATGCCAGTGTTATATGATGCTGTATGTTGCCACTGCTGTGTCTGCTATATGTCAACAGTATTACAGCAGGAGTCACCTGAACCAATGAAGAATGAATCTCATAAGGAACTGGGCAAGTGCAGCGATGACACAACCTGAGCTAGCTTCGATGTGCAATAATCCAACACAACACACCATCTCTCCTGTCCTGAACAAGCATTGCAACAGATGGAGCCCAAAGTCATAGACTAAATGAACTCAAAGGACATTTTGTGGACATTGTGGACATGGGGTGACCCATAAACTAAGGGAATGATATCTGTGTATATATCAAAGGACGGGAAGGGGGGAGGTGGCTAATGAGGATGTATTACGTAGTGTGGAATAAGGGGTAGAGATTGTACTGCTTTGGGCTGGGATAGAGTTAATTTTCTTCATAGTAGCTTGTATGATGCTATGATTTGAATTTTTGATGAAAACAGTGTTGATAACACACTGATGTTTTAGCTATTGCTGAACAGTGCTTATATGGTGTCAAGGCTGTTTATGCTTCCCACACTGCCCCACCAGTGAGTAGGCTGGGGGTGCACAAGAAGCTGGGAGGGGACGCAACCAGGACAGCTGACCCCAGCTGACCAAAGGGATATCCCATACCATACGACATCATGCTCAGCAATAAAACTGGGGGGAGGTTTGCCAGGGTTGATGTTTCTTGGTCACTTGCCGGGCTTCCTTCATTTTGTTTTAATTTGTTTCTTTTCATTTGTTTAGTTTTTTACTTATTAAACTGTTTTTATCTCAACTCACAAGTTTTCTCACTTTTACCCTTCTGATTCTCTTCCCCATCCTACTGGGGAAGGGTGAGCGAGTGGCTGTGTGGTGCTTAACTGCCTGCCAGGGTTAAACCTGCGGCCTTTAAAACTGTTTTTAACATGGAGTGCATGCCTCACAAATTACAGACTGACTGGAAAAAAGAATTTTTAAATCCGCCTTTAAACAATTTGTTAAAGCAGTGTAACATTCACCATTTTGTTACTAATAATGAGCAAAAGCATCCATCATAGAGCATTTGACAGGATGCTCAAAATCAAAATGTGGAGATATTTTATAGTGTGCAACACTTTTCTCTACATCGATGTTGTTACCTGAAATAAAAGCCCTCGAAACCAAAAGTAGTTTAGAGAGGAGATATTGCTTTATTCGACGTCGGGTGCTAGGGGAAAACCCCACAAATCTAGCACACCTTACCGGGGATATTCACCCATTATTTATACACAAAAGATTCTCATAATTCCGCCTACCTAATACATAACTCCACCTAGGCTTACATATTCATTAGGATGACCGAATATCCTTTTTGCACATGCGTATTAAATTTTGCTGCATCGGCAAGACACTTCTGCACAGGTGTGAGTTCCTCGGTGGTCATTCAGGTAGGGATACCCTTCCTCACATTATCCTTTTAAGGTATTGAGTCATCTTGGGACAGTAAACATTTACTGTAAGTTTGCCAACTTCTTGAGGATGATAAGGATGCTCCTTGAAGTAGCCACAGCTCTATTCTAATTGGTATAGAAGTACATATTTTGACATATGAGAGAACCTTGAAGTGATTAACTACTTCTTGTTATCCCATCCTTAGTGATTAACTACTTCTAGCTGTCTCCTCATTACCACTATTTGTAACACCAGCTCAGTGATTAACTATTTTCTCACACAGTAAGAAGGTTAGTAGGAAACAAACAACATTTTAGTTAGCATATGGTTATAAACAAAGCAGAGGCCTGTCCTTGGTAACAATTCCCCCCCTTTGTGACTTATTTAAAATATTTAATTAAGTCCCATGATAATAATACACACTCTTATTTGCTAGTGAGACACATACTTTGATTACACATTGTAGAAGCACATAAAGACACACAAAAACTAAAATCCCTAGGACAACAATCACTAAGACCTTCTTGACCCATAAGGACAGCTCTGGGAACCAGGAAATCAGCCAATTCCGTACTTCTTGAAATCCATTTTCACATTTGCTGTATCATTTTGTAATGAACATTCCGGTCCCATGGATCCTGATGGGTCAGAGACAGTCTTATCCAATCTATGCCAAAGCCCAGTAACCATTTTAGGGTTAAATAATTCATGTTCATACAGAAACCTACAAAACACTAAGATACTAATTAAAATAAAAAGTCCCAGTCCAATATAGAGCAATATGGGTGCAGGCCCTTTGTAGAATTCAGATATTTCCTGTGTATTATTCATACACTCTTCTGTCTCACTCTCAGCTTTAACAGATCGTGTCCCTGGGAAACTATTTCCCAGTTATCAGGTGCCAAACCTTTCTTAACTCTGGTATAATGAATCCAAGGTTTCACTCTGTCTAATTTCACAGCTGTATAAGTCATTAAAAGAACTTGAAAAGGTCCTTTCCACTTTTCTTTCAAGGGTTCATCACTCCAGTTTTTCAGATAGACCCAATCTCCTGACTGAAACGGATGGACTACTGTATCCAGCCCAACAGGTGTTGTCGCGTTAAAAGGACTGTAGTTTCAATATTTGTCTGCCAGAGTCCCAGGACTTTCACTGATTTACTATCAGAGTCCCACCAGAGGACTTTCACTGAGTCAGATTCACAAATAATCGAAATTAGTTATTTTATTGAGAGCGACAGTCGCAGATTCGAGATTGCCGTTGATAAATTCACTGACTACAATAGCGCTAATTACTTAAGGTTAATATTGCTAGCAAAAATAACGTTAGTACAGCAACCCGGGGTAACATTCACCAGAGGGTGAAAGGCACAGCACTTACCCAGAAAGGCGTCCCTGCCTGGGGTGGAGGAAGAGAACACAGCCCATGGACTGGTCCGTCAGGTATCAAGTTTCTTCTCTCCCAATTTAACAGTCATTTTCTCCATCCTTTTATCCCCCAAATTACGAGGTTTCCCTCCCCTAGGTGACGTGTAGTATGATTCGGGTGGAGAGACGAGTGCTATAGTCAAATATGTTTAGCATGATCTCTAAAATCTTCATTAGCGTATACAGGGGTGTCAACTTTAATATGCATTTCACAGGTAATGAGGCAAAGGTCAATTACCGGGCATGGCAGCCTCTCAAGGAAACAAAGACCTACACAAAGTCTCTGTTATCTTGATTTTACTGTCTCTGCTGACAAAAAGCAGGGCTGTCCTGGCTCCCCAAGACTACCCTGTCATTTATGTATTCTGTGATAGCCAGACAAGCCTTCACTCCCCTGGGTTGCACAAGAGATAGCAAAGCCAGTCTTAATTGCTCTTTGAGCACAGAGACTTCACCTCATTATCCAAATTCCACATTATCCACCCCGTGACTATAGTCACTCGAATCAAAATCCAAATCACACTCTCATAAAATCAATTTTGGGGGTATCCCTTACATTAGACTTCTTCTCTTCCTCCGCTTCAGGATTCACCTTCAATTCTGTCCCATCAGAGATCATCCGCACCTGATGAATTAACATCCGGGTCAACATAGATTTAACACAAGCCAATATCATACAAAAAACAATGAGTACAATGACTACAATAATCACAGATTGCAATAAAGAAGCAAGCCATCCTGATAGTGAAAATCCTAATCCTTGTAATAGCTTATTCAACCATGTTGTTTCCATCCCTTTCCTCAATTCGCGGCTGGCCTTTGCCACAAGCTTTATGTGATCTAGTTGTTCGTCAAGATCTTTAGTCACATTTGGTATGTGAACACAACAGGTATCATTTACTAAGTCTAAATATCCACACACTCCATTTTCGTGCAGCAATAGAAGATCTAATGCCAGTCTATTTTGCAATGTCATTTTTGATGTTGCCTGCAGCTGTTCATTTAATTTTTCCAGTCCAACCCGAGTCGCATTAGCCAATGCTTCAATTTGTCCCGTAAGGTTATACAGCATCATGCGATTCTGGAAAGCCATTATCTGGGGTGTAAAGATGGATTCCAAAGTCCATCCAACTACAGTTCCTGTGGTCGGATGCTGCCAAGGGTCTCCTGCTTCCTGTTTGATCCGACCCCATAGAGGTGGCACAAGGGGTTGTTTTCGCCAGAGAGGGCAGAGTGTCAGCAATCCCAGTGCGTGTTGGCGTCACGGGCCTTCCACTGGCAAATCGGTAGTCCATGTTCCATCACTACTAACCCAAACAGTGCGTCCCATAGAAGGCAATGTTAGCTTTTTTGCAATTTATATGGGTATCCTTAACTGTAAAACGTGACCAGGTGTCATTGATACGAGTGGTATATTTACGGCAAATACAACCCAGGCGAAGAGCTCGAGCTATCGGGCCCAATTTCTGAATTTCACTCTCATTGCTAGTGCAATTGTAAACTTTGGTACAATTCCAATTATAGCGTTTTGGTTTAATGGAACGAGAAACCTTAAAATCAGTATATACATCAACAAGGGTCTTCGATGGTCCAGTGGTCCCATCCCAATCAATGCACCAGTCAGTAGTCTGCATGTAATGCCAGTCACCTGTTTGGGGTTCTTCCCATATTTTGGGTAAGTGCATTCCCCAGGGAAATTTGTCACATGTGGTTTTGATTGTCGCATGGGAATATTTACCTTCCCAGCAGACCTTCAGGCCAGTTTGTGATCACTTCTACAATTCCTGGATGATTTGGGTTTCCTATTCAAGCTCGCTGCGTAATTAAGGCAACCCACTTAGTCCAGGTAGCATCAGTGGCACGATGAGTAGAAGGAACTTCACCCTTGAACATCCAGCCCAGTAGAGGTAATCGGGGCGCCAGGAGGAGCTGTGCTTCAGTACCAATTATCTCTGAAGGAGCTCTAACTCCTTCATATGCTGCCAAGATTTCTTTCTCAGTTGGGGTATAGCTGGCCTCAGAGCCTTTATAGCCTCGACTCCAGAATCCTAGGGGTCAACCTTGAGTCTCCCCTGGTGCTTTCTGCCACAGGCTCCAGGTAGGGACATTGTCTCTGGCTGCAGTGTAGAGCACATTTATTAATGTCCCATCCTGTTCAGACTGGTCCAAGGGCTACTGCATGCACAATCTCTTGTTTGATTTTCTAAAAGGCCTGTCATTGCTCAGGACCCCACGTAAACTCATTTTTCTTTTGAGTCACTTCATAGAGAGGTCTCACAATCTGACTATAACCTGGAATATGCAGTCTCCAGAAACCCACAACGCCTAAGAAGGCTTGTGTTTCCTTTTTGTTAGTAGGTGGGGACATAGCTGTTATTTTGTTAATCACATCTATTGGGATCTGGCAACGACCATCTTGCCACTTAATTCCCAAGAACTGGATGTATCCTGCAGGTCCCTTGACCTTACCTCTTTTTACAGCAAAACCTGCTTTCAGAAGAATCTTGATTATTTTCTTACCTTTCTTGAAAACTTCTGCTGTATTACCCCACACAATGATGTCATCAATGTATTGCAGGTGTTCTGGAGCTCCACCCTTCTCCAGTGCAGTCTGGATCAGTCCATGGCAAATGGTGGGGCTGTGTTTCCACCCCTGGGGCAGTCGATTCCAGGTGTACTGGACACCCCTCCAAGTGAAAGCAAACTGTGGCCTGCACTCTGCTGCCAAAGGGATTGAGAAGAAGGCATTTGCTATATCAATCGTGGCATACCACTTGGCTGCCTTGGACTCCAGTTCATACTGCAGTTCTAGCATGTCCAGCACAGCAGCGCTCAGCGGTGGTGTGACTTCATTCAGGCCACGATAGTCTACAGTTAGCCTCCACTCTCCATTAGATTTTCGCACCGGCCATATAGGGCTGTTAAAGGGTGAGTGTGTCTTGCTGATCACTCCTTGGGTCTCCAGCTGACAAATCAGGTTCTGGATGGGAATCAGAGAGTCTCGGTTAGTGCGATACTGCCGCCGATGCACCGTTGTGGTAGCAATCGGCACCTGTTGTTCTTCGACCCTCAACAATCCCACAACAGAAGAATCCTCCGAGAGACCAGGCAAGGTAGACAACTGTTTAACTTCCTCCATCTCCAAGGCAGCTATGCCAAAGGCCCACCAGTACCCTTTTGGGTCCTTAAAATACCCTCTCCTGAGGTAATCTATACCAAGGATGCATGGAGCCTCTGGGCCAGTCACAATGGGATGCTTTTGCCACTCATTCCCAGTTAGGCTCACTTCTGCCTCCAGTACAGTCAACTCGGGATCCCCCTGTCACCCCAGAAATACAAATGGGTTCTGCCCCTCTATAGCTTGATGGTATTAAAGTACACTGCGCACCCGTGTCCACTAGAGCCTTATACTCCTGTGGGTCTGATGTGCCAGGCCATCGAATCCACACCGTCCAATAAACCCGGTTGTCCCTTTCCTCCACCTGGCCGGAGGCAGGGCCCCTCTAATCCTGGTCATAGTATCGGTTACTCACTTCTTGCAGAAATGACTTGGAAGTTCCTTCAAGAGGATCAGAAGCAAGATCAGGCCTTCTGCTCTGTCTGGGGAACTGCCCGCTGGAAACTGGGGCGGCACTTTTCCTGGAGGGATCCCCTTTTGTGGTTGTCCTTCCTTGCAACTCCTGTACCCGTGTCCACAGGATCCAAGTAGGTTGTCCATCCCACTTCCTCATGTCCTCCCCGTGGTCACGCAGGTAGAACCACAGGGTGCCTCGTGGTGTGTACCCTCTGTACTCTCTCTCTCTTGAGTGGGGAAATGCCTGCTTCTAATAGCTGAGATGCTGGCCTGTACAGATGGGGAGTAGGACATATTCTCTTCAAGTTGCTGGACCTTCCAGGACAGTTTCTCCACAGCTGAGATGAGGGGGGAAGAGAGACTTTCTTCATATCAGTGGAGCCGGCCAGCCACCTCATCCACCATTGGTCCCATCACCTTTCCATTCCATTACTGCCAGTGAGTTGGCATATGACAATGATGCGCTCCGTACAAACTTCCGCCACATGGGCCTTGTGCACTGCACCTCATCAGGGTCTGTGGGTAAGTCTGCATTGTCCAAGTCATAATAAATCATCTCCCGCATGGATAATTCTCTCAGGTACTGGATACCTCTTTCCATGGTAGTCCACTTGCTTGGTTGACATACAACATCTTCACTGAAGGGGTACCTCTCCCTCACGCCTGACAGGAGTTATTTCCAGAGGCTGAGGGCTTGGGTCTTCTTCCCAATTGCCTTGTCAATGCCGCCTTCCCTAGACAGGGATCCCAGCTGCCTGGCTTCCCTACCCTCTAATTCCAGGCTACTGGCCCTGTTATCCCAGCATCAGAGCAGCCAGGTGACAATGTGCTCACCTGAAATTTGACTGAAATATTTTCACATATCCTGCAGCTCACTCAGGGATTCTCTCTGGTTCTGCCTCTTCTTCCTGCTCTCATGATGACCCTGGTTCATCATCATCCCTTACTAAGTGAACTGATTTCTTTGTGTACTTCTTCTTCTGTATGGGGGCAACTGATACTGGCACAGGTTGGTTCCCTGGTTCAACTGCAGTGTCTGCCACAGGGGTTGAAGTAGCTGCAGTGGCTGCGGCAGGTGTTGCAGCAGCCACAGTGTCTGCCAGTCTGGTTTCCATCTCTTTCCCCTGAGGGTGCTGCATAATATCAAGCAGTGCTTGGTAGATACTGGCCAGGGCCCAGCACAGTGCGGTGAGTTGTGCCTCTCTGGAATAGCCACAGCATTTTCCTTCCAAATATTCTACCACTTTATCAGGGTCCTGTAATTGTTCAGGGGTGAAGTCCCAGACCATTGGAGGTGAGAAGCTCTCTAGGTACCTGCCCATGTTCTCCCACATGCCATGCCACCCATGACTATCCAGCCTCGAGGAAGATCTCTGGGTGGTAGTCTTAAATAGTTGTTTAACCCTAAACAAGACCTGGAACACATTCAGGAGACATGTTACCAAAGACAGGCCTCTGCTTTTTTTCTAAAATAATTGTTTCTTACTAACCTTCTTACTGTGTGAGAAAATAGCTAATTACTGACTTTCTTATTGTGTAAAAATAGTTAGTCACTGAGCTGATGTTACAGATAGTGATAATGAGGAGACAGACAGAAGTAGCTAATCACCAAGGATGGGATAGCAAGAAGTAGTTAATCACTTCAAGGTTCTTCTATAGTCAAGTATGTACTCCTATACCAATTAGGACAGAGTTATGGCTACTTCAAAGAACATCCTTATTATCTTCAAGAAGTTGGCAAACTTACATCAAACTTTTACTGTCCCAAGATGACTCAATACCTTAAAAGGATAATGTGAGGAAGGGTCTCCTTACCCAAACAACCACCGAGACACTCACGCTTGCACAGAAGTGTTTTGCCGATGCAGCAAAATTTGATACGTGTGTGCAAAATGGCTATTTGGTCATCCTAAGGAATATGTAAGCCTAGGTGGAGTTATGTATTAGGTAGGCGGAATTATGAGAATCTTTTGTGTATAAATAATGGGTGAATATCCCCGGTAAGGTGTGCTAGATTTGTGGGGTTTTCCCCTAGCACCCGACGTCGAATAAAGCAATATCTCCTCTCTAAACTACTTTTGGTTTCGAGGGCTTTTATTTCAGGTAACAGACATAACAATAGGACCAGGCTGGTTTGAGCATCCCAAGGATATTCAAAATTCTCAAAAGCTGTCATACCTGGCCCGAAGGAGAAATGGGAGGCAAAAGAGCTGGGGAAAGTGTCCCCCGTTTCCCCCACAGACTGAGTGTGATTATTAATAAATTCCGAGAGACAGTGCCCAAGGTACAGACAGGACAGCAATACCACATAAACACCTCCATCTGAACAGTGATGTTATCATATTGTAATAAGTAACTAAAGGTGATTTGCTGATCGAACAAGTTAAGCAAGAGGAACGAACCCATTGTGGCAGTCTTGAGAACTCCCTGTTTTACCAGAAGAGACATGTCCACAATGTTATCTTGCTACACCAACATGGGAACTCCTGTTTGACAAAAAGCTTAACCACAATGTTATCAGAATGTATTGTTTTGAGCTGATTCTGTGACCAACGTTTTATCTAAACTACCTCAAGCAAGAAGCTACAGAGGGGCGTACCGAAGATGTCGAAACCGACCTCCGTGAAGATAAAAAGAGCTGCTCAGCTTGCTTGAATTTGCGAGCCTTTGGTGGAGCTGCGACTCCCCGGCCGCCCAGCGCTGCTTTTGCCTTCCTACCTCAATAAATATTTATTGAATCTATTTCGGACTCGATTTATTTTAAATTCAACTATAACAATATCATAAATTGATATTACACAGGACAGCAAAATTATAATCCTGATCCCTCTCCCAGAGGTGATAAACAGCATCACGGGAAGTACATAAACCATATAGGAATTTACATAACACAGGCACGAGAACAAACCAAGCAACATGGTGACCAGCGACTATTTACCTAATATAATAAATGCACACAACAAATTCGTTTTTCCAAGCTCTAGTTGGATTCTGTCGTTATCTCAACCCTTCGAGCCCCACGTTGGGCGCCAAAAAGGACTGTCGTGGTTGTGGTTTAGCCTCAGACGGCAACAAAGAACCACGTGGCCGATCTCTCAAACTCCCCCCCCCCCGCCCCCCCCCCCCGGGGAAGAATCGGAAGAAAAAGATAAAACTCGTGGGTTGAGACAAAGGCAGTTTAACAGAACAGCAAAGGGAACAAGAAAACAACAACAATAACACGGATAGGGAAATGTACAAACACGATTACGGTACCACCGCTCACTGACCGGACCCAGGGCACTCCAGACCGCTCCCAAGCGGCAACTTCCTGCCCCCTCCCCGGCAGCTCCCGGCTACAGACTGGGCATGGCTCACATGGGATGGAATACCTGTGTCCCTGTCAGAGCCTGGGAAGAATTAACCCTATCCCCGCCGGAACCAGGACAGGGGGTTTCATCTTTTCCTTGAACTACTTGATACAGCTTTGACAAGTTTTTAGATTTTGGGATTGCATTTCTGACTCCAAATAAAACTAACCGTTGATATTCAGTTAAAAGGAATCTTTGACCCTCATTATTTGGATCCCAATCAGGCTTATTAATTGGAAAATGATCCTCAGTTCTTCCTGCCTGTGCATCCTGTGCATGGACCCTTTCTGCCTCTTCTCTAGCCTTAGATATTATCATTCTTCTCTCTTCAAAAGTAAAGAGGGTATTTAATATAACCTGGATATCCTTCCAATCTAGATCATGATTTTCTATTGTAGTTTCTAAAGTCTGAGACACTTTCTGTGGATCTTCCCTATAAGTTCCTGACATTGCCTTCCAAGCTTTTAAATCTGCTTCAGAAAATGGTATTTTCACCCACGCAGCTTTCCCTGCAGGTCCTACTGCTTGTCTCAAAGGAGCCTGGAGCACTGCTGCGGGGGGGGGCCTCGCCTAGTACGACCAGCCACAGGACTATAATGCTGCCCATCCTCTGTCCCTTCCTCAACTTCTCTCCTCCTTTCCTCTCTCGGTGGTGCCACCAGCAACTGACTATTTTCCTCTTCTACTTCATCCTCCTCTTTATACTTATTACATCTTTTGCCAATACTACAAGACGAACAACATCGCTTCAATGACCTTGATTTTGCATTTTCCTGTTCTAATGCCAGCACATCAGTATATTTAACCATTAACCCACAATCTTTTCTGCTCTTATAGTCATTTCTTAAGGTGAAAAATAAATCAACATAGGGAACTTCATCCCATTTACCTTCCCTTCTACAAAATAACATTAATTGCAATATAGTATTATATTTTAACATGCCATTCTTTGGCCATTTTTCCTTATCTTCCAACACATATAAAGGCCACCATTGATTACAATATTCAATTAATTTCTTCCGCGTTAGAGGATCTCCCCCAAATTTTCACCAATGTTTCAAAATACATCCTAAGGGACAAGCCTTTGTAATACCCCCTTCCTGGAATGATGACACATTTCCCATTATTCCAACCCTTTACCTGCTCCAGTCATCACCATACAAGCGCAGGAAATAAACCAAACCAACCCAGCAGCTGCAAATACCAATTATAACCCACCAACATGTACCCCTTCTGGTACGATTTACTTGAGGGGGATTACCATGCAATATCTCAACTTGTTGTTCAGCTGGTTACTCACCGCCCGATGGGGAAACACCAGGGAAGTCCCCGGAGAAGAGGTCCAGTGCATGCTGGAGTTCCACTTGTGATTCCCCCACAGCAATGAGAAGCAAACGCCAAGCCTATATGCGATGTCCCATGTTCCATCTGGATCGCCAAAACTGTTACCTGCAATAAAAGCTCTCAAACCCAAAAGTAGTTTAGAGAGGAGATATTGCTTTATTCGACATCAAGTGCTAGGGGGAAAACCCACTGTCGTGGTTTTGGCCAAATTGGCCAATGGCCGACGACAGATGCTCCCCCCCAGCCTCTCGTACACGGAGAGGAGGAGGAGAGATAAAGAGATTTAGGAGTTTAGAAGAAACTAAACTACTTGAATGAAATATTAATAATAAAGATAAAAAGGACAATAATGAAATAGACACAGTATATACAAAACCGTATTAAGCTCCCAGGATGATGTCACCGGCAGGCACTGGGGAAGTCCCAGACTGGACTCAGCGATGGGTGGGAACTGGATTCCAGAGCTAGAGTCAGGAACCCATGTATCGGGATCAAAGGCAGATGAACAGACAGGGTCCTCCTTGGACATCAGCCATTGAAGAAAGAGGGCTGGCCCTTTGATCCCTCAGCTTTTTATACTGAGCATGGGGCAGATGGGACGGAATACCCCTGTTGGTCTGTTTTGGGTCACCTGTCCTGTCCACTCCTTCCTGCAGGTGAGACCCCTCTATGCTTTTCCGTTTCTGACCCTCCAACGGGGCAAATAACGAAATTAGCTGACCTTGGTTGTTATAGCAATAAGCATAAGCGAGAGCCTCTCTGCATACCATTCCTTGGCACAAACTGTAAACATTGGTCTTATCATTCTGAGAACTAACAGTTTTCGACACAACATGCTGTTGATTTCAGAGAGTTAGAGAGTAAGAAATAAAATTACTGAACAGAAAGTTGGTTCTTTTTTACCTCAAACCAGGACATCCACAAATCTAGCACACCTAGTGTGTATCAGAGTTTATAAGAAGCTACAGCCATAGCTTCTACAGAACTATCAGAACCAGGCCTGTGGACATGAACACTTGAAACTCTGCAAGGGTTTGAAAAACCATATATGGGGTTGTGTTTAAAATTAAAGAGTCTGCGCCTCTGCTCAAAAAGGGAGGCCATGTCAGAGTGTCTAGAACAAAAGAAAGATTTGAGAAAGGTTATGATCAGATGTTCACAGATAAAATTTTTGTAATAGCTGAAATTGTGAGAAGGGGACAGATACTTGTGTACTGCTTAAGAGACTATGATCGTGAAGCAATTAAGGGGACATTTTACGCTAAAGAACCTAAAAAGTGAATACAGATAATGACAGAATCTACGAAATTGAGAAGCTCTTCGCTGCAAAAGGTAAAGGAAGAAATAAACAGCTGCTGGTGAAGTGGCCTGGCTGGCCCCAGAAATGTAACAGTTGGATAGTTAAAGTCCAGGACAATTAGTGACTAGAAGTGGAGCAAGATAAAAAAGAGGGATGGCAGATGGGAGTTTCTACATCACACTACCCAGCACTGCCAGCACCAGAATCTTCCCACAAAACACCAGCTCTAACTTCACCATATATCTGGTGGGGGTTCTGGAGCTCTCAGGCATGTGGGAGGTGGGGGCTGGCAGAAATACAGTACCAGCACAGCTGAAATAACATCAATGAAGACACAGCCCTTCAAATAGCACTGCAGGGCAGTGAAAAGGCTATTATCTATCCCTCCCCATGTTGATGGAACATATGAAACATTATTAACCCCCGCATCAAAGCTTCAGCTGTTGACTCTCCAGGCACAGGCCTGGTCTACAACCCTGTCATAAGAAAAACAAAGCTCAAAATGGATGAAAACCCTTATAGCTTTTCTAGAACAGAGGATCTGGCACACGTTTTGGTGGTTTCTCCAGAGGTTGTTGCTAAAAAAATTCCCTTTATGGTGTAGACTACCAAAGGGTTTAACTCACTCTACCTCTGCACAGCTTTTGTACAGCACCAACTTGTTGAAGACATTTTGGTTCCATTATTGTGCTGTGTCCTGACCAGCGGTAATAACTATGAGATTGTTATGGTGACATATGATAAGCCACACTACATGCCAGTAAACAACCAGCACATTGACACCATCAGCACTGAAACAAAGACTGACCAGAACAAGCATGTCTCATTTCACTTTGGGAAGGTGATTGTGAAGCTGCATCTTTGGCCCAGGAAGCCTCTGATATTTTAAGAAATTATGTCAAAATGGTAGTGGTGAAGAATTATGGGGATCTGTCCTTGTACGTGAATTATTAGAGAGCCCAGGCCAGCAATGGTCTCCCTGGTTTTCAAGGCATTCCTGTGATGAGTGGGTTGAGTATTGGAAATATAATTTGTAGTCTATTTAGAAAGGTCATCCCACTTTTGAAAAGGGGTTTGGAAATTGTTAAACACTGCTCAAGATATTGCAAAAAAAAAAATTTGGGCATTTCTCTAAGACTGTCCTGGACAAGTTGGAAACACCAGCACATCAGGAGGGCTAGGGGATCTTTTATATTCAGTGAAAAAACCTTACAAGAGAGAGAGAGACATGTCATAACCCCAGAGGAAAGGTCCGCCCCAGCCCTTTAAAAGAAAAAGTATTGGGGATGTCAGACAACAGTCTGGCCAGGACAAGAAGAAGAAAAAGAACAAATCAGGCAGAATGGTGCAAAAGAAACAGAAAAGCCAGAGAAAGAGGGTTCATTCTACTGCTAGAAAAGGAAATATATTTTAAAAGGGATGGCTTTTGTTCATGGCTGCTCAGAAGAATGTACCAAATCTGAGATGGATCTGTTTGAAGTGTCCCCAATGCAGACCAGCATTGAGAAAGGCCTGTTTACTTCCTGCTTGAATTTCTTCACTTCTTGTTTCTTTCTCCTGATGTAAAATGTTCTTCTGAACTTTTTTGTACAAACTGATTTTAATTCGGGAGGCTTTAGCATGCCTGGGCCCAACCTTGCATCCACATGCCAAATGTCTGTGTAATTTGACTCAGTATAGTGTGATGAGGCTCTGGAACCAGGCAAACAGAGTGGGGATATAGGTAGGAAACTCACAGAGTTATCTCCACATAGCACAAATGTAAATGTTAAGAAAGTTAATCATCTGAATTTGAGAATTTGTCAACCCCTCCTTCTGCAGGATGACAACATGGAAATGTGTGTGTTTATTGTAATGTTATGCATGCAAAATGCACCATTCGAAGGATGGGTGATGGAATTTTTTTCCTGGTGATCACTGTGTGTATTGGGCATAATTGGCAGGGTTTTGGTAGTTGGAGGGGCTGCAGGGGTAACCTGTGTGGGACGAGGTCATGGACTGCCCTGTGCCAGTCACAGCTGTTTCCAGCTGGCTCAGCAATGGATGACACTGACCCACTGAGCACCAAAACTTCAACCAATCAGAGGAGCCTGCAGCGCCTCTACTCAAACATATTTAAGAAAGAGTGGAACCAACCAGGTGAAGGAGGCACAAAAAGAGATGAAGGGGGACCAGACGAGGGTGTACTTCCTGGGGTGGAGAAGAGGGTGGCCAAACAGGGCGTGACACACCAGTCCAATCACAGCAGTTTGCACAGCAGTTTGTGCAGGATAGCACTGAAAGACTGCCAACCCGGCCAGGTAGCGATGGTAACTACTCACAAGAAGACCGTAGCATCCATGAGCTCCACAACCACCAGGTCTGATGCAGCCTCTCAGACAGAGCTCCTGTGGGAACATGCTGCCACACAGACATCAGGCTGTAGGGTGTGCCCTGCTCTTATGCCGGTCTCGGATGGCAGTGATGGGCACGCCTGTGGGAGATGTGCCCAGGTAGAGGAGCTCCTCCGATTAGCGATGGAGCTCAGGGAGGAGGTAAGTAGGTTGAGGAGCATCAGGGAATGCGAGAGGGAGATAGATACTTGGAGTAGAATCCTGCATCCCACGACAGAAACCCAGCAGGCAGACAGAACCCCTGCAACAGAGAACTCCCTATCCTCTCTCACCTCAACTGAAGGTGGTAACCTGGAGGACAGGGGGCAATGGCAGGAAGTTCCTGCCCAGCGCAACAGGTGCCGCACTCGGGACTGCCCAGTGACTACCCCATCTTCCCGGGTGCCATTATGTAACAGGTACAGTGCTCTGCAAAGGAACCCGGATGATGACGAGCACGATAGTTCTCCTACCTTGGAGGTGTCAGCGAGGTCTAGTCAGACCTCCCCCCGCATCAAAACCTCTGCGGTAAAGAAGAAAAGATGTGTCCTTGTCATAGGTGACTCCCTACTGAAGGGAGCAGAAGGCCCAATATGCAGACCAGACCCGGTACATAGGGAGGTCTGCTGCCTCCCTGGGGCCCGGGTCAAGGACGTGAAGAGGATGCTTCCTTCCCTGGTACGGACCTCAGACTATTACCCACTTTTGATCTTTCAGGTAGGCAGTGACAAGGTAACAAAAAGAAGTCCAAAGGCAATGAAGAAAGATTTCAGGACCCTGGGACGGCTGGTCAAGGGATCGGGAGCGCAAGTTGTGTTCTCATCTATCCCCTCAGTTGCGGGGAATGATGAGGGGGTAAATAGGAGGAGCCAGCAGATCAATGCCTGGCTCCGAGCCTGGTGCTGTCAGCAGGACTTTGGGTTCTTTGATCATGGCCTGATTTACAAAACACCAGGCCTGCTGGTAACAGGCAGGAATACCTTGACTTCCAGGGGAAAAAGGGTTCTAGGACAAGAGTTATCAGGGCTCGTTGAGAGAGCTTCAAACTAGATTTGAAGGGAGGTGGGGATGGTACTGGGCTTGCTGGTGAGGTGCCAGGGCGTAGTTGCTCAGCGCTCATGGGGGACTGTGCCAGTATTTCTGAGAGCCAGAAGGCACACCACATCTCAAGGGTAAAAAACTACACACACAGCTCCCTCTCTGAAATGCTTATACACCAATGCACGCAGCATGGGGGAAGAGCTGGAGATCTGTGGGCGGCTGCAGGGCCATGATCTCATTGCAGTTACTGAGATGTGGTGGGACAGCTCACATGACTGGAATGCTGTCATGGATGGCTATGTCCTTTTCAGGAAAGACAGGCCAGTGAGGCAAGGTGGTGGAATTGCACTCTATGTGAGAGAGCAACTGGAATGCATCGAGATCTCACTAGGGGCGGATGAAGAGAGGGTCGAGAGCTTATGGGTAAGGATTAAGGGGCAGGCAAAAATGGGAGACACTGTTGTGGGTGTTTATTACAGGCCACCTGATCAGGATGGGGAAGCTGATGAGGCTTTCTACAGACAGCTGAAGGTAGCCTCACAATCACAGGCCTTGGTTCTTATGGGGGACTTAAATCACCCTGATATCTGCTGGCAAGACCACACAGCCAGGCATGCACAGTCCAGGAGGCTCCTCCAGTGCATTGATGACAACTTTTTGACACAGGTGGTGCAGGAGCCAACAAGGAGAGGAGCACTCCTGGACCTGGTACTGAAAAACACGGAGGGACTGGTGGAGGACATGAAGGTTGGGGGCACCCTAGGTTGTAGTGATCATGAAATGATAGAGTTCAGGATCATGGGTACTACGCACAAAACAACAAGGAGTAAAATTACAACCTTGGATTTCAGGAGGGCTAACTTTGACCTCTTCAAGAAACTGCTTGGAGAGATCCCGTGGGCTAGGGCTCTGGAAGGCAAAGGGGCTCAAGACAGGAGCCATGGTGACGGAGGATGCGGGGAAGGCAGAGTTACTGAAGGCCTTCTTTGCTTCGGTCTTTACTGCTCAGCCCAGCCCTCAGGAGTCCCAGGCATTGGGGAAAGTAACAGGGAAAGAAGACGACTTCCCCTGGGTTGAGGAGGATCGAGTGAGGGATCAATTAGGTCAATTAGACTGAAGTTGAACCTGAGAAGGGGGAGGAAAGGTGTTTCCCTTAAATGCTTGTTTAATTGTTTGTTTGGGGGTTGTTTTTTTTTGTTTGTTTCTCAGTACTTAGATCAGTAATTAAAAGTTTATGTTAACTGTCAGTTGCTTTGGGTGTAAATGGCAAGGTTGGGGGGGGATGGGCACTGCAGGGATGGCCTCTGTGGGAGGAGACCAGGGACTGCCCTGTGTCAGGGACAGCCGGTTCCAGACAGCTCAGCAACAGACCCACCACAAGCCAAAGCTGAGCCCATCAGCGAAGTTTGCGGCACCTCTGTGAAAAAATATTTAAGAAAGGGCAGTAAACACTGAGGAGGAAAGAACACAGAGAGAAGGAGGGAACGGAGAGAGAGGAGCCAGCTGGACGTTACGCTGGGGGACCAACTGATAAGCCAGAGCAACAACTGCTACCCCTACCGTGCTGTCATTGAGTCACTTCTCAATTACAGCAGTGATGCGCTGTCCACACACTTCTCCGCAGGGCTGTTACAAAGACATAGCCGGGCAGCAGGAAGTGGTCGTGCTGGATGGTGTAGGTAATCAGAGGTTTAAGCAACACTTAGCTCTGATGGCCGAACATAGGAGGACTGAACCCTCCACAGCAATCTGTTCTTTCAAGACAAGCTTTTGTTGAACAACATAGTTATAAAAATTAAGCAGGCACACAGCAAAGACAGCTTTTGTTTGATGAGCTCCCCATCAGCGGGAGCCTGCAAGCTGGTTATTACCTCTGCCTCACTGCTTGTGAAGAAGGTGCAGGTGGCACCCAGGATGCGTTTGGGACATGCTGATGCTTTACGTATGGCCAATGCTAAATACCCAGTGAACCAGGTGGGCATGAAAGTGTTCAGCATGCCAATCATCAGCCCTATCAGACCAGGAAAATTTGTTTCTGGGACAACTGCACAAGCTTGCTGTTATTTGGTTCATAGATAACGACACTTTTAGCAGCAATTATGCTAAGAACCCTTTTCACTTTAAACATAATGATATAAATTTTGTGGCCCTCTATGTGGATAGTGAATGCACCTGGTGAAACTGCTGCAGCCTGATTTTGAGAATGGCTGCTGTGTAAGAGAATACATGCAGCTTGTTCAGACAATTGGCAGCCATATGAAAGACCATTCCCTGTTTGTTGACAGGAAAGAGTTTTCTACACTCTGTTTGCCTTTGACCTGTCTCCATACCAGGAATGTGATGATCATGATTCCCTGATTAAAACAAGAAACCTGAGAGAAGAAAGACAGTTTGCAGGGGCCTGGAACACTGCCATCAATATGACTGTGTATGGTGAATTTGACAAAATCACAGAAATAAACCAGAGGAGACGTGCTTTTCAACCACATGTGAGGATGCAAATGCAACAGCTTTCCTGTTTCTTTTCAGCAGACCCTAACGCCAGAGAAGCCTAAAAATGCTTCTAGGCATGTACCTGAGCAACTGACTCCCGAGGGCCCTGGTTCTCCAAGACCAGCAAGTATGATTATGAAGAGACATACACATAATCAACCTGGAGCGTGTAAGGGTATGTGGAAGGAGTGTCTGCTCCTTTAAGGGTATCTGGTCAAGGACCTTTTTCAACGCAAAAAGGGATAATAAGTAAAGGAAGAAGCCATAAATAAGAACAGAGAGACACACAAACCTGACTGACAAATGATAAAGGAGATCCTGATAAGAACAAACCTGTTCAGTCCACAAATCAGCAAGGATATGTGGATTGCAAGAACCTTTATTTTTTCAGTAAGATTATCTGATTAAAAACCTGACTAAGGACTGAGGATAACCTCCTGAAGACTAGGGAAAGAGGCCTGCTGGACCTGTTGTTTGTAAACAATGAAGCAATGAAGGGCTTGTGGGGGATGTGACAGTTGGAGGCAGGGCATAGTGATCAAAAAATGATAGAGTTTTCAACTCAGAGAAGCAAGGAAGGGGGTCAGCAGAACTGACACCTTGGACTTCCAAGAGGGCGGACTTTGGTCTTTATAGAAGCCTGGTTGACAGAGTCCCTTGGGAGGCAGTCCTGAAGGGTAAAGGACGTTTAGACTGGACATTTTTCAAGAAGGAAGTCTTAAAGGTACAGGAGCAGGCTGTCCCCAAGTGCCGAAGAATGAGCCATTGGGGGAAAAAGACCAGCCTGGCTGAACAGAGAGATATGGTTGCAACTCAGGGAAAAAAAAAGAGAGTTTATAGCCTTTGGAAGAAGGGGCAGGCCACTCAGGAAGACTACAAAGATGTTGTGAGGCTATCTAGGGAGAAAATTAGAAGGGCCTAAGCCCAACTAGAAGTTAACCTGGCTTTCGATGTTAAGGACAATAAAAAAAGTTTCTATCAATACACTGGTAATAAAAGGAGGACTAAGGAGAATCTCCATCCTTTATTGGTTGTTTTGTTTTACAGGGGTGGTACCATGGTGACAAAGTATGAGGTAAAGGCTGAGGTATTTAATGCCTTCTTTGCCTCAGTCTTTAGTAGTAGAATCGGTTGTTCCCTGAGTACCCAGACTCCTGAGCTAGTAGATAGGGGCGGGGAGCAGAATGAAGCCCCCATAATCCAAGGGGAAATGGTGAGGGACCTGCTGCAGCACCCAGACATAAACAAGTCTATGGGGCCGGATGGGATCCACCCAAGGGTACTGAGGGATCTGGCAGAAGTGCTCACCAAGCCACATTCCATCATTTACCAGCAGTCCTGGAAAACCGGGGAGGCCCCAGTTGACTGGAGGCTAGCAAATGTGACGCCCATCCACAAGAAGGGCCAGAGGGAGAGTCCAGGGAACTACAGGCATGTCAGTCTAACCTCGGTGCCTTGGAAGGTTATGGAAGAGATCATCCTGAGTGCCATTATGTGGCACATGAACGAAAACAAGGTGATCAGGCCCACTCAGCGTGGGTTCATGAAAGGCAGGTCCTGCTTGACAAACCTGATCTCCTTTTATGACAAGGTGACTCACTTGGTGGATGAGGGAAAGGCTGTGGATATTGTTTACTGGGACTTTAGTAAACTGTTTAATAACCCTAAACTGTACCTGTCGTTAGTTCCTAATTTAGTAGACTCTTTCCCATCCCCCCTTTTCCTCTTGATAGGGCACGGTAGGCTGGTTTGGGTTTTCTGGCGCTATAATCTTTTCTCTCTGGCTTGTAATGGAGCTGAGCTTTTTGACCGAAAGTAGCGATATAAAGCAATGCTCATCCCTGGGTACGTACTCCTGGTGCAAAATGCAGTGTTGTTTTGGAGCGCAGGGTGATGCCTACTGTCACGGTTTAGAGCAAGAGGAGGAGTAGTACTTCTTCTAATACGGAGAAGAGGGCTTGGGGTTTTTGGCAGGTCGGGGGTGAGGAAGGGCAAAGCTGGTCGAGAGGTGCTGGATGCTTCGCTTTTGGCTATAAAAGTCAAGTTCAGAGACTTTGTAAACCCACGCAAAAGGCAGCCTGAAGCTTATTTTCCACCCGAGTTGCGTATGTTGCCTGAAGAGATAACGGGGGGCTTTAACCCGGAGACAAACTTAGCTTCTGTGGCTGTTTTGTAGTCCGTTACTGTCTAGCTTGAAAACAGTTGCGTAGCCCTCTTTCTTCCCCCCCCCCCTACAGTGTGCGTAATCGGTCTTTGTAGCTTTGCTTGGGAAATGCCGGTTGCAGGCGGACAGACAGTAATTTGAAGCGCAGTGGTTGAATTGCTAGGAGTTGGCTAACTGGTTTCTCTGGGTGCTTCTCTGCTCTCATTCCTCCCCTCCCTGCCCTCTCCCCTTCTTGTGTGTGGCTTTTTATTTTACTTATTTATGGTTTTGTACTTCCTTCTCCAGCTTCTTGGGCATTTAATGATTGTTGGCAAGCAGCGTGCTGCTCACCTGGGCCTGACCGATGGATTCCGGATGGTTGCGGATGAAGGGCCCGAGGGTGGGCAGCCTGTCTGTCACGTACATCTACGTATTCTGGGTGGCCGTCGGTTGGGCTGGCCGCCTGGCTGAGATTTTTGCACCGCAAGAGTTGCTGCACGTGTACAAATCGCCGCTGAATGGATTTCGTCTGTTGCCCGTCGATCTAGGCACTGTTGATGTCGAATGTTTTGTGCCGCGTGTCTGTGGAAGGTAATAAAAGCTGTGAGCAGCAGTTGCACAATAAAGATTTAGCATGGGGATCTCACCTCCATCTTGTGCGTCTTACTGAGGGAAATAGTTCCGCAAGTTAAAACGGCGTCTCCCCGGAGTATAAGTACGTGGACTGTGTCGGTCTGTTAACAGTGTTCTATAGATAGATAGTGATTTGGCCAGTCATTTGAAGCGTGACGCTGGGACGGCTTAGCAGTCTCCTGCGTCCTGTAGGAAGCAGACTCTTGGCTCTTTGGAAGCGGTACGCAAATGTACGTAAAGCCAGTGTAGGCGGCTGCTGCTGCAACACCTTTAGAAAATACTGTATGCGACGCTACAGGCATGCCATACAAGGGTGCTTTCGGCACAGTGCAATGCGTTGGAAGCATCCAACTCCTGTTGGAGCACTTCATCAAGGGCTGCGTGATAAGGCCCCGTTGATAATCCCTTTTCTGCTGAGGAGGGACGTGGTAGGAGAAAACAATTGGTCTGAATGGCAGCTGTGGTGCTTCCATAGCACGGTGGAATATCTCTCTTGGTCCATTTGGGTCAGCTGTCCTGGCTGTGTCCCCTGCCAGCCTCTTGCCCACCCCCAGCTTACTGGACTGTGGGGGTGGGGGTGGCTGGAGAGACAGCCTCCGTGCTGTGGGAGCACTGCTCGGCAGTAGCCAGAACACTGGTGTGTTATCAACACCCTTCCAGCTACAGCTACGAAGCACAGCACTATGAGGGCTGCTGTGGGGAAAGTTACCTTCCATCCCAGCCAGACCCAAACCAAAGCTACGTCGCAGGGAGACAGCCAACTTCATCTTTCTTTAACAGCTATTAAAAAAGGGAGACGGGCATGGGAAAGCAGGGCCATCCTTCGTTGCCCTTGAACGCTGCGTCCGACCTTTTGTGGGAAAGCCTCCGTCCTCTTCTTTGTAGCCGCCCTTTAAGTACTGGCAGACTGCGATGAGGTTCCCTCCCCCGCGAGCCTTCTCTTCTGCAAGGGAGAAGAGACCCAACTCCTTCAGCCTTTCCTCCTAGGGCAGGTTCTCCAGCCCTTTGGTCATCTTTGCGGCCCTCCTTGGGACCTTCCCCAGTCGGTCTGCGTCTCTTTTTTGAATTGTGGGGACCAGAACTGGACACGGCGCTCCAGGTGCGGCCTGCGGGGGTAGCCTGTGTGAGAAGAGGACAGGGTCTGCCCTGTGCTGGACGCAGCTGGTGCCAGCCAGCTAGGCACTGGACTTGCCGCAGGCCAAAGCCGAGCAGCTCAGCGAAGCCGGGGGCGCCCCTGGGAAAACCTATTGAAGAAAGGGCAAAGCGCTGTCCGGGGCAGGTATTTCCCTGCTGCCTGTGGGTCCGGCTGGTGGATGTTTCCTGAAGGAACTTTTTCATCCTATTTTCTCCCCCTGTCCTGTTGAGGAGGGGCAGTGAGAGAGCGGCTGGGCGGGCCCCTGACAGCCGGCCGAGGTCAATCCATCACAAAGCCTAAAGGGCAGATTCCTCCATGTAGAAGTGTTGAAGGGGGTTGGTGCTTTAAGGAACGATAGTGACTGGGGTTTTGGAGACAGGACGTTTTGGAGACAGGAAAGTCGGGAAATCGCTGGGGATCCAGTTGCTTCGAGGGGGGGAAATTTCAAGAGAAAAAGCCTTCTTTCTGAGCAATAAGAGGCTCTTGTGAGCAGAGGGCTCTAGTCTCCCTTTGTTCTCACTTGGTAATGAAAGAGACAAGGCACCGGAACTCCTGCGTGCGAAGGGATGAAAATGTGCGGAGCCTGTTGGATGCTCTTTGTGTGCGCGTGTTGGAAACCCAGGAACAGCTATAAGGAGGTGGGTGTGAGCTTGGTTAACTTGGCCAAGCCAACCACGCAAAGCTGACCCAACCTCCCGCCCGCATCAGAACCAGTGCCACCAGAAAAGCACGTAAGGTGTTAGCAATTGGAGATCCCCTACTGAGAGGCACCGACGCACCCGTTTGCCATCCAGACGATTTCTCTCGAGAAGTCTGCTGCCTACCAGGGGCTCGCATCCGTGGCGTCGCCGAGAGGCTGCCGAGCCTGGTGATCCCTGCAGGTTATCATGCGCTCCTACTATTCCGCGTAGGGTCTGACGAGGCAACTTAGAACCCTCCAAAGAGACTTTATGTCCCTCGGAGCAATGTTAAAAGGATCAGGAGCACAGGTGGTGGTCTCCTCTCTCCTCCCAGTCAGAGGGAGGGGTCCAGGAAGGAGGAGACGAATTGAACAGGTGAATGCCTGGCTGCGTAGCTGGTGCCATACTCGAGGTTTTGGCTTCTGTGATCACGGGTGTACCTTTGAGAAGCCGGGTCTGTTGGGAGCTGATGGGATTCGCCTGACCAAGCGGGGCAAGAGGGTCTTTGCCAACAAGCTGGCCAGACTTACAAGGAGGGCTTTAAACTAGGCTCAGCGGGGGAAGGGGATGGAGTTCTGAGCAACAGAGAAGAGCCAGGGGCTGCTGATGCGTTAGGAACCAACAGGGGAACCCCTGAGAAATGCCGCAAAGGACTTGGGGCTTGATCCTCCAGAAAGGCGACACGGTCGGCAGCCCAACTGAAGTGCCTCTATACCACTGCGCGCAGCACAGGTAACAAACAGGAGGAGTTGGAAGCCCCTGTGCAGAAGGAGCAGAAGGGAGCTGGCAGCTCTTTCAGGACGTTTTTTCTTCGAGCACAAGAGCTCTCGATTCCCACGCGTAAGAAATGGGAAAATAGAAATTCGTCTACCTAGACTTTAGTAAAGCCTTTGACACCGTTTCCCACAGCGTTCTCCTGGAGAAACTGGCTGCTCGTGGCTTGGACGGGCGTACTCTTTGCTGGGTAAAGAACTGGCTGGAGGGCCGGGCCCAGAGAGTTGTGGTGAACGGAGTTAAATCCAGTTGGCGGCCGGTCACAAGTGGTGTTCCCCAGGGCTCAGTACCGGGGCCGGTTCTGTTTAATATCTTTCTCAACGACCTGGACGAGGGGATCGAGTGCACCCTCACTCAGTAAGTTTGCAGCCGACACCAAGTTGGGCGGGAGCGTCGATCTGCTTGAGGGTAGGATGGCTCTACAGAGGGATCTGGACAGGCTGGATCGATGGGCCGAGGCCGATGGTATGAGGTTCAACAAGGCCAAGTGCCGGGTCCTGCACTTGGGTCACAACAACCCCGTGCAACGCTACAGGCTTGGGGAAGAGTGGCTGGAAAGCTGCCCGGCAGAAAAGAGCCTGGGGGTATTGGTAGACAGCCGTCTGAATGTGAGCCAGCAGTGTGCCCAGGTGGCCAAGGCGGCCAACAGCATCCTGGCCTGTATCAGGAATAGCGTGGCGAGCAGGACTGGGGAAGCGACTGTCCCCCTGTACTCAGCACCGCTGAGGCCGCACCTCGAATACTGTGTTCAGTTTTGGGCCTCTCACTACAAGAAAGACACGGAGGTGCTGGAGTGTGTCCGGAGAAGGGCAACGGAGCTGGTGAGGGGTCTGGAGCACAAGGCTTATGAGGAGCGGCTGAGGGAACTGGGGTGGCTTAGCCTGGAGTAAAGGAGGCTGAGGGGAGACCTTATCGCTCTCTACAACTACCGGAAAGGAGGTTGTAGCGAGGCGGGGGTTGGTCTCTTCTCCCAAGTAACAGGCGATAGGACGAGAGGAAACGGCCTCGAGTTGCGCCAGGGGAGGTTTAGGATGAATATTAGGAAAAATTTCTTCGCGGAAAGGGTTATCGAACGTTGGACCAGGCTGCCCAGGGAAGTGGTTGAATCACCATCCCTGGAGGTATTTAAAAGATGGGTAGACGCGGCGCTTAGGGACGTGGTTTGGTGGTGGTTTTGGCAGCGTTAGGTTAATGGTTGGACTTGATGATCTTAAAGGTCCCTTCCGACCTAGACGATTCTATGAAATCAGGCAAGGAAGGCAGGAGCCCAGCATGGCTGAGTAAGGACCTTCTGGTCGAGCTGAAGCGCAAGGAGGAAATGCGTAGGCGGTGGAAGCAGAGACACGCATCCTGGGAAGAATATAGGGATGGGGTCGGGAAAGCTAAGGCACAGCTGGAGCTGAATTTGGCAAGGGATGTGAAGAAGAATCATAAGAAGGGCTTCTACAGGTGCGTTGGTCAGAAAAGGAAGACTAAAGAAAACGCACACCACCCCCACCCCCACCCCCCTCCGATAGGTAAGACAGGAGAGCTAGCGCCAACCGACATGGAGAAGGCCGAGGCACTCAAGGATTTTTCTCCTCCGTTGTCGCCGGCAATCACTGTTCCCGCATCTCTCAAGTCCCTGAACCTCAAGGCAGGGACTGGGGGAACAAAGTCCCTCCCATCGTAGGAAAGGATCCGGTTCGAGACCACCTGAGGAACCTGAACATACGCAAGTCCTGCACTGGGGAGGAACAACCCCATGCACCAGTAGATGCTGGAGGCCGACTGGCTGGAGAGCAGCTTTGCTGACGTGGGGGGCTCCTGGTGGACATCAAGTTGAACGTGAGTCGACAACGTGCCCTTGCCGCAAAGGCGGCTAAGGATATCCTTAGCCCGCTACAGAGGAAAGCAGGGTTTATACATGTTACAATACAGTTGTGTAGACCAATCAAATTGCTCACTATCCCCGGGGGTGCAGGGCACCAGAGACCACCCTTGGGCAGCTTTGGGGGCACTGCCTGTTTTTCTACGAGCCTCCTACCCAGCTTAGCGCAAATCCTATCTCGATCTGTGCCCCCCCACTGTTGCGTGAAAAGGGGCAAAGCGGTTTTGGCAGAAAATAAACCCCCTTGCGTTCTAACACTCCTCACCGAGGTGGGAGGCTAGGTGCGGCTAGGTTTAAATTCTGAGTGATGCCCAATTCAGCACTATCAGTCCAATCGCGTTTAATATGTATTAAACTGTTACGATTTGGATACACTAATAGTGGACTGCACCTTCAGTCTAGTCGTGCTCATGAACTAGCACGGCCACTCTCGAGTCTTTGGTCGCGTTCAGTGAGAAACCAAAACGACTAGCTACTTAAAAAAGTGCAGTTTATTTAAACAACATGTGAAATGTGCTTAACTGATTCGTGTCAGTGTGGAACAGTGTTAGGGCCACAGGGTGAAGTGTGACCTTTGATTGTTTTGTCTGTATGGCCGCAGACGAGACGGTGTGTCTATCGTGTCTGTGTTTTGCAGGAGCCACCTGGCGAACATTCTAGAATACCAACTTAAACCGGTCCTGTTGTTATCTGCATAGTGACCTGTAAGAGGGGGGATACACCCATTTTTGGCAAGGGCCAACCATTTTAGAGACAGTTATGAATATGTATTAGTATAGGAGATATAAACCAAAAATGGGGTCTGTAAGGTGTGTGTCTTGGTTGGGCAGAGACTCCCGGCACACCCAGCGCTGTTTGCTTGCCTTTATTCCTTTAATAAATTATAAATTCTAATTGGAATCCTGTTTGCGATTAAATCATTTATCACAATTTGGGGGCTCGTCCGGGATGGTCTTAGTTCCTGAATTCTGACTTGATCTAGGAGGGGCGCCCCACCATTAGGTGGCTCCTGATCAGGTCAGGTCGGGACTAACGCCATCCTGAACCTGAGTAAAGGCAAGCAAAGAAAAGATTTTGATTTTTATTTTTATGAGCTCCCTTGCCGGCTGCAGCAGTTTATTTTACCCGTAATTCTGCGCGCGAAGATCCGAACGAAGATGACGGAGTCGTAAGTATTTAAAGTGTATACCGTTCGATTGGGTGGGATTCGGTTGCCTGTGTGTAAGAGTGTGATTGAGACGGAACCTGGTTCCGAAGTGATTGTGGAGGTCTTCTAACCGCGGTTCCAATCTCCCGCGAGGGACTTGGCCGGTGAAGGACCGAAGCGATTCCTATAGGATTCGTGGGTGGGTGATAGGTCCTAAACCCCCTGCAAGACACTCTTACTGGTAACCAAGGGCTGTAGGAATTGCCACAGTAAAATTCCTAGATGGGTCAGACAAAATCGAAGACCCAGGACCAGAGGAAAGGGAGCAAATTACCAGATATACCACTGGAAAGTCCATTAGGAATAATGATTAGGAATTGGAATGAAAGGGGCCCCAGAAAAGGAAAAAGTAAATTAAAATTAGTTCACTATTGTATGATTGAATGGCCGAAGAAACCTTTAAAACCACATGTCTTTTGGCCTGTTTTTGGATCCTTTGAAGACTGGATTTGCCAGGCCTTAAATCTATATGTTAATTCAAAGGAACCTTTTAGTCAGGAGGAAAGTGATTATGCAGGATTATGGATCAGGAATTCACGTCCTTTTCCGGCTTCAATACTTACATTAAAAACGGATGAAAAGTCTGAGAAAGAAGAAGGAAACAAAGACGAAAAAGGGAAGGAAAAAGATGATAAAGGGGAACCACTGGATAACTTACCACCTCCATATCCTAACAATCCTCCTCCGACGGCGGCTCTCCCTCCAGGGGCCGTAGTACCCCCACCAGTGCCACCGTTACCCCTGCCTCCACCACCGACAGCACCGGAATTAGATCGACCTCCAGCTGCATGTACGAGAAGTAGAACTGCCACATCTGGGGGAGCTTCTCTATATCCCTTACGAGAAGTACCCCTCGGAGGCAATCAGGGAGGCATCGGGTTTGTGGCAGTTCCATTAAATACCACAGATGTAAGGAATTTCAAGAAAGAAATGGGGACCCTATTAGATGATCCCCTTGGAGTAGCAGAAAAACTAGGCCAATTTTTAGGACCTAATACTTATACCTGGGAAGAAATACAATCCATTTTAGGGATCTTATTTACTGCTGAGGAAAAGGGAATGATTAGACAAGCTGGAATGAGAATTTGGGAAAGACAGAATCAGGCAGGACCCCCCAGGAGATCAGAAATGGCCAAATGTGGATCCCCATTGGGATCATCAACAACCCCAAGGGAGACAGAACATGAGGGATTTGAGAACATTAATAATACAGGGAATAAGGGAAGCGGTTCCCCGAGGGCAAAACATTAATAAAGCGTTTAATGAACAACAAGGAAAAGACGAATCTCCTACAGAATGGTTGGAGAGGTTGAGGAAAAGCCTGCAAATGTATTCTGGAATTGATCCGAATACAGTGGCTGGGACTGCACTCCTTAGAACACAATTTGTAGCCAAATCCTGGGGGGGATATAAGAAAGAAATTAGAAAAACTTGAGGACTGGCAAGAAAGAGGATTAGAGGAGTTACTTAGAGAAGCCCAGAAGGTATATGTTAGAAGGGACGAAGAAAAACAGAAAGTAAAGGCAAAAATTTTTGTAGCAGCAGTAAAAGAAAGTCAGAAAAATCAGAATCCGTTTAGAGAGAAAAGGGAAAAAAGAATAGAGCAGACACCCAGAGGACAGCCTCATAGGGAGAGATTCACAATTCCTGTCTGTTACTACTGTAACAAGAGGGGACGTGTTCAGAGGAACTGTCGTAAGCGAGAACAAGATGAGAAAATGTTCAAAGAAGAATAGGGGTGTCAGGGGCTATATCTTTTGGGGACTTCAACATCAACAGAGCCCTTGATAAAATTATTAATAGGTCCCCATAAGGAGGAGGTTTTATTTTTAGTGGATACAGGAGCTGAAAAATCAACCATTCAGAAACTTCCAAAAGGAATAGAGATGATAGGGAAGAATTATATGTCAGTAGTCGGGGCAAAAGGAGAACCTTTTAAAGTCCCTATCTTGAAAGATGTAGAAGTAGAAACAGAAAAGAAAATTTGTCTTAACGACTTACTTTTGCTCCCTGAAGCGGAATACAATTTACTAGGAAGGGATCTGATTTTGAAGTTAAACTTGAGCATTCAGAGTCAGGGGAACAAACTGCAGATCAAATTATATACTTTAACACAGGAGGATGAAGAAGCTATTAACCCCTCGGTGTGGTATAAAGAAGGGGAAACTGGAAAAATAAAAATGAACCCCATAAGCGTTCAAATAATAGATCCACATCGTTCGATTAGAATCAAGCAATACCCTATACCCATGGAGGGTCGAAAAGGATTAAAACCTGTAGTTGACAGACTTTTGGAAAAAGGAACCTTGGAACCATGTATGTCACCTCATAATACACCCATCCTCCCTGTAAAGAAACCGGACGGGTCATACAGAATGGTACAGGATTTAAGAGCTGTAAATCAGCGAACGATTACTAAATTCCCTGTAGTGGCAAATCCCTATACTTTATTAAGTTATATTTCTCCCAGACATACTTGGTATAGTGTGATAGATTTGAAAGACGCTTTTGGGGCCTGTCCTCTGGACGAGGGATCTAGAGATTATTTTGCTTTCGAGTGGGAGGTCCCCGAAACGGGACGGAAACAGCAATTAAGATGGACGGTATTACCACAGGGGTTTACGGAGTCACCAAATTTATTTGGGCAAACTTTAGAGAAAATCTTACAGGATTTTGCATTACCCCAGGAGATAAAATTATTGCAATATGTAGATGATTTATTAGTAGCAGGAGAAACTGAAGAGGGGACCCGAGAAGCTACTATTAAATTGTTAAATTTTCTAGGGGAGAAGGGATTGAAGGTGTCCCGATCAAAACCACAGTTTGTAGAACAGGAAGTAAAATACTTAGGACATTGGCTAAGTAAGGGAAAGAAGAAACTAGATTCTGATAGGATATCTGGGATTCTATCTTTAAGACCCCCACAAACTAAAAAGGAGGTTCGGCAAATATTGGGATTATTAGGATATTGTAGATCATGGCTTGAAAATTATAGTGACAAGGTAAAATTTCTATATGAAAAATTAACTAGTAACCAACTTAAGTGGTTTACAGAAGATGACCAGAAATTCGAGGAAATAAAAAAGGCATTAATACAAGCACCTGTATTGAGCCTCCCAGATCTAGAAAAACCTTTCCATCTTTTTGTGAATACATCAAATCAGACAGCATATGGAGTTCTTACTCAAGACTGGGCAGGAATAAAAAAACCTGTGGGGTACTGTTCTAAATTACTTGATCCAGTAAGTAGAGGATGGCCTGCTTGTCTCCAAGCTTTGGTAGCTACCGCATTATTAATAGAGGAAGTTCGGAAAATTACCTTTAGTGCTCCTTTAAAAGTGTATACCCCACACAATGTCAGGAGTGTTTTACAACAAAAGGCAGAAAAATGGTTAACGGACAGCCGGATCTTGGAATATGAAGCAATATTAATAGACTCCCCCGATTTAGAACTGAGGGTGACTTCTGCTCAGAGTCCAGCACAGTTTTTGTTTGGAGAGCCATCAAAGGAAGTACAACATAATTGTTTAGAGGTAATTGAGACCCAGACTAAGGTGAGGCCAGACTTAAGAGATACTGAGTTAGAAAATGCAGAAGTGTTATTTGTAGATGGCTCCTCCCATGTGGTGGAAGGGAGGAGAAAATCAGGATATGCCATAATTAATAAAAATTTAGAACTTATAGAATCAGGACCTCTGAGTCCATCATGGTCAGCTCAAGCTTGTGAGCTGTATGCCCTTTGTAGAGCCCTGGAATTATTACAAGGAAAAAGCGGGACCATATTTACGGATTCTAAATATGCGTATGGAGTAGTTCACACTTTTGGAAAAATTTGGGAGGAAAGAGGTTTAATTAATACCCAAGGAAGGAATCTAATACATCAAGAACTAATAGTGAAAATTTTAAAGGCGTTAAGAAAACCAAAGGAGATAGCAGTGGTACATGTGAGAGGACACCAAAAGGGATTAGATTATCGAACCAGAGGGAATAACCTAGCCGATAGAGAGGCCCAGGAAGCAGCCCTGAGGACTCAGGTCGCTAAAATTAATGTAGTACAAGTACAAGGAGACATTAGTGAAAAAGAACTAGAGGAGAAAGAGAAGAAATTTACCCCTGAGGAACAGGCAAAATTAGAGAAAATAGGAGCTAAGTTAGAACAGGGAAAATGGATGCTGCCCGACGGGCGAGAGATGTTGCCAAAAGCTTATGCCAGGCAAATGTTAGAACGATTACACACACAAACACATTGGGGTACAAAGGCGATAAGTGATCATTTCCTTAAACAATTTGGCTGTATTGGGATTTTTGAAATAGCAAAGCAAATCACGCGAGGATGTTTAACTTGTCAAAAAGTAAACAAGGAAGTGTTTCGACAAGCAGCCACGGGAGGAAGGAAAACAGCTTATAGACCTTTTGAAAGAATACAAGTCGATTTTACTGAATTGCCTAAGGTAGGGAGAATAAAATATTTACTAGTAATAGTAGATCATTTAACACAATGGGTAGAAGCTTACCCTGTAGCACGAGCTACGGCACAGATGGTAGTAAAAATCTTATTAGAACACTTAATACCTAGATATGGGATAATCCAGTATATTGATTCTGATCAGGGCACACATTTTACTTCTAAAATAATAAAATTATTATGTCAATCATTAGGTATTCAATGGGAATACCACACTCCGTGGCACCCACAAAGCTCAGGGAAAGTAGAAAGAATGAATCAAACAATAAAACAGCAATTGGCTAAATTAATGATTGAGACACAGATGTCCTGGACGAAATGCCTACCATTGGCACTATTAAACATAAGAACTAAGCCACACAGTGAGACTGGATTATCGCCATATGAAATGTTATATGGAATGCCTTACTCCCAAGGGATGCCCCTGGGGAATAATGTAGTTGAAGATTATAGTATCCAAAAATATATAATAACCATTGGAAAAAGGTTAAAAGAACTACGAGAGATTGGGATGATGGCTCAAACACCACCATTAGGATTTGCAATTCATCAATTAAAACCGGGAGATAAGGTTCTGATAAAAACATGGAAAGAAGAAACCCTATCTCCCCTCTGGGAAGGGCCTTTTCTTGTTTTATTAACTACAGAAACGGCTGTGAGAACTGCTGAAAAAGGATGGACACATGTGTCGCGAGTGAAAGGTCCAGTGAAGGAGTGGAGAGTCACATCTGAGCCCGGAGAAGCCAAGCTAACCATCAGACAAACTTAAAGAGACCTTCATCAAGAAGCATAAGCTAAGTTGCTGTGGGAATTTCATTGTAACTACTCCTGTAGAATTAGTGGACAGGGATAAATACCTATTAGGAAAGGTAATTTAGTCCATTGTGTAAACGGTGTTGTTTATTTTTAAGGGCAAAGTGTTCTACATGTTTTAAAATATATCATTTTCCAAAAAAGAAGTCAAGGATCTAGGAAACAGTTTAGAATTTTTGTGCATTCGCTGTGGGGCCACCACTCCCCTATATAACCTACCATGGGTTAGGCTTTATTGTTGTCAATTTAATCAAAGAGTGTTTCTTGATTAAAGGTTACCCCTTAAAAGATTAAGGAAGAGGGCAAGACCGGAGGGGAACGAGTGGTGCGGCTTGAAAGGTCTGCCAAGGGCTGCAACCCCTTCGGGCTGTGACCGCCGATCACTATGGCCCTGACCGGACCTCTTCTGGTCCTATTTGGGGTAAGCTCCTTGACTCTGGTTATGGCAAACAACTGCAGCCAGTGCGTAGTAACTACTAGGAGGGGACGGGTAAGTTCCCAGACTTTGGTTTATCATACTATTTATGACTGTAAAGGCCAGAAAATAGGAAGCTGCATTTATAATCTAACCCAATATACTTTATGCAAAGACGAAGAGAGGATTGTGTGCTATGATCCAAAGGAACTCCCCTATCAATATTGGGTAGAAATGAAGACAAATTCGGAAGTAGGAAGACTAATAGGAACAAGTGAGGTTATAACCAATTTAAGTACATCGGTGTCGGTAATTTTTGATGCGTGCGACATTATAGATGATGATCTAGACACTAATTGCGGGAGTTTAGAGTGGAGACGGTACTATAGTAATCAACCAAAATATATTTGCCCAGGGGGACACCAATGTGACATAAATCCTGATTATACACCTAGTCAAACAGTGAGATATCAATCAGCACACCTGTGTGGAAGAAGAGGGTGGTCTTGTGTATGTTGGGACACTGCAGGCTGGGGATATGATAGACAGTGTGGGAATTTACAAGCTTCAATCACAAAGATACAAACAGATAGTAATTGTACAACCCGTACCTGCAATCTAATAAATTTAACCCTAATAAATTTAGAAATTTGGAAGCAAAAGAAAGTAAATAAAATTGGACTTAAGATATATGGACCTGGAGAAGATCCGGGTGTAATTATTAATATCGAAATAAAAGAAAGAATAAGGGAATCGGTACAGCACAGACTACTATTTAACTCATTTTATCATGAAATAGAAACAGGAGTGGAATATGAAATTCCCACAGTTGCTAAAAATCTATTTGTAAATCTTGCTGAAAACATTGCTAAGTCATTAAATGTAACTAATTGTTATGTTTGTGGTGGAACAAACCAAGGTGAACGATGGCCATGGGAGGCCATGGAGAGCAACATTAGTAATCCTCAAATATGGAAAGCAATGGGAAAGGGTAACAGGAAACAACAGTGGGTACTTCAAACGAGTATAATTGGAAGGAGTTGTTGGCAAAATTTAAAAGAGAATGGAAAACAAGTAGGTAATCTAGAGTGTGAAGGAGGTTACCTATGGAACGAAACTCAGAATAAATGGGATAAGTGGGGGAGTCCATGGGAAATGAGTGATCAGTTTAAAAATTGGACCAATGGAACAAACATACCAAATGGATGGCCCACTCCTGAAGGACATTATTGGATTTGTGGTAAACTAGCTTATGCGTTTTTGCCACAAAATTGGACGGGATCCTGTGTATTGGGAATTATAAGGCCCAGTTTTTTCCTGTTACCTATAAATCGAGGAGAGCGATTGGGAGTCCAAGTGTATGCTGAAGCTGGTGAATTAAGAAAAAGGCACTATAAACGGAGTCTACAAATTGGACATTGGAAAGATAAAGATTGGCCTCCCGAAAGAGTCATTGCCTACTATGGTCCAGCCACATGGGCAGAAGATGGATCCTGGGGCTATAGAACTCCAATATATATGCTAAATAGAATAATTAGATTACAAGCTGTATTAGAAATAATTGTAAATACAACTGGAGATGCCCTTGGACGAATTGCGAGACAAAATACCAAGATGAGAACTGCTTTGTATCAAAATCGCTTAGCCCTGGATTATTTGCTAGCACAAGAGGGAGGTGTTTGTGGGAAGTTTAACCTTAGTAATTGTTGTTTAGAAATTGATGATGAAGGGGAAGCTGTAAATGAACTTGTAAAAGAAATGAAGAAAATTGCACATGTCCCAGTTCAGACTTGGACTGGAGTCGACCTAGAAGGATTCTGGGAAAACTTTATGGGAGGTGATTGGCTTACTAAAATCGGGATTGTTATATTGGGGGCATTTGCAGGATTGTTAATAATTCCATGTTTTATACCTTGTTTTATTAGACTAATACACTCAGTTATACAAGGAATGCAGATAGCTACAGTACCTGTTGATTCAGAACCAGGGAAAGAGAAAACTCTTTCCCTGATGATACTAAAGACAAAAGAAGATTCGAAACTAATACCAATTCGGCAAGTATTAACTCGGTTGGAAACAAAAACACGAATCAATGCTGTAGAAAAAGAAAATGGGGGATTGTGAAATGTGCTTAACTGATTCGTGTCAGTGTGGAACAGTGTTAGGGCCACAGGGTGAAGTGTGACCTTTGATTGTTTTGTCTGTATGGCCGCAGACGAGACGGTGTGTCTATCGTGTCTGTGTTTTGCAGGAGCCACCTGGCGAACATTCTAGAATACCAACTTAAACCGGTCCTGTTGTTATCTGCATAGTGACCTGTAAGAGGGGGGATACACCCATTTTTGGCAAGGGCCAACCATTTTAGAGACAGTTATGAATATGTATTAGTATAGGAGATATAAACCAAAAATGGGGTCTGTAAGGTGTGTGTCTTGGTTGGGCAGAGACTCCCGGCACACCCAGCGCTGTTTGCTTGCCTTTATTCCTTTAATAAATTATAAATTCTAATTGGAATCCTGTTTGCGATTAAATCATTTATCACAAACACGTATTCTGGGTGGCCGTCAGTTGGGCTGGCCGCCTGGCTGAGATTTTTGCACCGCAAGAGCTGCTGCACGTGTACAAATCGCCGCTGAATGGATTTCGTCTGTTGCCCGTCGATCTAGGCACTGTTGATGTCGAATGTTTTGTGCCGCGTGTCTGTGGAAGGTAATAAAAGCTGTGAGCAGCAGTTGCACAATAAAGATTTAGCATGGGGATCTCACCTCCGTCTTGTGCGTCTTACTGAGGGAAATAGTTCCGCAAGTTAAAACGGCGTCTCCCCGGAGTGTAAGTACGTGGACTGGGTCGGTCTGTTAACAGTGTTCTATAGATAGATAGTGATTTGGCCAGTCATTTGAAGCGTGACGCTGGGACGGCTTAGCAGTCTCCTGCGTCCTGTAGGAAGCAGACTCTTGGCTCTTTGGAAGCGGTACGCAAATGTACGTAAAGCCAGTGTAGGCGGCTGCTGCTGCAACACCTTTAGAAAATACTGTATGCGACGCTACAGGCATGCCATACAAGGGTGCTTTTGTGGGAAAGCCTCCGTCCTCTTCTTTGTAGCCGCCCTTTAAGTACTGGCAGACTGCGATGAGGTTCCCTCCCCCGCGAGCCTTCTCTTCTGCAAGGGAGAAGAGACCCAACTCCTTCAGCCTTTCCTCCTAGGGCAGGTTCTCCAGCCCTTTGGTCATCTTTGCGGCCCTCCTTGGGACCTTCCCCAGTCGGTCTGCGTCTCTTTTTTGAATTGTGGGGACCAGAACTGGACACGGCGCTCCAGGTGCGGCCTGCGGGGGTAGCCTGTGTGAGAAGAGGCCAGGGTCTGCCCTGTGCTGGACGCAGCTGGTGCCAGCCAGCTAGGCACTGGACTTGCCGCAGGCCAAAGCTGAGCGGCTCAGCGAAGCCGGGGGCACCCCTGGGAAAACCTATTGAAGAAAGGGCAAAGCGCTGTCCGGGGCAGGTATTTCCCTGCTGCCTGTGGGTCCGGCCGGTGGATGTTTCCTGAAGGAACTTTTTCATCCTATTTTCTCCCCCTGTCCTGTTGAGGAGGGGCAGTGAGAGAGCGGCTGGGCGGGCCCCTGACAGCCGGCCGAGGTCAATCCATCACAAAGCCTAAAGGGCAGATTCCTCCATGTAGAAGTGTTGAAGGGGGTTGGTGCTTTAAGGAACGATAGTGACTGGGGTTTTGGAGACAGGACGTTTTGGAGACAGGAAAGTCGGGAAATCGCTGGGGATCCAGTTGCTTCGAGGGGGGGAAATTTCAAGAGAAAAAGCCTTCTTTCTGAGCAATAAGAGGCTCTTGTGAGCAGAGGGCTCTAGTCTCCCTTTGTTCTCACTTGGTAATGAAAGAGACAAGGCACCGGAACTCCTGCGTGCGAAGGGATGAAAATGTGCGGAGCCTGTTGGATGCTCTTTGTGTGCGCGTGTTGGAAACCCAGGAACAGCTATAAGGAGGTGGGTGTGAGCTTGGTTAACTTGGCCAAGCCAACCACGCAAAGCTGACCCAACCTCCCGCCCGCATCAGAACCAGTGCCACCAGAAAAGCACGTAAGGTGTTAGCAATTGGAGATCCCCTACTGAGAGGCACCGACGCACCCGTTTGCCGTCCAGGCGATTTCTCTCGAGAAGTCTGCTGCCTACCAGGGGCTCGCATCCGTGGCGTCGCCGAGAGGCTGCCGAGCCTGGTGATCCCTGCAGATTATCATGCGCTCCTACTATTCCGCGTAGGGTCTGACGAGGCAACTTAGAACCCTCCAAAGAGACTTTATGTCCCTCGGAGCAATGTTAAAAGGATCAGGAACACAGGTGGTGGTCTCCTCTCTCCTCCCAGTCAGAGGGAGGGGTCCAGGAAGGAGGAGACGAATTGAACAGGTGAATGCCTGGCTGCGTAGCTGGTGCCATACGCGAGGTTTTGGCTTCTGTGATCACGGGTGTACCTTTGAGAAGCCGGGTCTGTTGGGAGCTGATGGGATTCGCCTGACCAAGCGGGGCAAGAGGGTCTTTGCCAACAAGCTGGCCGGACTTACAAGGAGGGCTTTAAACTAGGCTCAGCGGGGGAAGGGGATGGAGTTCTGAGCAACAGAGAAGAGCCAGGGGCTGCTGATGCGTTAGGAACCAACAGGGGAACCCCTGAGAAATGCCGCAAAGGACTTGGGGCTTGATCCTCCAGAAAGGCGACACGGTCGGCAGCCCAACTGAAGTGCCTCTATACCACTGCGCGCAGCACAGGTAACAAACAGGAGGAGTTGGAAGCCCCTGTGCAGAAGGAGCAGAAGGGAGCTGGCAGCTCTTTCAGGACGTTTTTTCTTCGAGCACAAGAGCTCTCGATTCCCACGCGTAAGAAATGGGAAAATAGAAATTCGTCTACCTAGACTTTAGTAAAGCCTTTGACACCGTTTCCCACAGCGTTCTCCTGGAGAAACTGGCTGCTCATGGCTTGGACAGGCGTACTCTTTGCTGGGTAAAGAACTGGCTGGAGGGCCGGGCCCAGAGAGTTGTGGTGAACGGAGTTAAATCCAGTTGGCGGCCGGTCACAAGTGGTGTTCCCCAGGGCTCAGTACCGGGGCCGGTTCTGTTTAATATCTTTCTCAACGACCTGGACGAGGGGATCGAGTGCACCCTCACTCAGTAAGTTTGCAGCCGACACCAAGTTGGGCGGGAGCGTCGATCTGCTTGAGGGTAGGATGGCTCTACAGAGGGATCTGGACAGGCTGGATCGATGGGCCGAGGCCGATGGTATGAGGTTCAACAAGGCCAAGTGCCGGGTCCTGCACTTGGGTCACAACAACCCCGTGCAACGCTACAGGCTTGGGGAAGAGTGGCTGGAAAGCTGCCCGGCAGAAAAGAGCCTGGGGGTATTGGTAGACAGCCGTCTGAATGTGAGCCAGCAGTGTGCCCAGGTGGCCAAGGCGGCCAACAGCATCCTGGCCTGTATCAGGAATAGCGTGGCGAGCAGGACTGGGGAAGCGACTGTCCCCCTGTACTCAGCACCGCTGAGGCCGCACCTCGAATACTGTGTTCAGTTTTGGGCCTCTCACTACAAGACAGACACGGAGGTGCTGGAGCGTGTCCGGAGAAGGGCAACGGAGCTGGTGAGGGGTCTGGAGCACAAGGCTTATGAGGAGCGGCTGAGGGAACTGGGGTGGCTTAGCCTGGAGTAAAGGAGGCTGAGGGGAGACCTTATCGCTCTCTACAACTACCGGAAAGGAGGTTGTAGCGAGGCGGGGGTTGGTCTCTTCTCCCAAGTAACAGGCGATAGGACGAGAGGAAACGGCCTCGAGTTGCGCCAGGGGAGGTTTAGGACGGATATTAGGAAAAATTTCTTCGCGGAAAGGGTTATCGAACGTTGGACCAGGCTGCCCAGGGAAGTGGTTGAATCACCATCCCTGGAGGTATTTAAAAGACGGGTAGACGCGGCGCTTAGGGACGTGGTTTGGTGGTGGTTTTGGCAGCGTTAGGTTAATGGTTGGACTTGATGATCTTAAAGGTCCCTTCCGACCTAGACGATTCTATGAAATCAGGCAAGGAAGGCAGGAGCCCAGCATGGCTGAGTAAGGACCTTCTGGTCGAGCTGAAGCGCAAGGAGGAAATGCGTAGGCGGTGGAAGCAGAGACACGCATCCTGGGAAGAATGTGGGGATGGGGTCGGGAAAGCTAAGGCACAGCTGGAGCTGAATTTGGCAAGGGATGTGAAGAAGAATCATAAGAAGGGCTTCTACAGGTGCGTTGGTCAGAAAAGGAAGACTAAAGAAAACGCACACCACCCCCACCCCCCTCCGATAGGTAAGACAGGAGAGCTAGCGCCAACCGACATGGAGAAGGCCGAGGCACTCAAGGATTTTTCTCCTCCGTTGTCGCCGGCAATCACTGTTCCCGCATCTCCCAAGTCCCTGAACCTCAAGGCAGGGACTGGGGGAACAAAGTCCCTCCCATCGTAGGAAAGGATCCGGTTCGAGACCACCTGAGGAACCTGAACATACGCAAGTCCTGCACTGGGGAGGAATAACCCCATGCACCAGTAGATGCTGGAGGCCGACTGGCTGGAGAGCAGCTTTGCTGACGTGGGGGGCTCCTGGTGGACATCAAGTTGAACGTGAGCCGACAACGTGCCCTTGCCGCAAAGGCGGCTAAGGATATCCTTAGCCCGCTACAGAGGAAAGCAGGGTTTATACATGTTACAATACAGTTGTGTAGACCAATCAAATTGCTCACTATCCCCGGGGGTGCAGGGCACCAGAGACCACCCTTGGGCAGCTTTGGGGGCACTGCCTGTTTTTCTACGAGCCTCCTACCCAGCTTAGCGCAAATCCTATCTCGATCTGCGCCCCACACCCACACCCACACCCACAGCCCTCGAGCCACCAGTGCTGAAGACACGCTTTGTATTGTATTTTCTCCCAGGAGGCGCGCAGCTTAGAAACGTCTGCAATCCAAGCGGGGCTTGCAGGGAACAATTGAGAGCAACTTCTGTCGGTTCTGGGGAGTGTTCTGAAAAGTTAAGGCCTGCCCTGCCCTGGCAAAAGCAGTCCTTTGACTGGAGGGAGCAGCACCAAAAAGCCACAAGCACGTTTGGGGTGGAGTTGACGCGGTAATAAATAACAGTCAATAGTACTTGTAGCTACAACAGCCTCTTCTGAGACCTCGTCGCCCGCCCACAGGGTCGCAGCACTACACGGCACGGATCCCTCCGCGGACTGGCCCAACGTCTTCTCCCTCCGCCCCCAGGTCGGATCCCTCCGCGCCCCCAGGGCACGCAAACTCCCTGAGCCCCGCTAAGCACCAGGTCGACGAGGGCGGACCCGCCGGGGGGCCGGGGACAAGCGAAAACGACAGACGAGACAGCCAATCGAGACGCGGGATCGGCCGGCGGCCATCTGGCGGCCCAATGGGCGCCGCGGAGGGCCTGGCCGAGTGGAGGAAGCGCGGGGGCGACAAGGGGCGTTGTCGTGGCCGACGAGCTTATTGGGGCGCGGGCCGCCCGGCCTGGTGCCGCCGCCACCCGCAGTGTTTTCGGGAAGATCATCGGCAAGGCGCTTCCCCGCCAACGTCGCCTACGAGGACGAGGAGGTAGCCGCGGCTTTGCTCTGAGCGCGGTTCCTCCTCCCTCCCCCCGTCCCCCCCTCCCCCCGCGCTCGCAGGCACCCTGAGCCGAGGACCCGTTGCGCGGTGCCCGGGAGTGCGGCAGGGCGGGTGGCGGCCTTGCTGCGGGCGGGCGGGCGGGCGGTGGAGGGACGGGGCCTCTCTGGGTTGTGGCGCTCTCTACTGCGCGATCCCTATAACATCGCGCTTCTTCGGTGCGGCCCCCCCGCCCCCGGCTGCCGCGGCGCGTACTGGGTTGCTGGTGCTGGCCGGCTCGCCTCGGTTCCCAGCCCCGCCGTGTCGCGTGCGCGCGTGCGTGTGCGTAGAGGAGGGCCTCTGACGGTAAGGCACTTGGTGGCAGCCGCAGACGTTTGCCGCGTGATATCCCTTTGGCACTGCAAGTCGTGCAAAGTTTGCTGCCGAGGGATGCGAGTGGTCCTACCTCGTGTAGGACGACAGTCTTGAAACCTTAGATTAAGCGCACGCAGTCAGTCTCCTCGGGGATTCCAGGCGTATGTATGTAAACGGTGAACGTCTGAGTGGTGACCGTAATGAGTTAGTTCTGCGTAGGAGAAACGCAGGTCTTGATGTGCCTCCTAATAGCACTGTAGAGATTTCACAGCTCTGCTGTGCTAGGCTTTGGTTCTGCGCCCCCAAACTGGATTGTTACAGCTTTTCTTATTTTTCTTTACCAAAAAAGTAAATCCAGAAACTCGTCATCCTTAGGAAACGATCGACCCGAATTAAAACGTACTGGAGGTCGCTAGTCTGAAGTACTGGCCCGCCTCCTTGCCCCCATCACCTTGCATGCTGAATCCCACTTCTGGAGGGGGCTCTGTAAAGACGTTGTATTTTTTTGTACAGAAAGCATTAATATCGCGTAAGAAAAATCAACGTTTCGGCTTGCGTTTGGGGTATCCGGTAGTCTGCTTCTGTAGGAGTTCAGTGGGGCATATTGATTTGCTTAAGCTATTATTACCTTTCTCTGAAGCCAATGACGTTTTAACTGTTTACTCTTCCTCCAGCGCCTTGCGTTCCGTGATCTTTCACCCCAAGCTCCGATGCTTTTCCTAGCCATGCCTAAGGAGGCAATTATGAGCTTATGCGAAGCAGAAGATCCTGGTGAATGTGTAAGTACTGTGGAAGCTTTCTGTACGCTAAACTGTACCTGTCGTTAGTTCCTAATTTAGTAGACTCTTTCCCATCCCCCCTTTTCCCCTTGATAGGGCACGGTAGGCTGGTTTGGGTTTTCTGGCGCTATAATCTTTTCTCTCTGGCTTGTAATGGAGCTGAGCTTTTTGACCGAAAGTAGCGATATAAAGCAATGCTCATCCCTGGGTACGTACTCCTGGTGCAAAATGCAGTGTTGTTTTGGAGCGCAGGGTGATGCCTACTGTCACGGTTTAGAGCAAGAGGAGGAGTAGTACTTCTTCTAATACGGAGAAGAGGGCTTGGGGTTTTTGGCAGGTCGGGGGTGAGGAAGGGCAAAGCTGGTCGAGAGGTGCTGGATGCTTCGCTTTTGGCTATAAAAGTCAAGTTCAGAGACTTTGTAAACCCACGCAAAAGGCAGCCTGAAGCTTATTTTCCACCCGAGTTGCGTATGTTGCCTGAAGAGATAACGGGGGGCTTTAACCCGGAGACAAACTTAGCTTCTGTGGCTGTTTTGTAGTCCGTTACTGTCTAGCTTGAAAACAATTGCGTAGCCCTCTTTCTTCCCCCCCCCTACAGTGTGCGTAATCGGTCTTTGTAGCTTTGCTCGGGAAATGCCGGTTGCAGGCGGACAGACAGTAATTTGAAGCGCAGTGGTTGAATTGCTAGGAGTTGGCTAACTGGTTTCTCTGGGTGCTTCTCTGCTCTCATTCCTCCCCTCCCTGCCCTCTCCCCTTCTTGTGTGTGGCTTTTTATTTTACTTATTTATGGTTTTGTACTTCCTTCTCCAGCTTCTTGGGCATTTAATGATTGTTGGCAAGCAGCGTGCTGCTCACCTGGGCCTGACCGATGGATTCCGGATGGTTGCGGATGAAGGGCCCGAGGGTGGGCAGCCTGTCTGTCACGTACATCTACGTATTCTGGGTGGCCATCGGTTGGGCTGGCCGCCTGGCTGAGATTTTTGCACCGCAAGAGCTGCTGCACGTGTACAAATCGCCGCTGAATGGATTTCGTCTGTTGCCCGTCGATCTAGGCACTGTTGATGTCGAATGTTTTGTGCCGCGTGTCTGTGGAAGGTAATAAAAGCTGTGAGCAGCAGTTGCACAATAAAGATTTAGCATGGGGATCTCACCTCCGTCTTGTGCGTCTTACTGAGGGAAATAGTTCCGCAAGTTAAAACGGCGTCTCCCCGGAGTGTAAGTACGTGGACTGTGTCGGTCTGTTAACAGTGTTCTATAGATAGATAGTGATTTGGCCAGTCATTTGAAGCGTGACGCTGGGACGGCTTAGCAGTCTCCTGCGTCCTGTAGGAAGCAGACTCTTGGCTCTTTGGAAGCGGTACGCAAATGTACGTAAAGCCAGTGTAGGCGGCTGCTGCTGCAACACCTTTAGAAAATACTGTATGCGACGCTACAGGCATGCCATACAAGGGTGCTTTCGGCACAGTGCAATGCGTTGGAAGCATCCAACTCCTGTTGGAGCACTTCATCAAGGGCTGCGTGATAAGGCCCCGTTGATAATCCCTTTTCTGCTGAGGAGGGACGTGGTAGGAGAAAACAATTGGTCTGAATGGCAGCTGTGGTGCTTCCATAGCACGGTGGAATATCTCTCTTGGTCCATTTGGGTCAGCTGTCCTGGCTGTGTCCCCTGCCAGCCTCTTGCCCACCCCCAGCTTACTGGACTGTGGGGGTGGCTGGAGAGACAGCCTCCGTGCTGTGGGAGCACTGCTCGGCAGTAGCCAGAACACTGGTGTGTTATCAACACCCTTCCAGCTACAGCTACGAAGCACAGCACTATGAGGGCTGCTGTGGGGAAAGTTACCTTCCATCCCAGCCAGACCCAAACCAAAGCTACGTCGCAGGGAGACAGCCAACTTCATCTTTCTTTAACAGCTATTAAAAAAGGGAGACGGGCATGGGAAAGCAGGGCCATCCTTCGTTGCCCTTGAACGCTGCGTCCGACCTTTTGTGGGAAAGCCTCCGTCCTCTTCTTTGTAGCCGCCCTTTAAGTACTGGCAGACTGCGATGAGGTTCCCTCCCCCGCGAGCCTTCTCTTCTGCAAGGGAGAAGAGACCCAACTCCTTCAGCCTTTCCTCCTAGGGCAGGTTCTCCAGCCCTTTGGTCATCTTTGCGGCCCTCCTTGGGACCTTCCCCAGTCGGTCTGCGTCTCTTTTTTGAATTGTGGGGACCAGAACTGGACACGGCGCTCCAGGTGCGGCCTGCGGGGGTAGCCTGTGTGAGAAGAGGCCAGGGTCTGCCCTGTGCTGGACGCAGCTGGTGCCAGCCAGCTAGGCACTGGACTTGCCGCAGGCCAAAGCTGAGCGGCTCAGCGAAGCCGGGGGCGCCCCTGGGAAAACCTATTGAAGAAAGGGCAAAGCGCTGTCCGGGGCAGGTATTTCCCTGCTGCCTGTGGGTCCGGCCGGTGGATGTTTCCTGAAGGAACTTTTTCATCCTATTTTCTCCCCCTGTCCTGTTGAGGAGGGGCAGTGAGAGAGCGGCTGGGCGGGCCCCTGACAGCCGGCCGAGGTCAATCCATCACAAAGCCTAAAGGGCAGATTCCTCCATGTAGAAGTGTTGAAGGGGGTTGGTGCTTTAAGGAACGATAGTGACTGGGGTTTTGGAGACAGGACGTTTTGGAGACAGGAAAGTCGGGAAATCGCTGGGGATCCAGTTGCTTCGAGGGGGGGAAATTTCAAGAGAAAAAGCCTTCTTTCTGAGCAATAAGAGGCTCTTGTGAGCAGAGGGCTCTAGTCTCCCTTTGTTCTCGCTTGGTAATGAAAGAGACAAGGCACCGGAACTCCTGCGTGCGAAGGGATGAAAATGTGCGGAGCCTGTTGGATGCTCTTTGTGTGCGCGTGTTGGAAACCCAGGAACAGCTATAAGGAGGTGGGTGTGAGCTTGGTTAACTTGGCCAAGCCAACCACGCAAAGCTGACCCAACCTCCCGCCCGCATCAGAACCAGTGCCACCAGAAAAGCATGTAAGGTGTTAGCAATTGGAGATCCCCTACTGAGAGGCACCGACGCACCCGTTTGCCGTCCAGGCGATTTCTCTCGAGAAGTCTGCTGCCTACCAGGGGCTCGCATCCGTGGCGTCGCCGAGAGGCTGCCGAGCCTGGTGATCCCTGCAGGTTATCATGCGCTCCTACTATTCCGCATAGGGTCTGACGAGGCAACTTAGAACCCTCCAAAGAGACTTTATGTCCCTCGGAGCAATGTTAAAAGGATCAGGAGCACAGGTGGTGGTCTCCTCTCTCCTCCCAGTCAGAGGGAGGGGTCCAGGAAGGAGGAGACGAATTGAACAGGTGAATGCCTGGCTGCGTAGCTGGTGCCATACGCGAGGTTTTGGCTTCTGTGATCACGGGTGTACCTTTGAGAAGCCGGGTCTGTTGGGAGCTGATGGGATTCGCCTGACCAAGCGGGGCAAGAGGGTCTTTGCCAACAAGCTGGCCGGACTTACAAGGAGGGCTTTAAACTAGGCTCAGCGGGGGAAGGGGATGGAGTTCTGAGCAACAGAGAAGAGCCAGGGGCTGCTGATGCGTTAGGAACCAACAGGGGAACCCCTGAGAAATGCCGCAAAGGACTTGGGGCTTGATCCTCCAGAAAGGCGACACGGTCGGCAGCCCAACTGAAGTGCCTCTATACCACTGCGCGCAGCACAGGTAACAAACAGGAGGAGTTGGAAGCCCCTGTGCAGAAGGAGCAGAAGGGAGCTGGCAGCTCTTTCAGGACGTTTTTTCTTCGAGCACAAGAGCTCTCGATTCCCACGCGTAAGAAATGGGAAAATAGAAATTCGTCTACCTAGACTTTAGTAAAGCCTTTGACACCGTTTCCCACAGCGTTCTCCTGGAGAAACTGGCTGCTCGTGGCTTGGACGGGCGTACTCTTTGCTGGGTAAAGAACTGGCTGGAGGGCCGGGCCCAGAGAGTTGTGGTGAACGGAGTTAAATCCAGTTGGCGGCCGGTCACAAGTGGTGTTCCCCAGGGCTCAGTACCGGGGCCGGTTCTGTTTAATATCTTTCTCAACGACCTGGACGAGGGGATCGAGTGCACCCTCACTCAGTAAGTTTGCAGCCGACACCAAGTTGGGCGGGAGCGTCGATCTGCTTGAGGGTAGGATGGCTCTACAGAGGGATCTGGACAGGCTGGATTGATGGGCCGAGGCCGATGGTATGAGGTTCAACAAGGCCAAGTGCCGGGTCCTGCACTTGGGTCACAACAACCCCGTGCAACGCTACAGGCTTGGGGAAGAGTGGCTGGAAAGCTGCCCGGCAGAAAAGAGCCTGGGGGTATTGGTAGACAGCCGTCTGAATGTGAGCCAGCAGTGTGCCCAGGTGGCCAAGGCGGCCAACAGCATCCTGGCCTGTATCAGGAATAGCGTGGCGAGCAGGACTGGGGAAGCGACTATCCCCCTGTACTCAGCACCGCTGAGGCCGCACCTCGAATACTGTGTTCAGTTTTGGGCCTCTCACTACAAGACAGACACGGAGGTGCTGGAGCGTGTCCGGAGAAGGGCAACGGAGCTGGTGAGGGGTCTGGAGCACAAGGCTTATGAGGAGCGGCTGAGGGAACTGGGGTGGCTTAGCCTGGAGTAAAGGAGGCTGAGGGGAGACCTTATCGCTCTCTACAACTACCGGAAAGGAGGTTGTAGCGAGGCGGGGGTTGGTCTCTTCTCCCAAGTAACAGGCGATAGGACGAGAGGAAACGGCCTCGAGTTGCACCAGGGGAGGTTTAGGACGGATATTAGGAAAAATTTCTTCGCGGAAAGGGTTATCGAACGTTGGACCAGGCTGCCCAGGGAAGTGGTTGAATCACCATCCCTGGAGGTATTTAAAAGACGGGTAGACGCGGCGCTTAGGGACGTGGTTTGGTGGTGGTTTTGGCAGCGTTAGGTTAATGGTTGGACTCGATGATCTTAAAGGTCCCTTCCGACCTAGACGATTCTATGAAATCAGGCAAGGAAGGCAGGAGCCCAGCATGGCTGAGTAAGGACCTTCTGGTCGAGCTGAAGCGCAAGGAGGAAATGCGTAGGCGGTGGAAGCAGAGACACGCATCCTGGGAAGAATATAGGGATGGGGTCGGGAAAGCTAAGGCACAGCTGGAGCTGAATTTGGCAAGGGATGTGAAGAAGAATCATAAGAAGGGCTTCTACAGGTGCGTTGGTCAGAAAAGGAAGACTAAAGAAAACGCACACCACCCCCACCCCCACCCCCCTCCGATAGGTAAGACAGGAGAGCTAGCGCCAACCGACATGGAGAAGGCCGAGGCACTCAAGGATTTTTCTCCTCCGTTGTCGCCGGCAATCACTGTTCCCGCATCTCCCAAGTCCCTGAACCTCAAGGCAGGGACTGGGGGAACAAAGTCCCTCCCATCGTAGGAAAGGATCCGGTTCGAGACCACCTGAGGAACCTGAACATACGCAAGTCCTGCACTGGGGAGGAACAACCCCATGCACCAGTAGATGCTGGAGGCCGACTGGCTGGAGAGCAGCTTTGCTGACGTGGGGGGCTCCTGGTGGACATCAAGTTGAACGTGAGCCGACAACGTGCCCTTGCCGCAAAGGCGGCTAAGGATATCCTTAGCCCGCTACAGAGGAAAGCAGGGTTTATACATGTTACAATACAGTTGTGTAGACCAATCAAATTGCTCACTATCCCCGGGGGTGCAGGGCACCAGAGACCACCCTTGGGCAGCTTTGGGGGCACTGCCTGTTTTTCTACGAGCCTCCTACCCAGCTTAGCGCAAATCCTATCTCGATCTGCGCCCCCCCCCCCACACCCACACCCACAGCCCTCGAGCCACCAGTGCTGAAGACACGCTTTGTATTGTATTTTCTCCCAGGAGGCGCGCAGCTTAGAAACGTCTGCAATCCAAGCGGGGCTTGCAGGGAACAATTGAGAGCAACTTCTGTCGGTTCTGGGGAGTGTTCTGAAAAGTTAAGGCCTGCCCTGCCCTGGCAAAAGCAGTCCTTTGACTGGAGGGAGCAGCACCAAAAAGCCACAAGCACGTTTGGGGTGGAGTTGACGCGGTAATAAATAACAGTCAATAGTACTTGTAGCTACAACAGCCTCTTCTGAGACCTCGTCGCCCGCCCACAGGGTCGCAGCACTACACGGCACGGATCCCTCCGCGGACTGGCCCAACGTCTTCTCCCTCCGCCCCCAGGTCGGATCCCTCCGCGCCCCCAGGGCACGCAAACTCCCTGAGCCCCGCTAAGCACCAGGTCGACGAGGGCGGACCCGCCGGGGGGCCGGGGACAAGCGAAAACGACAGACGAGACAGCCAATCGAGACGCGGGATCGGCCGGCGGCCATCTGGCGGCCCAATGGGCGCCGCGGAGGGCCTGGCCGAGTGGAGGAAGCGCGGGGGCGACAAGGGGCGTTGTCGTGGCCGACGAGCTTATTGGGGCGCGGGCCGCCCGGCCTGGTGCCGCCGCCACCCGCAGTGTTTTCGGGAAGATCATCGGCAAGGCGCTTCCCCGCCAACGTCGCCTACGAGGACGAGGAGGTAGCCGCGGCTTTGCTCTGAGCGCGGTTCCTCCCCCCGTCCCCCCCTCCCCCCGCGCTCGCAGGCACCCTGAGCCGAGGACCCGTTGCGCGGTGCCCGGGAGCGCGGCAGGGCGGGTGGCGGCCTTGCTGCGGGCGGGCGGGCGGGCGGTGGAGGGACGGGGCCTCTCTGGGTTGTGGCGCTCTCTACTGCGCGATCCCTATAACATCGCGCTTCTTCGGTGCGGCCCCCCCGCCCCCGGCTGCCGCGGCGCGTACTGGGTTGCTGGTGCTGGCCGGCTCGCCTCGGTTCCCAGCCCCGCCGTGTCGCGTGCGCGCGTGCGTAGAGGAGGGCCTCTGACGGTAAGGCACTTGGTGGCAGCCGCAGACGTTTGCTGCGTGATATCCCTTTGGCACTGCAAGTCGTGCAAAGTTTGCTGCCGAGGGATGCGAGTGGTCCTACCTCGTGTAGGACGACAGTCTTGAAACCTTAGATTAAGCGCACGCAGTCAGTCTCCTCGGGGATTCCAGGCGTATGTATGTAAACGGTGAACGTCTGAGTGGTGACCGTAATGAGTTAGTTCTGCGTAGGAGAAACGCAGGTCTTGATGTGCCTCCTAATAGCACTGTAGAGATTTCACAGCTCTGCTGTGCTAGGCTTTGGTTCTGCGCCCCCAAACTGGATTGTTACAGCTTTTCTTATTTTTCTTTACCAAAAAAGTAAATCCAGAAACTCGTCATCCTTAGGAAACGATCGACCCGAATTAAAACGTACTGGAGGTCGCTAGTCTGAAGTACTGGCCCGCCTCCTTGCCCCCATCACCTTGCATGCTGAATCCCACTTCTGGAGGGGGCTCTGTAAAGACGTTGTATTTTTTTGTACAGAAAGCATTAATATCGCGTAAGAAAAATCAACGTTTCGGCTTGCGTTTGGGGTATCCGGTAGTCTGCTTCTGTAGGAGTTCAGTGGGGCATATTGATTTGCTTAAGCTATTATTACCTTTCTCTGAAGCCAATGACGTTTTAACTGTTTACTCTTCCTCCAGCGCCTTGCGTTCCGTGATCTTTCACCCCAAGCTCCGATGCTTTTCCTAGCCATGCCTAAGGAGGCAATTATGAGCTTATGCGAAGCAGAAGATCCTGGTGAATGTGTAAGTACTGTGGAAGCTTTCTGTACGCTAAACTGTACCTGTCATTAGTTCCTAATTTAGTAGACTCTTTCCCATCCCCCCTTTTCCCCTTGATAGGGCACGGTAGGCTGGTTTGGGTTTTCTGGCGCTATAATCTTTTCTCTCTGGCTTGTAATGGAGCTGAGCTTTTTGACCGAAAGTAGCGATATAAAGCAATGCTCATCCCTGGGTACGTACTCCTGGTGCAAAATGCAGTGTTGTTTTGGAGCGCAGGGTGATGCCTACTGTCACGGTTTAGAGCAAGAGGAGGAGTAGTACTTCTTCTAATACGGAGAAGAGGGCTTGGGGTTTTTGGCAGGTCGGGGGTGAGGAAGGGCAAAGCTGGTCGAGAGGTGCTGGATGCTTCGCTTTTGGCTATAAAAGTCAAGTTCAGAGACTTTGTAAACCCACGCAAAAGGCAGCCTGAAGCTTATTTTCCACCCGAGTTGCGTATGTTGCCTGAAGAGATAACGGGGGGCTTTAACCCGGAGACAAACTTAGCTTCTGTGGCTGTTTTGTAGTCCGTTACTGTCTAGCTTGAAAACAATTGCGTAGCCCTCTTTCTTCCCCCCCCCCCCCCCCCCTACAGTGTGCGTAATCGGTCTTTGTAGCTTTGCTTGGGAAATGCCGGTTGCAGGCGGACAGACAGTAATTTGAAGCGCAGTGGTTGAATTGCTAGGAGTTGGCTAACTGGTTTCTCTGGGTGCTTCTCTGCTCTCATTCCTCCCCTCCCTGCCCTCTCCCCTTCTTGTGTGTGGCTTTTTATTTTACTTATTTATGGTTTTGTACTTCCTTCTCCAGCTTCTTGGGCATTTAATGATTGTTGGCAAGCAGCGTGCTGCTCACCTGGGCCTGACCGATGGATTCCGGATGGTTGCGGATGAAGGGCCCGAGGGTGGGCAGCCTGTCTGTCACGTACATCTACGTATTCTGGGTGGCCGTCAGTTGGGCTGGCCGCCTGGCTGAGATTTTTGCACCGCAAGAGCTGCTGCACGTGTACAAATCGCCGCTGAATGGATTTCGTCTGTTGCCCGTCGATCTAGGCACTGTTGATGTCGAATGTTTTGTGCCGCGTGTCTGTGGAAGGTAATAAAAGCTGTGAGCAGCAGTTGCACAATAAAGATTTAGCATGGGGATCTCACCTCCGTCTTGTGCGTCTTACTGAGGGAAATAGTTCCGCAAGTTAAAACGGCGTCTCCCCGGAGTGTAAGTACGTGGACTGTGTTGGTCTGTTAACAGTGTTCTATAGATAGATAGTGATTTGGCCAGTCATTTGAAGCGTGACGCTGGGACGGCTTAGCAGTCTCCTGCATCCTGTAGGAAGCAGACTCTTGGCTCTTTGGAAGCGGTACGCAAATGTACGTAAAGCCAGTGTAGGCGGCTGCTGCTGCAACACCTTTAGAAAATACTGTATGCGACGCTACAGGCATGCCATACAAGGGTGCTTTCGGCACAGTGCAATGCGTTGGAAGCATCCAACTCCTGTTGGAGCACTTCATCAAGGGCTGCGTGATAAGGCCCCGTTGATAATCCCTTTTCTGCTGAGGAGGGACGTGGTAGGAGAAAACAATTGGTCTGAATGGCAGCTGTGGTGCTTCCATAGCACGGTGGAATATCTCTCTTGGTCCATTTGGGTCAGCTGTCCTGGCTGTGTCCCCTGCCAGCCTCTTGCCCACCCCCAGCTTACTGGACTGTGGGGGTGGCTGGAGAGACAGCCTCCGTGCTGTGGGAGCACTGCTCGGCAGTAGCCAGAACACTGGTGTGTTATCAACACCCTTCCAGCTACAGCTACGAAGCACAGCACTATGAGGGCTGCTGTGGGGAAAGTTACCTTCCATCCCAGCCAGACCCAAACCAAAGCTACGTCGCAGGGAGACAGCCAACTTCATCTTTCTTTAACAGCTATTAAAAAAGGGAGACGGGCATGGGAAAGCAGGGCCATCCTTCGTTGCCCTTGAACGCTGCGTCCGACCTTTTGTGGGAAAGCCTCCGTCCTCTTCTTTGTAGCCGCCCTTTAAGTACTGGCAGACTGCGATGAGGTTCCCTCCCCCGCGAGCCTTCTCTTCTGCAAGGGAGAAGAGACCCAACTCCTTCAGCCTTTCCTCCTAGGGCAGGTTCTCCAGCCCTTTGGTCATCTTTGCGGCCCTCCTTGGGACCTTCCCCAGTCGGTCTGCGTCTCTTTTTTGAATTGTGGGGACCAGAACTGGACACGGCGCTCCAGGTGCGGCCTGCGGGGGTAGCCTGTGTGAGAAGAGGCCAGGGTCTGCCCTGTGCTGGACGCAGCTGGTGCCAGCCAGCTAGGCACTGGACTTGCCGCAGGCCAAAGCTGAGCGGCTCAGCGAAGCCGGGGGCGCCCCTGGGAAAACCTATTGAAGAAAGGGCAAAGCGCTGTCCGGGGCAGGTATTTCCCTGCTGCCTGTGGGTCCGGCCGGTGGATGTTTCCTGAAGGAACTTTTTCATCCTATTTTCTCCCCCTGTCCTGTTGAGGAGGGGCAGTGAGAGAGCGGCTGGGCGGGCCCCTGACAGCCGGCCGAGGTCAATCCATCACAAAGCCTAAAGGGCAGATTCCTCCATGTAGAAGTGTTGAAGGGGGTTGGTGCTTTAAGGAACGATAGTGACTGGGGTTTTGGAGACAGGACGTTTTGGAGACAGGAAAGTCGGGAAATCGCTGGGGATCCAGTTGCTTCGAGGGGGGGAAATTCCAAGAGAAAAAGCCTTCTTTCTGAGCAATAAGAGGCTCTTGTGAGCAGAGGGCTCTAGTCTCCCTTTGTTCTCACTTGGTAATGAAAGAGACAAGGCACCGGAACTCCTGCGTGCGAAGGGATGAAAATGTGCGGAGCCTGTTGGATGCTCTTTGTGTGCGCGTGTTGGAAACCCAGGAACAGCTATAAGGAGGTGGGTGTGAGCTTGGTTAACTTGGCCAAGCCAACCACGCAAAGCTGACCCAACCTCCCGCCCGCATCAGAACCAGTGCCACCAGAAAAGCACGTAAGGTGTTAGCAATTGGAGATCCCCTACTGAGAGGCACCGACGCACCCGTTTGCCGTCCAGACGATTTCTCTCGAGAAGTCTGCTGCCTACCAGGGGCTCGCATCCGTGGCGTCGCCGAGAGGCTGCCGAGCCTGGTGATCCCTGCAGGTTATCATGCGCTCCTACTATTCCGCGTAGGGTCTGACGAGGCAACTTAGAACCCTCCAAAGAGACTTTATGTCCCTCGGAGCAATGTTAAAAGGATCAGGAGCACAGGTGGTGGTCTCCTCTCTCCTCCCAGTCAGAGGGAGGGGTCCAGGAAGGAGGAGACGAATTGAACAGGTGAATGCCTGGCTGCGTAGCTGGTGCCATACTCGAGGTTTTGGCTTCTGTGATCACGGGTGTACCTTTGAGAAGCCGGGTCTGTTGGGAGCTGATGGGATTCGCCTGACCAAGCGGGGCAAGAGGGTCTTTGCCAACAAGCTGGCCAGACTTACAAGGAGGGCTTTAAACTAGGCTCAGCGGGGGAAGGGGATGGAGTTCTGAGCAACAGAGAAGAGCCAGGGGCTGCTGATGCGTTAGGAACCAACAGGGGAACCCCTGAGAAATGCCGCAAAGGACTTGGGGCTTGATCCTCCAGAAAGGCGACACGGTCGGCAGCCCAACTGAAGTGCCTCTATACCACTGCGCGCAGCACAGGTAACAAACAGGAGGAGTTGGAAGCCCCTGTGCAGAAGGAGCAGAAGGGAGCTGGCAGCTCTTTCAGGATGTTTTTTCTTCGAGCACAAGAGCTCTCGATTCCCACGCGTAAGAAATGGGAAAATAGAAATTCGTCTACCTAGACTTTAGTAAAGCCTTTGACACCGTTTCCCACAGCGTTCTCCTGGAGAAACTGGCTGCTCGTGGCTTGGACGGGCGTACTCTTTGCTGGGTAAAGAACTGGCTGGAGGGCCGGGCCCAGAGAGTTGTGGTGAACGGAGTTAAATCCAGTTGGCGGCCGGTCACAAGTGGTGTTCCCCAGGGCTCAGTACCGGGGCCGGTTCTGTTTAATATCTTTCTCAACGACCTGGACGAGGGGATCGAGTGCACCCTCACTCAGTAAGTTTGCAGCCGACACCAAGTTGGGCGGGAGCGTCGATCTGCTTGAGGGTAGGATGGCTCTACAGAGGGATCTGGACAGGCTGGATCGATGGGCCGAGGCCGATGGTATGAGGTTCAACAAGGCCAAGTGCCGGGTCCTGCACTTGGGTCACAACAACCCCGTGCAACGCTACAGGCTTGGGGAAGAGTGGCTGGAAAGCTGCCCGGCAGAAAAGAGCCTGGGGGTATTGGTAGACAGCCGTCTGAATGTGAGCCAGCAGTGTGCCCAGGTGGCCAAGGCGGCCAACAGCATCCTGGCCTGTATCAGGAATAGCGTGGCGAGCAGGACTGGGGAAGCGACTGTCCCCCTGTACTCAGCACCGCTGAGGCCGCACCTCGAATACTGTGTTCAGTTTTGGGCCTCTCACTACAAGAAAGACACTATCTCGATCTGTGCCCCCCCACTGTTGCGTGAAAAGGGGCAAAGCGGTTTTGGCAGAAAATAAACCCCCTTGCGTTCTAACACTCCTCACCGAGGTGGGAGGCTAGGTGCGGCTAGGTTTAAATTCTGAGTGATGCCCAATTCAGCACTATCAGTCCAATCGCGTTTAATATGTATTAAACTGTTACGATTTGGATACACTAATAGTGGACTGCACCTTCAGTCTAGTCGTGCTCATGAACTAGCACGGCCACTCTCGAGTCTTTGGTCGCGTTCAGTGAGAAACCAAAACGACTAGCTACTTAAAAAAGTGCAGTTTATTTAAACAACATGTGAATTGTGCTTAACTGATTCGTGTCAGTGTGGAACAGTGTTAGGGCCACAGGGTGAAGTGTGACCTTTGATTGTTTTGTCTGTATGGCCGCAGACGAGACGGTGTGTCTATCGTGTCTGTGTTTTGCAGGAGCCACCTGGCGAACATTCTAGAATACCAACTTAAACCGGTCCTGTTGTTATCTGCATAGTGACCTGTAAGAGGGGGGATACACCCATTTTTGGCAAGGGCCAACCATTTTAGAGACAGTTATGAATATGTATTAGTATAGGAGATATAAACCAAAAATGGGGTCTGTAAGGTGTGTGTCCTGGTTGGGCAGAGACTCCCGGCACACCCAGCGCTGTTTGCTTGCCTTTATTCCTTTAATAAATTATAAATTCTAATTGGAATCCTGTTTGCGATTAAATCATTTATCACAATTTGGGGGCTCGTCCGGGATGGTCTTAGTTCCTGAATTCTGACTTGATCTAGGAGGGGCGCCCCACCATTAGGTGGCTCCTGATCAGGTCAGGTCGGGACTAATGCCATCCTGAACCTGAGTAAAGGCAAGCAAAGAAAAGATTTTGATTTTTATTTTTATGAGCTCCCTTGCCGGCTGCAGCAGTTTATTTTACCCGTAATTCTGCGCGCGAAGATCCGAACGAAGATGACGGAGTCGTAAGTATTTAAAGTGTATACCGTTCGATTGGGTGGGATTCGGTTGCCTGTGTGTAAGAGTGTGATTGAGACGGAACCTGGTTCCGAAGTGATTGTGGAGGTCTTCTAACCGCGGTTCCAATCTCCCGCGAGGGACTTGGCCGGTGAAGGACCGAAGCGATTCCTATAGGATTCGTGGGTGGGTGATAGGTCCTAAACCCCCTGCAAGACACTCTTACTGGTAACCAAGGGCTGTAGGAATTGCCACAGTAAAATTCCTAGATGGGTCAGACAAAATCGAAGACCCAGGACCAGAGGAAAGGGAGCAAATTACCAGATATACCACTGGAAAGTCCATTAGGAATAATGATTAGGAATTGGAATGAAAGGGGCCCCAGAAAAGGAAAAAGTAAATTAAAATTAGTTCACTATTGTATGATTGAATGGCCGAAGAAACCTTTAAAACCACATGTCTTTTGGCCTGTTTTTGGATCCTTTGAAGACTGGATTTGCCAGGCCTTAAATCTATATGTTAATTCAAAGGAACCTTTTAGTCAGGAGGAAAGTGATTATGCAGGATTATGGATCAGGACTTCACGTCCTTTTCCGGCTTCAATACTTACATTAAAAACGGATGAAAAGTCTGAGAAAGAAGAAGGAAACAAAGACGAAAAAGGGAAGGAAAAAGATGATAAAGGGGAACCACTGGATAACTTACCACCTCCATATCCTAACAATCCTCCTCCGACGGCGGCTCTCCCTCCAGGGGCCGTAGTACCCCCACCAGTGCCACCGTTACCCCTGCCTCCACCACCGACAGCACCGGAATTAGATCGACCTCCAGCTGCATGTACGAGAAGTAGAACTGCCACATCTGGGGGAGCTTCTCTATATCCCTTACGAGAAGTACCCCTCGGAGGCAATCAGGGAGGCATCGGGTTTGTGGCAGTTCCATTAAATACCACAGATGTAAGGAATTTCAAGAAAGAAATGGGGACCCTATTAGATGATCCCCTTGGAGTAGCAGAAAAACTAGGCCAATTTTTAGGACCTAATACTTATACCTGGGAAGAAATACAATCCATTTTAGGGATCTTATTTACTGCTGAGGAAAAGGGAATGATTAGACAAGCTGGAATGAGAATTTGGGAAAGACAGAATCAGGCAGGACCCCCCAGGAGATCAGAAATGGCCAAATGTGGATCCCCATTGGGATCATCAACAACCCCAAGGGAGACAGAACATGAGGGATTTGAGAACATTAATAATACAGGGAATAAGGGAAGCGGTTCCCCGAGGGCAAAACATTAATAAAGCGTCTAATGAACAACAAGGAAAAGACGAATCTCCTACAGAATGGTTGGAGAGGTTGAGGAAAAGCCTGCAAATGTATTCTGGAATTGATCCGAATACAGTGGCTGGGACTGCACTCCTTAGAACACAATTTGTAGCCAAATCCTGGGGGGGATATAAGAAAGAAATTAGAAAAACTTGAGGACTGGCAAGAAAGAGGATTAGAGGAGTTACTTAGAGAAGCCCAGAAGGTATATGTTAGAAGGGACGAAGAAAAACAGAAAGTAAAGGCAAAAATTTTTGTAGCAGCAGTAAAAGAAAGTCAGAAAAATCAGAATCCGTTTAGAGAGAAAAGGGAAAAAAGAATAGAGCAGACACCCAGAGGACAGCCTCATAGGGAGAGATTCACAATTCCTGTCTGTTACTACTGTAACAAGAGGGGACGTGTTCAGAGGAACTGTCGTAAGCGAGAACAAGATGAGAAAATGTTCAAAGAAGAATAGGGGTGTCAGGGGCTATATCTTTTGGGGACTTCAACATCAACAGAGCCCTTGATAAAATTATTAATAGGTCCCCATAAGGAGGAGGTTTTATTTTTAGTGGATACAGGAGCTGAAAAATCAACCATTCAGAAACTTCCAAAAGGAATAGAGATAGGGAAGAATTATATGTCAGTAGTCGGGGCAAAAGGAGAACCTTTTAAAGTCCCTATCTTGAAAGATGTAGAAGTAGAAACAGAAAAGAAAATTTGTCTTAACGACTTACTTTTGCTCCCTGAAGCGGAATACAATTTACTAGGAAGGGATCTGATTTTGAAGTTAAACTTGAGCATTCAGAGTCAGGGGAACAAACTGCAGATCAAATTATATACTTTAACACAGGAGGATGAAGAAGCTATTAACCCCTCGGTGTGGTATAAAGAAGGGGAAACTGGAAAAATAAAAATGAACCCCATAAGCGTTCAAATAATAGATCCACATCGTTCGATTAGAATCAAGCAATACCCTATACCCATGGAGGGTCGAAAAGGATTAAAACCTGTAGTTGACAGACTTTTGGAAAAAGGAACCTTGGAACCATGTATGTCACCTCATAATACACCCATCCTCCCTGTAAAGAAACCGGACGGGTCATACAGAATGGTACAGGATTTAAGAGCTGTAAATCAGCGAACGATTACTAAATTCCCTGTAGTGGCAAATCCCTATACTTTATTAAGTTATATTTCTCCCAGACATACTTGGTATAGTGTGATAGATTTGAAAGACGCTTTTGGGGCCTGTCCTCTGGACGAGGGATCTAGAGATTATTTTGCTTTCGAGTGGGAGGTCCCCGAAACGGGACGGAAACAGCAATTAAGATGGACGGTATTACCACAGGGGTTTACGGAGTCACCAAATTTATTTGGGCAAACTTTAGAGAAAATCTTACAGGATTTTGCATTACCCCAGGAGATAAAATTATTGCAATATGTAGATGATTTATTAGTAGCAGGAGAAACTGAAGAGGGGACCCGAGAAGCTACTATTAAATTGTTAAATTTTCTAGGGGAGAAGGGATTGAAGGTGTCCCGATCAAAACCACAGTTTGTAGAACAGGAAGTAAAATACTTAGGACATTGGCTAAGTAAGGGAAAGAAGAAACTAGATTCTGATAGGATATCTGGGATTCTATCTTTAAGACCCCCACAAACTAAAAAGGAGGTTCGGCAAATATTGGGATTATTAGGATATTGTAGATCATGGCTTGAAAATTATAGTGACAAGGTAAAATTTCTATATGAAAAATTAACTAGTAACCAACTTAAGTGGTTTACAGAAGATGACCAGAAATTCGAGGAAATAAAAAAGGCATTAATACAAGCACCTGTATTGAGCCTCCCAGATCTAGAAAAACCTTTCCATCTTTTTGTGAATACATCAAATCAGACAGCATATGGAGTTCTTACTCAAGACTGGGCAGGAATAAAAAAACCTGTGGGGTACTGTTCTAAATTACTTGATCCAGTAAGTAGAGGATGGCCTGCTTGTCTCCAAGCTTTGGTAGCTACCGCATTATTAATAGAGGAAGTTCGGAAAATTACCTTTAGTGCTCCTTTAAAAGTGTATACCCCACACAATGTCAGGAGTGTTTTACAACAAAAGGCAGAAAAATGGTTAACGGACAGCCGGATCTTGGAATATGAAGCAATATTAATAGACTCCCCCGATTTAGAACTGAGGGTGACTTCTGCTCAGAGTCCAGCACAGTTTTTGTTTGGAGAGCCATCAAAGGAAGTACAACATAATTGTTTAGAGGTAATTGAGACCCAGACTAAGGTGAGGCCAGACTTAAGAGATACTGAGTTAGAAAATGCAGAAGTGTTATTTGTAGATGGCTCCTCCCGTGTGGTGGAAGGGAGGAGAAAATCAGGATATGCCATAATTAATAAAAATTTAGAACTTATAGAATCAGGACCTCTGAGTCCATCATGGTCAGCTCAAGCTTGTGAGCTGTATGCCCTTTGTAGAGCCCTGGAATTATTACAAGGAAAAAGCGGGACCATATTTACGGATTCTAAATATGCGTATGGAGTAGTTCACACTTTTGGAAAAATTTGGGAGGAAAGAGGTTTAATTAATACCCAAGGAAGGAATCTAATACATCAAGAACTAATAGTGAAAATTTTAAAGGCGTTAAGAAAACCAAAGGAGATAGCAGTGGTACATGTGAGAGGACACCAAAAGGGATTAGATTATCGAACCAGAGGGAATAACCTAGCCGATAGAGAGGCCCAGGAAGCAGCCCTGAGGACTCAGGTCGCTAAAATTAATGTAGTACAAGTACAAGGAGACATTAGTGAAAAAGAACTAGAGGAGAAAGAGAAGAAATTTACCCCTGAGGAACAGGCAAAATTAGAGAAAATAGGAGCTAAGTTAGAACGGGGAAAATGGATGCTGCCCGACGGGCGAGAGATGTTGCCAAAAGCTTATGCCAGGCAAATGTTAGAACGATTACACACACAAACACATTGGGGTACAAAGGCGATAAGTGATCATTTCCTTAAACAATTTGGCTGTATTGGGATTTTTGAAATAGCAAAGCAAATCACGCGAGGATGTTTAACTTGTCAAAAAGTAAACAAGGAAGTGTTTCGACAAGCAGCCACGGGAGGAAGGAAAACAGCTTATAGACCTTTTGAAAGAATACAAGTCGATTTTACTGAATTGCCTAAGGTAGGGAGAATAAAATATTTACTAGTAATAGTAGATCATTTAACACAATGGGTAGAAGCTTACCCTGTAGCACGAGCTACGGCACAGATGGTAGTAAAAATCTTATTAGAACACTTAATACCTAGATATGGGATAATCCAGTATATTGATTCTGATCAGGGCACACATTTTACTTCTAAAATAATAAAATTATTATGTCAATCATTAGGTATTCAATGGGAATACCACACTCCGTGGCACCCACAAAGCTCAGGGAAAGTAGAAAGAATGAATCAAACAATAAAACAGCAATTGGCTAAATTAATGATTGAGACACAGATGTCCTGGACGAAATGCCTACCATTGGCACTATTAAACATAAGAACTAAGCCACACAGTGAGACTGGATTATCGCCATATGAAATGTTATATGGAATGCCTTACTCCCAAGGGATGCCCCTGGGGAATAATGTAGTTGAAGATTATAGTATCCAAAAATATATAATAACCATTGGAAAAAGGTTAAAAGAACTACGAGAGATTGGGATGATGGCTCAAACACCACCATTAGGATTTGCAATTCATCAATTAAAACCGGGAGATAAGGTTCTGATAAAAACATGGAAAGAAGAAACCCTATCTCCCCTCTGGGAAGGGCCTTTTCTTGTTTTATTAACTACAGAAACGGCTGTGAGAACTGCTGAAAAAGGATGGACACATGTGTCGCGAGTGAAAGGTCCAGTGAAGGAGTGGAGAGTCACATCTGAGCCCGGAGAAGCCAAGCTAACCATCAGACAAACTTAAAGAGACCTTCATCAAGAAGCATAAGCTAAGTTGCTGTGGGAATTTCATTGTAACTACTCCTGTAGAATTAGTGGACAGGGATAAATACCTATTAGGAAAGGTAATTTAGTCCATTGTGTAAACGGTGTTGTTTATTTTTAAGGGCAAAGTGTTCTACATGTTTTAAAATATATCATTTTCCAAAAAAGAAGTCAAGGATCTAGGAAACAGTTTAGAATTTTTGTGCATTCGCTGTGGGGCCACCACTCCCCTATATAACCTACCATGGGTTAGGCTTTATTGTTGTCAATTTAATCAAAGAGTGTTTCTTGATTAAAGGTTACCCCTTAAAAGATTAAGGAAGAGGGCAAGACCGGAGGGGAACGAGTGGTGCGGCTTGAAAGGTCTGCCAAGGGCTGCAACCCCTTCGGGCTGTGACCGCCGATCACTATGGCCCTGACCGGACCTCTTCTGGTCCTATTTGGGGTAAGCTCCTTGACTCTGGTTATGGCAAACAACTGCAGCCAGTGCGTAGTAACTACTAGGAGGGGACGGGTAAGTTCCCAGACTTTGGTTTATCATACTATTTATGACTGTAAAGGCCAGAAAATAGGAAGCTGCATTTATAATCTAACCCAATATACTTTATGCAAAGACGAAGAGAGGATTGTGTGCTATGATCCAAAGGAACTCCCCTATCAATATTGGGTAGAAATGAAGACAAATTCGGAAGTAGGAAGACTAATAGGAACAAGTGAGGTTATAACCAATTTAAGTACATCGGTGTCAGTAATTTTTGATGCGTGCGACATTATAGATGATGATCTAGACACTAATTGCGGGAGTTTAGAGTGGAGACGGTACTATAGTAATCAACCAAAATATATTTGCCCAGGGGGACACCAATGTGACATAAATCCTGATTATACACCTAGTCAAACAGTGAGATATCAATCAGCACACCTGTGTGGAAGAAGAGGGTGGTCTTGTGTATGTTGGGACACTGCAGGCTGGGGATATGATAGACAGTGTGGGAATTTACAAGCTTCAATCACAAAGATACAAACAGATAGTAATTGTACAACCCGTACCTGCAATCTAATAAATTTAACCCTAATAAATTTAGAAATTTGGAAGCAAAAGAAAGTAAATAAAATTGGACTTAAGATATATGGACCTGGAGAAGATCCGGGTGTAATTATTAATATCGAAATAAAAGAAAGAATAAGGGAATCGGTACAGCACAGACTACTATTTAACTCATTTTATCATGAAATAGAAACAGGAGTGGAATATGAAATTCCCACAGTTGCTAAAAATCTATTTGTAAATCTTGCTGAAAACATTGCTAAGTCATTAAATGTAACTAATTGTTATGTTTGTGGTGGAACAAACCAAGGTGAACGATGGCCATGGGAGGCTATGGAGAGCAACATTAGTAATCCTCAAATATGGAAAGCAATGGGAAAGGGTAACAGGAAACAACAGTGGGTACTTCAAACGAGTATAATTGGAAGGAGTTGTTGGCAAAATTTAAAAGAGAATGGAAAACAAGTAGGTAATCTAGAGTGTGAAGGAGGTTACCTATGGAACGAAACTCAGAATAAATGGGATAAGTGGGGGAGTCCATGGGAAATGAGTGATCAATTTAAAAATTGGACCAATGGAACAAACATACCAAATGGATGGCCCACTCCTGAAGGACATTATTGGATTTGTGGTAAACTAGCTTATGCGTTTTTGCCACAAAATTGGACGGGATCCTGTGTATTGGGAATTATAAGGCCCAGTTTTTTCCTGTTACCTATAAATCGAGGAGAGCGATTGGGAGTCCAAGTGTATGCTGAAGCTGGTGAATTAAGAAAAAGGCACTATAAACGGAGTCTACAAATTGGACATTGGAAAGATAAAGATTGGCCTCCCGAAAGAGTCATTGCCTACTATGGTCCAGCCACATGGGCAGAAGATGGATCCTGGGGCTATAGAACTCCAATATATATGCTAAATAGAATAATTAGATTACAAGCTGTATTAGAAATAATTGTAAATACAACTGGAGATGCCCTTGGACGAATTGCGAGACAAAATACCAAGATGAGAACTGCTTTGTATCAAAATCGCTTAGCCCTGGATTATTTGCTAGCACAAGAGGGAGGTGTTTGTGGGAAGTTTAACCTTAGTAATTGTTGTTTAGAAATTGATGATGAAGGGGAAGCTGTAAATGAACTTGTAAAAGAAATGAAGAAAATTGCACATGTCCCAGTTCAGACTTGGACTGGAGTCGACCTAGAAGGATTCTGGGAAAACTTTACGGGAGGTGATTGGCTTACTAAAATCGGGATTGTTATATTGGGGGCATTTGCAGGATTGTTAATAATTCCATGTTTTATACCTTGTTTTATTAGACTAATACACTCAGTTATACAAGGAATGCAGATAGCTACAGTACCTGTTGATTCAGAACCAGGGAAAGAGAAAACTCTTTCCCTGATGATACTAAAGACAAAAGAAGATTCGAAACTAATACCAATTCGGCAAGTATTAACTCGGTTGGAAACAAAAACACGAATCAATGCTGTAGAAAAAGAAAATGGGGGATTGTGAAATGTGCTTAACTGATTCGTGTCAGTGTGGAACAGTGTTAGGGCCACAGGGTGAAGTGTGACCTTTGATTGTTTTGTCTGTATGGCCGCAGACGAGACGGTGTGTCTATCGTGTCTGTGTTTTGCAGGAGCCACCTGGCGAACATTCTAGAATACCAACTTAAACCGGTCCTGTTGTTATCTGCATAGTGACCTGTAAGAGGGGGGATACACCCATTTTTGGCAAGGGCCAACCATTTTAGAGACAGTTATGAATATGTATTAGTATAGGAGATATAAACCAAAAATGGGGTCTGTAAGGTGTGTGTCTTGGTTGGGCAGAGACTCCCGGCACACCCAGCGCTGTTTGCTTGCCTTTATTCCTTTAATAAATTATAAATTCTAATTGGAATCCTGTTTGCGATTAAATCATTTATCACAAACACGTATTCTGGGTGGCCGTCAGTTGGGCTGGCCACCTGGCTGAGATTTTTGCACCGCAAGAGCTGCTGCACGTGTACAAATCGCCGCTGAATGGATTTCGTCTGTTGCCCGTCGATCTAGGCACTGTTGATGTCGAATGTTTTGTGCCGCGTGTCTGTGGAAGGTAATAAAAGCTGTGAGCAGCAGTTGCACAATAAAGATTTAGCATGGGGATCTCACCTCCGTCTTGTGCGTCTTACTGAGGGAAATAGTTCCGCAAGTTAAAACGGCGTCTCCCCGGAGTGTAAGTACGTGGACTGTGTCGGTCTGTTAACAGTGTTCTATAGATAGATAGTGATTTGGCCAGTCATTTGAAGCGTGACGCTGGGACGGCTTAGCAGTCTCCTGCGTCCTGTAGGAAGCAGACTCTTGGCTCTTTGGAAGCGGTACGCAAATGTACGTAAAGCCAGTGTAGGCGGCTGCTGCTGCAACACCTTTAGAAAATACTGTATGCGACGCTACAGGCATGCCATACAAGGGTGCTTTTGTGGGAAAGCCTCCGTCCTCTTCTTTGTAGCCGCCCTTTAAGTACTGGCAGACTGCGATGAGGTTCCCTCCCCCGCGAGCCTTCTCTTCTGCAAGGGAGAAGAGACCCAACTCCTTCAGCCTTTCCTCCTAGGGCAGGTTCTCCAGCCCTTTGGTCATCTTTGCGGCCCTCCTTGGGACCTTCCCCAGTCGGTCTGCGTCTCTTTTTTGAATTGTGGGGACCAGAACTGGACACGGCGCTCCAGGTGCAGCCTGCGGGGGTAGCCTGTGTGAGAAGAGGCCAGGGTCTGCCCTGTGCTGGACGCAGCTGGTGCCAGCCAGCTAGGCACTGGACTTGCCGCAGGCCAAAGCCGAGCGGCTCAGCGAAGCCGGGGGCGCCCCTGGGAAAACCTATTGAAGAAAGGGCAAAGCGCTGTCCGGGGCAGGTATTTCCCTGCTGCCTGTGGGTCCGGCCGGTGGATGTTTCCTGAAGGAACTTTTTCATCCTATTTTCTCCCCCTGTCCTGTTGAGGAGGGGCAGTGAGAGAGCGGCTGGGCGGGCCCCTGACAGCCGGCCGAGGTCAATCCATCACAAAGCCTAAAGGGCAGATTCCTCCATGTAGAAGTGTTGAAGGGGGTTGGTGCTTTAAGGAACGATAGTGACTGGGGTTTTGGAGACAGGACGTTTTGGAGACAGGAAAGTCGGGAAATCGCTGGGGATCCAGTTGCTTCGAGGGGGGGAAATTTCAAGAGAAAAAGCCTTCTTTCTGAGCAATAAGAGGCTCTTGTGAGCAGAGGGCTCTAGTCTCCCTTTGTTCTCACTTGGTAATGAAAGAGACAAGGCACCGGAACTCCTGCGTGCGAAGGGATGAAAATGTGCGGAGCCTGTTGGATGCTCTTTGTGTGCGCGTGTTGGAAACCCAGGAACAGCTATAAGGAGGTGGGTGTGAGCTTGGTTAACTTGGCCAAGCCAACCACGCAAAGCTGACCCAACCTCCCGCCCGCATCAGAACCAGTGCCACCAGAAAAGCACGTAAGGTGTTAGCAATTGGAGATCCCCTACTGAGAGGCACCGACGCACCCGTTTGCCGTCCAGGCGATTTCTCTCGAGAAGTCTGCTGCCTACCAGGGGCTCGCATCCGTGGCGTCGCCGAGAGGCTGCCGAGCCTGGTGATCCCTGCAGATTATCATGCGCTCCTACTATTCCGCGTAGGGTCTGACGAGGCAACTTAGAACCCTCCAAAGAGACTTTATGTCCCTCGGAGCAATGTTAAAAGGATCAGGAGCACAGGTGGTGGTCTCCTCTCTCCTCCCAGTCAGAGGGAGGGGTCCAGGAAGGAGGAGACGAATTGAACAGGTGAATGCCTGGCTGCGTAGCTGGTGCCATACGCGAGGTTTTGGCTTCTGTGATCACGGGTGTACCTTTGAGAAGCCGGGTCTGTTGGGAGCTGATGGGATTCGCCTGACCAAGCGGGGCAAGAGGGTCTTTGCCAACAAGCTGGCCAGACTTACAAGGAGGGCTTTAAACTAGGCTCAGCGGGGGAAGGGGATGGAGTTCTGAGCAACGGAGAAGAGCCAGGGGCTGCTGATGCGTTAGGAACCAACAGGGGAACCCCTGAGAAATGCCGCAAAGGACTTGGGGCTTGATCCTCCAGAAAGGCGACACGGTCGGCAGCCCAACTGAAGTGCCTCTATACCACTGCGCGCAGCACAGGTAACAAACAGGAGGAGTTGGAAGCCCCTGTGCAGAAGGAGCAGAAGGGAGCTGGCAGCTCTTTCAGGACGTTTTTTCTTCGAGCACAAGAGCTCTCGATTCCCACGCGTAAGAAATGGGAAAATAGAAATTCGTCTACCTAGACTTTAGTAAAGCCTTTGACACCGTTTCCCACAGCGTTCTCCTGGAGAAACTGGCTGCTCGTGGCTTGGACGGGCGTACTCTTTGCTGGGTAAAGAACTGGCTGGAGGGCCGGGCCCAGAGAGTTGTGGTGAATGGAGTTAAATCCAGTTGGCGGCCGGTCACAAGTGGTGTTCCCCAGGGCTCAGTACCGGGGCCGGTTCTGTTTAATATCTTTCTCAACGACCTGGACGAGGGGATCGAGTGCACCCTCACTCAGTAAGTTTGCAGCCGACACCAAGTTGGGCGGGAGCGTCGATCTGCTTGAGGGTAGGATGGCTCTACAGAGGGATCTGGACAGGCTGGATCAATGGGCCGAGGCCGATGGTATGAGGTTCAACAAGGCCAAGTGCCGGGTCCTGCACTTGGGTCACAACAACCCCGTGCAACGCTACAGGCTTGGGGAAGAGTGGCTGGAAAGCTGCCCGGCAGAAAAGAGCCTGGGGGTATTGGTAGACAGCCGTCTGAATGTGAGCCAGCAGTGTGCCCAGGTGGCCAAGGCGGCCAACAGCATCCTGGCCAGTATCAGGAATAGCGTGGCGAGCAGGACTGGGGAAGCGACTGTCCCCCTGTACTCAGCACCGCTGAGGCCGCACCTCGAATACTGTGTTCAGTTTTGGGCCTCTCACTACAAGACAGACACGGAGGTGCTGGAGCGTGTCCGGAGAAGGGCAACGGAGCTGGTGAGGGGTCTGGAGCACAAGGCTTATGAGGAGCGGCTGAGGGAACTGGGGTGGCTTAGCCTGGAGTAAAGGAGGCTGAGGGGAGACCTTATCGCTCTCTACAACTACCGGAAAGGAGGTTGTAGCGAGGCGGGGGTTGGTCTCTTCTCCCAAGTAACAGGCGATAGGACGAGAGGAAACGGCCTCGAGTTGCGCCAGGGGAGGTTTAGGACGGATATTAGGAAAAATTTCTTCGCGGAAAGGGTTATCGAACGTTGGACCAGGCTGCCCAGGGAAGTGGTTGAATCACCATCCCTGGAGGTATTTAAAAGACGGGTAGACGCGGCGCTTAGGGACGTGGTTTGGTGGTGGTTTTGGCAGCGTTAGGTTAATGGTTGGACTCGATGATCTTAAAGGTCCCTTCCGACCTAGACGATTCTATGAAATCAGGCAAGGAAGGCAGGAGCCCAGCATGGCTGAGTAAGGACCTTCTGGTCGAGCTGAAGCGCAAGGAGGAAATGCGTAGGCGGTGGAAGCAGAGACACGCATCCTGGGAAGAATATAGGGATGGGGTCGGGAAAGCTAAGGCACAGCTGGAGCTGAATTTGGCAAGGGATGTGAAGAAGAATCATAAGAAGGGCTTCTACAGGTGCGTTGGTCAGAAAAGGAAGACTAAAGAAAACGCACACCACCCCCACCCCCACCCCCCTCCGATAGGTAAGACAGGAGAGCTAGCGCCAACCGACATGGAGAAGGCCGAGGCACTCAAGGATTTTTCTCCTCCGTTGTCGCCGGCAATCACTGTTCCCGCATCTCTCAAGTCCCTGAACCTCAAGGCAGGGACTGGGGGAACAAAGTCCCTCCCATCGTAGGAAAGGATCCGGTTCGAGACCACCTGAGGAACCTGAACATACGCAAGTCCTGCACTGGGGAGGAACAACCCCATGCACCAGTAGATGCTGGAGGCCGACTGGCTGGAGAGCAGCTTTGCTGACGTGGGGGGCTCCTGGTGGACATCAAGTTGAACGTGAGCCGACAACGTGCCCTTGCCGCAAAGGCGGCTAAGGATATCCTTAGCCCGCTACAGAGGAAAGCAGGGTTTATACATGTTACAATACAGTTGTGTAGACCAATCAAATTGCTCACTATCCCCGGGGGTGCAGGGCACCAGAGACCACCCTTGGGCAGCTTTGGGGGCACTGCCTGTTTTTCTACGAGCCTCCTACCCAGCTTAGCGCAAATCCTATCTCGATCTGTGCCCCCCCACTGTTGCGTGAAAAGGGGCAAAGCGGTTTTGGCAGAAAATAAACCCCCTTGCGTTCTAACACTCCTCACCGAGGTGGGAGGCTAGGTGCGGCTAGGTTTAAATTCTGAGTGATGCCCAATTCAGCACTATCAGTCCAATCGCGTTTAATATGTATTAAACTGTTACGATTTGGATACACTAATAGTGGACTGCACCTTCAGTCTAGTCGTGCTCATGAACTAGCACGGCCACTCTCGAGTCTTTGGTCGCGTTCAGTGAGAAACCAAAACGACTAGCTACTTAAAAAAGTGCAGTTTATTTAAACAACATGTGAATTGTGCTTAACTGATTCGTGTCAGTGTGGAACAGTGTTAGGGCCACAGGGTGAAGTGTGACCTTTGATTGTTTTGTCTGTATGGCCGCAGACGAGACGGTGTGTCTATCGTGTCTGTGTTTTGCAGGAGCCACCTGGCGAACATTCTAGAATACCAACTTAAACCGGTCCTGTTGTTATCTGCATAGTGACCTGTAAGAGGGGGGATACACCCATTTTTGGCAAGGGCCAACCATTTTAGAGACAGTTATGAATATGTATTAGTATAGGAGATATAAACCAAAAATGGGGTCTGTAAGGTGTGTGTCTTGGTTGGGCAGAGACTCCCGGCACACCCAGCGCTGTTTGCTTGCCTTTATTCCTTTAATAAATTATAAATTCTAATTGGAATCCTGTTTGCGATTAAATCATTTATCACAATTTGGGGGCTCGTCCGGGATGGTCTTAGTTCCTGAATTCTGACTTGATCTAGGAGGGGCGCCCCACCATTAGGTGGCTCCTGATCAGGTCAGGTCGGGACTAACGCCATCCTGAACCTGAGTAAAGGCAAGCAAAGAAAAGATTTTGATTTTTATTTTTATGAGCTCCCTTGCCGGCTGCAGCAGTTTATTTTACCCGTAATTCTGCGCGCGAAGATCCGAACGAAGATGACGGAGTCGTAAGTATTTAAAGTGTATACCGTTCGATTGGGTGGGATTCGGTTGCCTGTGTGTAAGAGTGTGATTGAGACGGAACCTGGTTCCGAAGTGATTGTGGAGGTCTTCTAACCGCGGTTCCAATCTCCCGCGAGGGACTTGGCCGGTGAAGGACCGAAGCGATTCCTATAGGATTCGTGGGTGGGTGATAGGTCCTAAACCCCCTGCAAGACACTCTTACTGGTAACCAAGGGCTGTAGGAATTGCCACAGTAAAATTCCTAGATGGGTCAGACAAAATCGAAGACCCAGGACCAGAGGAAAGGGAGCAAATTACCAGATATACCACTGGAAAGTCCATTAGGAATAATGATTAGGAATTGGAATGAAAGGGGCCCCAGAAAAGGAAAAAGTAAATTAAAATTAGTTCACTATTGTATGATTGAATGGCCGAAGAAACCTTTAAAACCACATGTCTTTTGGCCTGTTTTTGGATCCTTTGAAGACTGGATTTGCCAGGCCTTAAATCTATATGTTAATTCAAAGGAACCTTTTAGTCAGGAGGAAAGTGATTATGCAGGATTATGGATCAGGACTTCACGTCCTTTTCCGGCTTCAATACTTACATTAAAAACGGATGAAAAGTCTGAGAAAGAAGAAGGAAACAAAGACGAAAAAGGGAAGGAAAAAGATGATAAAGGGGAACCACTGGATAACTTACCACCTCCATATCCTAACAATCCTCCTCCGACGGCGGCTCTCCCTCCAGGGGCCGTAGTACCCCCACCAGTGCCACCGTTACCCCTGCCTCCACCACCGACAGCACCGGAATTAGATCGACCTCCAGCTGCATGTACGAGAAGTAGAACTGCCACATCTGGGGGAGCTTCTCTATATCCCTTACGAGAAGTACCCCTCGGAGGCAATCAGGGAGGCATCGGGTTTGTGGCAGTTCCATTAAATACCACAGATGTAAGGAATTTCAAGAAAGAAATGGGGACCCTATTAGATGATCCCCTTGGAGTAGCAGAAAAACTAGACCAATTTTTAGGACCTAATACTTATACCTGGGAAGAAATACAATCCATTTTAGGGATCTTATTTACTGCTGAGGAAAAGGGAATGATTAGACAAGCTGGAATGAGAATTTGGGAAAGACAGAATCAGGCAGGACCCCCCAGGAGATCAGAAATGGCCAAATGTGGATCCCCATTGGGATCATCAACAACCCCAAGGGAGACAGAACATGAGGGATTTGAGAACATTAATAATACAGGGAATAAGGGAAGCGGTTCCCCGAGGGCAAAACATTAATAAAGCGTTTAATGAACAACAAGGAAAAGACGAATCTCCTACAGAATGGTTGGAGAGGTTGAGGAAAAGCCTGCAAATGTATTCTGGAATTGATCCGAATACAGTGGCTGGGACTGCACTCCTTAGAACACAATTTGTAGCCAAATCCTGGGGGGGATATAAGAAAGAAATTAGAAAAACTTGAGGACTGGCAAGAAAGAGGATTAGAGGAGTTACTTAGAGAAGCCCAGAAGGTATATGTTAGAAGGGACGAAGAAAAACAGAAAGTAAAGGCAAAAATTTTTGTAGCAGCAGTAAAAGAAAGTCAGAAAAATCAGAATCCGTTTAGAGAGAAAAGGGAAAAAAGAATAGAGCAGACACCCAGAGGACAGCCTCATAGGGAGAGATTCACAATTCCTGTCTGTTACTACTGTAACAAGAGGGGACGTGTTCAGAGGAACTGTCGTAAGCGAGAACAAGATGAGAAAATGTTCAAAGAAGAATAGGGGTGTCAGGGGCTATATCTTTTGGGGACTTCAACATCAACAGAGCCCTTGATAAAATTATTAATAGGTCCCCATAAGGAGGAGGTTTTATTTTTAGTGGATACAGGAGCTGAAAAATCAACCATTCAGAAACTTCCAAAAGGAATAGAGATAGGGAAGAATTATATGTCAGTAGTCGGGGCAAAAGGAGAACCTTTTAAAGTCCCTATCTTGAAAGATGTAGAAGTAGAAACAGAAAAGAAAATTTGTCTTAACGACTTACTTTTGCTCCCTGAAGCGGAATACAATTTACTAGGAAGGGATCTGATTTTGAAGTTAAACTTGAGCATTCAGAGTCAGGGGAACAAACTGCAGATCAAATTATATACTTTAACACAGGAGGATGAAGAAGCTATTAACCCCTCGGTGTGGTATAAAGAAGGGGAAACTGGAAAAATAAAAATGAACCCCATAAGCGTTCAAATAATAGATCCACATCGTTCGATTAGAATCAAGCAATACCCTATACCCATGGAGGGTCGAAAAGGATTAAAACCTGTAGTTGACAGACTTTTGGAAAAAGGAACCTTGGAACCATGTATGTCACCTCATAATACACCCATCCTCCCTGTAAAGAAACCGGACGGGTCATACAGAATGGTACAGGATTTAAGAGCTGTAAATCAGCGAACGATTACTAAATTCCCTGTAGTGGCAAATCCCTATACTTTATTAAGTTATATTTCTCCCAGACATACTTGGTATAGTGTGATAGATTTGAAAGACGCTTTTGGGGCCTGTCCTCTGGATGAGGGATCTAGAGATTATTTTGCTTTCGAGTGGGAGGGCCCCGAAACGGGACGGAAACAGCAATTAAGATGGACGGTATTACCACAGGGGTTTACGGAGTCACCAAATTTATTTGGGCAAACTTTAGAGAAAATCTTACAGGATTTTGCATTACCCCAGGAGATAAAATTATTGCAATATGTAGATGATTTATTAGTAGCAGGAGAAACTGAAGAGGGGACCCGAGAAGCTACTATTAAATTGTTAAATTTTCTAGGGGAGAAGGGATTGAAGGTGTCCCGATCAAAACCACAGTTTGTAGAACAGGAAGTAAAATACTTAGGACATTGGCTAAGTAAGGGAAAGAAGAAACTAGATTCTGATAGGATATCTGGGATTCTATCTTTAAGACCCCCACAAACTAAAAAGGAGGTTCGGCAAATATTGGGATTATTAGGATATTGTAGATCATGGCTTGAAAATTATAGTGACAAGGTAAAATTTCTATATGAAAAATTAACTAGTAACCAACTTAAGTGGTTTACAGAAGATGACCAGAAATTCGAGGAAATAAAAAAGGCATTAATACAAGCACCTGTATTGAGCCTCCCAGATCTAGAAAAACCTTTCCATCTTTTTGTGAATACATCAAATCAGACAGCATATGGAGTTCTTACTCAAGACTGGGCAGGAATAAAAAAACCTGTGGGGTACTGTTCTAAATTACTTGATCCAGTAAGTAGAGGATGGCCTGCTTGTCTCCAAGCTTTGGTAGCTACCGCATTATTAATAGAGGAAGTTCGGAAAATTACCTTTAGTGCTCCTTTAAAAGTGTATACCCCACACAATGTCAGGAGTGTTTTACAACAAAAGGCAGAAAAATGGTTAACGGACAGCCGGATCTTGGAATATGAAGCAATATTAATAGACTCCCCCGATTTAGAACTGAGGGTGACTTCTGCTCAGAGTCCAGCACAGTTTTTGTTTGGAGAGCCATCAAAGGAAGTACAACATAATTGTTTAGAGGTAATTGAGACCCAGACTAAGGTGAGGCCAGACTTAAGAGATACTGAGTTAGAAAATGCAGAAGTGTTATTTGTAGATGGCTCCTCCCGTGTGGTGGAAGGGAGGAGAAAATCAGGATATGCCATAATTAATAAAAATTTAGAACTTATAGAATCAGGACCTCTGAGTCCATCATGGTCAGCTCAAGCTTGTGAGCTGTATGCCCTTTGTAGAGCCCTGGAATTATTACAAGGAAAAAGCGGGACCATATTTACGGATTCTAAATATGCGTATGGAGTAGTTCACACTTTTGGAAAAATTTGGGAGGAAAGAGGTTTAATTAATACCCAAGGAAGGAATCTAATACATCAAGAACTAATAGTGAAAATTTTAAAGGCGTTAAGAAAACCAAAGGAGATAGCAGTGGTACATGTGAGAGGACACCAAAAGGGATTAGATTATCGAACCAGAGGGAATAACCTAGCCGATAGAGAGGCCCAGGAAGCAGCCCTGAGGACTCAGGTCGCTAAAATTAATGTAGTACAAGTACAAGGAGACATTAGTGAAAAAGAACTAGAGGAGAAAGAGAAGAAATTTACCCCTGAGGAACAGGCAAAATTAGAGAAAATAGGAGCTAAGTTAGAACAGGGAAAATGGATGCTGCCCGACGGGCGAGAGATGTTGCCAAAAGCTTATGCCAGGCAAATGTTAGAACGATTACACACACAAACACATTGGGGTACAAAGGCGATAAGTGATCATTTCCTTAAACAATTTGGCTGTATTGGGATTTTTGAAATAGCAAAGCAAATCACGCGAGGATGTTTAACTTGTCAAAAAGTAAACAAGGAAGTGTTTCGACAAGCAGCCACGGGAGGAAGGAAAACAGCTTATAGACCTTTTGAAAGAATACAAGTCGATTTTACTGAATTGCCTAAGGTAGGGAGAATAAAATATTTACTAGTAATAGTAGATCATTTAACACAATGGGTAGAAGCTTACCCTGTAGCACGAGCTACGGCACAGATGGTAGTAAAAATCTTATTAGAACACTTAATACCTAGATATGGGATAATCCAGTATATTGATTCTGATCAGGGCACACATTTTACTTCTAAAATAATAAAATTATTATGTCAATCATTAGGTATTCAATGGGAATACCACACTCCGTGGCACCCACAAAGCTCAGGGAAAGTAGAAAGAATGAATCAAACAATAAAACAGCAATTGGCTAAATTAATGATTGAGACACAGATGTCCTGGACGAAATGCCTACCATTGGCACTATTAAACATAAGAACTAAGCCACACAGTGAGACTGGATTATCGCCATATGAAATGTTATATGGAATGCCTTACTCCCAAGGGATGCCCCTGGGGAATAATGTAGTTGAAGATTATAGTATCCAAAAATATATAATAACCATTGGAAAAAGGTTAAAAGAACTACGAGAGATTGGGATGATGGCTCAAACACCACCATTAGGATTTGCAATTCATCAATTAAAACCGGGAGATAAGGTTCTGATAAAAACATGGAAAGAAGAAACCCTATCTCCCCTCTGGGAAGGGCCTTTTCTTGTTTTATTAACTACAGAAACGGCTGTGAGAACTGCTGAAAAAGGATGGACACATGTGTCGCGAGTGAAAGGTCCAGTGAAGGAGTGGAGAGTCACATCTGAGCCCGGAGAAGCCAAGCTAACCATCAGACAAACTTAAAGAGACCTTCATCAAGAAGCATAAGCTAAGTTGCTGTGGGAATTTCATTGTAACTACTCCTGTAGAATTAGTGGACAGGGATAAATACCTATTAGGAAAGGTAATTTAGTCCATTGTGTAAACGGTGTTGTTTATTTTTAAGGGCAAAGTGTTCTACATGTTTTAAAATATATCATTTTCCAAAAAAGAAGTCAAGGATCTAGGAAACAGTTTAGAATTTTTGTGCATTCGCTGTGGGGCCACCACTCCCCTATATAACCTACCATGGGTTAGGCTTTATTGTTGTCAATTTAATCAAAGAGTGTTTCTTGATTAAAGGTTACCCCTTAAAAGATTAAGGAAGAGGGCAAGACCGGAGGGGAACGAGTGGTGCGGCTTGAAAGGTCTGCCAAGGGCTGCAACCCCTTCGGGCTGTGACCGCCGATCACTATGGCCCTGACCGGACCTCTTCTGGTCCTATTTGGGGTAAGCTCCTTGACTCTGGTTATGGCAAACAACTGCAGCCAGTGCGTAGTAACTACTAGGAGGGGACGGGTAAGTTCCCAGACTTTGGTTTATCATACTATTTATGACTGTAAAGGCCAGAAAATAGGAAGCTGCATTTATAATCTAACCCAATATACTTTATGCAAAGACGAAGAGAGGATTGTGTGCTATGATCCAAAGGAACTCCCCTATCAATATTGGGTAGAAATGAAGACAAATTCGGAAGTAGGAAGACTAATAGGAACAAGTGAGGTTATAACCAATTTAAGTACATCGGTGTCGGTAATTTTTGATGCGTGCGACATTATAGATGATGATCTAGACACTAATTGCGGGAGTTTAGAGTGGAGACGGTACTATAGTAATCAACCAAAATATATTTGCCCAGGGGGACACCAATGTGACATAAATCCTGATTATACACCTAGTCAAACAGTGAGATATCAATCAGCACACCTGTGTGGAAGAAGAGGGTGGTCTTGTGTATGTTGGGACACTGCAGGCTGGGGATATGATAGACAGTGTGGGAATTTACAAGCTTCAATCACAAAGATACAAACAGATAGTAATTGTACAACCCGTACCTGCAATCTAATAAATTTAACCCTAATAAATTTAGAAATTTGGAAGCAAAAGAAAGTAAATAAAATTGGACTTAAGATATATGGACCCGGAGAAGATCCGGGTGTAATTATTAATATCGAAATAAAAGAAAGAATAAGGGAATCGGTACAGCACAGACTACTATTTAACTCATTTTATCATGAAATAGAAACAGGAGTGGAATATGAAATTCCCACAGTTGCTAAAAATCTATTTGTAAATCTTGCTGAAAACATTGCTAAGTCATTAAATGTAACTAATTGTTATGTTTGTGGTGGAACAAACCAAGGTGAACGATGGCCATGGGAGGCCATGGAGAGCAACATTAGTAATCCTCAAATATGGAAAGCAATGGGAAAGGGTAACAGGAAACAACAGTGGGTACTTCAAACGAGTATAATTGGAAGGAGTTGTTGGCAAAATTTAAAAGAGAATGGAAAACAAGTAGGTAATCTAGAGTGTGAAGGAGGTTACCTATGGAACGAAACTCAGAATAAATGGGATAAGTGGGGGAGTCCATGGGAAATGAGTGATCAGTTTAAAAATTGGACCAATGGAACAAACATACCAAATGGATGGCCCACTCCTGAAGGACATTATTGGATTTGTGGTAAACTAGCTTATGCGTTTTTGCCACAAAATTGGACGGGATCCTGTGTATTGGGAATTATAAGGCCCAGTTTTTTCCTGTTACCTATAAATCGAGGAGAGCGATTGGGAGTCCAAGTGTATGCTGAAGCTGGTGAATTAAGAAAAAGGCACTATAAACGGAGTCTACAAATTGGACATTGGAAAGATAAAGATTGGCCTCCCGAAAGAGTCATTGCCTACTATGGTCCAGCCACATGGGCAGAAGATGGATCCTGGGGCTATAGAACTCCAATATATATGCTAAATAGAATAATTAGATTACAAGCTGTATTAGAAATAATTGTAAATACAACTGGAGATGCCCTTGGACGAATTGCGAGACAAAATACCAAGATGAGAACTGCTTTGTATCAAAATCGCTTAGCCCTGGATTATTTGCTAGCACAAGAGGGAGGTGTTTGTGGGAAGTTTAACCTTAGTAATTGTTGTTTAGAAATTGATGATGAAGGGGAAGCTGTAAATGAACTTGTAAAAGAAATGAAGAAAATTGCACATGTCCCAGTTCAGACTTGGACTGGAGTCGACCTAGAAGGATTCTGGGAAAACTTTACGGGAGGTGATTGGCTTACTAAAATCGGGATTGTTATATTGGGGGCATTTGCAGGATTGTTAATAATTCCATGTTTTATACCTTGTTTTATTAGACTAATACACTCAGTTATACAAGGAATGCAGATAGCTACAGTACCTGTTGATTCAGAACCAGGGAAAGAGAAAACTCTTTCCCTGATGATACTAAAGACAAAAGAAGATTCGAAACTAATACCAATTCGGCAAGTATTAACTCGGTTGGAAACAAAAACACGAATCAATGCCGTAGAAAAAGAAAATGGGGGATTGTGAAATGTGCTTAACTGATTCGTGTCAGTGTGGAACAGTGTTAGGGCCACAGGGTGAAGTGTGACCTTTGATTGTTTTGTCTGTATGGCCGCAGACGAGACGGTGTGTCTATCGTGTCTGTGTTTTGCAGGAGCCACCTGGCGAACATTCTAAATACCAACTTAAACCGGTCCTGTTGTTATCTGCATAGTGACCTGTAAGAGGGGGGATACACCCATTTTTGGCAAGGGCCAACCATTTTAGAGACAGTTATGAATATGTATTAGTATAGGAGATATAAACCAAAAATGGGGTCTGTAAGGTGTGTGTCTTGGTTGGGCAGAGACTCCCGGCACACCCAGCGCTGTTTGCTTGCCTTTATTCCTTTAATAAATTATAAATTCTAATTGGAATCCTGTTTGCGATTAAATCATTTATCACAAACACGTATTCTGGGTGGCCGTCAGTTGGGCTGGCCGCCTGGCTGAGATTTTTGCACCGCAAGAGCTGCTGCACGTGTACAAATCGCCGCTGAATGGATTTCGTCTGTTGCCCGTCGATCTAGGCACTGTTGATGTCGAATGTTTTGTGCCGCGTGTCTGTGGAAGGTAATAAAAGCTGTGAGCAGCAGTTGCACAATAAAGATTTAGCATGGGGATCTCACCTCCGTCTTGTGCGTCTTACTGAGGGAAATAGTTCCGCAAGTTAAAACGGCGTCTCCCCGGAGTGTAAGTACGTGGACTGGGTCGGTCTGTTAACAGTGTTCTATAGATAGATAGTGATTTGGCCAGTCATTTGAAGCGTGACGCTGGGACGGCTTAGCAGTCTCCTGCGTCCTGTAGGAAGCAGACTCTTGGCTCTTTGGAAGCGGTACGCAAATGTACGTAAAGCCAGTGTAGGCGGCTGCTGCTGCAACACCTTTAGAAAATACTGTATGCGACGCTACAGGCATGCCATACAAGGGTGCTTTTGTGGGAAAGCCTCCGTCCTCTTCTTTGTAGCCGCCCTTTAAGTACTGGCAGACTGCGATGAGGTTCCCTCCCCCGCGAGCCTTCTCTTCTGCAAGGGAGAAGAGACCCAACTCCTTCAGCCTTTCCTCCTAGGGCAGGTTCTCCAGCCCTTTGGTCATCTTTGCGGCCCTCCTTGGGACCTTCCCCAGTCGGTCTGCGTCTCTTTTTTGAATTGTGGGGACCAGAACTGGACACGGCGCTCCAGGTGCGGCCTGCGGGGGTAGCCTGTGTGAGAAGAGGCCAGGGTCTGCCCTGTGCTGGACGCAGCTGGTGCCAGCCAGCTAGGCACTGGACTTGCCGCAGGCCAAAGCTGAGCGGCTCAGCGAAGCCGGGGGCGCCCCTGGGAAAACCTATTGAAGAAAGGGCAAAGCGCTGTCCGGGGCAGGTATTTCCCTGCTGCCTGTGGGTCCGGCCGGTGGATGTTTCCTGAAGGAACTTTTTCATCCTATTTTCTCCCCCTGTCCTGTTGAGGAGGGGCAGTGAGAGAGCGGCTGGGCGGGCCCCTGACAGCCGGCCGAGGTCAATCCATCACAAAGCCTAAAGGGCAGATTCCTCCATGTAGAAGTGTTGAAGGGGGTTGGTGCTTTAAGGAACGATAGTGACTGGGGTTTTGGAGACAGGACGTTTTGGAGACAGGAAAGTCGGGAAATCGCTGGGGATCCAGTTGCTTCGAGGGGGGGAAATTCCAAGAGAAAAAGCCTTCTTTCTGAGCAATAAGAGGCTCTTGTGAGCAGAGGGCTCTAGTCTCCCTTTGTTCTCACTTGGTAATGAAAGAGACAAGGCACCGGAACTCCTGCGTGCGAAGGGATGAAAATGTGCGGAGCCTGTTGGATGCTCTTTGTGTGCGCGTGTTGGAAACCCAGGAACAGCTATAAGGAGGTGGGTGTGAGCTTGGTTAACTTGGCCAAGCCAACCACGCAAAGCTGACCCAACCTCCCGCCCGCATCAGAACCAGTGCCACCAGAAAAGCACGTAAGGTGTTAGCAATTGGAGATCCCCTACTGAGAGGCACCGACGCACCCGTTTGCCGTCCAGACGATTTCTCTCGAGAAGTCTGCTGCCTACCAGGGGCTCGCATCCGTGGCGTCGCCGAGAGGCTGCCGAGCCTGGTGATCCCTGCAGGTTATCATGCGCTCCTACTATTCCGCGTAGGGTCTGACGAGGCAACTTAGAACCCTCCAAAGAGACTTTATGTCCCTCGGAGCAATGTTAAAAGGATCAGGAGCACAGGTGGTGGTCTCCTCTCTCCTCCCAGTCAGAGGGAGGGGTCCAGGAAGGAGGAGACGAATTGAACAGGTGAATGCCTGGCTGCGTAGCTGGTGCCATACTCGAGGTTTTGGCTTCTGTGATCACGGGTGTACCTTTGAGAAGCCGGGTCTGTTGGGAGCTGATGGGATTCGCCTGACCAAGCGGGGCAAGAGGGTCTTTGCCAACAAGCTGGCCAGACTTACAAGGAGGGCTTTAAACTAGGCTCAGCGGGGGAAGGGGATGGAGTTCTGAGCAACAGAGAAGAGCCAGGGGCTGCTGATGCGTTAGGAACCAACAGGGGAACCCCTGAGAAATGCCGCAAAGGACTTGGGGCTTGATCCTCCAGAAAGGCGACACGGTCGGCAGCCCAACTGAAGTGCCTCTATACCACTGCGCGCAGCACAGGTAACAAACAGGAGGAGTTGGAAGCCCCTGTGCAGAAGGAGCAGAAGGGAGCTGGCAGCTCTTTCAGGACGTTTTTTCTTCGAGCACAAGAGCTCTCGATTCCCACGCGTAAGAAATGGGAAAATAGAAATTCGTCTACCTAGACTTTAGTAAAGCCTTTGACACCGTTTCCCACAGCGTTCTCCTGGAGAAACTGGCTGCTCGTGGCTTGGACGGGCGTACTCTTTGCTGGGTAAAGAACTGGCTGGAGGGCCGGGCCCAGAGAGTTGTGGTGAACGGAGTTAAATCCAGTTGGCGGCCGGTCACAAGTGGTGTTCCCCAGGGCTCAGTACCGGGGCCGGTTCTGTTTAATATCTTTCTCAACGACCTGGACGAGGGGATCGAGTGCACCCTCACTCAGTAAGTTTGCAGCCGACACCAAGTTGGGCGGGAGCGTCGATCTGCTTGAGGGTAGGATGGCTCTACAGAGGGATCTGGACAGGCTGGATCGATGGGCCGAGGCCGATGGTATGAGGTTCAACAAGGCCAAGTGCCGGGTCCTGCACTTGGGTCACAACAACCCCGTGCAACGCTACAGGCTTGGGGAAGAGTGGCTGGAAAGCTGCCCGGCAGAAAAGAGCCTGGGGGTATTGGTAGACAGCCGTCTGAATGTGAGCCAGCAGTGTGCCCAGGTGGCCAAGGCGGCCAACAGCATCCTGGCCTGTATCAGGAATAGCGTGGCGAGCAGGACTGGGGAAGCGACTGTCCCCCTGTACTCAGCACCGCTGAGGCCGCACCTCGAATACTGTGTTCAGTTTTGGGCCTCTCACTACAAGAAAGACACGGAGGTGCTGGAGCGTGTCCGGAGAAGGGCAACGGAGCTGGTGAGGGGTCTGGAGCACAAGGCTTATGAGGAGCGGCTGAGGGAACTGGGGTGGCTTAGCCTGGAGTAAAGGAGGCTGAGGGGAGACCTTATCGCTCTCTACAACTACCGGAAAGGAGGTTGTAGCGAGGCGGGGGTTGGTCTCTTCTCCCAAGTAACAGGCGATAGGACGAGAGGAAACGGCCTCGAGTTGCACCAGGGGAGGTTTAGGACGGATATTAGGAAAAATTTCTTCGCGGAAAGGGTTATCGAACGTTGGACCAGGCTGCCCAGGGAAGTGGTTGAATCACCATCCCTGGAGGTATTTAAAAGACGGGTAGACGCGGCGCTTAGGGACGTGGTTTGGTGGTGGTTTTGGCAGCGTTAGGTTAATGGTTGGACTCGATGATCTTAAAGGTCCCTTCCGACCTAGACGATTCTATGAAATCAGGCAAGGAAGGCAGGAGCCCAGCATGGCTGAGTAAGGACCTTCTGGTCGAGCTGAAGCGCAAGGAGGAAATGCGTAGGCGGTGGAAGCAGAGACACGCATCCTGGGAAGAATATAGGGATGGGGTCGGGAAAGCTAAGGCACAGCTGGAGCTGAATTTGGCAAGGGATGTGAAGAAGAATCATAAGAAGGGCTTCTACAGGTGCGTTGGTCAGAAAAGGAAGACTAAAGAAAACGCACACCACCCCCACCCCCACCCCCCTCCGATAGGTAAGACAGGAGAGCTAGCGCCAACCGACATGGAGAAGGCCGAGGCACTCAAGGATTTTTCTCCTCCGTTGTCGCCGGCAATCACTGTTCCCGCATCTCTCAAGTCCCTGAACCTCAAGGCAGGGACTGGGGGAACAAAGTCCCTCCCATCGTAGGAAAGGATCCGGTTCGAGACCACCTGAGGAACCTGAACATACGCAAGTCCTGCACTGGGGAGGAACAACCCCATGCACCAGTAGATGCTGGAGGCCGACTGGCTGGAGAGCAGCTTTGCTGACGTGGGGGGCTCCTGGTGGACATCAAGTTGAACGTGAGCCGACAACGTGCCCTTGCCGCAAAGGCGGCTAAGGATATCCTTAGCCCGCTACAGAGGAAAGCAGGGTTTATACATGTTACAATACAGTTGTGTAGACCAATCAAATTGCTCACTATCCCCGGGGGTGCAGGGCACCAGAGACCACCCTTGGGCAGCTTTGGGGGCACTGCCTGTTTTTCTACGAGCCTCCTACCCAGCTTAGCGCAAATCCTATCTCGATCTGTGCCCCCCCACTGTTGCGTGAAAAGGGGCAAAGCGGTTTTGGCAGAAAATAAACCCCCTTGCGTTCTAACACTCCTCACCGAGGTGGGAGGCTAGGTGCGGCTAGGTTTAAATTCTGAGTGATGCCCAATTCAGCACTATCAGTCCAATCGCGTTTAATATGTATTAAACTGTTACGATTTGGATACACTAATAGTGGACTGCACCTTCAGTCTAGTCGTGCTCATGAACTAGCACGGCCACTCTCGAGTCTTTGGTCGCGTTCAGTGAGAAACCAAAACGACTAGCTACTTAAAAAAGTGCAGTTTATTTAAACAACATGTGAATTGTGCTTAACTGATTCGTGTCAGTGTGGAACAGTGTTAGGGCCACAGGGTGAAGTGTGACCTTTGATTGTTTTGTCTGTATGGCCGCAGACGAGACGGTGTGTCTATCGTGTCTGTGTTTTGCAGGAGCCACCTGGCGAACATTCTAGAATACCAACTTAAACCGGTCCTGTTGTTATCTGCATAGTGACCTGTAAGAGGGGGGATACACCCATTTTTGGCAAGGGCCAACCATTTTAGAGACAGTTATGAATATGTATTAGTATAGGAGATATAAACCAAAAATGGGGTCTGTAAGGTGTGTGTCTTGGTTGGGCAGAGACTCCCGGCACACCCAGCGCTGTTTGCTTGCCTTTATTCCTTTAATAAATTATAAATTCTAATTGGAATCCTGTTTGCGATTAAATCATTTATCACAATTTGGGGGCTCGTCCGGGATGGTCTTAGTTCCTGAATTCTGACTTGATCTAGGAGGGGCGCCCCACCATTAGGTGGCTCCTGATCAGGTCAGGTCGGGACTAATGCCATCCTGAACCTGAGTAAAGGCAAGCAAAGAAAAGATTTTGATTTTTATTTTTATGAGCTCCCTTGCCGGCTGCAGCAGTTTATTTTACCCGTAATTCTGCGCGCGAAGATCCGAACGAAGATGACGGAGTCGTAAGTATTTAAAGTGTATACCGTTCGATTGGGTGGGATTCGGTTGCCTGTGTGTAAGAGTGTGATTGAGACGGAACCTGGTTCCGAAGTGATTGTGGAGGTCTTCTAACCGCGGTTCCAATCTCCCGCGAGGGACTTGGCCGGTGAAGGACCGAAGCGATTCCTATAGGATTCGTGGGTGGGTGATAGGTCCTAAACCCCCTGCAAGACACTCTTACTGGTAACCAAGGGCTGTAGGAATTGCCACAGTAAAATTCCTAGATGGGTCAGACAAAATCGAAGACCCAGGACCAGAGGAAAGGGAGCAAATTACCAGATATACCACTGGAAAGTCCATTAGGAATAATGATTAGGAATTGGAATGAAAGGGGCCCCAGAAAAGGAAAAAGTAAATTAAAATTAGTTCACTATTGTATGATTGAATGGCCGAAGAAACCTTTAAAACCACATGTCTTTTGGCCTGTTTTTGGATCCTTTGAAGACTGGATTTGCCAGGCCTTAAATCTATATGTTAATTCAAAGGAACCTTTTAGTCAGGAGGAAAGTGATTATGCAGGATTATGGATCAGGACTTCACGTCCTTTTCCGGCTTCAATACTTACATTAAAAACGGATGAAAAGTCTGAGAAAGAAGAAGGAAACAAAGACGAAAAAGGGAAGGAAAAAGATGATAAAGGGGAACCACTGGATAACTTACCACCTCCATATCCTAACAATCCTCCTCCGACGGCGGCTCTCCCTCCAGGGGCCGTAGTACCCCCACCAGTGCCACCGTTACCCCTGCCTCCACCACCGACAGCACCGGAATTAGATCGACCTCCAGCTGCATGTACGAGAAGTAGAACTGCCACATCTGGGGGAGCTTCTCTATATCCCTTACGAGAAGTACCCCTCGGAGGCAATCAGGGAGGCATCGGGTTTGTGGCAGTTCCATTAAATACCACAGATGTAAGGAATTTCAAGAAAGAAATGGGGACCCTATTAGATGATCCCCTTGGAGTAGCAGAAAAACTAGACCAATTTTTAGGACCTAATACTTATACCTGGGAAGAAATACAATCCATTTTAGGGATCTTATTTACTGCTGAGGAAAAGGGAATGATTAGACAAGCTGGAATGAGAATTTGGGAAAGACAGAATCAGGCAGGACCCCCCAGGAGATCAGAAATGGCCAAATGTGGATCCCCATTGGGATCATCAACAACCCCAAGGGAGACAGAACATGAGGGATTTGAGAACATTAATAATACAGGGAATAAGGGAAGCGGTTCCCCGAGGGCAAAACATTAATAAAGCGTTTAATGAACAACAAGGAAAAGACGAATCTCCTACAGAATGGTTGGAGAGGTTGAGGAAAAGCCTGCAAATGTATTCTGGAATTGATCCGAATACAGTGGCTGGGACTGCACTCCTTAGAACACAATTTGTAGCCAAATCCTGGGGGGGATATAAGAAAGAAATTAGAAAAACTTGAGGACTGGCAAGAAAGAGGATTAGAGGAGTTACTTAGAGAAGCCCAGAAGGTATATGTTAGAAGGGACGAAGAAAAACAGAAAGTAAAGGCAAAAATTTTTGTAGCAGCAGTAAAAGAAAGTCAGAAAAATCAGAATCCGTTTAGAGAGAAAAGGGAAAAAAGAATAGAGCAGACACCCAGAGGACAGCCTCATAGGGAGAGATTCACAATTCCTGTCTGTTACTACTGTAACAAGAGGGGACGTGTTCAGAGGAACTGTCGTAAGCGAGAACAAGATGAGAAAATGTTCAAAGAAGAATAGGGGTGTCAGGGGCTATATCTTTTGGGGACTTCAACATCAACAGAGCCCTTGATAAAATTATTAATAGGTCCCCATAAGGAGGAGGTTTTATTTTTAGTGGATACAGGAGCTGAAAAATCAACCATTCAGAAACTTCCAAAAGGAATAGAGATAGGGAAGAATTATATGTCAGTAGTCGGGGCAAAAGGAGAACCTTTTAAAGTCCCTATCTTGAAAGATGTAGAAGTAGAAACAGAAAAGAAAATTTGTCTTAACGACTTACTTTTGCTCCCTGAAGCGGAATACAATTTACTAGGAAGGGATCTGATTTTGAAGTTAAACTTGAGCATTCAGAGTCAGGGGAACAAACTGCAGATCAAATTATATACTTTAACACAGGAGGATGAAGAAGCTATTAACCCCTCGGTGTGGTATAAAGAAGGGGAAACTGGAAAAATAAAAATGAACCCCATAAGCGTTCAAATAATAGATCCACATCGTTCGATTAGAATCAAGCAATACCCTATACCCATGGAGGGTCGAAAAGGATTAAAACCTGTAGTTGACAGACTTTTGGAAAAAGGAACCTTGGAACCATGTATGTCACCTCATAATACACCCATCCTCCCTGTAAAGAAACCGGACGGGTCATACAGAATGGTACAGGATTTAAGAGCTGTAAATCAGCGAACGATTACTAAATTCCCTGTAGTGGCAAATCCCTATACTTTATTAAGTTATATTTCTCCCAGACATACTTGGTATAGTGTGATAGATTTGAAAGACGCTTTTGGGGCCTGTCCTCTGGACGAGGGATCTAGAGATTATTTTGCTTTCGAGTGGGAGGTCCCCGAAACGGGACGGAAACAGCAATTAAGATGGACGGTATTACCACAGGGGTTTACGGAGTCACCAAATTTATTTGGGCAAACTTTAGAGAAAATCTTACAGGATTTTGCATTACCCCAGGAGATAAAATTATTGCAATATGTAGATGATTTATTAGTAGCAGGAGAAACTGAAGAGGGGACCCGAGAAGCTACTATTAAATTGTTAAATTTTCTAGGGGAGAAGGGATTGAAGGTGTCCCGATCAAAACCACAGTTTGTAGAACAGGAAGTAAAATACTTAGGACATTGGCTAAGTAAGGGAAAGAAGAAACTAGATTCTGATAGGATATCTGGGATTCTATCTTTAAGACCCCCACAAACTAAAAAGGAGGTTCGGCAAATATTGGGATTATTAGGATATTGTAGATCATGGCTTGAAAATTATAGTGACAAGGTAAAATTTCTATATGAAAAATTAACTAGTAACCAACTTAAGTGGTTTACAGAAGATGACCAGAAATTCGAGGAAATAAAAAAGGCATTAATACAAGCACCTGTATTGAGCCTCCCAGATCTAGAAAAACCTTTCCATCTTTTTGTGAATACATCAAATCAGACAGCATATGGAGTTCTTACTCAAGACTGGGCAGGAATAAAAAAACCTGTGGGGTACTGTTCTAAATTACTTGATCCAGTAAGTAGAGGATGGCCTGCTTGTCTCCAAGCTTTGGTAGCTACCGCATTATTAATAGAGGAAGTTCGGAAAATTACCTTTAGTGCTCCTTTAAAAGTGTATACCCCACACAATGTCAGGAGTGTTTTACAACAAAAGGCAGAAAAATGGTTAACGGACAGCCGGATCTTGGAATATGAAGCAATATTAATAGACTCCCCCGATTTAGAACTGAGGGTGACTTCTGCTCAGAGTCCAGCACAGTTTTTGTTTGGAGAGCCATCAAAGGAAGTACAACATAATTGTTTAGAGGTAATTGAGACCCAGACTAAGGTGAGGCCAGACTTAAGAGATACTGAGTTAGAAAATGCAGAAGTGTTATTTGTAGATGGCTCCTCCCGTGTGGTGGAAGGGAGGAGAAAATCAGGATATGCCATAATTAATAAAAATTTAGAACTTATAGAATCAGGACCTCTGAGTCCATCATGGTCAGCTCAAGCTTGTGAGCTGTATGCCCTTTGTAGAGCCCTGGAATTATTACAAGGAAAAAGCGGGACCATATTTACGGATTCTAAATATGCGTATGGAGTAGTTCACACTTTTGGAAAAATTTGGGAGGAAAGAGGTTTAATTAATACCCAAGGAAGGAATCTAATACATCAAGAACTAATAGTGAAAATTTTAAAGGCGTTAAGAAAACCAAAGGAGATAGCAGTGGTACATGTGAGAGGACACCAAAAGGGATTAGATTATCGAACCAGAGGGAATAACCTAGCCGATAGAGAGGCCCAGGAAGCAGCCCTGAGGACTCAGGTCGCTAAAATTAATGTAGTACAAGTACAAGGAGACATTAGTGAAAAAGAACTAGAGGAGAAAGAGAAGAAATTTACCCCTGAGGAACAGGCAAAATTAGAGAAAATAGGAGCTAAGTTAGAACAGGGAAAATGGATGCTGCCCGACAGGCGAGAGATGTTGCCAAAAGCTTATGCCAGGCAAATGTTAGAACGATTACACACACAAACACATTGGGGTACAAAGGCGATAAGTGATCATTTCCTTAAACAATTTGGCTGTATTGGGATTTTTGAAATAGCAAAGCAAATCACGCGAGGATGTTTAACTTGTCAAAAAGTAAACAAGGAAGTGTTTCGACAAGCAGCCACGGGAGGAAGGAAAACAGCTTATAGACCTTTTGAAAGAATACAAGTCGATTTTACTGAATTGCCTAAGGTAGGGAGAATAAAATATTTACTAGTAATAGTAGATCATTTAACACAATGGGTAGAAGCTTACCCTGTAGCACGAGCTACGGCACAGATGGTAGTAAAAATCTTATTAGAACACTTAATACCTAGATATGGGATAATCCAGTATATTGATTCTGATCAGGGCACACATTTTACTTCTAAAATAATAAAATTATTATGTCAATCATTAGGTATTCAATGGGAATACCACACTCCGTGGCACCCACAAAGCTCAGGGAAAGTAGAAAGAATGAATCAAACAATAAAACAGCAATTGGCTAAATTAATGATTGAGACACAGATGTCCTGGACGAAATGCCTACCATTGGCACTATTAAACATAAGAACTAAGCCACACAGTGAGACTGGATTATCGCCATATGAAATGTTATATGGAATGCCTTACTCCCAAGGGATGCCCCTGGGGAATAATGTAGTTGAAGATTATAGTATCCAAAAATATATAATAACCATTGGAAAAAGGTTAAAAGAACTACGAGAGATTGGGATGATGGCTCAAACACCACCATTAGGATTTGCAATTCATCAATTAAAACCGGGAGATAAGGTTCTGATAAAAACATGGAAAGAAGAAACCCTATCTCCCCTCTGGGAAGGGCCTTTTCTTGTTTTATTAACTACAGAAACGGCTGTGAGAACTGCTGAAAAAGGATGGACACATGTGTCGCGAGTGAAAGGTCCAGTGAAGGAGTGGAGAGTCACATCTGAGCCCGGAGAAGCCAAGCTAACCATCAGACAAACTTAAAGAGACCTTCATCAAGAAGCATAAGCTAAGTTGCTGTGGGAATTTCATTGTAACTACTCCTGTAGAATTAGTGGACAGGGATAAATACCTATTAGGAAAGGTAATTTAGTCCATTGTGTAAACGGTGTTGTTTATTTTTAAGGGCAAAGTGTTCTACATGTTTTAAAATATATCATTTTCCAAAAAAGAAGTCAAGGATCTAGGAAACAGTTTAGAATTTTTGTGCATTCGCTGTGGGGCCACCACTCCCCTATATAACCTACCATGGGTTAGGCTTTATTGTTGTCAATTTAATCAAAGAGTGTTTCTTGATTAAAGGTTACCCCTTAAAAGATTAAGGAAGAGGGCAAGACCGGAGGGGAACGAGTGGTGCGGCTTGAAAGGTCTGCCAAGGGCTGCAACCCCTTCGGGCTGTGACCGCCGATCACTATGGCCCTGACCGGACCTCTTCTGGTCCTATTTGGGGTAAGCTCCTTGACTCTGGTTATGGCAAACAACTGCAGCCAGTGCGTAGTAACTACTAGGAGGGGACGGGTAAGTTCCCAGACTTTGGTTTATCATACTATTTATGACTGTAAAGGCCAGAAAATAGGAAGCTGCATTTATAATCTAACCCAATATACTTTATGCAAAGACGAAGAGAGGATTGTGTGCTATGATCCAAAGGAACTCCCCTATCAATATTGGGTAGAAATGAAGACAAATTCGGAAGTAGGAAGACTAATAGGAACAAGTGAGGTTATAACCAATTTAAGTACATCGGTGTCGGTAATTTTTGATGCGTGCGACATTATAGATGATGATCTAGACACTAATTGCGGGAGTTTAGAGTGGAGACGGTACTATAGTAATCAACCAAAATATATTTGCCCAGGGGGACACCAATGTGACATAAATCCTGATTATACACCTAGTCAAACAGTGAGATATCAATCAGCACACCTGTGTGGAAGAAGAGGGTGGTCTTGTGTATGTTGGGACACTGCAGGCTGGGGATATGATAGACAGTGTGGGAATTTACAAGCTTCAATCACAAAGATACAAACAGATAGTAATTGTACAACCCGTACCTGCAATCTAATAAATTTAACCCTAATAAATTTAGAAATTTGGAAGCAAAAGAAAGTAAATAAAATTGGACTTAAGATATATGGACCTGGAGAAGATCCGGGTGTAATTATTAATATCGAAATAAAAGAAAGAATAAGGGAATCGGTACAGCACAGACTACTATTTAACTCATTTTATCATGAAATAGAAACAGGAGTGGAATATGAAATTCCCACAGTTGCTAAAAATCTATTTGTAAATCTTGCTGAAAACATTGCTAAGTCATTAAATGTAACTAATTGTTATGTTTGTGGTGGAACAAACCAAGGTGAACGATGGCCATGGGAGGCCATGGAGAGCAACATTAGTAATCCTCAAATATGGAAAGCAATGGGAAAGGGTAACAGGAAACAACAGTGGGTACTTCAAACGAGTATAATTGGAAGGAGTTGTTGGCAAAATTTAAAAGAGAATGGAAAACAAGTAGGTAATCTAGAGTGTGAAGGAGGTTACCTATGGAACGAAACTCAGAATAAATGGGATAAGTGGGGGAGTCCATGGGAAATGAGTGATCAATTTAAAAATTGGACCAATGGAACAAACATACCAAATGGATGGCCCACTCCTGAAGGACATTATTGGATTTGTGGTAAACTAGCTTATGCGTTTTTGCCACAAAATTGGACGGGATCCTGTGTATTGGGAATTATAAGGCCCAATTTTTTCCTGTTACCTATAAATCGAGGAGAGCGATTGGGAGTCCAAGTGTATGCTGAAGCTGGTGAATTAAGAAAAAGGCACTATAAACGGAGTCTACAAATTGGACATTGGAAAGATAAAGATTGGCCTCCCGAAAGAGTCATTGCCTACTATGGTCCAGCCACATGGGCAGAAGATGGATCCTGGGGCTATAGAACTCCAATATATATGCTAAATAGAATAATTAGATTACAAGCTGTATTAGAAATAATTGTAAATACAACTGGAGATGCCCTTGGACGAATTGCGAGACAAAATACCAAGATGAGAACTGCTTTGTATCAAAATCGCTTAGCCCTGGATTATTTGCTAGCACAAGAGGGAGGTGTTTGTGGGAAGTTTAACCTTAGTAATTGTTGTTTAGAAATTGATGATGAAGGGGAAGCTGTAAATGAACTTGTAAAAGAAATGAAGAAAATTGCACATGTCCCAGTTCAGACTTGGACTGGAGTCGACCTAGAAGGATTCTGGGAAAACTTTACGGGAGGTGATTGGCTTACTAAAATCGGGATTGTTATATTGGGGGCATTTGCAGGATTGTTAATAATTCCATGTTTTATACCTTGTTTTATTAGACTAATACACTCAGTTATACAAGGAATGCAGATAGCTACAGTACCTGTTGATTCAGAACCAGGGAAAGAGAAAACTCTTTCCCTGATGATACTAAAGACAAAAGAAGATTCGAAACTAATACCAATTCGGCAAGTATTAACTCGGTTGGAAAGAAAAACACGAATCAATGCCGTAGAAAAAGAAAATGGGGGATTGTGAAATGTGCTTAACTGATTCGTGTCAGTGTGGAACAGTGTTAGGGCCACAGGGTGAAGTGTGACCTTTGATTGTTTTGTCTGTATGGCCGCAGACGAGACGGTGTGTCTATCGTGTCTGTGTTTTGCAGGAGCCACCTGGCGAACATTCTAAATACCAACTTAAACCGGTCCTGTTGTTATCTGCATAGTGACCTGTAAGAGGGGGGATACACCCATTTTTGGCAAGGGCCAACCATTTTAGAGACAGTTATGAATATGTATTAGTATAGGAGATATAAACCAAAAATGGGGTCTGTAAGGTGTGTGTCTTGGTTGGGCAGAGACTCCCGGCACACCCAGCGCTGTTTGCTTGCCTTTATTCCTTTAATAAATTATAAATTCTAATTGGAATCCTGTTTGCGATTAAATCATTTATCACAAACACGTATTCTGGGTGGCCGTCAGTTGGGCTGGCCGCCTGGCTGAGATTTTTGCACCGCAAGAGCTGCTGCACGTGTACAAATCGCCGCTGAATGGATTTCGTCTGTTGCCCGTCGATCTAGGCACTGTTGATGTCGAATGTTTTGTGCCGCGTGTCTGTGGAAGGTAATAAAAGCTGTGAGCAGCAGTTGCACAATAAAGATTTAGCATGGGGATCTCACCTCCGTCTTGTGCGTCTTACTGAGGGAAATAGTTCCGCAAGTTAAAACGGCGTCTCCCCGGAGTGTAAGTACGTGGACTGTGTCGGTCTGTTAACAGTGTTCTATAGATAGATAGTGATTTGGCCAGTCATTTGAAGCGTGACGCTGGGACGGCTTAGCAGTCTCCTGCGTCCTGTAGGAAGCAGACTCTTGGCTCTTTGGAAGCGGTACGCAAATGTACGTAAAGCCAGTGTAGGCGGCTGCTGCTGCAACACCTTTAGAAAATACTGTATGCGACGCTACAGGCATGCCATACAAGGGTGCTTTCGGCACAGTGCAATGCGTTGGAAGCATCCAACTCCTGTTGGAGCACTTCATCAAGGGCTGCGTGATAAGGCCCCGTTGATAATCCCTTTTCTGCTGAGGAGGGACGTGGTAGGAGAAAACAATTGGTCTGAATGGCAGCTGTGGTGCTTCCATAGCACGGTGGAATATCTCTCTTGGTCCATTTGGGTCAGCTGTCCTGGCTGTGTCCCCTGCCAGCCTCTTGCCCACCCCCAGCTTACTGGACTGTGGGGGTGGGGATGGCTGGAGAGACAGCCTCCGTGCTGTGGGAGCACTGCTCGGCAGTAGCCAGAACACTGGTGTGTTATCAACACCCTTCCAGCTACAGCTACGAAGCACAGCACTATGAGGGCTGCTGTGGGGAAAGTTACCTTCCATCCCAGCCAGACCCAAACCAAAGCTACGTCGCAGGGAGACAGCCAACTTCATCTTTCTTTAACAGCTATTAAAAAAGGGAGACGGGCATGGGAAAGCAGGGCCATCCTTCGTTGCCCTTGAACGCTGCGTCCGACCTTTTGTGGGAAAGCCTCCGTCCTCTTCTTTGTAGCCGCCCTTTAAGTACTGGCAGACTGCGATGAGGTTCCCTCCCCCGCGAGCCTTCTCTTCTGCAAGGGAGAAGAGACCCAACTCCTTCAGCCTTTCCTCCTAGGGCAGGTTCTCCAGCCCTTTGGTCATCTTTGCGGCCCTCCTTGGGACCTTCCCCAGTCGGTCTGCATCTCTTTTTTGAATTGTGGGGACCAGAACTGGACACAGCGCTCCAGGTGCGGCCTGCGGGGGTAGCCTGTGTGAGAAGAGGCCAGGGTCTGCCCTGTGCTGGACGCAGCTGGTGCCAGCCAGCTAGGCACTGGACTTGCCGCAGGCCAAAGCTGAGCGGCTCAGCGAAGCCGGGGGCGCCCCTGGGAAAACCTATTGAAGAAAGGGCAAAGCGCTGTCCGGGGCAGGTATTTCCCTGCTGCCTGTGGGTCCGGCCGGTGGATGTTTCCTGAAGGAACTTTTTCATCCTATTTTCTCCCCCTGTCCTGTTGAGGAGGGGCAGTGAGAGAGCGGCTGGGCGGGCCCCTGACAGCCGGCCGAGGTCAATCCATCACAAAGCCTAAAGGGCAGATTCCTCCATGTAGAAGTGTTGAAGGGGGTTGGTGCTTTAAGGAACGATAGTGACTGGGGTTTTGGAGACAGGACGTTTTGGAGACAGGAAAGTCGGGAAATCGCTGGGGATCCAGTTGCTTCGAGGGGGGGAAATTTCAAGAGACAAAGCCTTCTTTCTGAGCAATAAGAGGCTCTTGTGAGCAGAGGGCTCTAGTCTCCCTTTGTTCTCACTTGGTAATGAAAGAGACAAGGCACCGGAACTCCTGCGTGCGAAGGGATGAAAATGTGCGGAGCCTGTTGGATGCTCTTTGTGTGCGCGTGTTGGAAACCCAGGAACAGCTATAAGGAGGTGGGTGTGAGCTTGGTTAACTTGGCCAAGCCAACCACGCAAAGCTGACCCAACCTCCCGCCCGCATCAGAACCAGTGCCACCAGAAAAGCACGTAAGGTGTTAGCAATTGGAGATTGCCGCGATTGAGAGACGGGACGCTGCTTGATGCAAGCAAGATGTCAGTTTATTAGACGCCATGGAAAGCTTTTTATACAGCTACTTAACAGTTACATAAATTACACAAATTCTATCATTTCTGATTGGCTTAGCTCTAAATGTTTCATTACAATAATCCCTCCTACCTGCGGTTTCGCTACATGCTAGAAGCTACAGTTTTGGAATGTGCTAAAAGCTACAGTGATAACTTGTTGCCTACTCCCTACTTCTTCAAGGTTATTTATCTCAGACCTGCAAGGCCAGTTGTTCCCTGGCTCCTCAGATTTATTTGTCTCAGGTCTGCAAGGTCGGCATGCCCTCGAATTTCTTGCATACTTGTACTTTTCTGCTAGCCGCCCCCAACATCTCCCCCTTTTTTGTTTCTTTAAAGGCAGAACTGAGGCGCGGGTTTAAAAGTCATCATTCTCAGTGAGCTGGACAGAACTAACACTAGCGTAAATCTTCGGAATATCGCCGTTTTGAATAAACCATGTATGTCGAACAACTTTAGTCACCATAGACCTGACACAGGAAAGAGCGCAGCTTAGAATCAAAAGGCCTACCAATATAATAACTAATATGAGTACAGCAGATTGTACCAGGCTCCTAAGCCAGCCCTTTAGCCCAAACCAATCACCCAAAGTACCCAATCCGAAGAAGTCCGTATCAGATTGCACCTTTTGTGAATGCGCAAGGAGTTGTGTAATTTGCTTATGTATCGAAGAAGAGTGGTCCTCTAAGTCCATGCAGCACATTCCGTCAAAATCCTCACAGCCATGTCCATGGGCTAGTAGCAAGAAGTCAATAGCGGCTCTGTTTTGCAGGACTGCATGTTGTACTGTAGACAAGTCTTCAGCCATCTCAGATAGTATGCGGCTGGTAGCATTTGCTTGCTTAACAACCCAACAGGAAATTGCATCTAAGTTTCTGTGGGCTCTCGCTGCTGCCACCCCAGGGGTAAATAGCGAGGCGAAAAAAAAACCTCCCAGCAATTCCATAGCTTAACATTATCGTCACAGGTATTTTCTAATGCTTGTATTGTGTCACGAGTAAAACGTAACCGCTGTTTTGGGCTTGGATGATAGTGAGGAGTGCCAAGACTAAGCTGTCCAATAGTACACGGGCCTCCTCTAGGGTTAGAAGGGATCCCAGACCAAGCTCTGTTTCCGCAAATAAAAAAGAACCCCAAGGGGAGCCGCCTAGGGAGCATGGTACCGGGGGCTGAGTGAGTGGCGTTTCGAGCAATGCTCAAACACCATTGTTGTTGCCAGAGGGTAGCATTACCAATAGGTGAGATGATGGTCGGTGGAGAATCCTTTACTAAGCGCCCCTCTTTTCGGGCCCCTGACCATGACCTAAGGCCAATAAACAAACAGTGAGAAGCATTAAGAGAATCTACTAAGTCAATTTCCTGCGGCTCGGGCCCTATTGGTAATTTATCATCCCAATTATCGTAATTTTCAAAAAGGTCCTTAAGATTTTTCCATGAAAAAGGAAGCCTTCCAGAAATATTGTACTGCTTCCGTAAGGTTGTCATAGAGTTATTAAACAGTAAAAAGGTCGAGTTATTCAGTGGTACCCCTACTAAGCAGGTGGTGAAGGGCGAGCTGGGTGTAGCAAGACTGGCACAAAAGCTAGTTGTATTGAGCGACCTGGACAGAGTAACCCAGACATTTTGACGGGGGTCAAAAAGGTGAGGATGGTACCCTGGCAAAGGATTGGCATGTGTCCAGGCTGCACATATACAAAAAAGTGTTAACAGGATCATAATGTTTGACGGACTCTTCCCCCCACCCCTTTTTTTTTTTTTTTTTTTTTTTTTTTGCAATGCTAAATTCTTACAATGCTAACTTCATATATTAGGCAACTGTCACACCATCTATTGGCCAACGTTAACCATCGCTACCATCTCTTACCACAGCGATAGCAGTCACATAAAACCTAAGGGTCACAATTACCACAGGCGACGCAATGAATATGTTCTACTGGAGTCTCTGCTCTATTGTCCATAAGAGCACTGCATCAGTCCTCCGAATGTTTTTCGGTATGCTGTTCAGGGGAATGATCTAGCTGTGGATTGGTGTTGTGGCCATCCGACTGTGGTAGGGGTTCACGGAAAGGTCGCACGCTCTTCGCTGGGATCCACCTGGGGCCTCGTTCTGTGGAAACACAAGCATAGCCTCTGCCCCATGTGACAAGGGGGTATGGCCCCAAGACCTTACCTGTCTCAGGGTCGCGGATCAGGACTGGAGCTTTTACGCTGGCTTCGAAAGAAGTGTTTGTGTTAAAGTGGCGAACGATCGGAGGGTTGTTATCTATTAAAGAACAATTTAAAAAGTTAAAAACATACAGGGCTTTCTGTAGACGTTCTTCAGGGGTGGCTGTCCCTACTCCCCCTTTCTGTTGTTGTAACAAGCGCTTTAAAGACTGATGAGAGCGTTCAATCAAGGACTGGCCCGTAGGGGAATGCGGGATCCCAGTGATGTGAGTGATCCCCCAAGAGATAAAAAAGGTTTTAAGTGCAGCCGAGATATAAGCAGGGCCATTGTCTGTTTTGATTTGTGCAGGGATGCCTAAGGTAGCAAAAGCACGCAGCAGATGCCTGCGAACATCTTTCGCCGCCTCCCCCACATGGCAGGAGGCAAATAGAGCGCCTGAAAAGGTGTCAATAGAGGAATGGACGTATTTTAATCTCCCAAATTCTGGATAGTGTGTGACATCCGTCTGCCATAATTGCAGGCTTTGTAAGCCTCTGGGATTAACCCCACCTGGTGCCGTAGGAAAAGAATGTTTTTGACAATCAGGGCAGACAGCGATAATGTTCGCCGCTTGCTGAGAAGTGAGGCCAAACTGACGTTTGAGGCCCCCTGCATTCTGATGGAAAAAGGAATGACTAAGCTTAGCTTGTGCAATACGGTCAGGTAAAACGTGTACCGGCAGCGTGAGCATATCGGCCCGTCGATTGCCTTCTGCAATAAACCCAGGTAAAGAGGTGTGCGATCTAACATGTAAAACAAAATAGGGATGTGTTCGAGAGGTTAAAAGGAAAACAAGTTCCTGCAACAAAGCAAACAAATCAGCATGCGAAGTATGACGCAGCACTGAGGCCTCTGCCCGTTCGACGACGCCTGCAACATAAGCAGAATCAGTAATAAGATTCAGTGGTTTAGACCACTTACGAAAAGCTCGAACAACAGCGGCAAGCTCTACGATTTGAGGGGACCCGGAGACTGTCTCAACGTCCGACTCCCATTGTTGAGAGCGGTCATCCCACCAGACAATCACCGACTTGTGTGTTTTTCCAGACCCATCGGTGAACACAGTAAGGCCTTGGAGGGGCTGGTGACATCTCTTTGGTATGGATATTAAGTTAAAATGAGCATGTAGAAGCTTGTGGGACGGAGGATGTGAGGTTAGTTGACCCGTATAATCTGTTAAGGCAAACACGAAAGCATCAGACTGTTGGAATAACCATTGTAGGTACATATTAGTTACAGGTAAACAGATAGAAGCAAAGTCCATCCCTGACAGGGCAAGCAAGCGCTGCCGTGCTTTAATTATCAAGGAAGCAAACATTTCATGTTGTGTCCAAATTGTTTTAGTGGGCTGGTTGGGTAAAAAGACCCACTCAATGATTAATAAGGGATCAGGGTTGTTAGGGTCCCATTGAAAAATCAAAGCATATGGCTGACGTGCAGGGTTCAAAATAATTAAATTGAAGGGCAATTCAGGCGCACAGCGGTGTGCTTGCCGTAAGGCGATGGCTTCCGCTACTTTTTGTAATGAGGCAGCGGCTTCAGGACCAAGTCGACGAGGGGAGCGTAAATCGGAATCTCCCTTGAGGAGTTCAAACAAAGGGCTTAAGTCTGAATTGGATATTCCTAGCAAGGGTCGGACCCAAGTAATGGTCCCTAATAATTTTTGAACATCGTGCAAATTTTTAATGTCCGCCTGTATATGCACAGGTTGGGGAACTATCGTCTGGGTCCTGATGCGCCAACCCAAGTAGGTCCAAGGGGGCATTTTCTGGACTTTTTCAGGCGCAATACAGAGGCCTGCCAAATTGACAGCGGCCGTGACAAGGGCTACGGCCTTTTCCATGAGCTCAAGGTGAGGTGCAGCCATCAAGATATCATCCATATAATGATATAACAGAACTTGAGGCAACGCAACCCTGACAGGGCTAAGTACCTTAGCGACATACCATTGACAAATTGTCGGGCTATTTTTCATTCCCTGTGGCAGTACAACCCACTGATATCATTGCACAGGGGCTTGCATATTGACACTTGGGACTGAAAAAGCAAATTTGGCAGCGTCATCAGGGTGTAGTGGAATGTTAAAAAAGCAATCCTTAAGGTCAATAACGGTGAGATGCCAATTGCGGGGGATCATAGTTGGAGAAGGGAGCCCTGGCTGCAGAGCTCCCATATCTACCATAGCATCATTGATTTTTCTGAGATCATGGAGCAGGCGCCACTTGCCAGATTGCTTCTTAATAACAAAGACAGGTGAATTCCAAGGACTAGTAGTAGGTACTATCTGTCCTTTTGCTAATTGTTCCGTAACCAGTTCTTGGAGAGCGCGAAGCTTTTCGAGTGGTAGGGGCCATTGATCTACCCAAATGGGTGTCTGAGTTTTCCAAGTCAGTTTCAGGGTGTCGCGCACCTCAATGGCCCCCCCTAAAAATGCGACTGAATGGAAGTTCCCCATTGTGATAGCACATCACGTCCCCATAAGACCATAGGAACAGGCAGCACAAAAGGCTTGACGGAAGCCACTCGTCCTTCTGGGCCTTTGATTTGGATCAATTCCGAGGATTGGTGGCTTCTACCAACTCCTCCGATTCCGGCTAGTGCCTGAGGCACAGCTGCCAAAGGCCATTGTGGAGGCCACTTCGCCTGTGAAATTACGGTAACATCGGCCCCGGTGTCAATAATCCCATTTAGGATTACTTGCTGAGTGCCGTGAATAAGAGTACATTGACAAAGTGGTCGCTTCTGGGAAATGGACTGTACCCAGAGAATCTGTGGATCCCCAGTAGATCCAAAACCTCCTTGTCTTTGCTGCGGAGGTGGGTGAGGCGAAAGAGAGCTTGCGTTCTGCGGGATCAGTAGTAATTGTGCAATGCGGCTTCCTTTGGGTACTGTGCAAGGGGGAAATGGGGTCCAGGCCATGATTTTAATTTCCCCAACGGTATCCGCATCAATTACTCCAGGCAATACAAAAAGTCCAGCTAAGGTAACTGATGATCTCCCTAATAGTAGCCCTTGTGTTTTCGGGGGTAAAGGACCTGAAACATTAGTTGCTAATAAATGAACAGAGGAATCAAGCAACGTTACTGCGTGTGAGGTTGCCAGGTCCAATCCGGCGCTACCGGCTGTTGCTGGGCGAAGACTTGTGGCGAGGTCACACCCATCTGCATGGCTCGATCCACCGGCGACGATACTTGTGTCTGTGCGCGTCGCTGCCCCGCGCTCCGCAAGCGGTTTCCCTGTATCGGCTGCCCTTGAAAATTATACTTAGAACGACATTGATTAGCATAATGACGCCCCTTCCTGCATCGGGGACAGATCCCAGGGGCTTGGGCTTTAGCTCCCCCATTAGAAGCGAGACAATTTCGTTTGATATGGCCTGGTTTACCACAACCGTAACAATTTCCTCCCCCAGACATGCCTCTCATAGCTGCGAAAGCAGCTGCCATCGCTTCAAATTTATGGTCCACAGTACCGATACGATTACAAGCCTCTACCATTTCAACCAAAGTCGGAGCTGGGTTAGGGAGAGATTTAAGTAATTTTTTACAGTCGGCGTTAGCATTTTCAACTGCTAATTTTAATAGCAAAATTTCTCGAGCTTCGGTATTATCTATTTGGCGTTCTAAAGCTTGCTTAAGTCTATCAATGAATTGCATGTACGGCTCCCGAGGTTCCTGCGTAATAGAGGTGAATGCCTTTTGAGGTTTACTGGAATCGGGTATTTTAAGTAAAGCCTTTTTTGCTTCTTTGCGGATCGCTTCCAGGGCCTCTCGTGGACAATCTCGAGCCTGTGCCGCTGGATTAGAGTGCTGACCCGTACCCATAAGGTGCTCCATGGTCAGTGCGGCAAGAGCAACATTATTATGACCCACGTAGCTGGTGAGGAGAGTTTGAAGGCCCCCCCTCCAATGCGACTCCCACAGGGAATACTGGGAAGGGGTTAATAACAATTGCACTAGCGATTTTAAATCATGGGGAGTCATAACATACGTATCAAAGACAGAAGACAGCAGGCTCGCAAAATATGGGGAAGAGAGCCCGTGTTCTGTGATGGTACGGCGCAGCTCTTTAATGACCGGGAAGGACAAAGCCTCCCACTGCACTCCCCGGCCTTGATAAATAACAGGGGCGACTATCGTTCGCGCTATTTCCAAGTCACCTTCTTTTAAAGCTTGACGTCTAATATTCGCCCACGTATCATGAGGGTCAGGGGGGTACAAGTCAGGCTCTTTATCAGGATCAACGGGCCCCGGGTCAAGCGGATCTTCCTCAGGAGGGTAGCCTGCGGCACAGACCTTTAAGGGTCCAGGCGACTTAGCGCGTCGCGGAGGTAGCGGAGGGGGAAGCAAAGGCGGAGCTGATGAAGGTTCCCCCTTAGTATCTGGAGAGTCTTTATGGCCCTTTTTCTGTGCCTTAATAGCCTCAAAGATATTTCTCCACCACGGAAGCAAACGCTGAGCCTCGGCATTCCCTGACGTCGCTAAGTCCCACAACTTTACCCCCACATTGTCCCAAAGTTCCCGGGTAAAAATACTGGAGGCTGTAACAGTGGGGATCTTCATTTGTACCCACTTAAGCATAATCTTTAAGTCCTGCCCGGAAATATCTTTTTTATGTTTCCGGAGGAGCGTTTTCATAACTTCATATACGTCTCTCTCTGCGGGGGACATCTGATTCCCCATGTTTCCCACAGCTCACCTCTTAAATCCAGAGGGATTCCTGGCCAGTTCCTGCTTCCTTTCAGCAGCTCATTCAAAGTTCCGTGGGACTCGCAGCAAGCCGCTCAGCTAGGCGGTTCACCACCCCATCACGTCGGGGTCACCAATTTGCCGCGATTGAGAGACGGGACGCTGCTTGATGCAAGCAAGATGTCAGTTTATTAGACGCGTCGGAAAGCTTTTATACAGCTACTTAACAGTTACATAAATTACACAAATTCTATCATTTCTAATTGGCTTAGCTCTAAATGTTTCATTACAATAATCCCTCCTACCTGCGGTTTCGCTACATGCTAGAAGCTACAGTTTTGGAATGTGCTAAAAGCTACAGTGATAACTTGTTGCCTACTCCCTACTTCTTCAAGGTTATTTATCTCAGACCTGCAAGGCCAGTTGTTCCCTGGCTCCTCAGATTTATTTGTCTCAGGTCTGCAAGGTCGGCATACCCTCAAATTTCTTGCATACTTGTACTTTTCTGCTAGCCGCCCCCAACACTGCACTTGGGTCACAACAACCCCGTGCAACGCTACAGGCTTGGGGAAGAGTGGCTGGAAAGCTGCCCGGCAGAAAAGAGCCTGGGGGTATTGGTAGACAGCCGTCTGAATGTGAGCCAGCAGTGTGCCCAGGTGGCCAAGGCGGCCAACAGCATCCTGGCCTGTATCAGGAATAGCGTGGCGAGCAGGACTGGGGAAGCGACTGTCCCCCTGTACTCAGCACCGCTGAGGCCGCACCTCGAATACTGTGTTCAGTTTTGGGCCTCTCACTACAAGACAGACACGGAGGTGCTGGAGCGTGTCCGGAGAAGGGCAACGGAGCTGGTGAGGGGTCTGGAGCACAAGGCTTATGAGGAGCGGCTGAGGGAACTGGGGTGGCTTAGCCTGGAGTAAAGGAGGCTGAGGGGAGACCTTATCGCTCTCTACAACTACCGGAAAGGAGGTTGTAGCGAGGCGGGGGTTGGTCTCTTCTCCCAAGTAACAGGCGATAGGACGAGAGGAAACGGCCTCGAGTTGCACCAGGGGAGGTTTAGGACGGATATTAGGAAAAATTTCTTCGCGGAAAGGGTTATCGAACGTTGGACCAGGCTGCCCAGGGAAGTGGTTGAATCACCATCCCTGGAGGTATTTAAAAGACGGGTAGACGCGGCGCTTAGGGACGTGGTTTGGTGGTGGTTTTGGCAGCGTTAGGTTAATGGTTGGACTCGATGATCTTAAAGGTCCCTTCCGACCTAGACGATTCTATGAAATCAGGCAAGGAAGGCAGGAGCCCAGCATGGCTGAGTAAGGACCTTCTGGTCGAGCTGAAGCGCAAGGAGGAAATGCGTAGGCGGTAGAAGCAGAGACACGCATCCTGGGAAGAATATAGGGATGGGGTCGGGAAAGCTAAGGCACAGCTGGAGCTGAATTTGGCAAGGGATGTGAAGAAGAATCATAAGAAGGGCTTCTACAGGTGCGTTGGTCAGAAAAGGAAGACTAAAGAAAACGCACACCACCCCCACCCCCACCCCCCTCCGATAGGTAAGACAGGAGAGCTAGCGCCAACCGACATGGAGAAGGCCGAGGCACTCAAGGATTTTTCTCCTCCGTTGTCGCCGGCAATCACTGTTCCCGCATCTCTCAAGTCCCTGAACCTCAAGGCAGGGACTGGGGGAACAAAGTCCCTCCCATCGTAGGAAAGGATCCGGTTCGAGACCACCTGAGGAACCTGAACATACGCAAGTCCTGCACTGGGGAGGAACAACCCCATGCACCAGTAGATGCTGGAGGCCGACTGGCTGGAGAGCAGCTTTGCTGACGTGGGGGGCTCCTGGTGGACATCAAGTTGAACGTGAGCCGACAACGTGCCCTTGCCGCAAAGGCGGCTAAGGATATCCTTAGCCCGCTACAGAGGAAAGCAGGGTTTATACATGTTACAATACAGTTGTGTAGACCAATCAAATTGCTCACTATCCCCGGGGGTGCAGGGCACCAGAGACCACCCTTGGGCAGCTTTGGGGGCACTGCCTGTTTTTCTACGAGCCTCCTACCCAGCTTAGCGCAAATCCTATCTCGATCTGTGCCCCCCCACTGTTGCGTGAAAAGGGGCAAAGCAGTTTTGGCAGAAAATAAACCCCCTTGCGTTCTAACACTCCTCACCGAGGTGGGAGGCTAGGTGCGGCTAGGTTTAAATTCTGAGTGATGCCCAATTCAGCACTATCAGTCCAATCGCGTTTAATATGTATTAAACTGTTACGATTTGGATACACTAATAGTGGACTGCACCTTCAGTCTAGTCGTGCTCATGAACTAGCACGGCCACTCTCGAGTCTTTGGTCGCGTTCAGTGAGAAACCAAAACGACTAGCTACTTAAAAAAGTGCAGTTTATTTAAACAACATGTGAATTGTGCTTAACTGATTCGTGTCAGTGTGGAACAGTGTTAGGGCCACAGGGTGAAGTGTGACCTTTGATTGTTTTGTCTGTATGGCCGCAGACGAGACGGTGTGTCTATCGTGTCTGTGTTTTGCAGGAGCCACCTGGCGAACATTCTAGAATACCAACTTAAACCGGTCCTGTTGTTATCTGCATAGTGACCTGTAAGAGGGGGGATACACCCATTTTTGGCAAGGGCCAACCATTTTAGAGACAGTTATGAATATGTATTAGTATAGGAGATATAAACCAAAAATGGGGTCTGTAAGGTGTGTGTCTTGGTTGGGCAGAGACTCCCGGCACACCCAGCGCTGTTTGCTTGCCTTTATTCCTTTAATAAATTATAAATTCTAATTGGAATCCTGTTTGCGATTAAATCATTTATCACAATTTGGGGGCTCGTCCGGGATGGTCTTAGTTCCTGAATTCTGACTTGATCTAGGAGGGGCGCCCCACCATTAGGTGGCTCCTGATCAGGTCAGGTCGGGACTAACGCCATCCTGAACCTGAGTAAAGGCAAGCAAAGAAAAGATTTTGATTTTTATTTTTATGAGCTCCCTTGCCGGCTGCAGCAGTTTATTTTACCCGTAATTCTGCGCGCGAAGATCCGAACGAAGATGACGGAGTCGTAAGTATTTAAAGTGTATACCGTTCGATTGGGTGGGATTCGGTTGCCTGTGTGTAAGAGTGTGATTGAGACGGAACCTGGTTCCGAAGTGATTGTGGAGGTCTTCTAACCGCGGTTCCAATCTCCCGCGAGGGACTTGGCCGGTGAAGGACCGAAGCGATTCCTATAGGATTCGTGGGTGGGTGATAGGTCCTAAACCCCCTGCAAGACACTCTTACTGGTAACCAAGGGCTGTAGGAATTGCCACAGTAAAATTCCTAGATGGGTCAGACAAAATCGAAGACCCAGGACCAGAGGAAAGGGAGCAAATTACCAGATATACCACTGGAAAGTCCATTAGGAATAATGATTAGGAATTGGAATGAAAGGGGCCCCAGAAAAGGAAAAAGTAAATTAAAATTAGTTCACTATTGTATGATTGAATGGCCGAAGAAACCTTTAAAACCACGTCTTTTGGCCTGTTTTTGGATCCTTTGAAGACTGGATTTGCCAGGCCTTAAATCTATATGTTAATTCAAAGGAACCTTTTAGTCAGGAGGAAAGTGATTATGCAGGATTATGGATCAGGACTTCACGTCCTTTTCCGGCTTCAATACTTACATTAAAAACGGATGAAAAGTCTGAGAAAGAAGAAGGAAACAAAGACGAAAAAGGGAAGGAAAAAGATGATAAAGGGGAACCACTGGATAACTTACCACCTCCATATCCTAACAATCCTCCTCCGACGGCGGCTCTCCCTCCAGGGGCCGTAGTACCCCCACCAGTGCCACCGTTACCCCTGCCTCCACCACCGACAGCACCGGAATTAGATCGACCTCCAGCTGCATGTACGAGAAGTAGAACTGCCACATCTGGGGGAGCTTCTCTATATCCCTTACGAGAAGTACCCCTCGGAGGCAATCAGGGAGGCATCGGGTTTGTGGCAGTTCCATTAAATACCACAGATGTAAGGAATTTCAAGAAAGAAATGGGGACCCTATTAGATGATCCCCTTGGAGTAGCAGAAAAACTAGGCCAATTTTTAGGACCTAATACTTATACCTGGGAAGAAATACAATCCATTTTAGGGATCTTATTTACTGCTGAGGAAAAGGGAATGATTAGACAAGCTGGAATGAGAATTTGGGAAAGACAGAATCAGGCAGGACCCCCCAGGAGATCAGAAATGGCCAAATGTGGATCCCCATTGGGATCATCAACAACCCCAAGGGAGACAGAACATGAGGGATTTGAGAACATTAATAATACAGGGAATAAGGGAAGCGGTTCCCCGAGGGCAAAACATTAATAAAGCGTCTAATGAACAACAAGGAAAAGACGAATCTCCTACAGAATGGTTGGAGAGGTTGAGGAAAAGCCTGCAAATGTATTCTGGAATTGATCCGAATACAGTGGCTGGGACTGCACTCCTTAGAACACAATTTGTAGCCAAATCCTGGGGGGGATATAAGAAAGAAATTAGAAAAACTTGAGGACTGGCAAGAAAGAGGATTAGAGGAGTTACTTAGAGAAGCCCAGAAGGTATATGTTAGAAGGGACGAAGAAAAACAGAAAGTAAAGGCAAAAATTTTTGTAGCAGCAGTAAAAGAAAGTCAGAAAAATCAGAATCCGTTTAGAGAGAAAAGGGAAAAAAGAATAGAGCAGACACCCAGAGGACAGCCTCATAGGGAGAGATTCACAATTCCTGTCTGTTACTACTGTAACAAGAGGGGACGTGTTCAGAGGAACTGTCGTAAGCGAGAACAAGATGAGAAAATGTTCAAAGAAGAATAGGGGTGTCAGGGGCTATATCTTTTGGGGACTTCAACATCAACAGAGCCCTTGATAAAATTATTAATAGGTCCCCATAAGGAGGAGGTTTTATTTTTAGTGGATACAGGAGCTGAAAAATCAACCATTCAGAAACTTCCAAAAGGAATAGAGATAGGGAAGAATTATATGTCAGTAGTCGGGGCAAAAGGAGAACCTTTTAAAGTCCCTATCTTGAAAGATGTAGAAGTAGAAACAGAAAAGAAAATTTGTCTTAACGACTTACTTTTGCTCCCTGAAGCGGAATACAATTTACTAGGAAGGGATCTGATTTTGAAGTTAAACTTGAGCATTCAGAGTCAGGGGAACAAACTGCAGATCAAATTATATACTTTAACACAGGAGGATGAAGAAGCTATTAACCCCTCGGTGTGGTATAAAGAAGGGGAAACTGGAAAAATAAAAATGAACCCCATAAGCGTTCAAATAATAGATCCACATCGTTCGATTAGAATCAAGCAATACCCTATACCCATGGAGGGTCGAAAAGGATTAAAACCTGTAGTTGACAGACTTTTGGAAAAAGGAACCTTGGAACCATGTATGTCACCTCATAATACACCCATCCTCCCTGTAAAGAAACCGGACGGGTCATACAGAATGGTACAGGATTTAAGAGCTGTAAATCAGCGAACGATTACTAAATTCCCTGTAGTGGCAAATCCCTATACTTTATTAAGTTATATTTCTCCCAGACATACTTGGTATAGTGTGATAGATTTGAAAGACGCTTTTGGGGCCTGTCCTCTGGACGAGGGATCTAGAGATTATTTTGCTTTCGAGTGGGAGGTCCCCGAAACGGGACGGAAACAGCAATTAAGATGGACGGTATTACCACAGGGGTTTACGGAGTCACCAAATTTATTTGGGCAAACTTTAGAGAAAATCTTACAGGATTTTGCATTACCCCAGGAGATAAAATTATTGCAATATGTAGATGATTTATTAGTAGCAGGAGAAACTGAAGAGGGGACCCGAGAAGCTACTATTAAATTGTTAAATTTTCTAGGGGAGAAGGGATTGAAGGTGTCCCGATCAAAACCACAGTTTGTAGAACAGGAAGTAAAATACTTAGGACATTGGCTAAGTAAGGGAAAGAAGAAACTAGATTCTGATAGGATATCTGGGATTCTATCTTTAAGACCCCCACAAACTAAAAAGGAGGTTCGGCAAATATTGGGATTATTAGGATATTGTAGATCATGGCTTGAAAATTATAGTGACAAGGTAAAATTTCTATATGAAAAATTAACTAGTAACCAACTTAAGTGGTTTACAGAAGATGACCAGAAATTCGAGGAAATAAAAAAGGCATTAATACAAGCACCTGTATTGAGCCTCCCAGATCTAGAAAAACCTTTCCATCTTTTTGTGAATACATCAAATCAGACAGCATATGGAGTTCTTACTCAAGACTGGGCAGGAATAAAAAAACCTGTGGGGTACTGTTCTAAATTACTTGATCCAGTAAGTAGAGGATGGCCTGCTTGTCTCCAAGCTTTGGTAGCTACCGCATTATTAATAGAGGAAGTTCGGAAAATTACCTTTAGTGCTCCTTTAAAAGTGTATACCCCACACAATGTCAGGAGTGTTTTACAACAAAAGGCAGAAAAATGGTTAACGGACAGCCGGATCTTGGAATATGAAGCAATATTAATAGACTCCCCCGATTTAGAACTGAGGGTGACTTCTGCTCAGAGTCCAGCACAGTTTTTGTTTGGAGAGCCATCAAAGGAAGTACAACATAATTGTTTAGAGGTAATTGAGACCCAGACTAAGGTGAGGCCAGACTTAAGAGATACTGAGTTAGAAAATGCAGAAGTGTTATTTGTAGATGGCTCCTCCCGTGTGGTGGAAGGGAGGAGAAAATCAGGATATGCCATAATTAATAAAAATTTAGAACTTATAGAATCAGGACCTCTGAGTCCATCATGGTCAGCTCAAGCTTGTGAGCTGTATGCCCTTTGTAGAGCCCTGGAATTATTACAAGGAAAAAGCGGGACCATATTTACGGATTCTAAATATGCGTATGGAGTAGTTCACACTTTTGGAAAAATTTGGGAGGAAAGAGGTTTAATTAATACCCAAGGAAGGAATCTAATACATCAAGAACTAATAGTGAAAATTTTAAAGGCGTTAAGAAAACCAAAGGAGATAGCAGTGGTACATGTGAGAGGACACCAAAAGGGATTAGATTATCGAACCAGAGGGAATAACCTAGCCGATAGAGAGGCCCAGGAAGCAGCCCTGAGGACTCAGGTCGCTAAAATTAATGTAGTACAAGTACAAGGAGACATTAGTGAAAAAGAACTAGAGGAGAAAGAGAAGAAATTTACCCCTGAGGAACAGGCAAAATTAGAGAAAATAGGAGCTAAGTTAGAACAGGGAAAATGGATGCTGCCCGACGGGCGAGAGATGTTGCCAAAAGCTTATGCCAGGCAAATGTTAGAACGATTACACACACAAACACATTGGGGTACAAAGGCGATAAGTGATCATTTCCTTAAACAATTTGGCTGTATTGGGATTTTTGAAATAGCAAAGCAAATCACGCGAGGATGTTTAACTTGTCAAAAAGTAAACAAGGAAGTGTTTCGACAAGCAGCCACGGGAGGAAGGAAAACAGCTTATAGACCTTTTGAAAGAATACAAGTCGATTTTACTGAATTGCCTAAGGTAGGGAGAATAAAATATTTACTAGTAATAGTAGATCATTTAACACAATGGGTAGAAGCTTACCCTGTAGCACGAGCTACGGCACAGATGGTAGTAAAAATCTTATTAGAACACTTAATACCTAGATATGGGATAATCCAGTATATTGATTCTGATCAGGGCACACATTTTACTTCTAAAATAATAAAATTATTATGTCAATCATTAGGTATTCAATGGGAATACCACACTCCGTGGCACCCACAAAGCTCAGGGAAAGTAGAAAGAATGAATCAAACAATAAAACAGCAATTGGCTAAATTAATGATTGAGACACAGATGTCCTGGACGAAATGCCTACCATTGGCACTATTAAACATAAGAACTAAGCCACACAGTGAGACTGGATTATCGCCATATGAAATGTTATATGGAATGCCTTACTCCCAAGGGATGCCCCTGGGGAATAATGTAGTTGAAGATTATAGTATCCAAAAATATATAATAACCATTGGAAAAAGGTTAAAAGAACTACGAGAGATTGGGATGATGGCTCAAACACCACCATTAGGATTTGCAATTCATCAATTAAAACCGGGAGATAAGGTTCTGATAAAAACATGGAAAGAAGAAACCCTATCTCCCCTCTGGGAAGGGCCTTTTCTTGTTTTATTAACTACAGAAACGGCTGTGAGAACTGCTGAAAAAGGATGGACACATGTGTCGCGAGTGAAAGGTCCAGTGAAGGAGTGGAGAGTCACATCTGAGCCCGGAGAAGCCAAGCTAACCATCAGACAAACTTAAAGAGACCTTCATCAAGAAGCATAAGCTAAGTTGCTGTGGGAATTTCATTGTAACTACTCCTGTAGAATTAGTGGACAGGGATAAATACCTATTAGGAAAGGTAATTTAGTCCATTGTGTAAACGGTGTTGTTTATTTTTAAGGGCAAAGTGTTCTACATGTTTTAAAATATATCATTTTCCAAAAAAGAAGTCAAGGATCTAGGAAACAGTTTAGAATTTTTGTGCATTCGCTGTGGGGCCACCACTCCCCTATATAACCTACCATGGGTTAGGCTTTATTGTTGTCAATTTAATCAAAGAGTGTTTCTTGATTAAAGGTTACCCCTTAAAAGATTAAGGAAGAGGGCAAGACCGGAGGGGAACGAGTGGTGCGGCTTGAAAGGTCTGCCAAGGGCTGCAACCCCTTCGGGCTGTGACCGCCGATCACTATGGCCCTGACCGGACCTCTTCTGGTCCTATTTGGGGTAAGCTCCTTGACTCTGGTTATGGCAAACAACTGCAGCCAGTGCGTAGTAACTACTAGGAGGGGACGGGTAAGTTCCCAGACTTTGGTTTATCATACTATTTATGACTGTAAAGGCCAGAAAATAGGAAGCTGCATTTATAATCTAACCCAATATACTTTATGCAAAGACGAAGAGAGGATTGTGTGCTATGATCCAAAGGAACTCCCCTATCAATATTGGGTAGAAATGAAGACAAATTCGGAAGTAGGAAGACTAATAGGAACAAGTGAGGTTATAACCAATTTAAGTACATCGGTGTCGGTAATTTTTGATGCGTGCGACATTATAGATGATGATCTAGACACTAATTGCGGGAGTTTAGAGTGGAGACGGTACTATAGTAATCAACCAAAATATATTTGCCCAGGGGGACACCAATGTGACATAAATCCTGATTATACACCTAGTCAAACAGTGAGATATCAATCAGCACACCTGTGTGGAAGAAGAGGGTGGTCTTGTGTATGTTGGGACACTGCAGGCTGGGGATATGATAGACAGTGTGGGAATTTACAAGCTTCAATCACAAAGATACAAACAGATAGTAATTGTACAACCCGTACCTGCAATCTAATAAATTTAACCCTAATAAATTTAGAAATTTGGAAGCAAAAGAAAGTAAATAAAATTGGACTTAAGATATATGGACCTGGAGAAGATCCAGGTGTAATTATTAATATCGAAATAAAAGAAAGAATAAGGGAATCGGTACAGCACAGACTACTATTTAACTCATTTTATCATGAAATAGAAACAGGAGTGGAATATGAAATTCCCACAGTTGCTAAAAATCTATTTGTAAATCTTGCTGAAAACATTGCTAAGTCATTAAATGTAACTAATTGTTATGTTTGTGGTGGAACAAACCAAGGTGAACGATGGCCATGGGAGGCCATGGAGAGCAACATTAGTAATCCTCAAATATGGAAAGCAATGGGAAAGGGTAACAGGAAACAACAGTGGGTACTTCAAACGAGTATAATTGGAAGGAGTTGTTGGCAAAATTTAAAAGAGAATGGAAAACAAGTAGGTAATCTAGAGTGTGAAGGAGGTTACCTATGGAACGAAACTCAGAATAAATGGGATAAGTGGGGGAGTCCATGGGAAATGAGTGATCAATTTAAAAATTGGACCAATGGAACAAACATACCAAATGGATGGCCCACTCCTGAAGGACATTATTGGATTTGTGGTAAACTAGCTTATGCGTTTTTGCCACAAAATTGGACGGGATCCTGTGTATTGGGAATTATAAGGCCCAGTTTTTTCCTGTTACCTATAAATCGAGGAGAGCGATTGGGAGTCCAAGTGTATGCTGAAGCTGGTGAATTAAGAAAAAGGCACTATAAACGGAGTCTACAAATTGGACATTGGAAAGATAAAGATTGGCCTCCCGAAAGAGTCATTGCCTACTATGGTCCAGCCACATGGGCAGAAGATGGATCCTGGGGCTATAGAACTCCAATATATATGCTAAATAGAATAATTAGATTACAAGCTGTATTAGAAATAATTGTAAATACAACTGGAGATGCCCTTGGACGAATTGCGAGACAAAATACCAAGATGAGAACTGCTTTGTATCAAAATCGCTTAGCCCTGGATTATTTGCTAGCACAAGAGGGAGGTGTTTGTGGGAAGTTTAACCTTAGTAATTGTTGTTTAGAAATTGATGATGAAGGGGAAGCTGTAAATGAACTTGTAAAAGAAATGAAGAAAATTGCACATGTCCCAGTTCAGACTTGGACTGGAGTCGACCTAGAAGGATTCTGGGAAAACTTTACGGGAGGTGATTGGCTTACTAAAATCGGGATTGTTATATTGGGGGCATTTGCAGGATTGTTAATAATTCCATGTTTTATACCTTGTTTTATTAGACTAATACACTCAGTTATACAAGGAATGCAGATAGCTACAGTACCTGTTGATTCAGAACCAGGGAAAGAGAAAACTCTTTCCCTGATGATACTAAAGACAAAAGAAGATTCGAAACTAATACCAATTCGGCAAGTATTAACTCGGTTGGAAACAAAAACACGAATCAATGCTGTAGAAAAAGAAAATGGGGGATTGTGAAATGTGCTTAACTGATTCGTGTCAGTGTGGAACAGTGTTAGGGCCACAGGGTGAAGTGTGACCTTTGATTGTTTTGTCTGTATGGCCGCAGACGAGACGGTGTGTCTATCGTGTCTGTGTTTTGCAGGAGCCACCTGGCGAACATTCTAGAATACCAACTTAAACCGGTCCTGTTGTTATCTGCATAGTGACCTGTAAGAGGGGGGATACACCCATTTTTGGCAAGGGCCAACCATTTTAGAGACAGTTATGAATATGTATTAGTATAGGAGATATAAACCAAAAATGGGGTCTGTAAGGTGTGTGTCTTGGTTGGGCAGAGACTCCCGGCACACCCAGCGCTGTTTGCTTGCCTTTATTCCTTTAATAAATTATAAATTCTAATTGGAATCCTGTTTGCGATTAAATCATTTATCACAAACACGTATTCTGGGTGGCCGTCAGTTGGGCTGGCCGCCTGGCTGAGATTTTTGCACCGCAAGAGCTGCTGCACGTGTACAAATCGCCGCTGAATGGATTTCGTCTGTTGCCCGTCGATCTAGGCACTGTTGATGTCGAATGTTTTGTGCCGCGTGTCTGTGGAAGGTAATAAAAGCTGTGAGCAGCAGTTGCACAATAAAGATTTAGCATGGGGATCTCACCTCCGTCTTGTGCGTCTTACTGAGGGAAATAGTTCCGCAAGTTAAAACGGCGTCTCCCCGGAGTGTAAGTACGTGGACTGTGTCGGTCTGTTAACAGTGTTCTATAGATAGATAGTGATTTGGCCAGTCATTTGAAGCGTGACGCTGGGACGGCTTAGCAGTCTCCTGCGTCCTGTAGGAAGCAGACTCTTGGCTCTTTGGAAGCGGTACGCAAATGTACGTAAAGCCAGTGTAGGCGGCTGCTGCTGCAACACCTTTAGAAAATACTGTATGCGACGCTACAGGCATGCCATACAAGGGTGCTTTTGTGGGAAAGCCTCCGTCCTCTTCTTTGTAGCCGCCCTTTAAGTACTGGCAGACTGCGATGAGGTTCCCTCCCCCGCGAGCCTTCTCTTCTGCAAGGGAGAAGAGACCCAACTCCTTCAGCCTTTCCTCCTAGGGCAGGTTCTCCAGCCCTTTGGTCATCTTTGCGGCCCTCCTTGGGACCTTCCCCAGTCGGTCTGCGTCTCTTTTTTGAATTGTGGGGACCAGAACTGGACACGGCGCTCCAGGTGCGGCCTGCGGGGGTAGCCTGTGTGAGAAGAGGCCAGGGTCTGCCCTGTGCTGGACGCAGCTGGTGCCAGCCAGCTAGGCACTGGACTTGCCGCAGGCCAAAGCTGAGCGGCTCAGCGAAGCCGGGGGCGCCCCTGGGAAAACCTATTGAAGAAAGGGCAAAGCGCTGTCCGGGGCAGGTATTTCCCTGCTGCCTGTGGGTCCGGCCGGTGGATGTTTCCTGAAGGAACTTTTTCATCCTATTTTCTCCCCCTGTCCTGTTGAGGAGGGGCAGTGAGAGAGCGGCTGGGCGGGCCCCTGACAGCCGGCCGAGGTCAATCCATCACAAAGCCTAAAGGGCAGATTCCTCCATGTAGAAGTGTTGAAGGGGGTTGGTGCTTTAAGGAACGATAGTGACTGGGGTTTTGGAGACAGGACGTTTTGGAGACAGGAAAGTCGGGAAATCGCTGGGGATCCAGTTGCTTCGAGGGGGGGAAATTTCAAGAGAAAAAGCCTTCTTTCTGAGCAATAAGAGGCTCTTGTGAGCAGAGGGCTCTAGTCTCCCTTTGTTCTCACTTGGTAATGAAAGAGACAAGGCACCGGAACTCCTGCGTGCGAAGGGATGAAAATGTGCGGAGCCTGTTGGATGCTCTTTGTGTGCGCGTGTTGGAAACCCAGGAACAGCTATAAGGAGGTGGGTGTGAGCTTGGTTAACTTGGCCAAGCCAACCACGCAAAGCTGACCCAACCTCCCGCCCGCATCAGAACCAGTGCCACCAGAAAAGCACGTAAGGTGTTAGCAATTGGAGATCCCCTACTGAGAGGCACCGACGCACCCGTTTGCCGTCCAGGCGATTTCTCTCGAGAAGTCTGCTGCCTACCAGGGGCTCGCATCCGTGGCGTCGCCGAGAGGCTGCCGAGCCTGGTGATCCCTGCAGATTATCATGCGCTCCTACTATTCCGCGTAGGGTCTGACGAGGCAACTTAGAACCCTCCAAAGAGACTTTATGTCCCTCGGAGCAATGTTAAAAGGATCAGGAGCACAGGTGGTGGTCTCCTCTCTCCTCCCAGTCAGAGGGAGGGGTCCAGGAAGGAGGAGACGAATTGAACAGGTGAATGCCTGGCTGCGTAGCTGGTGCCATACGCGAGGTTTTGGCTTCTGTGATCACGGGTGTACCTTTGAGAAGCCGGGTCTGTTGGGAGCTGATGGGATTCGCCTGACCAAGCGGGGCAAGAGGGTCTTTGCCAACAAGCTGGCCGGACTTACAAGGAGGGCTTTAAACTAGGCTCAGCGGGGGAAGGGGATGGAGTTCTGAGCAACAGAGAAGAGCCAGGGGCTGCTGATGCGTTAGGAACCAACAGGGGAACCCCTGAGAAATGCCGCAAAGGACTTGGGGCTTGATCCTCCAGAAAGGCGACACGGTCGGCAGCCCAACTGAAGTGCCTCTATACCACTGCGCGCAGCACAGGTAACAAACAGGAGGAGTTGGAAGCCCCTGTGCAGAAGGAGCAGAAGGGAGCTGGCAGCTCTTTCAGGACGTTTTTTCTTCGAGCACAAGAGCTCTCGATTCCCACGCGTAAGAAATGGGAAAATAGAAATTCGTCTACCTAGACTTTAGTAAAGCCTTTGACACCGTTTCCCACAGCGTTCTCCTGGAGAAACTGGCTGCTCATGGCTTGGACAGGCGTACTCTTTGCTGGGTAAAGAACTGGCTGGAGGGCCGGGCCCAGAGAGTTGTGGTGAACGGAGTTAAATCCAGTTGGCGGCCGGTCACAAGTGGTGTTCCCCAGGGCTCAGTACTGGGGCCGGTTCTGTTTAATATCTTTCTCAACGACCTGGACGAGGGGATCGAGTGCACCCTCACTCAGTAAGTTTGCAGCCGACACCAAGTTGGGCGGGAGCGTCGATCTGCTTGAGGGTAGGATGGCTCTACAGAGGGATCTGGACAGGCTGGATCGATGGGCCGAGGCCGATGGTATGAGGTTCAACAAGGCCAAGTGCCGGGTCCTGCACTTGGGTCACAACAACCCCGTGCAACGCTACAGGCTTGGGGAAGAGTGGCTGGAAAGCTGCCCGGCAGAAAAGAGCCTGGGGGTATTGGTAGACAGCCGTCTGAATGTGAGCCAGCAGTGTGCCCAGGTGGCCAAGGCGGCCAACAGCATCCTGGCCTGTATCAGGAATAGCGTGGCGAGCAGGACTGGGGAAGCGACTGTCCCCCTGTACTCAGCACCGCTGAGGCCGCACCTCAAATACTGTGTTCAGTTTTGGGCCTCTCACTACAAGAAAGACATGGAGGTGCTGGAGCGTGTCCGGAGAAGGGCAACGGAGCTGGTGAGGGGTCTGGAGCACAAGGCTTATGAGGAGCGGCTGAGGGAACTGGGGTGGCTTAGCCTGGAGTAAAGGAGGCTGAGGGGAGACCTTATCGCTCTCTACAACTACCGGAAAGGAGGTTGTAGCGAGGCGGGGGTTGGTCTCTTCTCCCAAGTAACAGGCGATAGGACGAGAGGAAATGGCCTCGAGTTGCACCAGGGGAGGTTTAGGACGGATATTAGGAAAAATTTCTTCGCGGAAAGGGTTATCGAACGTTGGACCAGGCTGCCCAGGGAAGTGGTTGAATCACCATCCCTGGAGGTATTTAAAAGACGGGTAGACGCGGCGCTTAGGGACGTGGTTTGGTGGTGGTTTTGGCAGCGTTAGGTTAATGGTTGGACTCGATGATCTTAAAGGTCCCTTCCGACCTAGACGATTCTATGAAATCAGGCAAGGAAGGCAGGAGCCCAGCATGGCTGAGTAAGGACCTTCTGGTCGAGCTGAAGCGCAAGGAGGAAATGCGTAGGCGGTGGAAGCAGAGACACGCATCCTGGGAAGAATATAGGGATGGGGTCGGGAAAGCTAAGGCACAGCTGGAGCTGAATTTGGCAAGGGATGTGAAGAAGAATCATAAGAAGGGCTTCTACAGGTGCGTTGGTCAGAAAAGGAAGACTAAAGAAAACGCACACCACCCCCACCCCCCTCCGATAGGTAAGACAGGAGAGCTAGCGCCAACCGACATGGAGAAGGCCGAGGCACTCAAGGATTTTTCTCCTCCGTTGTCGCCGGCAATCACTGTTCCCGCATCTCCCAAGTCCCTGAACCTCAAGGCAGGGACTGGGGGAACAAAGTCCCTCCCATCGTAGGAAAGGATCCGGTTCGAGACCACCTGAGGAACCTGAACATACGCAAGTCCTGCACTGGGGAGGAACAACCCCATGCACCAGTAGATGCTGGAGGCCGACTGGCTGGAGAGCAGCTTTGCTGACGTGGGGGGCTCCTGGTGGACATCAAGTTGAACGTGAGCCGACAACGTGCCCTTGCCGCAAAGGCGGCTAAGGATATCCTTAGCCCGCTACAGAGGAAAGCAGGGTTTATACATGTTACAATACAGTTGTGTAGACCAATCAAATTGCTCACTATCCCCGGGGGTGCAGGGCACCAGAGACCACCCTTGGGCAGCTTTGGGGGCACTGCCTGTTTTTCTACGAGCCTCCTACCCAGCTTAGCGCAAATCCTATCTCGATCTGCGCCCCCCCACACACACCCACACCCACAGCCCTCGAGCCACCAGTGCTGAAGACACGCTTTGTATTGTATTTTCTCCCAGGAGGCGCGCAGCTTAGAAACGTCTGCAATCCAAGCGGGGCTTGCAGGGAACAATTGAGAGCAACTTCTGTCGGTTCTGGGGAGTGTTCTGAAAAGTTAAGGCCTGCCCTGCCCTGGCAAAAGCAGTCCTTTGACTGGAGGGAGCAGCACCAAAAAGCCACAAGCACGTTTGGGGTGGAGTTGACGCGGTAATAAATAACAGTCAATAGTACTTGTAGCTACAACAGCCTCTTCTGAGACCTCGTCGCCCGCCCACAGGGTCGCAGCACTACACGGCACGGATCCCTCCGCGGACTGGCCCAACGTCTTCTCCCTCCGCCCCCAGGTCGGATCCCTCCGCGCCCCCAGGGCACGCAAACTTCCTGAGCCCCGCTAAGCACCAGGTCGACGAGGGCGGACCCGCCGGGGGGCCGGGGACAAGCGAAAACGACAGACGAGACAGCCAATCGAGACGCGGGATCGGCCGGCGGCCATCTGGCGGCCCAATGGGCGCCGCGGAGGGCCTGGCCGAGTGGAGGAAGCGCGGGGGCGACAAGGGGCGTTGTCGTGGCCGACGAGCTTATTGGGGCGCGGGCCGCCCGGCCTGGTGCCGCCGCCACCCGCAGTGTTTTCGGGAAGATCATCGGCAAGGCGCTTCCCCGCCAACGTCGCCTACGAGGACGAGGAGGTAGCCGCGGCTTTGCTCTGAGCGCGGTTCCTCCTCCCTCCCCCCGTCCCCCCCTCCCCCCGCGCTCGCAGGCACCCTGAGCCGAGGACCCGTTGCGCGGTGCCCGGGAGTGCGGCAGGGCGGGTGGCGGCCTTGCTGCGGGCGGGCGGGCGGGCGGTGGAGGGACGGGGCCTCTCTGGGTTGTGGCGCTCTCTACTGCGCGATCCCTATAACATCGCGCTTCTTCGGTGCGGCCCCCCCGCCCCCGGCTGCCGCGGCGCGTACTGGGTTGCTGGTGCTGGCCGGCTCGCCTCGGTTCCCAGCCCCGCCGTGTCGCGTGCGCGCGTGCGTAGAGGAGGGCCTCTGACGGTAAGGCACTTGGTGGCAGCCGCAGACGTTTGCCGCGTGATATCCCTTTGGCACTGCAAGTCGTGCAAAGTTTGCTGCCGAGGGATGCGAGTGGTCCTACCTCGTGTAGGACGACAGTCTTGAAACCTTAGATTAAGCGCACGCAGTCAGTCTCCTCGGGGATTCCAGGCGTATGTATGTAAACGGTGAACGTCTGAGTGGTGACCGTAATGAGTTAGTTCTGCGTAGGAGAAACGCAGGTCTTGATGTGCCTCCTAATAGCACTGTAGAGATTTCACAGCTCTGCTGTGCTAGGCTTTGGTTCTGCGCCCCCAAACTGGATTGTTACAGCTTTTCTTATTTTTCTTTACCAAAAAAGTAAATCCAGAAACTCGTCATCCTTAGGAAACGATCGACCCGAATTAAAACGTACTGGAGGTCGCTAGTCTGAAGTACTGGCCCGCCTCCTTGCCCCCATCACCTTGCATGCTGAATCCCACTTCTGGAGGGGGCTCTGTAAAGACGTTGTATTTTTTTGTACAGAAAGCATTAATATCGCGTAAGAAAAATCAACGTTTCGGCTTGCGTTTGGGGTATCCGGTAGTCTGCTTCTGTAGGAGTTCAGTGGGGCATATTGATTTGCTTAAGCTATTATTACCTTTCTCTGAAGCCAATGACGTTTTAACTGTTTACTCTTCCTCCAGCGCCTTGCGTTCCGTGATCTTTCACCCCAAGCTCCGACGCTTTTCCTAGCCATGCCTAAGGAGGCAATTATGAGGTTATGCGAAGCAGAAGATCCTGGTGAATGTGTAAGTACTGTGGAAGCTTTCTGTACGCTAAACTGTACCTGTCGTTAGTTCCTAATTTAGTAGACTCTTTCCCATCCCCCCTTTTCCCCTTGATAGGGCACGGTAGGCTGGTTTGGGTTTTCTGGCGCTATAATCTTTTCTCTCTGGCTTGTAATGGAGCTGAGCTTTTTGACCGAAAGTAGCGATATAAAGCAATGCTCATCCCTGGGTACGTACTCCTGGTGCAAAATGCAGTGTTGTTTTGGAGCGCAGGGTGATGCCTACTGTCACGGTTTAGAGCAAGAGGAGGAGTAGTACTTCTTCTAATACGGAGAAGAGGGCTTGGGGTTTTTGGCAGGTCGGGGGTGAGGAAGGGCAAAGCTGGTCGAGAGGTGCTGGATGCTTCGCTTTTGGCTATAAAAGTCAAGTTCAGAGACTTTGTAAACCCACGCAAAAGGCAGCCTGAAGCTTATTTTCCACCCGAGTTGCGTATGTTGCCTGAAGAGATAACGGGGGGCTTTAACCCGGAGACAAACTTAGCTTCTGTGGCTGTTTTGTAGTCCGTTACTGTCTAGCTTGAAAACAATTGCGTAGCCCTCTTTCTTCCCCCCCCCTACAGTGTGCGTAATCGGTCTTTGCAGCTTTGCTCGGGAAATGCCGGTTGCAGGCGGACAGACAGTAATTTGAAGCGCAGTGGTTGAATTGCTAGGAGTTGGCTAACTGGTTTCTCTGGGTGCTTCTCTGCTCTCATTCCTCCCCTCCCTGCCCTCTCCCCTTCTTGTGTGTGGCTTTTTATTTTACTTATTTATGGTTTTGTACTTCCTTCTCCAGCTTCTTGGGCATTTAATGATTGTTGGCAAGCAGCGTGCTGCTCACCTGGGCCTGACCGATGGATTCCGGATGGTTGCGGATGAAGGGCCCGAGGGTGGGCAGCCTGTCTGTCACGTACATCTACGTATTCTGGGTGGCCATCGGTTGGGCTGGCCGCCTGGCTGAGATTTTTGCACCGCAAGAGTTGCTGCACGTGTACAAATCGCCGCTGAATGGATTTCGTCTGTTGCCCGTCGATCTAGGCACTGTTGATGTCGAATGTTTTGTGCCGCGTGTCTGTGGAAGGTAATAAAAGCTGTGAGCAGCAGTTGCACAATAAAGATTTAGCATGGGGATCTCACCTCCGTCTTGTGCGTCTTACTGAGGGAAATAGTTCCGCAAGTTAAAACGGCGTCTCCCCGGAGTGTAAGTACGTGGACTGTGTCGGTCTGTTAACAGTGTTCTATAGATAGATAGTGATTTGGCCAGTCATTTGAAGCGTGACGCTGGGACGGCTTAGCAGTCTCCTGCGTCCTGTAGGAAGCAGACTCTTGGCTCTTTGGAAGCGGTACGCAAATGTACGTAAAGCCAGTGTAGGCGGCTGCTGCTGCAACACCTTTAGAAAATACTGTATGCGACGCTACAGGCATGCCATACAAGGGTGCTTTTGTGGGAAAGCCTCCGTCCTCTTCTTTGTAGCCGCCCTTTAAGTACTGGCAGACTGCGATGAGGTTCCCTCCCCCGCGAGCCTTCTCTTCTGCAAGGGAGAAGAGACCCAACTCCTTCAGCCTTTCCTCCTAGGGCAGGTTCTCCAGCCCTTTGGTCATCTTTGCGGCCCTCCTTGGGACCTTCCCCAGTCGGTCTGCGTCTCTTTTTTGAATTGTGGGGACCAGAACTGGACACGGCGCTCCAGGTGCGGCCTGCGGGGGTAGCCTGTGTGAGAAGAGGCCAGGGTCTGCCCTGTGCTGGACGCAGCTGGTGCCAGCCAGCTAGGCACTGGACTTGCCGCAGGCCAAAGCTGAGCGGCTCAGCGAAGCCGGGGGCGCCCCTGGGAAAACCTATTGAAGAAAGGGCAAAGCGCTGTCCGGGGCAGGTATTTCCCTGCTGCCTGTGGGTCCGGCCGGTGGATGTTTCCTGAAGGAACTTTTTCATCCTATTTTCTCCCCCTGTCCTGTTGAGGAGGGGCAGTGAGAGAGCGGCTGGGCGGGCCCCTGACAGCCGGCCGAGGTCAATCCATCACAAAGCCTAAAGGGCAGATTCCTCCATGTAGAAGTGTTGAAGGGGGTTGGTGCTTTAAGGAACGATAGTGACTGGGGTTTTGGAGACAGGACGTTTTGGAGACAGGAAAGTCGGGAAATCGCTGGGGATCCAGTTGCTTCGAGGGGGGGAAATTTCAAGAGAAAAAGCCTTCTTTCTGAGCAATAAGAGGCTCTTGTGAGCAGAGGGCTCTAGTCTCCCTTTGTTCTCACTTGGTAATGAAAGAGACAAGGCACCGGAACTCCTGCGTGCGAAGGGATGAAAATGTGCGGAGCCTGTTGGATGCTCTTTGTGTGCGCGTGTTGGAAACCCAGGAACAGCTATAAGGAGGTGGGTGTGAGCTTGGTTAACTTGGCCAAGCCAACCACGCAAAGCTGACCCAACCTCCCGCCCGCATCAGAACCAGTGCCACCAGAAAAGCACGTAAGGTGTTAGCAATTGGAGATCCCCTACTGAGAGGCACCGACGCACCCGTTTGCCGTCCAGGCGATTTCTCTCGAAGTCTGCTGCCTACCAGGGGCTCGCATCCGTGGCGTCGCCGAGAGGCTGCCGAGCCTGGTGATCCCTGCAGGTTATCATGCGCTCCTACTATTCCGCGTAGGGTCTGACGAGGCAACTTAGAACCCTCCAAAGAGACTTTATGTCCCTCGGAGCAATGTTAAAAGGATCAGGAGCACAGGTGGTGGTCTCCTCTCTCCTCCCAGTCAGAGGGAGGGGTCCAGGAAGGAGGAGACGAATTGAACAGGTGAATGCCTGGCTGCGTAGCTGGTGCCATACGCGAGGTTTTGGCTTCTGTGATCACGGGTGTACCTTTGAGAAGCCGGGTCTGTTGGGAGCTGATGGGATTCGCCTGACCAAGCGGGGCAAGAGGGTCTTTGCCAACAAGCTGGCCGGACTTACAAGGAGGGCTTTAAACTAGGCTCAGCGGGGGAAGGGGATGGAGTTCTGAGCAACAGAGAAGAGCCAGGGGCTGCTGATGCGTTAGGAACCAACAGGGGAACCCCTGAGAAATGCCGCAAAGGACTTGGGGCTTGATCCTCCAGAAAGGCGACACGGTCGGCAGCCCAACTGAAGTGCCTCTATACCACTGCGCGCAGCACAGGTAACAAACAGGAGGAGTTGGAAGCCCCTGTGCAGAAGGAGCAGAAGGGAGCTGGCAGCTCTTTCAGGACGTTTTTTCTTCGAGCACAAGAGCTCTCGATTCCCACGCGTAAGAAATGGGAAAATAGAAATTCGTCTACCTAGACTTTAGTAAAGCCTTTGACACCGTTTCCCACAGCGTTCTCCTGGAGAAACTGGCTGCTCATGGCTTGGACAGGCGTACTCTTTGCTGGGTAAAGAACTGGCTGGAGGGCCGGGCCCAGAGAGTTGTGGTGAACGGAGTTAAATCCAGTTGGCGGCCGGTCACAAGTGGTGTTCCCCAGGGCTCAGTACCGGGGCCGGTTCTGTTTAATATCTTTCTCAACGACCTGGACGAGGGGATCGAGTGCACCCTCACTCAGTAAGTTTGCAGCCGACACCAAGTTGGGCGGGAGCGTCGATCTGCTTGAGGGTAGGATGGCTCTACAGAGGGATCTGGACAGGCTGGATCGATGGGCCGAGGCCGATGGTATGAGGTTCAACAAGGCCAAGTGCCGGGTCCTGCACTTGGGTCACAACAACCCCGTGCAACGCTACAGGCTTGGGGAAGAGTGGCTGGAAAGCTGCCCGGCAGAAAAGAGCCTGGGGGTATTGGTAGACAGCCGTCTGAATGTGAGCCAGCAGTGTGCCCAGGTGGCCAAGGCGGCCAACAGCATCCTGGCCTGTATCAGGAATAGCGTGGCGAGCAGGACTGGGGAAGCGACTGTCCCCCTGTACTCAGCACCGCTGAGGCCGCACCTCGAATACTGTGTTCAGTTTTGGGCCTCTCACTACAAGACAGACACGGAGGTGCTGGAGCGTGTCCGGAGAAGGGCAACGGAGCTGGTGAGGGGTCTGGAGCACAAGGCTTATGAGGAGCGGCTGAGGGAACTGGGGTGGCTTAGCCTGGAGTAAAGGAGGCTGAGGGGAGACCTTATCGCTCTCTACAACTACCGGAAAGGAGGTTGTAGCGAGGCGGGGGTTGGTCTCTTCTCCCAAGTAACAGGCGATAGGACGAGAGGAAACGGCCTCGAGTTGCACCAGGGGAGGTTTAGGACGGATATTAGGAAAAATTTCTTCGCGGAAAGGGTTATCGAACGTTGGACCAGGCTGCCCAGGGAAGTGGTTGAATCACCATCCCTGGAGGTATTTAAAAGACGGGTAGACGCGGCGCTTAGGGACGTGGTTTGGTGGTGGTTTTGGCAGCGTTAGGTTAATGGTTGGACTCGATGATCTTAAAGGTCCCTTCCGACCTAGACGATTCTATGAAATCAGGCAAGGAAGGCAGGAGCCCAGCATGGCTGAGTAAGGACCTTCTGGTCGAGCTGAAGCGCAAGGAGGAAATGCGTAGGCGGTGGAAGCAGAGACACGCATCCTGGGAAGAATATAGGGATGGGGTCGGGAAAGCTAAGGCACAGCTGGAGCTGAATTTGGCAAGGGATGTGAAGAAGAATCATAAGAAGGGCTTCTACAGGTGCGTTGGTCAGAAAAGGAAGACTAAAGAAAACGCACACCACCCCCACCCCCCTCCGATAGGTAAGACAGGAGAGCTAGCGCCAACCGACATGGAGAAGGCCGAGGCACTCAAGGATTTTTCTCCTCCGTTGTCGCCGGCAATCACTGTTCCCGCATCTCCCAAGTCCCTGAACCTCAAGGCAGGGACTGGGGGAACAAAGTCCCTCCCATCGTAGGAAAGGATCCGGTTCGAGACCACCTGAGGAACCTGAACATACGCAAGTCCTGCACTGGGGAGGAACAACCCCATGCACCAGTAGATGCTGGAGGCCGACTGGCTGGAGAGCAGCTTTGCTGACGTGGGGGGCTCCTGGTGGACATCAAGTTGAACGTGAGCCGACAACGTGCCCTTGCCGCAAAGGCGGCTAAGGATATCCTTAGCCCGCTACAGAGGAAAGCAGGGTTTATACATGTTACAATACAGTTGTGTAGACCAATCAAATTGCTCACTATCCCCGGGGGTGCAGGGCACCAGAGACCACCCTTGGGCAGCTTTGGGGGCACTGCCTGTTTTTCTACGAGCCTCCTACCCAGCTTAGCGCAAATCCTATCTCGATCTGCGCCCCACACCCACACCCACAGCCCTCGAGCCACCAGTGCTGAAGACACGCTTTGTATTGTATTTTCTCCCAGGAGGCGCGCAGCTTAGAAACGTCTGCAATCCAAGCGGGGCTTGCAGGGAACAATTGAGAGCAACTTCTGTCGGTTCTGGGGAGTGTTCTGAAAAGTTAAGGCCTGCCCTGCCCTGGCAAAAGCAGTCCTTTGACTGGAGGGAGCAGCACCAAAAAGCCACAAGCACGTTTGGGGTGGAGTTGACGCGGTAATAAATAACAGTCAATAGTACTTGTAGCTACAACAGCCTCTTCTGAGACCTCGTCGCCCGCCCACAGGGTCGCAGCACTACACGGCACGGATCCCTCCGCGGACTGGCCCAACGTCTTCTCCCTCCGCCCCCAGGTCGGATCCCTCCGCGCCCCGAGGGCACGCAAACTCCCTGAGCCCCGCTAAGCACCAGGTCGACGAGGGCGGACCCGCCGGGGGGCCGGGGACAAGCGAAAACGACAGACGAGACAGCCAATCGAGACGCGGGATCGGCCGGCGGCCATCTGGCGGCCCAATGGGCGCCGCGGAGGGCCTGGCCGAGTGGAGGAAGCGCGGGGGCGACAAGGGGCGTTGTCGTGGCCGACGAGCTTATTGGGGCGCGGGCCGCCCGGCCTGGTGCCGCCGCCACCCGCAGTGTTTTCGGGAAGATCATCGGCAAGGCGCTTCCCCGCCAACGTCGCCTACGAGGACGAGGAGGTAGCCGCGGCTTTGCTCTGAGCGCGGTTCCTCCTCCCTCCCCCCGTCCCCCCCTCCCCCCGCGCTCGCAGGCACCCTGAGCCGAGGACCCGTTGCGCGGTGCCCGGGAGTGCGGCAGGGCGGGTGGCGGCCTTGCTGCGGGCGGGCGGGCGGGCGGTGGAGGGACGGGGCCTCTCTGGGTTGTGGCGCTCTCTACTGCGCGATCCCTATAACATCGCGCTTCTTCGGTGCGGCCCCCCCGCCCCCGGCTGCCGCGGCGCGTACTGGGTTGCTGGTGCTGGCCGGCTCGCCTCGGTTCCCAGCCCCGCCGTGTCGCGTGCGCGCGTGCGTAGAGGAGGGCCTCTGACGGTAAGGCACTTGGTGGCAGCCGCAGACGTTTGCCGCGTGATATCCCTTTGGCACTGCAAGTCGTGCAAAGTTTGCTGCCGAGGGATGCGAGTGGTCCTACCTCGTGTAGGACGACAGTCTTGAAACCTTAGATTAAGCGCACGCAGTCAGTCTCCTCGGGGATTCCAGGCGTATGTATGTAAACGGTGAACGTCTGAGTGGTGACCGTAATGAGTTAGTTCTGCGTAGGAGAAACGCAGGTCTTGATGTGCCTCCTAATAGCACTGTAGAGATTTCACAGCTCTGCTGTGCTAGGCTTTGGTTCTGCGCCCCCAAACTGGATTGTTACAGCTTTTCTTATTTTTCTTTACCAAAAAAGTAAATCCAGAAACTCGTCATCCTTAGGAAACGATCGACCCGAATTAAAACGTACTGGAGGTCGCTAGTCTGAAGTACTGGCCCGCCTCCTTGCCCCCATCACCTTGCATGCTGAATCCCACTTCTGGAGGGGGCTCTGTAAAGACGTTGTATTTTTTTGTACAGAAAGCATTAATATCGCGTAAGAAAAATCAACGTTTCGGCTTGCGTTTGGGGTATCCGGTAGTCTGCTTCTGTAGGAGTTCAGTGGGGCATATTGATTTGCTTAAGCTATTATTACCTTTCTCTGAAGCCAATGACGTTTTAACTGTTTACTCTTCCTCCAGCGCCTTGCGTTCCGTGATCTTTCACCCCAAGCTCCGATGCTTTTCCTAGCCATGCCTAAGGAGGCAATTATGAGGTTATGCGAAGCAGAAGATCCTGGTGAATGTGTAAGTACTGTGGAAGCTTTCTGTACGCTAAACTGTACCTGTCGTTAGTTCCTAATTTAGTAGACTCTTTCCCATCCCCCCTTTTCCCCTTGATAGGGCACGGTAGGCTGGTTTGGGTTTTCTGGCGCTATAATCTTTTCTCTCTGGCTTGTAATGGAGCTGAGCTTTTTGACCGAAAGTAGCGATATAAAGCAATGCTCATCCCTGGGTACGTACTCCTGGTGCAAAATGCAGTGTTGTTTTGGAGCGCAGGGTGATGCCTACTGTCACGGTTTAGAGCAAGAGGAGGAGTAGTACTTCTTCTAATACGGAGAAGAGGGCTTGGGGTTTTTGGCAGGTCGGGGGTGAGGAAGGGCAAAGCTGGTCGAGAGGTGCTGGATGCTTCGCTTTTGGCTATAAAAGTCAAGTTCAGAGACTTTGTAAACCCACGCAAAAGGCAGCCTGAAGCTTATTTTCCACCCGAGTTGCGTATGTTGCCTGAAGAGATAACGGGGGGCTTTAACCCGGAGACAAACTTAGCTTCTGTGGCTGTTTTGTAGTCCGTTACTGTCTAGCTTGAAAACAATTGCGTAGCCCTCTTTCTTCCCCCCCCCTACAGTGTGCGTAATCGGTCTTTGTAGCTTTGCTCGGGAAATGCCGGTTGCAGGCGGACAGACAGTAATTTGAAGCGCAGTGGTTGAATTGCTAGGAGTTGGCTAACTGGTTTCTCTGGGTGCTTCTCTGCTCTCATTCCTCCCCTCCCTGCCCTCTCCCCTTCTTGTGTGTGGCTTTTTATTTTACTTATTTATGGTTTTGTACTTCCTTCTCCAGCTTCTTGGGCATTTAATGATTGTTGGCAAGCAGCGTGCTGCTCACCTGGGCCTGACCGATGGATTCCGGATGGTTGCGGATGAAGGGCCCGAGGGTGGGCAGCCTGTCTGTCACGTACATCTACGTATTCTGGGTGGCCATCGGTTGGGCTGGCCACCTGGCTGAGATTTTTGCACCGCAAGAGTTGCTGCACGTGTACAAATCGCCGCTGAATGGATTTCGTCTGTTGCCCGTCGATCTAGGCACTGTTGATGTCGAATGTTTTGTGCCGCGTGTCTGTGGAAGGTAATAAAAGCTGTGAGCAGCAGTTGCACAATAAAGATTTAGCATGGGGATCTCACCTCCGTCTTGTGCGTCTTACTGAGGGAAATAGTTCCGCAAGTTAAAACGGCGTCTCCCCGGAGTGTAAGTACGTGGACTGTGTCGGTCTGTTAACAGTGTTCTATAGATAGATAGTGATTTGGCCAGTCATTTGAAGCGTGACGCTGGGACGGCTTAGCAGTCTCCTGCGTCCTGTAGGAAGCAGACTCTTGGCTCTTTGGAAGCGGTACGCAAATGTACGTAAAGCCAGTGTAGGCGGCTGCTGCTGCAACACCTTTAGAAAATACTGTATGCGACGCTACAGGCATGCCATACAAGGGTGCTTTCGGCACAGTGCAATGCGTTGGAAGCATCCAACTCCTGTTGGAGCACTTCATCAAGGGCTGTGTGATAAGGCCCCGTTGATAATCCCTTTTCTGCTGAGGAGGGACGTGGTAGGAGAAAACAATTGGTCTGAATGGCAGCTGTGGTGCTTCCATAGCACGGTGGAATATCTCTCTTGGTCCATTTGGGTCAGCTGTCCTGGCTGTGTCCCCTGCCAGCCTCTTGCCCACCCCCAGCTTACTGGACTGTGGGGGTGGGGGTGGCTGGAGAGACAGCCTCCGTGCTGTGGGAGCACTGCTCAGCAGTAGCCAGAACACTGGTGTGTTATCAACACCCTTCCAGCTACAGCTACGAAGCACAGCACTATGAGGGCTGCTGTGGGGAAAGTTACCTTCCATCCCAGCCAGACCCAAACCAAAGCTACGTCGCAGGGAGACAGCCAACTTCATCTTTCTTTAACAGCTATTAAAAAAGGGAGACGGGCATGGGAAAGCAGGGCCATCCTTCGTTGCCCTTGAACGCTGCGTCCGACCTTTTGTGGGAAAGCCTCCGTCCTCTTCTTTGTAGCCGCCCTTTAAGTACTGGCAGACTGCGATGAGGTTCCCTCCCCCGCGAGCCTTCTCTTCTGCAAGGGAGAAGAGACCCAACTCCTTCAGCCTTTCCTCCTAGGGCAGGTTCTCCAGCCCTTTGGTCATCTTTGCGGCCCTCCTTGGGACCTTCCCCAGTCGGTCTGCGTCTCTTTTTTGAATTGTGGGGACCAGAACTGGACACGGCGCTCCAGGTGCGGCCTGCGGGGGTAGCCTGTGTGAGAAGAGGCCAGGGTCTGCCCTGTGCTGGACGCAGCTGGTGCCAGCCAGCTAGGCACTGGACTTGCCGCAGGCCAAAGCTGAGCGGCTCAGCGAAGCCGGGGGCGCCCCTGGGAAAACCTATTGAAGAAAGGGCAAAGCGCTGTCCGGGGCAGGTATTTCCCTGCTGCCTGTGGGTCCGGCCGGTGGATGTTTCCTGAAGGAACTTTTTCATCCTATTTTCTCCCCCTGTCCTGTTGAGGAGGGGCAGTGAGAGAGCGGCTGGGCGGGCCCCTGACAGCCGGCCGAGGTCAATCCATCACAAAGCCTAAAGGGCAGATTCCTCCATGTAGAAGTGTTGAAGGGGGTTGGTGCTTTAAGGAACGATAGTGACTGGGGTTTTGGAGACAGGACGTTTTGGAGACAGGAAAGTCGGGAAATCGCTGGGGATCCAGTTGCTTCGAGGGGGGGAAATTTCAAGAGAAAAAGCCTTCTTTCTGAGCAATAAGAGGCTCTTGTGAGCAGAGGGCTCTAGTCTCCCTTTGTTCTCACTTGGTAATGAAAGAGACAAGGCACCGGAACTCCTGCGTGCGAAGGGATGAAAATGTGCGGAGCCTGTTGGATGCTCTTTGTGTGCGCGTGTTGGAAACCCAGGAACAGCTATAAGGAGGTGGGTGTGAGCTTGGTTAACTTGGCCAAGCCAACCACGCAAAGCTGACCCAACCTCCCGCCCGCATCAGAACCAGTGCCACCAGAAAAGCATGTAAGGTGTTAGCAATTGGAGATCCCCTACTGAGAGGCACCGACGCACCCGTTTGCCGTCCAGGCGATTTCTCTCGAGAAGTCTGCTGCCTACCAGGGGCTCGCATCCGTGGCGTCGCCGAGAGGCTGCCGAGCCTGGTGATCCCTGCAGGTTATCATGCGCTCCTACTATTCCGCATAGGGTCTGACGAGGCAACTTAGAACCCTCCAAAGAGACTTTATGTCCCTCGGAGCAATGTTAAAAGGATCAGGAGCACAGGTGGTGGTCTCCTCTCTCCTCCCAGTCAGAGGGAGGGGTCCAGGAAGGAGGAGACGAATTGAACAGGTGAATGCCTGGCTGCGTAGCTGGTGCCATACGCGAGGTTTTGGCTTCTGTGATCACGGGTGTACCTTTGAGAAGCCGGGTCTGTTGGGAGCTGATGGGATTCGCCTGACCAAGCGGGGCAAGAGGGTCTTTGCCAACAAGCTGGCCGGACTTACAAGGAGGGCTTTAAACTAGGCTCAGCGGGGGAAGGGGATGGAGTTCTGAGCAACAGAGAAGAGCCAGGGGCTGCTGATGCGTTAGGAACCAACAGGGGAACCCCTGAGAAATGCCGCAAAGGACTTGGGGCTTGATCCTCCAGAAAGGCGACACGGTCGGCAGCCCAACTGAAGTGCCTCTATACCACTGCGCGCAGCACAGGTAACAAACAGGAGGAGTTGGAAGCCCCTGTGCAGAAGGAGCAGAAGGGAGCTGGCAGCTCTTTCAGGACGTTTTTTCTTCGAGCACAAGAGCTCTCGATTCCCACGCGTAAGAAATGGGAAAATAGAAATTCGTCTACCTAGACTTTAGTAAAGCCTTTGACACCGTTTCCCACAGCGTTCTCCTGGAGAAACTGGCTGCTCGTGGCTTGGACGGGCGTACTCTTTGCTGGGTAAAGAACTGGCTGGAGGGCCGGGCCCAGAGAGTTGTGGTGAATGGAGTTAAATCCAGTTGGCGGCCGGTCACAAGTGGTGTTCCCCAGGGCTCAGTACCGGGGCCGGTTCTGTTTAATATCTTTCTCAACGACCTGGACGAGGGGATCGAGTGCACCCTCACTCAGTAAGTTTGCAGCCGACACCAAGTTGGGCGGGAGCGTCGATCTGCTTGAGGGTAGGATGGCTCTACAGAGGGATCTGGACAGGCTGGATCGATGGGCCGAGGCCGATGGTATGAGGTTCAACAAGGCCAAGTGCCGGGTCCTGCACTTGGGTCACAACAACCCCGTGCAACGCTACAGGCTTGGGGAAGAGTGGCTGGAAAGCTGCCCGGCAGAAAAGAGCCTGGGGGTATTGGTAGACAGCCGTCTGAATGTGAGCCAGCAGTGTGCCCAGGTGGCCAAGGCGGCCAACAGCATCCTGGCCTGTATCAGGAATAGCGTGGCGAGCAGGACTGGGGAAGCGACTGTCCCCCTGTACTCAGCACCGCTGAGGCCGCACCTCGAATACTGTGTTCAGTTTTGGGCCTCTCACTACAAGAAAGACATGGAGGTGCTGGAGCGTGTCCGGAGAAGGGCAACGGAGCTGGTGAGGGGTCTGGAGCACAAGGCTTATGAGGAGCGGCTGAGGGAACTGGGGTGGCTTAGCCTGGAGTAAAGGAGGCTGAGGGGAGACCTTATCGCTCTCTACAACTACCGGAAAGGAGGTTGTAGCGAGGCGGGGGTTGGTCTCTTCTCCCAAGTAACAGGCGATAGGACGAGAGGAAACGGCCTCGAGTTGCGCCAGGGGAGGTTTAGGACGGATATTAGGAAAAATTTCTTCGCGGAAAGGGTTATCGAACGTTGGACCAGGCTGCCCAGGGAAGTGGTTGAATCACCATCCCTGGAGGTATTTAAAAGACGGGTAGACGCGGCGCTTAGGGACGTGGTTTGGTGGTGGTTTTGGCAGCGTTAGGTTAATGGTTGGACTCGATGATCTTAAAGGTCCCTTCCGACCTAGACGATTCTATGAAATCAGGCAAGGAAGGCAGGAGCCCAGCATGGCTGAGTAAGGACCTTCTGGTCGAGCTGAAGCGCAAGGAGGAAATGCGTAGGCGGTGGAAGCAGAGACACGCATCCTGGGAAGAATATAGGGATGGGGTCGGGAAAGCTAAGGCACAGCTGGAGCTGAATTTGGCAAGGGATGTGAAGAAGAATCATAAGAAGGGCTTCTACAGGTGCGTTGGTCAGAAAAGGAAGACTAAAGAAAACGCACACCACCCCCACCCCCACCCCCCTCCGATAGGTAAGACAGGAGAGCTAGCGCCAACCGACATGGAGAAGGCCGAGGCACTCAAGGATTTTTCTCCTCCGTTGTCGCCGGCAATCACTGTTCCCGCATCTCCCAAGTCCCTGAACCTCAAGGCAGGGACTGGGGGAACAAAGTCCCTCCCATCGTAGGAAAGGATCCGGTTCGAGACCACCTGAGGAACCTGAACATACGCAAGTCCTGCACTGGGGAGGAACAACCCCATGCACCAGTAGATGCTGGAGGCCGACTGGCTGGAGAGCAGCTTTGCTGACGTGGGGGGCTCCTGGTGGACATCAAGTTGAACGTGAGCCGACAACGTGCCCTTGCCGCAAAGGCGGCTAAGGATATCCTTAGCCCGCTACAGAGGAAAGCAGGGTTTATACATGTTACAATACAGTTGTGTAGACCAATCAAATTGCTCACTATCCCCGGGGGTGCAGGGCACCAGAGACCACCCTTGGGCAGCTTTGGGGGCACTGCCTGTTTTTCTACGAGCCTCCTACCCAGCTTAGCGCAAATCCTATCTCGATCTGCGCCCCCCCACACACACCCACACCCACAGCCCTCGAGCCACCAGTGCTGAAGACACGCTTTGTATTGTATTTTCTCCCAGGAGGCGCGCAGCTTAGAAACGTCTGCAATCCAAGCGGGGCTTGCAGGGAACAATTGAGAGCAACTTCTGTCGGTTCTGGGGAGTGTTCTGAAAAGTTAAGGCCTGCCCTGCCCTGGCAAAAGCAGTCCTTTGACTGGAGGGAGCAGCACCAAAAAGCCACAAGCACGTTTGGGGTGGAGTTGACGCGGTAATAAATAACAGTCAATAGTACTTGTAGCTACAACAGCCTCTTCTGAGACCTCGTCGCCCGCCCACAGGGTCGCAGCACTACACGGCACGGATCCCTCCGCGGACTGGCCCAACGTCTTCTCCCTCCGCCCCCAGGTCGGATCCCTCCGCGCCCCGAGGGCACGCAAACTCCCTGAGCCCCGCTAAGCACCAGGTCGACGAGGGCGGACCCGCCGGGGGGCCGGGGACAAGCGAAAACGACAGACGAGACAGCCAATCGAGACGCGGGATCGGCCGGCGGCCATCTGGCGGCCCAATGGGCGCCGCGGAGGGCCTGGCCGAGTGGAGGAAGCGCGGGGGCGACAAGGGGCGTTGTCGTGGCCGACGAGCTTATTGGGGCGCGGGCCGCCCGGCCTGGTGCCGCCGCCACCCGCAGTGTTTTCGGGAAGATCATCGGCAAGGCGCTTCCCCGCCAACGTCGCCTACGAGGACGAGGAGGTAGCCGCGGCTTTGCTCTGAGCGCGGTTCCTCCCCCCGTCCCCCCCTCCCCCCGCGCTCGCAGGCACCCTGAGCCGAGGACCCGTTGCGCGGTGCCCGGGAGCGCGGCAGGGCGGGTGGCGGCCTTGCTGCGGGCGGGCGGGCGGGCGGTGGAGGGACGGGGCCTCTCTGGGTTGTGGCGCTCTCTACTGCGCGATCCCTATAACATCGCGCTTCTTCGGTGCGGCCCCCCCGCCCCCGGCTGCCGCGGCGCGTACTGGGTTGCTGGTGCTGGCCGGCTCGCCTCGGTTCCCAGCCCCGCCGTGTCGCGTGCGCGCGTGCGTAGAGGAGGGCCTCTGACGGTAAGGCACTTGGTGGCAGCCGCAGACGTTTGCCGCGTGATATCCCTTTGGCACTGCAAGTCGTGCAGAGTTTGCTGCCGAGGGATGCGAGTGGTCCTACCTCGTGTAGGACGACAGTCTTGAAACCTTAGATTAAGCGCACGCAGTCAGTCTCCTCGGGGATTCCAGGCGTATGTATGTAAACGGTGAACGTCTGAGTGGTGACCGTAATGAGTTAGTTCTGCGTAGGAGAAACGCAGGTCTTGATGTGCCTCCTAATAGCACTGTAGAGATTTCACAGCTCTGCTGTGCTAGGCTTTGGTTCTGCGCCCCCAAACTGGATTGTTACAGCTTTTCTTATTTTTCTTTACCAAAAAAGTAAATCCAGAAACTCGTCATCCTTAGGAAACGATCGACCCGAATTAAAACGTACTGGAGGTCGCTAGTCTGAAGTACTGGCCCGCCTCCTTGCCCCCATCACCTTGCATGCTGAATCCCACTTCTGGAGGGGGCTCTGTAAAGACGTTGTATTTTTTTGTACAGAAAGCATTAATATCGCGTAAGAAAAATCAACGTTTCGGCTTGCGTTTGGGGTATCCGGTAGTCTGCTTCTGTAGGAGTTCAGTGGGGCATATTGATTTGCTTAAGCTATTATTACCTTTCTCTGAAGCCAATGACGTTTTAACTGTTTACTCTTCCTCCAGCGCCTTGCGTTCCGTGATCTTTCACCCCAAGCTCCGATGCTTTTCCTAGCCATGCCTAAGGAGGCAATTATGAGGTTATGCGAAGCAGAAGATCCTGGTGAATGTGTAAGTACTGTGGAAGCTTTCTGTACGCTAAACTGTACCTGTCGTTAGTTCCTAATTTAGTAGACTCTTTCCCATCCCCCCTTTTCCCCTTGATAGGGCACGGTAGGCTGGTTTGGGTTTTCTGGCGCTATAATCTTTTCTCTCTGGCTTGTAATGGAGCTGAGCTTTTTGACCGAAAGTAGCGATATAAAGCAATGCTCATCCCTGGGTACGTACTCCTGGTGCAAAATGCAGTGTTGTTTTGGAGCGCAGGGTGATGCCTACTGTCACGGTTTAGAGCAAGAGGAGGAGTAGTACTTCTTCTAATACGGAGAAGAGGGCTTGGGGTTTTTGGCAGGTCGGGGGTGAGGAAGGGCAAAGCTGGTCGAGAGGTGCTGGATGCTTCGCTTTTGGCTATAAAAGTCAAGTTCAGAGACTTTGTAAACCCACGCAAAAGGCAGCCTGAAGCTTATTTTCCACCCGAGTTGCGTATGTTGCCTGAAGAGATAACGGGGGGCTTTAACCCGGAGACAAACTTAGCTTCTGTGGCTGTTTTGTAGTCCGTTACTGTCTAGCTTGAAAACAATTGCGTAGCCCTCTTTCTTCCCCCCCCCTACAGTGTGCGTAATCGGTCTTTGTAGCTTTGCTTGGGAAATGCCGGTTGCAGGCGGACAGACAGTAATTTGAAGCGCAGTGGTTGAATTGCTAGGAGTTGGCTAACTGGTTTCTCTGGGTGCTTCTCTGCTCTCATTCCTCCCCTCCCTGCCCTCTCCCCTTCTTGTGTGTGGCTTTTTATTTTACTTATTTATGGTTTTGTACTTCCTTCTCCAGCTTCTTGGGCATTTAATGATTGTTGGCAAGCAGCGTGCTGCTCACCTGGGCCTGACCGATGGATTCCGGATGGTTGCGGATGAAGGGCCCGAGGGTGGGCAGCCTGTCTGTCACGTACATCTACGTATTCTGGGTGGCCGTCAGTTGGGCTGGCCGCCTGGCTGAGATTTTTGCACCGCAAGAGCTGCTGCACGTGTACAAATCGCCGCTGAATGGATTTCGTCTGTTGCCCGTCGATCTAGGCACTGTTGATGTCGAATGTTTTGTGCCGCGTGTCTGTGGAAGGTAATAAAAGCTGTGAGCAGCAGTTGCACAATAAAGATTTAGCATGGGGATCTCACCTCCGTCTTGTGCGTCTTACTGAGGGAAATAGTTCCGCAAGTTAAAACGGCGTCTCCCCGGAGTGTAAGTACGTGGACTGTGTTGGTCTGTTAACAGTGTTCTATAGATAGATAGTGATTTGGCCAGTCATTTGAAGCGTGACGCTGGGACGGCTTAGCAGTCTCCTGCGTCCTGTAGGAAGCAGACTCTTGGCTCTTTGGAAGCGGTACGCAAATGTACGTAAAGCCAGTGTAGGCGGCTGCTGCTGCAACACCTTTAGAAAATACTGTATGCGACGCTACAGGCATGCCATACAAGGGTGCTTTCGGCACAGTGCAATGCGTTGGAAGCATCCAACTCCTGTTGGAGCACTTCATCAAGGGCTGCGTGATAAGGCCCCGTTGATAATCCCTTTTCTGCTGAGGAGGGACGTGGTAGGAGAAAACAATTGGTCTGAATGGCAGCTGTGGTGCTTCCATAGCACGGTGGAATATCTCTCTTGGTCCATTTGGGTCAGCTGTCCTGGCTGTGTCCCCTGCCAGCCTCTTGCCCACCCCCAGCTTACTGGACTGTGGGGGTGGGGGTGGCTGGAGAGACAGCCTCCGTGCTGTGGGAGCACTGCTCGGCAGTAGCCAGAACACTGGTGTGTTATCAACACCCTTCCAGCTACAGCTACGAAGCACAGCACTATGAGGGCTGCTGTGGGGAAAGTTACCTTCCATCCCAGCCAGACCCAAACCAAAGCTACGTCGCAGGGAGACAGCCAACTTCATCTTTCTTTAACAGCTATTAAAAAAGGGAGACGGGCATGGGAAAGCAGGGCCATCCTTCGTTGCCCTTGAACGCTGCGTCCGACCTTTTGTGGGAAAGCCTCCGTCCTCTTCTTTGTAGCCGCCCTTTAAGTACTGGCAGACTGCGATGAGGTTCCCTCCCCCGCGAGCCTTCTCTTCTGCAAGGGAGAAGAGACCCAACTCCTTCAGCCTTTCCTCCTAGGGCAGGTTCTCCAGCCCTTTGGTCATCTTTGCGGCCCTCCTTGGGACCTTCCCCAGTCGGTCTGCGTCTCTTTTTTGAATTGTGGGGACCAGAACTGGACACGGCGCTCCAGGTGCGGCCTGCGGGGGTAGCCTGTGTGAGAAGAGGCCAGGGTCTGCCCTGTGCTGGACGCAGCTGGTGCCAGCCAGCTAGGCACTGGACTTGCCGCAGGCCAAAGCCGAGCAGCTCAGCGAAGCCGGGGGCGCCCCTGGGAAAACCTATTGAAGAAAGGGCAAAGCGCTGTCCGGGGCAGGTATTTCCCTGCTGCCTGTGGGTCCGGCCGGTGGATGTTTCCTGAAGGAACTTTTTCATCCTATTTTCTCCCCCTGTCCTGTTGAGGAGGGGCAGTGAGAGAGCGGCTGGGCGGGCCCCTGACAGCCGGCCGAGGTCAATCCATCACAAAGCCTAAAGGGCAGATTCCTCCATGTAGAAGTGTTGAAGGGGGTTGGTGCTTTAAGGAACGATAGTGACTGGGGTTTTGGAGACAGGACGTTTTGGAGACAGGACGTTTTGGAGACAGGACAGTCGGGAAATCGCTGGGGATCCAGTTGCTTCGAGGGGGGGAAATTTCAAGAGAAAAAGCCTTCTTTCTGAGCAATAAGAGGCTCTTGTGAGCAGAGGGCTCTAGTCTCCCTTTGTTCTCACTTGGTAATGAAAGAGACAAGGCACCGGAACTCCTGCGTGCGAAGGGATGAAAATGTGCGGAGCCTGTTGGATGCTCTTTGTGTGCGCGTGTTGGAAACCCAGGAACAGCTATAAGGAGGTGGGTGTGAGCTTGGTTAACTTGGCCAAGCCAACCACGCAAAGCTGACCCAACCTCCCGCCCGCATCAGAACCAGTGCCACCAGAAAAGCACGTAAGGTGTTAGCAATTGGAGATCCCCTACTGAGAGGCACCGACGCACCCGTTTGCCGTCCAGGCGATTTCTCTCGAGAAGTCTGCTGCCTACCAGGGGCTCGCATCCGTGGCGTCGCCGAGAGGCTGCCGAGCCTGGTGATCCCTGCAGGTTATCATGCGCTCCTACTATTCCGCGTAGGGTCTGACGAGGCAACTTAGAACCCTCCAAAGAGACTTTATGTCCCTCGGAGCAATGTTAAAAGGATCAGGAGCACAGGTGGTGGTCTCCTCTCTCCTCCCAGTCAGAGGGAGGGGTCCAGGAAGGAGGAGACGAATTGAACAGGTGAATGCCTGGCTGCGTAGCTGGTGCCATACGCGAGGTTTTGGCTTCTGTGATCACGGGTGTACCTTTGAGAAGCCGGGTCTGTTGGGAGCTGATGGGATTCGCCTGACCAAGCGGGGCAAGAGGGTCTTTGCCAACAAGCTGGCCGGACTTACAAGGAGGGCTTTAAACTAGGCTCAGCGGGGGAAGGGGATGGAGTTCTGAGCAACAGAGAAGAGCCAGGGGCTGCTGATGCGTTAGGAACCAACAGGGGAACCCCTGAGAAATGCCGCAAAGGACTTGGGGCTTGATCCTCCAGAAAGGCGACACGGTCGGCAGCCCAACTGAAGTGCCTCTATACCACTGCGCGCAGCACAGGTAACAAACAGGAGGAGTTGGAAGCCCCTGTGCAGAAGGAGCAGAAGGGAGCTGGCAGCTCTTTCAGGACGTTTTTTCTTCGAGCACAAGAGCTCTCGATTCCCACGCGTAAGAAATGGGAAAATAGAAATTCGTCTACCTAGACTTTAGTAAAGCCTTTGACACCGTTTCCCACAGCGTTCTCCTGGAGAAACTGGCTGCTCATGGCTTGGACGGGCGTACTCTTTGCTGGGTAAAGAACTGGCTGGAGGGCCGGGCCCAGAGAGTTGTGGTGAACGGAGTTAAATCCAGTTGGCGGCCGGTCACAAGTGGTGTTCCCCAGGGCTCAGTACCGGGGCCGGTTCTGTTTAATATCTTTCTCAACGACCTGGACGAGGGGATCGAGTGCACCCTCACTCAGTAAGTTTGCAGCCGACACCAAGTTGGGCGGGAGCGTCGATCTGCTTGAGGGTAGGATGGCTCTACAGAGGGATCTGGACAGGCTGGATCGATGGGCCGAGGCCGATGGTATGAGGTTCAACAAGGCCAAGTGCCGGGTCCTGCACTTGGGTCACAACAACCCCGTGCAACGCTACAGGCTTGGGGAAGAGTGGCTGGAAAGCTGCCCGGCAGAAAAGAGCCTGGGGGTATTGGTAGACAGCCGTCTGAATGTGAGCCAGCAGTGTGCCCAGGTGGCCAAGGCGGCCAACAGCATCCTGGCCTGTATCAGGAATAGCGTGGCGAGCAGGACTGGGGAAGCGACTGTCCCCCTGTACTCAGCACCGCTGAGGCCGCACCTCGAATACTGTGTTCAGTTTTGGGCCTCTCACTACAAGAAAGACACTATCTCGATCTGTGCCCCCCCACTGTTGCGTGAAAAGGGGCAAAGCGGTTTTGGCAGAAAATAAACCCCCTTGCGTTCTAACACTCCTCACCGAGGTGGGAGGCTAGGTGCGGCTAGGTTTAAATTCTGAGTGATGCCCAATTCAGCACTATCAGTCCAATCGCGTTTAATATGTATTAAACTGTTACGATTTGGATACACTAATAGTGGACTGCACCTTCAGTCTAGTCGTGCTCATGAACTAGCACGGCCACTCTCGAGTCTTTGGTCGCGTTCAGTGAGAAACCAAAACGACTAGCTACTTAAAAAAGTGCAGTTTATTTAAACAACATGTGAATTGTGCTTAACTGATTCGTGTCAGTGTGGAACAGTGTTAGGGCCACAGGGTGAAGTGTGACCTTTGATTGTTTTGTCTGTATGGCCGCAGACGAGACGGTGTGTCTATCGTGTCTGTGTTTTGCAGGAGCCACCTGGCGAACATTCTAGAATACCAACTTAAACCGGTCCTGTTGTTATCTGCATAGTGACCTGTAAGAGGGGGGATACACCCATTTTTGGCAAGGGCCAACCATTTTAGAGACAGTTATGAATATGTATTAGTATAGGAGATATAAACCAAAAATGGGGTCTGTAAGGTGTGTGTCCTGGTTGGGCAGAGACTCCCGGCACACCCAGCGCTGTTTGCTTGCCTTTATTCCTTTAATAAATTATAAATTCTAATTGGAATCCTGTTTGCGATTAAATCATTTATCACAATTTGGGGGCTCGTCCGGGATGGTCTTAGTTCCTGAATTCTGACTTGATCTAGGAGGGGCGCCCCACCATTAGGTGGCTCCTGATCAGGTCAGGTCGGGACTAATGCCATCCTGAACCTGAGTAAAGGCAAGCAAAGAAAAGATTTTGATTTTTATTTTTATGAGCTCCCTTGCCGGCTGCAGCAGTTTATTTTACCCGTAATTCTGCGCGCGAAGATCCGAACGAAGATGACGGAGTCGTAAGTATTTAAAGTGTATACCGTTCGATTGGGTGGGATTCGGTTGCCTGTGTGTAAGAGTGTGATTGAGACGGAACCTGGTTCCGAAGTGATTGTGGAGGTCTTCTAACCGCGGTTCCAATCTCCCGCGAGGGACTTGGCCGGTGAAGGACCGAAGCGATTCCTATAGGATTCGTGGGTGGGTGATAGGTCCTAAACCCCCTGCAAGACACTCTTACTGGTAACCAAGGGCTGTAGGAATTGCCACAGTAAAATTCCTAGATGGGTCAGACAAAATCGAAGACCCAGGACCAGAGGAAAGGGAGCAAATTACCAGATATACCACTGGAAAGTCCATTAGGAATAATGATTAGGAATTGGAATGAAAGGGGCCCCAGAAAAGGAAAAAGTAAATTAAAATTAGTTCACTATTGTATGATTGAATGGCCGAAGAAACCTTTAAAACCACGTCTTTTGGCCTGTTTTTGGATCCTTTGAAGACTGGATTTGCCAGGCCTTAAATCTATATGTTAATTCAAAGGAACCTTTTAGTCAGGAGGAAAGTGATTATGCAGGATTATGGATCAGGACTTCACGTCCTTTTCCGGCTTCAATACTTACATTAAAAACGGATGAAAAGTCTGAGAAAGAAGAAGGAAACAAAGACGAAAAAGGGAAGGAAAAAGATGATAAAGGGGAACCACTGGATAACTTACCACCTCCATATCCTAACAATCCTCCTCCGACGGCGGCTCTCCCTCCAGGGGCCGTAGTACCCCCACCAGTGCCACCGTTACCCCTGCCTCCACCACCGACAGCACCGGAATTAGATCGACCTCCAGCTGCATGTACGAGAAGTAGAACTGCCACATCTGGGGGAGCTTCTCTATATCCCTTACGAGAAGTACCCCTCGGAGGCAATCAGGGAGGCATCGGGTTTGTGGCAGTTCCATTAAATACCACAGATGTAAGGAATTTCAAGAAAGAAATGGGGACCCTATTAGATGATCCCCTTGGAGTAGCAGAAAAACTAGGCCAATTTTTAGGACCTAATACTTATACCTGGGAAGAAATACAATCCATTTTAGGGATCTTATTTACTGCTGAGGAAAAGGGAATGATTAGACAAGCTGGAATGAGAATTTGGGAAAGACAGAATCAGGCAGGACCCCCCAGGAGATCAGAAATGGCCAAATGTGGATCCCCATTGGGATCATCAACAACCCCAAGGGAGACAGAACATGAGGGATTTGAGAACATTAATAATACAGGGAATAAGGGAAGCGGTTCCCCGAGGGCAAAACATTAATAAAGCGTCTAATGAACAACAAGGAAAAGACGAATCTCCTACAGAATGGTTGGAGAGGTTGAGGAAAAGCCTGCAAATGTATTCTGGAATTGATCCGAATACAGTGGCTGGGACTGCACTCCTTAGAACACAATTTGTAGCCAAATCCTGGGGGGGATATAAGAAAGAAATTAGAAAAACTTGAGGACTGGCAAGAAAGAGGATTAGAGGAGTTACTTAGAGAAGCCCAGAAGGTATATGTTAGAAGGGACGAAGAAAAACAGAAAGTAAAGGCAAAAATTTTTGTAGCAGCAGTAAAAGAAAGTCAGAAAAATCAGAATCCGTTTAGAGAGAAAAGGGAAAAAAGAATAGAGCAGACACCCAGAGGACAGCCTCATAGGGAGAGATTCACAATTCCTGTCTGTTACTACTGTAACAAGAGGGGACGTGTTCAGAGGAACTGTCGTAAGCGAGAACAAGATGAGAAAATGTTCAAAGAAGAATAGGGGTGTCAGGGGCTATATCTTTTGGGGACTTCAACATCAACAGAGCCCTTGATAAAATTATTAATAGGTCCCCATAAGGAGGAGGTTTTATTTTTAGTGGATACAGGAGCTGAAAAATCAACCATTCAGAAACTTCCAAAAGGAATAGAGATAGGGAAGAATTATATGTCAGTAGTCGGGGCAAAAGGAGAACCTTTTAAAGTCCCTATCTTGAAAGATGTAGAAGTAGAAACAGAAAAGAAAATTTGTCTTAACGACTTACTTTTGCTCCCTGAAGCGGAATACAATTTACTAGGAAGGGATCTGATTTTGAAGTTAAACTTGAGCATTCAGAGTCAGGGGAACAAACTGCAGATCAAATTATATACTTTAACACAGGAGGATGAAGAAGCTATTAACCCCTCGGTGTGGTATAAAGAAGGGGAAACTGGAAAAATAAAAATGAACCCCATAAGCGTTCAAATAATAGATCCACATCGTTCGATTAGAATCAAGCAATACCCTATACCCATGGAGGGTCGAAAAGGATTAAAACCTGTAGTTGACAGACTTTTGGAAAAAGGAACCTTGGAACCATGTATGTCACCTCATAATACACCCATCCTCCCTGTAAAGAAACCGGACGGGTCATACAGAATGGTACAGGATTTAAGAGCTGTAAATCAGCGAACGATTACTAAATTCCCTGTAGTGGCAAATCCCTATACTTTATTAAGTTATATTTCTCCCAGACATACTTGGTATAGTGTGATAGATTTGAAAGACGCTTTTGGGGCCTGTCCTCTGGACGAGGGATCTAGAGATTATTTTGCTTTCGAGTGGGAGGTCCCCGAAACGGGACGGAAACAGCAATTAAGATGGACGGTATTACCACAGGGGTTTACGGAGTCACCAAATTTATTTGGGCAAACTTTAGAGAAAATCTTACAGGATTTTGCATTACCCCAGGAGATAAAATTATTGCAATATGTAGATGATTTATTAGTAGCAGGAGAAACTGAAGAGGGGACCCGAGAAGCTACTATTAAATTGTTAAATTTTCTAGGGGAGAAGGGATTGAAGGTGTCCCGATCAAAACCACAGTTTGTAGAACAGGAAGTAAAATACTTAGGACATTGGCTAAGTAAGGGAAAGAAGAAACTAGATTCTGATAGGATATCTGGGATTCTATCTTTAAGACCCCCACAAACTAAAAAGGAGGTTCGGCAAATATTGGGATTATTAGGATATTGTAGATCATGGCTTGAAAATTATAGTGACAAGGTAAAATTTCTATATGAAAAATTAACTAGTAACCAACTTAAGTGGTTTACAGAAGATGACCAGAAATTCGAGGAAATAAAAAAGGCATTAATACAAGCACCTGTATTGAGCCTCCCAGATCTAGAAAAACCTTTCCATCTTTTTGTGAATACATCAAATCAGACAGCATATGGAGTTCTTACTCAAGACTGGGCAGGAATAAAAAAACCTGTGGGGTACTGTTCTAAATTACTTGATCCAGTAAGTAGAGGATGGCCTGCTTGTCTCCAAGCTTTGGTAGCTACCGCATTATTAATAGAGGAAGTTCGGAAAATTACCTTTAGTGCTCCTTTAAAAGTGTATACCCCACACAATGTCAGGAGTGTTTTACAACAAAAGGCAGAAAAATGGTTAACGGACAGCCGGATCTTGGAATATGAAGCAATATTAATAGACTCCCCCGATTTAGAACTGAGGGTGACTTCTGCTCAGAGTCCAGCACAGTTTTTGTTTGGAGAGCCATCAAAGGAAGTACAACATAATTGTTTAGAGGTAATTGAGACCCAGACTAAGGTGAGGCCAGACTTAAGAGATACTGAGTTAGAAAATGCAGAAGTGTTATTTGTAGATGGCTCCTCCCGTGTGGTGGAAGGGAGGAGAAAATCAGGATATGCCATAATTAATAAAAATTTAGAACTTATAGAATCAGGACCTCTGAGTCCATCATGGTCAGCTCAAGCTTGTGAGCTGTATGCCCTTTGTAGAGCCCTGGAATTATTACAAGGAAAAAGCGGGACCATATTTACGGATTCTAAATATGCGTATGGAGTAGTTCACACTTTTGGAAAAATTTGGGAGGAAAGAGGTTTAATTAATACCCAAGGAAGGAATCTAATACATCAAGAACTAATAGTGAAAATTTTAAAGGCGTTAAGAAAACCAAAGGAGATAGCAGTGGTACATGTGAGAGGACACCAAAAGGGATTAGATTATCGAACCAGAGGGAATAACCTAGCCGATAGAGAGGCCCAGGAAGCAGCCCTGAGGACTCAGGTCGCTAAAATTAATGTAGTACAAGTACAAGGAGACATTAGTGAAAAAGAACTAGAGGAGAAAGAGAAGAAATTTACCCCTGAGGAACAGGCAAAATTAGAGAAAATAGGAGCTAAGTTAGAACAGGGAAAATGGATGCTGCCCGACGGGCGAGAGATGTTGCCAAAAGCTTATGCCAGGCAAATGTTAGAACGATTACACACACAAACACATTGGGGTACAAAGGCGATAAGTGATCATTTCCTTAAACAATTTGGCTGTATTGGGATTTTTGAAATAGCAAAGCAAATCACGCGAGGATGTTTAACTTGTCAAAAAGTAAACAAGGAAGTGTTTCGACAAGCAGCCACGGGAGGAAGGAAAACAGCTTATAGACCTTTTGAAAGAATACAAGTCGATTTTACTGAATTGCCTAAGGTAGGGAGAATAAAATATTTACTAGTAATAGTAGATCATTTAACACAATGGGTAGAAGCTTACCCTGTAGCACGAGCTACGGCACAGATGGTAGTAAAAATCTTATTAGAACACTTAATACCTAGATATGGGATAATCCAGTATATTGATTCTGATCAGGGCACACATTTTACTTCTAAAATAATAAAATTATTATGTCAATCATTAGGTATTCAATGGGAATACCACACTCCGTGGCACCCACAAAGCTCAGGGAAAGTAGAAAGAATGAATCAAACAATAAAACAGCAATTGGCTAAATTAATGATTGAGACACAGATGTCCTGGACGAAATGCCTACCATTGGCACTATTAAACATAAGAACTAAGCCACACAGTGAGACTGGATTATCGCCATATGAAATGTTATATGGAATGCCTTACTCCCAAGGGATGCCCCTGGGGAATAATGTAGTTGAAGATTATAGTATCCAAAAATATATAATAACCATTGGAAAAAGGTTAAAAGAACTACGAGAGATTGGGATGATGGCTCAAACACCACCATTAGGATTTGCAATTCATCAATTAAAACCGGGAGATAAGGTTCTGATAAAAACATGGAAAGAAGAAACCCTATCTCCCCTCTGGGAAGGGCCTTTTCTTGTTTTATTAACTACAGAAACGGCTGTGAGAACTGCTGAAAAAGGATGGACACATGTGTCGCGAGTGAAAGGTCCAGTGAAGGAGTGGAGAGTCACATCTGAGCCCGGAGAAGCCAAGCTAACCATCAGACAAACTTAAAGAGACCTTCATCAAGAAGCATAAGCTAAGTTGCTGTGGGAATTTCATTGTAACTACTCCTGTAGAATTAGTGGACAGGGATAAATACCTATTAGGAAAGGTAATTTAGTCCATTGTGTAAACGGTGTTGTTTATTTTTAAGGGCAAAGTGTTCTACATGTTTTAAAATATATCATTTTCCAAAAAAGAAGTCAAGGATCTAGGAAACAGTTTAGAATTTTTGTGCATTCGCTGTGGGGCCACCACTCCCCTATATAACCTACCATGGGTTAGGCTTTATTGTTGTCAATTTAATCAAAGAGTGTTTCTTGATTAAAGGTTACCCCTTAAAAGATTAAGGAAGAGGGCAAGACCGGAGGGGAACGAGTGGTGCGGCTTGAAAGGTCTGCCAAGGGCTGCAACCCCTTCGGGCTGTGACCGCCGATCACTATGGCCCTGACCGGACCTCTTCTGGTCCTATTTGGGGTAAGCTCCTTGACTCTGGTTATGGCAAACAACTGCAGCCAGTGCGTAGTAACTACTAGGAGGGGACGGGTAAGTTCCCAGACTTTGGTTTATCATACTATTTATGACTGTAAAGGCCAGAAAATAGGAAGCTGCATTTATAATCTAACCCAATATACTTTATGCAAAGACGAAGAGAGGATTGTGTGCTATGATCCAAAGGAACTCCCCTATCAATATTGGGTAGAAATGAAGACAAATTCGGAAGTAGGAAGACTAATAGGAACAAGTGAGGTTATAACCAATTTAAGTACATCGGTGTCGGTAATTTTTGATGCGTGCGACATTATAGATGATGATCTAGACACTAATTGCGGGAGTTTAGAGTGGAGACGGTACTATAGTAATCAACCAAAATATATTTGCCCAGGGGGACACCAATGTGACATAAATCCTGATTATACACCTAGTCAAACAGTGAGATATCAATCAGCACACCTGTGTGGAAGAAGAGGGTGGTCTTGTGTATGTTGGGACACTGCAGGCTGGGGATATGATAGACAGTGTGGGAATTTACAAGCTTCAATCACAAAGATACAAACAGATAGTAATTGTACAACCCGTACCTGCAATCTAATAAATTTAACCCTAATAAATTTAGAAATTTGGAAGCAAAAGAAAGTAAATAAAATTGGACTTAAGATATATGGACCCGGAGAAGATCCGGGTGTAATTATTAATATCGAAATAAAAGAAAGAATAAGGGAATCGGTACAGCACAGACTACTATTTAACTCATTTTATCATGAAATAGAAACAGGAGTGGAATATGAAATTCCCACAGTTGCTAAAAATCTATTTGTAAATCTTGCTGAAAACATTGCTAAGTCATTAAATGTAACTAATTGTTATGTTTGTGGTGGAACAAACCAAGGTGAACGATGGCCATGGGAGGCCATGGAGAGCAACATTAGTAATCCTCAAATATGGAAAGCAATGGGAAAGGGTAACAGGAAACAACAGTGGGTACTTCAAACGAGTATAATTGGAAGGAGTTGTTGGCAAAATTTAAAAGAGAATGGAAAACAAGTAGGTAATCTAGAGTGTGAAGGAGGTTACCTATGGAACGAAACTCAGAATAAATGGGATAAGTGGGGGAGTCCATGGGAAATGAGTGATCAGTTTAAAAATTGGACCAATGGAACAAACATACCAAATGGATGGCCCACTCCTGAAGGACATTATTGGATTTGTGGTAAACTAGCTTATGCGTTTTTGCCACAAAATTGGACGGGATCCTGTGTATTGGGAATTATAAGGCCCAGTTTTTTCCTGTTACCTATAAATCGAGGAGAGCGATTGGGAGTCCAAGTGTATGCTGAAGCTGGTGAATTAAGAAAAAGGCACTATAAACGGAGTCTACAAATTGGACATTGGAAAGATAAAGATTGGCCTCCCGAAAGAGTCATTGCCTACTATGGTCCAGCCACATGGGCAGAAGATGGATCCTGGGGCTATAGAACTCCAATATATATGCTAAATAGAATAATTAGATTACAAGCTGTATTAGAAATAATTGTAAATACAACTGGAGATGCCCTTGGACGAATTGCGAGACAAAATACCAAGATGAGAACTGCTTTGTATCAAAATCGCTTAGCCCTGGATTATTTGCTAGCACAAGAGGGAGGTGTTTGTGGGAAGTTTAACCTTAGTAATTGTTGTTTAGAAATTGATGATGAAGGGGAAGCTGTAAATGAACTTGTAAAAGAAATGAAGAAAATTGCACATGTCCCAGTTCAGACTTGGACTGGAGTCGACCTAGAAGGATTCTGGGAAAACTTTACGGGAGGTGATTGGCTTACTAAAATCGGGATTGTTATATTGGGGGCATTTGCAGGATTGTTAATAATTCCATGTTTTATACCTTGTTTTATTAGACTAATACACTCAGTTATACAAGGAATGCAGATAGCTACAGTACCTGTTGATTCAGAACCAGGGAAAGAGAAAACTCTTTCCCTGATGATACTAAAGACAAAAGAAGATTCGAAACTAATACCAATTCGGCAAGTATTAACTCGGTTGGAAACAAAAACACGAATCAATGCTGTAGAAAAAGAAAATGGGGGATTGTGAAATGTGCTTAACTGATTCGTGTCAGTGTGGAACAGTGTTAGGGCCACAGGGTGAAGTGTGACCTTTGATTGTTTTGTCTGTATGGCCGCAGACGAGACGGTGTGTCTATCGTGTCTGTGTTTTGCAGGAGCCACCTGGCGAACATTCTAGAATACCAACTTAAACCGGTCCTGTTGTTATCTGCATAGTGACCTGTAAGAGGGGGGATACACCCATTTTTGGCAAGGGCCAACCATTTTAGAGACAGTTATGAATATGTATTAGTATAGGAGATATAAACCAAAAATGGGGTCTGTAAGGTGTGTGTCTTGGTTGGGCAGAGACTCCCGGCACACCCAGCGCTGTTTGCTTGCCTTTATTCCTTTAATAAATTATAAATTCTAATTGGAATCCTGTTTGCGATTAAATCATTTATCACAAACACGTATTCTGGGTGGCCGTCAGTTGGGCTGGCCACCTGGCTGAGATTTTTGCACCGCAAGAGCTGCTGCACGTGTACAAATCGCCGCTGAATGGATTTCGTCTGTTGCCCGTCGATCTAGGCACTGTTGATGTCGAATGTTTTGTGCCGCGTGTCTGTGGAAGGTAATAAAAGCTGTGAGCAGCAGTTGCACAATAAAGATTTAGCATGGGGATCTCACCTCCGTCTTGTGCGTCTTACTGAGGGAAATAGTTCCGCAAGTTAAAACGGCGTCTCCCCGGAGTGTAAGTACGTGGACTGTGTCGGTCTGTTAACAGTGTTCTATAGATAGATAGTGATTTGGCCAGTCATTTGAAGCGTGACGCTGGGACGGCTTAGCAGTCTCCTGCGTCCTGTAGGAAGCAGACTCTTGGCTCTTTGGAAGCGGTACGCAAATGTACGTAAAGCCAGTGTAGGCGGCTGCTGCTGCAACACCTTTAGAAAATACTGTATGCGACGCTACAGGCATGCCATACAAGGGTGCTTTTGTGGGAAAGCCTCCGTCCTCTTCTTTGTAGCCGCCCTTTAAGTACTGGCAGACTGCGATGAGGTTCCCTCCCCCGTGAGCCTTCTCTTCTGCAAGGGAGAAGAGACCCAACTCCTTCAGCCTTTCCTCCTAGGGCAGGTTCTCCAGCCCTTTGGTCATCTTTGCGGCCCTCCTTGGGACCTTCCCCAGTCGGTCTGCGTCTCTTTTTTGAATTGTGGGGACCAGAACTGGACACGGCGCTCCAGGTGCAGCCTGCGGGGGTAGCCTGTGTGAGAAGAGGCCAGGGTCTGCCCTGTGCTGGACGCAGCTGGTGCCAGCCAGCTAGGCACTGGACTTGCCGCAGGCCAAAGCCGAGCGGCTCAGCGAAGCCGGGGGCGCCCCTGGGAAAACCTATTGAAGAAAGGGCAAAGCGCTGTCCGGGGCAGGTATTTCCCTGCTGCCTGTGGGTCCGGCCGGTGGATGTTTCCTGAAGGAACTTTTTCATCCTATTTTCTCCCCCTGTCCTGTTGAGGAGGGGCAGTGAGAGAGCGGCTGGGCGGGCCCCTGACAGCCGGCCGAGGTCAATCCATCACAAAGCCTAAAGGGCAGATTCCTCCATGTAGAAGTGTTGAAGGGGGTTGGTGCTTTAAGGAACGATAGTGACTGGGGTTTTGGAGACAGGACGTTTTGGAGACAGGAAAGTCGGGAAATCGCTGGGGATCCAGTTGCTTCGAGGGGGGGAAATTTCAAGAGAAAAAGCCTTCTTTCTGAGCAATAAGAGGCTCTTGTGAGCAGAGGGCTCTAGTCTCCCTTTGTTCTCACTTGGTAATGAAAGAGACAAGGCACCGGAACTCCTGCGTGCGAAGGGATGAAAATGTGCGGAGCCTGTTGGATGCTCTTTGTGTGCGCGTGTTGGAAACCCAGGAACAGCTATAAGGAGGTGGGTGTGAGCTTGGTTAACTTGGCCAAGCCAACCACGCAAAGCTGACCCAACCTCCCGCCCGCATCAGAACCAGTGCCACCAGAAAAGCACGTAAGGTGTTAGCAATTGGAGATCCCCTACTGAGAGGCACCGACGCACCCGTTTGCCGTCCAGGCGATTTCTCTCGAGAAGTCTGCTGCCTACCAGGGGCTCGCATCCGTGGCGTCGCCGAGAGGCTGCCGAGCCTGGTGATCCCTGCAGATTATCATGCGCTCCTACTATTCCGCGTAGGGTCTGACGAGGCAACTTAGAACCCTCCAAAGAGACTTTATGTCCCTCGGAGCAATGTTAAAAGGATCAGGAGCACAGGTGGTGGTCTCCTCTCTCCTCCCAGTCAGAGGGAGGGGTCCAGGAAGGAGGAGACGAATTGAACAGGTGAATGCCTGGCTGCGTAGCTGGTGCCATACGCGAGGTTTTGGCTTCTGTGATCACGGGTGTACCTTTGAGAAGCCGGGTCTGTTGGGAGCTGATGGGATTCGCCTGACCAAGCGGGGCAAGAGGGTCTTTGCCAACAAGCTGGCCAGACTTACAAGGAGGACTTTAAACTAGGCTCAGCGGGGGAAGGGGATGGAGTTCTGAGCAACGGAGAAGAGCCAGGGGCTGCTGATGCGTTAGGAACCAACAGGGGAACCCCTGAGAAATGCCGCAAAGGACTTGGGGCTTGATCCTCCAGAAAGGCGACACGGTCGGCAGCCCAACTGAAGTGCCTCTATACCACTGCGCGCAGCACAGGTAACAAACAGGAGGAGTTGGAAGCCCCTGTGCAGAAGGAGCAGAAGGGAGCTGGCAGCTCTTTCAGGACGTTTTTTCTTCGAGCACAAGAGCTCTCGATTCCCACGCGTAAGAAATGGGAAAATAGAAATTCGTCTACCTAGACTTTAGTAAAGCCTTTGACACCGTTTCCCACAGCGTTCTCCTGGAGAAACTGGCTGCTCGTGGCTTGGACGGGCGTACTCTTTGCTGGGTAAAGAACTGGCTGGAGGGCCGGGCCCAGAGAGTTGTGGTGAATGGAGTTAAATCCAGTTGGCGGCCGGTCACAAGTGGTGTTCCCCAGGGCTCAGTACCGGGGCCGGTTCTGTTTAATATCTTTCTCAACGACCTGGACGAGGGGATCGAGTGCACCCTCACTCAGTAAGTTTGCAGCCGACACCAAGTTGGGCGGGAGCGTCGATCTGCTTGAGGGTAGGATGGCTCTACAGAGGGATCTGGACAGGCTGGATCAATGGGCCGAGGCCGATGGTATGAGGTTCAACAAGGCCAAGTGCCGGGTCCTGCACTTGGGTCACAACAACCCCGTGCAACGCTACAGGCTTGGGGAAGAGTGGCTGGAAAGCTGCCCGGCAGAAAAGAGCCTGGGGGTATTGGTAGACAGCCGTCTGAATGTGAGCCAGCAGTGTGCCCAGGTGGCCAAGGCGGCCAACAGCATCCTGGCCAGTATCAGGAATAGCGTGGCGAGCAGGACTGGGGAAGCGACTGTCCCCCTGTACTCAGCACCGCTGAGGCCGCACCTCGAATACTGTGTTCAGTTTTGGGCCTCTCACTACAAGAAAGACACGGAGGTGCTGGAGCGTGTCCGGAGAAGGGCAACGGAGCTGGTGAGGGGTCTGGAGCACAAGGCTTATGAGGAGCGGCTGAGGGAACTGGGGTGGCTTAGCCTGGAGTAAAGGAGGCTGAGGGGAGACCTTATCGCTCTCTACAACTACCGGAAAGGAGGTTGTAGCGAGGCGGGGGTTGGTCTCTTCTCCCAAGTAACAGGCGATAGGACGAGAGGAAACGGCCTCGAGTTGCGCCAGGGGAGGTTTAGGACGGATATTAGGAAAAATTTCTTCGCGGAAAGGGTTATCGAACGTTGGACCAGGCTGCCCAGGGAAGTGGTTGAATCACCATCCCTGGAGGTATTTAAAAGACGGGTAGACGCGGCGCTTAGGGACGTGGTTTGGTGGTGGTTTTGGCAGCGTTAGGTTAATGGTTGGACTCGATGATCTTAAAGGTCCCTTCCGACCTAGACGATTCTATGAAATCAGGCAAGGAAGGCAGGAGCCCAGCATGGCTGAGTAAGGACCTTCTGGTCGAGCTGAAGCGCAAGGAGGAAATGCGTAGGCGGTGGAAGCAGAGACACGCATCCTGGGAAGAATATAGGGATGGGGTCGGGAAAGCTAAGGCACAGCTGGAGCTGAATTTGGCAAGGGATGTGAAGAAGAATCATAAGAAGGGCTTCTACAGGTGCGTTGGTCAGAAAAGGAAGACTAAAGAAAACGCACACCACCCCCACCCCCACCCCCCTCCGATAGGTAAGACAGGAGAGCTAGCGCCAACCGACATGGAGAAGGCCGAGGCACTCAAGGATTTTTCTCCTCCGTTGTCGCTGGCAATCACTGTTCCCGCATCTCTCAAGTCCCTGAACCTCAAGGCAGGGACTGGGGGAACAAAGTCCCTCCCATCGTAGGAAAGGATCCGGTTCGAGACCACCTGAGGAACCTGAACATACGCAAGTCCTGCACTGGGGAGGAACAACCCCATGCACCAGTAGATGCTGGAGGCCGACTGGCTGGAGAGCAGCTTTGCTGACGTGGGGGGCTCCTGGTGGACATCAAGTTGAACGTGAGCCGACAACGTGCCCTTGCCGCAAAGGCGGCTAAGGATATCCTTAGCCCGCTACAGAGGAAAGCAGGGTTTATACATGTTACAATACAGTTGTGTAGACCAATCAAATTGCTCACTATCCCCGGGGGTGCAGGGCACCAGAGACCACCCTTGGGCAGCTTTGGGGGCACTGCCTGTTTTTCTACGAGCCTCCTACCCAGCTTAGCGCAAATCCTATCTCGATCTGTGCCCCCCCACTGTTGCGTGAAAAGGGGCAAAGCGGTTTTGGCAGAAAATAAACCCCCTTGCGTTCTAACACTCCTCACCGAGGTGGGAGGCTAGGTGCGGCTAGGTTTAAATTCTGAGTGATGCCCAATTCAGCACTATCAGTCCAATCGCGTTTAATATGTATTAAACTGTTACGATTTGGATACACTAATAGTGGACTGCACCTTCAGTCTAGTCGTGCTCATGAACTAGCACGGCCACTCTCGAGTCTTTGGTCGCGTTCAGTGAGAAACCAAAACGACTAGCTACTTAAAAAAGTGCAGTTTATTTAAACAACATGTGAATTGTGCTTAACTGATTCGTGTCAGTGTGGAACAGTGTTAGGGCCACAGGGTGAAGTGTGACCTTTGATTGTTTTGTCTGTATGGCCGCAGACGAGACGGTGTGTCTATCGTGTCTGTGTTTTGCAGGAGCCACCTGGCGAACATTCTAGAATACCAACTTAAACCGGTCCTGTTGTTATCTGCATAGTGACCTGTAAGAGGGGGGATACACCCATTTTTGGCAAGGGCCAACCATTTTAGAGACAGTTATGAATATGTATTAGTATAGGAGATATAAACCAAAAATGGGGTCTGTAAGGTGTGTGTCCTGGTTGGGCAGAGACTCCCGGCACACCCAGCGCTGTTTGCTTGCCTTTATTCCTTTAATAAATTATAAATTCTAATTGGAATCCTGTTTGCGATTAAATCATTTATCACAATTTGGGGGCTCGTCCGGGATGGTCTTAGTTCCTGAATTCTGACTTGATCTAGGAGGGGCGCCCCACCATTAGGTGGCTCCTGATCAGGTCAGGTCGGGACTAACGCCATCCTGAACCTGAGTAAAGGCAAGCAAAGAAAAGATTTTGATTTTTATTTTTATGAGCTCCCTTGCCGGCTGCAGCAGTTTATTTTATTTTACCCGTAATTCTGCGCGCGAAGATCCGAACGAAGATGACGGAGTCGTAAGTATTTAAAGTGTATACCGTTCGATTGGGTGGGATTCGGTTGCCTGTGTGTAAGAGTGTGATTGAGACGGAACCTGGTTCCGAAGTGATTGTGGAGGTCTTCTAACCGCGGTTCCAATCTCCCGCGAGGGACTTGGCCGGTGAAGGACCGAAGCGATTCCTATAGGATTCGTGGGTGGGTGATAGGTCCTAAACCCCCTGCAAGACACTCTTACTGGTAACCAAGGGCTGTAGGAATTGCCACAGTAAAATTCCTAGATGGGTCAGACAAAATCGAAGACCCAGGACCAGAGGAAAGGGAGCAAATTACCAGATATACCACTGGAAAGTCCATTAGGAATAATGATTAGGAATTGGAATGAAAGGGGCCCCAGAAAAGGAAAAAGTAAATTAAAATTAGTTCACTATTGTATGATTGAATGGCCGAAGAAACCTTTAAAACCACATGTCTTTTGGCCTGTTTTTGGATCCTTTGAAGACTGGATTTGCCAGGCCTTAAATCTATATGTTAATTCAAAGGAACCTTTTAGTCAGGAGGAAAGTGATTATGCAGGATTATGGATCAGGACTTCACGTCCTTTTCCGGCTTCAATACTTACATTAAAAACGGATGAAAAGTCTGAGAAAGAAGAAGGAAACAAAGACGAAAAAGGGAAGGAAAAAGATGATAAAGGGGAACCACTGGATAACTTACCACCTCCATATCCTAACAATCCTCCTCCGACGGCGGCTCTCCCTCCAGGGGCCGTAGTACCCCCACCAGTGCCACCGTTACCCCTGCCTCCACCACCGACAGCACCGGAATTAGATCGACCTCCAGCTGCATGTACGAGAAGTAGAACTGCCACATCTGGGGGAGCTTCTCTATATCCCTTACGAGAAGTACCCCTCGGAGGCAATCAGGGAGGCATCGGGTTTGTGGCAGTTCCATTAAATACCACAGATGTAAGGAATTTCAAGAAAGAAATGGGGACCCTATTAGATGATCCCCTTGGAGTAGCAGAAAAACTAGACCAATTTTTAGGACCTAATACTTATACCTGGGAAGAAATACAATCCATTTTAGGGATCTTATTTACTGCTGAGGAAAAGGGAATGATTAGACAAGCTGGAATGAGAATTTGGGAAAGACAGAATCAGGCAGGACCCCCCAGGAGATCAGAAATGGCCAAATGTGGATCCCCATTGGGATCATCAACAACCCCAAGGGAGACAGAACATGAGGGATTTGAGAACATTAATAATACAGGGAATAAGGGAAGCGGTTCCCCGAGGGCAAAACATTAATAAAGCGTCTAATGAACAACAAGGAAAAGACGAATCTCCTACAGAATGGTTGGAGAGGTTGAGGAAAAGCCTGCAAATGTATTCTGGAATTGATCTGAATACAGTGGCTGGGACTGCACTCCTTAGAACACAATTTGTAGCCAAATCCTGGGGGGGATATAAGAAAGAAATTAGAAAAACTTGAGGACTGGCAAGAAAGAGGATTAGAGGAGTTACTTAGAGAAGCCCAGAAGGTATATGTTAGAAGGGACGAAGAAAAACAGAAAGTAAAGGCAAAAATTTTTGTAGCAGCAGTAAAAGAAAGTCAGAAAAATCAGAATCCGTTTAGAGAGAAAAGGGAAAAAAGAATAGAGCAGACACCCAGAGGACAGCCTCATAGGGAGAGATTCACAATTCCTGTCTGTTACTACTGTAACAAGAGGGGACGTGTTCAGAGGAACTGTCGTAAGCGAGAACAAGATGAGAAAATGTTCAAAGAAGAATAGGGGTGTCAGGGGCTATATCTTTTGGGGACTTCAACATCAACAGAGCCCTTGATAAAATTATTAATAGGTCCCCATAAGGAGGAGGTTTTATTTTTAGTGGATACAGGAGCTGAAAAATCAACCATTCAGAAACTTCCAAAAGGAATAGAGATAGGGAAGAATTATATGTCAGTAGTCGGGGCAAAAGGAGAACCTTTTAAAGTCCCTATCTTGAAAGATGTAGAAGTAGAAACAGAAAAGAAAATTTGTCTTAACGACTTACTTTTGCTCCCTGAAGCGGAATACAATTTACTAGGAAGGGATCTGATTTTGAAGTTAAACTTGAGCATTCAGAGTCAGGGGAACAAACTGCAGATCAAATTATATACTTTAACACAGGAGGATGAAGAAGCTATTAACCCCTCGGTGTGGTATAAAGAAGGGGAAACTGGAAAAATAAAAATGAACCCCATAAGCGTTCAAATAATAGATCCACATCGTTCGATTAGAATCAAGCAATACCCTATACCCATGGAGGGTCGAAAAGGATTAAAACCTGTAGTTGACAGACTTTTGGAAAAAGGAACCTTGGAACCATGTATGTCACCTCATAATACACCCATCCTCCCTGTAAAGAAACCGGACGGGTCATACAGAATGGTACAGGATTTAAGAGCTGTAAATCAGCAAACGATTACTAAATTCCCTGTAGTGGCAAATCCCTATACTTTATTAAGTTATATTTCTCCCAGACATACTTGGTATAGTGTGATAGATTTGAAAGACGCTTTTGGGGCCTGTCCTCTGGATGAGGGATCTAGAGATTATTTTGCTTTCGAGTGGGAGGTCCCCGAAACGGGACGGAAACAGCAATTAAGATGGACGGTATTACCACAGGGGTTTACGGAGTCACCAAATTTATTTGGGCAAACTTTAGAGAAAATCTTACAGGATTTTGCATTACCCCAGGAGATAAAATTATTGCAATATGTAGATGATTTATTAGTAGCAGGAGAAACTGAAGAGGGGACCCGAGAAGCTACTATTAAATTGTTAAATTTTCTAGGGGAGAAGGGATTGAAGGTGTCCCGATCAAAACCACAGTTTGTAGAACAGGAAGTAAAATACTTAGGACATTGGCTAAGTAAGGGAAAGAAGAAACTAGATTCTGATAGGATATCTGGGATTCTATCTTTAAGACCCCCACAAACTAAAAAGGAGGTTCGGCAAATATTGGGATTATTAGGATATTGTAGATCATGGCTTGAAAATTATAGTGACAAGGTAAAATTTCTATATGAAAAATTAACTAGTAACCAACTTAAGTGGTTTACAGAAGATGACCAGAAATTCGAGGAAATAAAAAAGGCATTAATACAAGCACCTGTATTGAGCCTCCCAGATCTAGAAAAACCTTTCCATCTTTTTGTGAATACATCAAATCAGACAGCATATGGAGTTCTTACTCAAGACTGGGCAGGAATAAAAAAACCTGTGGGGTACTGTTCTAAATTACTTGATCCAGTAAGTAGAGGATGGCCTGCTTGTCTCCAAGCTTTGGTAGCTACCGCATTATTAATAGAGGAAGTTCGGAAAATTACCTTTAGTGCTCCTTTAAAAGTGTATACCCCACACAATGTCAGGAGTGTTTTACAACAAAAGGCAGAAAAATGGTTAACGGACAGCCGGATCTTGGAATATGAAGCAATATTAATAGACTCCCCCGATTTAGAACTGAGGGTGACTTCTGCTCAGAGTCCAGCACAGTTTTTGTTTGGAGAGCCATCAAAGGAAGTACAACATAATTGTTTAGAGGTAATTGAGACCCAGACTAAGGTGAGGCCAGACTTAAGAGATACTGAGTTAGAAAATGCAGAAGTGTTATTTGTAGATGGCTCCTCCCGTGTGGTGGAAGGGAGGAGAAAATCAGGATATGCCATAATTAATAAAAATTTAGAACTTATAGAATCAGGACCTCTGAGTCCATCATGGTCAGCTCAAGCTTGTGAGCTGTATGCCCTTTGTAGAGCCCTGGAATTATTACAAGGAAAAAGCGGGACCATATTTACGGATTCTAAATATGCGTATGGAGTAGTTCACACTTTTGGAAAAATTTGGGAGGAAAGAGGTTTAATTAATACCCAAGGAAGGAATCTAATACATCAAGAACTAATAGTGAAAATTTTAAAGGCGTTAAGAAAACCAAAGGAGATAGCAGTGGTACATGTGAGAGGACACCAAAAGGGATTAGATTATCGAACCAGAGGGAATAACCTAGCCGATAGAGAGGCCCAGGAAGCAGCCCTGAGGACTCAGGTCGCTAAAATTAATGTAGTACAAGTACAAGGAGACATTAGTGAAAAAGAACTAGAGGAGAAAGAGAAGAAATTTACCCCTGAGGAACAGGCAAAATTAGAGAAAATAGGAGCTAAGTTAGAACAGGGAAAATGGATGCTGCCCGACGGGCGAGAGATGTTGCCAAAAGCTTATGCCAGGCAAATGTTAGAACGATTACACACACAAACACATTGGGGTACAAAGGCGATAAGTGATCATTTCCTTAAACAATTTGGCTGTATTGGGATTTTTGAAATAGCAAAGCAAATCACGCGAGGATGTTTAACTTGTCAAAAAGTAAACAAGGAAGTGTTTCGACAAGCAGCCACAGGAGGAAGGAAAACAGCTTATAGACCTTTTGAAAGAATACAAGTCGATTTTACTGAATTGCCTAAGGTAGGGAGAATAAAATATTTACTAGTAATAGTAGATCATTTAACACAATGGGTAGAAGCTTACCCTGTAGCACGAGCTACGGCACAGATGGTAGTAAAAATCTTATTAGAACACTTAATACCTAGATATGGGATAATCCAGTATATTGATTCTGATCAGGGCACACATTTTACTTCTAAAATAATAAAATTATTATGTCAATCATTAGGTATTCAATGGGAATACCACACTCCGTGGCACCCACAAAGCTCAGGGAAAGTAGAAAGAATGAATCAAACAATAAAACAGCAATTGGCTAAATTAATGATTGAGACACAGATGTCCTGGACGAAATGCCTACCATTGGCACTATTAAACATAAGAACTAAGCCACACAGTGAGACTGGATTATCGCCATATGAAATGTTATATGGAATGCCTTACTCCCAAGGGATGCCCCTGGGGAATAATGTAGTTGAAGATTATAGTATCCAAAAATATATAATAACCATTGGAAAAAGGTTAAAAGAACTACGAGAGATTGGGATGATGGCTCAAACACCACCATTAGGATTTGCAATTCATCAATTAAAACCGGGAGATAAGGTTCTGATAAAAACATGGAAAGAAGAAACCCTATCTCCCCTCTGGGAAGGGCCTTTTCTTGTTTTATTAACTACAGAAACGGCTGTGAGAACTGCTGAAAAAGGATGGACACATGTGTCGCGAGTGAAAGGTCCAGTGAAGGAGTGGAGAGTCACATCTGAGCCCGGAGAAGCCAAGCTAACCATCAGACAAACTTAAAGAGACCTTCATCAAGAAGCATAAGCTAAGTTGCTGTGGGAATTTCATTGTAACTACTCCTGTAGAATTAGTGGACAGGGATAAATACCTATTAGGAAAGGTAATTTAGTCCATTGTGTAAACGGTGTTGTTTATTTTTAAGGGCAAAGTGTTCTACATGTTTTAAAATATATCATTTTCCAAAAAAGAAGTCAAGGATCTAGGAAACAGTTTAGAATTTTTGTGCATTCGCTGTGGGGCCACCACTCCCCTATATAACCTACCATGGGTTAGGCTTTATTGTTGTCAATTTAATCAAAGAGTGTTTCTTGATTAAAGGTTACCCCTTAAAAGATTAAGGAAGAGGGCAAGACCGGAGGGGAACGAGTGGTGCGGCTTGAAAGGTCTGCCAAGGGCTGCAACCCCTTCGGGCTGTGACCGCCGATCACTATGGCCCTGACCGGACCTCTTCTGGTCCTATTTGGGGTAAGCTCCTTGACTCTGGTTATGGCAAACAACTGCAGCCAGTGCGTAGTAACTACTAGGAGGGGACGGGTAAGTTCCCAGACTTTGGTTTATCATACTATTTATGACTGTAAAGGCCAGAAAATAGGAAGCTGCATTTATAATCTAACCCAATATACTTTATGCAAAGACGAAGAGAGGATTGTGTGCTATGATCCAAAGGAACTCCCCTATCAATATTGGGTAGAAATGAAGACAAATTCGGAAGTAGGAAGACTAATAGGAACAAGTGAGGTTATAACCAATTTAAGTACATCGGTGTCGGTAATTTTTGATGCGTGCGACATTATAGATGATGATCTAGACACTAATTGCGGGAGTTTAGAGTGGAGACGGTACTATAGTAATCAACCAAAATATATTTGCCCAGGGGGACACCAATGTGACATAAATCCTGATTATACACCTAGTCAAACAGTGAGATATCAATCAGCACACCTGTGTGGAAGAAGAGGGTGGTCTTGTGTATGTTGGGACACTGCAGGCTGGGGATATGATAGACAGTGTGGGAATTTACAAGCTTCAATCACAAAGATACAAACAGATAGTAATTGTACAACCCGTACCTGCAATCTAATAAATTTAACCCTAATAAATTTAGAAATTTGGAAGCAAAAGAAAGTAAATAAAATTGGACTTAAGATATATGGACCCGGAGAAGATCCGGGTGTAATTATTAATATCGAAATAAAAGAAAGAATAAGGGAATCGGTACAGCACAGACTACTATTTAACTCATTTTATCATGAAATAGAAACAGGAGTGGAATATGAAATTCCCACAGTTGCTAAAAATCTATTTGTAAATCTTGCTGAAAACATTGCTAAGTCATTAAATGTAACTAATTGTTATGTTTGTGGTGGAACAAACCAAGGTGAACGATGGCCATGGGAGGCCATGGAGAGCAACATTAGTAATCCTCAAATATGGAAAGCAATGGGAAAGGGTAACAGGAAACAACAGTGGGTACTTCAAACGAGTATAATTGGAAGGAGTTGTTGGCAAAATTTAAAAGAGAATGGAAAACAAGTAGGTAATCTAGAGTGTGAAGGAGGTTACCTATGGAACGAAACTCAGAATAAATGGGATAAGTGGGGGAGTCCATGGGAAATGAGTGATCAATTTAAAAATTGGACCAATGGAACAAACATACCAAATGGATGGCCCACTCCTGAAGGACATTATTGGATTTGTGGTAAACTAGCTTATGCGTTTTTGCCACAAAATTGGACGGGATCCTGTGTATTGGGAATTATAAGGCCCAGTTTTTTCCTGTTACCTATAAATCGAGGAGAGCGATTGGGAGTCCAAGTGTATGCTGAAGCTGGTGAATTAAGAAAAAGGCACTATAAACGGAGTCTACAAATTGGACATTGGAAAGATAAAGATTGGCCTCCCGAAAGAGTCATTGCCTACTATGGTCCAGCCACATGGGCAGAAGATGGATCCTGGGGCTATAGAACTCCAATATATATGCTAAATAGAATAATTAGATTACAAGCTGTATTAGAAATAATTGTAAATACAACTGGAGATGCCCTTGGACGAATTGCGAGACAAAATACCAAGATGAGAACTGCTTTGTATCAAAATCGCTTAGCCCTGGATTATTTGCTAGCACAAGAGGGAGGTGTTTGTGGGAAGTTTAACCTTAGTAATTGTTGTTTAGAAATTGATGATGAAGGGGAAGCTGTAAATGAACTTGTAAAAGAAATGAAGAAAATTGCACATGTCCCAGTTCAGACTTGGACTGGAGTCGACCTAGAAGGATTCTGGGAAAACTTTACGGGAGGTGATTGGCTTACTAAAATCGGGATTGTTATATTGGGGGCATTTGCAGGATTGTTAATAATTCCATGTTTTATACCTTGTTTTATTAGACTAATACACTCAGTTATACAAGGAATGCAGATAGCTACAGTACCTGTTGATTCAGAACCAGGGAAAGAGAAAACTCTTTCCCTGATGATACTAAAGACAAAAGAAGATTCGAAACTAATACCAATTCGGCAAGTATTAACTCGGTTGGAAAGAAAAACACGAATCAATGCCGTAGAAAAAGAAAATGGGGGATTGTGAAATGTGCTTAACTGATTCGTGTCAGTGTGGAACAGTGTTAGGGCCACAGGGTGAAGTGTGACCTTTGATTGTTTTGTCTGTATGGCCGCAGACGAGACGGTGTGTCTATCGTGTCTGTGTTTTGCAGGAGCCACCTGGCGAACATTCTAAATACCAACTTAAACCGGTCCTGTTGTTATCTGCATAGTGACCTGTAAGAGGGGGGATACACCCATTTTTGGCAAGGGCCAACCATTTTAGAGACAGTTATGAATATGTATTAGTATAGGAGATATAAACCAAAAATGGGGTCTGTAAGGTGTGTGTCTTGGTTGGGCAGAGACTCCCGGCACACCCAGCGCTGTTTGCTTGCCTTTATTCCTTTAATAAATTATAAATTCTAATTGGAATCCTGTTTGCGATTAAATCATTTATCACAAACACGTATTCTGGGTGGCCGTCAGTTGGGCTGGCCGCCTGGCTGAGATTTTTGCACCGCAAGAGCTGCTGCACGTGTACAAATCGCCGCTGAATGGATTTCATCTGTTGCCCGTCGATCTAGGCACTGTTGATGTCGAATGTTTTGTGCCGCGTGTCTGTGGAAGGTAATAAAAGCTGTGAGCAGCAGTTGCACAATAAAGATTTAGCATGGGGATCTCACCTCCGTCTTGTGCGTCTTACTGAGGGAAATAGTTCCGCAAGTTAAAACGGCGTCTCCCCGGAGTGTAAGTACGTGGACTGTGTCGGTCTGTTAACAGTGTTCTATAGATAGATAGTGATTTGGCCAGTCATTTGAAGCGTGACGCTGGGACGGCTTAGCAGTCTCCTGCGTCCTGTAGGAAGCAGACTCTTGGCTCTTTGGAAGCGGTACGCAAATGTACGTAAAGCCAGTGTAGGCGGCTGCTGCTGCAACACCTTTAGAAAATACTGTATGCGACGCTACAGGCATGCCATACAAGGGTGCTTTTGTGGGAAAGCCTCCGTCCTCTTCTTTGTAGCCGCCCTTTAAGTACTGGCAGACTGCGATGAGGTTCCCTCCCCCGCGAGCCTTCTCTTCTGCAAGGGAGAAGAGACCCAACTCCTTCAGCCTTTCCTCCTAGGGCAGGTTCTCCAGCCCTTTGGTCATCTTTGCGGCCCTCCTTGGGACCTTCCCCAGTCGGTCTGCGTCTCTTTTTTGAATTGTGGGGACCAGAACTGGACACGGCGCTCCAGGTGCGGCCTGCGGGGGTAGCCTGTGTGAGAAGAGGCCAGGGTCTGCCCTGTGCTGGACGCAGCTGGTGCCAGCCAGCTAGGCACTGGACTTGCCGCAGGCCAAAGCTGAGCGGCTCAGCGAAGCCGGGGGCGCCCCTGGGAAAACCTATTGAAGAAAGGGCAAAGCGCTGTCCGGGGCAGGTATTTCCCTGCTGCCTGTGGGTCCGGCCGGTGGATGTTTCCTGAAGGAACTTTTTCATCCTATTTTCTCCCCCTGTCCTGTTGAGGAGGGGCAGTGAGAGAGCGGCTGGGCGGGCCCCTGACAGCTGGCCGAGGTCAATCCATCACAAAGCCTAAAGGGCAGATTCCTCCATGTAGAAGTGTTGAAGGGGGTTGGTGCTTTAAGGAACGATAGTGACTGGGGTTTTGGAGACAGGACGTTTTGGAGACAGGAAAGTCGGGAAATCGCTGGGGATCCAGTTGCTTCGAGGGGGGGAAATTCCAAGAGAAAAAGCCTTCTTTCTGAGCAATAAGAGGCTCTTGTGAGCAGAGGGCTCTAGTCTCCCTTTGTTCTCACTTGGTAATGAAAGAGACAAGGCACCGGAACTCCTGCGTGCGAAGGGATGAAAATGTGCGGAGCCTGTTGGATGCTCTTTGTGTGCGCGTGTTGGAAACCCAGGAACAGCTATAAGGAGGTGGGTGTGAGCTTGGTTAACTTGGCCAAGCCAACCACGCAAAGCTGACCCAACCTCCCGCCCGCATCAGAACCAGTGCCACCAGAAAAGCACGTAAGGTGTTAGCAATTGGAGATCCCCTACTGAGAGGCACCGACGCACCCGTTTGCCGTCCAGACGATTTCTCTCGAGAAGTCTGCTGCCTACCAGGGGCTCGCATCCGTGGCGTCGCCGAGAGGCTGCCGAGCCTGGTGATCCCTGCAGGTTATCATGCGCTCCTACTATTCCGCGTAGGGTCTGACGAGGCAACTTAGAACCCTCCAAAGAGACTTTATGTCCCTCGGAGCAATGTTAAAAGGATCAGGAGCACAGGTGGTGGTCTCCTCTCTCCTCCCAGTCAGAGGGAGGGGTCCAGGAAGGAGGAGACGAATTGAACAGGTGAATGCCTGGCTGCGTAGCTGGTGCCATACGCGAGGTTTTGGCTTCTGTGATCACGGGTGTACCTTTGAGAAGCCGGGTCTGTTGGGAGCTGATGGGATTCGCCTGACCAAGCGGGGCAAGAGGGTCTTTGCCAACAAGCTGGCCGGACTTACAAGGAGGGCTTTAAACTAGGCTCAGCGGGGGAAGGGGATGGAGTTCTGAGCAACGGAGAAGAGCCAGGGGCTGCTGATGCGTTAGGAACCAACAGGGGAACCCCTGAGAAATGCCGCAAAGGACTTGGGGCTTGATCCTCCAGAAAGGCGACACGGTCGGCAGCCCAACTGAAGTGCCTCTATACCACTGCGCGCAGCACAGGTAACAAACAGGAGGAGTTGGAAGCCCCTGTGCAGAAGGAGCAGAAGGGAGCTGGCAGCTCTTTCAGGACGTTTTTTCTTCGAGCACAAGAGCTCTCGATTCCCACGCGTAAGAAATGGGAAAATAGAAATTCGTCTACCTAGACTTTAGTAAAGCCTTTGACACCGTTTCCCACAGCGTTCTCCTGGAGAAACTGGCTGCTCGTGGCTTGGACGGGCGTACTCTTTGCTGGGTAAAGAACTGGCTGGAGGGCCGGGCCCAGAGAGTTGTGGTGAATGGAGTTAAATCCAGTTGGCGGCCGGTCACAAGTGGTGTTCCCCAGGGCTCAGTACCGGGGCCGGTTCTGTTTAATATCTTTCTCAACGACCTGGACGAGGGGATCGAGTGCACCCTCACTCAGTAAGTTTGCAGCCGACACCAAGTTGGGCGGGAGCGTCGATCTGCTTGAGGGTAGGATGGCTCTACAGAGGGATCTGGACAGGCTGGATCGATGGGCCGAGGCCGATGGTATGAGGTTCAACAAGGCCAAGTGCCGGGTCCTGCACTTGGGTCACAACAACCCCGTGCAACGCTACAGGCTTGGGGAAGAGTGGCTGGAAAGCTGCCCGGCAGAAAAGAGCCTGGGGGTATTGGTAGACAGCCGTCTGAATGTGAGCCAGCAGTGTGCCCAGGTGGCCAAGGCGGCCAACAGCATCCTGGCCTGTATCAGGAATAGCGTGGCGAGCAGGACTGGGGAAGCGACTGTCCCCCTGTACTCAGCACCGCTGAGGCCGCACCTCGAATACTGTGTTCAGTTTTGGGCCTCTCACTACAAGAAAGACACGGAGGTGCTGGAGCGTGTCCGGAGAAGGGCAACGGAGCTGGTGAGGGGTCTGGAGCACAAGGCTTATGAGGAGCGGCTGAGGGAACTGGGGTGGCTTAGCCTGGAGTAAAGGAGGCTGAGGGGAGACCTTATCGCTCTCTACAACTACCGGAAAGGAGGTTGTAGCGAGGCGGGGGTTGGTCTCTTCTCCCAAGTAACAGGCGATAGGACGAGAGGAAACGGCCTCGAGTTGCGCCAGGGGAGGTTTAGGACGGATATTAGGAAAAATTTCTTCGCGGAAAGGGTTATCGAACGTTGGACCAGGCTGCCCAGGGAAGTGGTTGAATCACCATCCCTGGAGGTATTTAAAAGACGGGTAGACGCGGCGCTTAGGGACGTGGTTTGGTGGTGGTTTTGGCAGCGTTAGGTTAATGGTTGGACTCGATGATCTTAAAGGTCCCTTCCGACCTAGACGATTCTATGAAATCAGGCAAGGAAGGCAGGAGCCCAGCATGGCTGAGTAAGGACCTTCTGGTCGAGCTGAAGCGCAAGGAGGAAATGCGTAGGCGGTGGAAGCAGAGACACGCATCCTGGGAAGAATATAGGGATGGGGTCGGGAAAGCTAAGGCACAGCTGGAGCTGAATTTGGCAAGGGATGTGAAGAAGAATCATAAGAAGGGCTTCTACAGGTGCGTTGGTCAGAAAAGGAAGACTAAAGAAAACGCACACCACCCCCACCCCCACCCCCCTCCGATAGGTAAGACAGGAGAGCTAGCGCCAACCGACATGGAGAAGGCCGAGGCACTCAAGGATTTTTCTCCTCCGTTGTCGCCGGCAATCACTGTTCCCGCATCTCTCAAGTCCCTGAACCTCAAGGCAGGGACTGGGGGAACAAAGTCCCTCCCATCGTAGGAAAGGATCCGGTTCGAGACCACCTGAGGAACCTGAACATACGCAAGTCCTGCACTGGGGAGGAACAACCCCATGCACCAGTAGATGCTGGAGGCCGACTGGCTGGAGAGCAGCTTTGCTGACGTGGGGGGCTCCTGGTGGACATCAAGTTGAACGTGAGCCGACAACGTGCCCTTGCCGCAAAGGCGGCTAAGGATATCCTTAGCCCGCTACAGAGGAAAGCAGGGTTTATACATGTTACAATACAGTTGTGTAGACCAATCAAATTGCTCACTATCCCCGGGGGTGCAGGGCACCAGAGACCACCCTTGGGCAGCTTTGGGGGCACTGCCTGTTTTTCTACGAGCCTCCTACCCAGCTTAGCGCAAATCCTATCTCGATCTGCGCCCCCCACACACACCCACACCCACAGCCCTCGAGCCACCAGTGCTGAAGACACGCTTTGTATTGTATTTTCTCCCAGGAGGCGCGCAGCTTAGAAACGTCTGCAATCCAAGCGGGGCTTGCAGGGAACAATTGAGAGCAACTTCTGTCGGTTCTGGGGAGTGTTCTGAAAAGTTAAGGCCTGCCCTGCCCTGGCAAAAGCAGTCCTTTGACTGGAGGGAGCAGCACCAAAAAGCCACAAGCACGTTTGGGGTGGAGTTGACGCGGTAATAAATAACAGTCAATAGTACTTGTAGCTACAACAGCCTCTTCTGAGACCTCGTCGCCCGCCCACAGGGTCGCAGCACTACACGGCACGGATCCCTCCGCGGACTGGCCCAACGTCTTCTCCCTCCGCCCCCAGGTCGGATCCCTCCGCGCCCCCAGGGCACGCAAACTCCTACCCAGCTTAGCGCAAATCCTATCTCGATCTGTGCCCCCCCACTGTTGCGTGAAAAGGGGCAAAGCGGTTTTGGCAGAAAATAAACCCCCTTGCGTTCTAACACTCCTCACCGAGGTGGGAGGCTAGGTGCGGCTAGGTTTAAATTCTGAGTGATGCCCAATTCAGCACTATCAGTCCAATCGCGTTTAATATGTATTAAACTGTTACGATTTGGATACACTAATAGTGGACTGCACCTTCAGTCTAGTCGTGCTCATGAACTAGCACGGCCACTCTCGAGTCTTTGGTCGCGTTCAGTGAGAAACCAAAACGACTAGCTACTTAAAAAAGTGCAGTTTATTTAAACAACATGTGAATTGTGCTTAACTGATTCGTGTCAGTGTGGAACAGTGTTAGGGCCACAGGGTGAAGTGTGACCTTTGATTGTTTTGTCTGTATGGCCGCAGACGAGACGGTGTGTCTATCGTGTCTGTGTTTTGCAGGAGCCACCTGGCGAACATTCTAGAATACCAACTTAAACCGGTCCTGTTGTTATCTGCATAGTGACCTGTAAGAGGGGGGATACACCCATTTTTGGCAAGGGCCAACCATTTTAGAGACAGTTATGAATATGTATTAGTATAGGAGATATAAACCAAAAATGGGGTCTGTAAGGTGTGTGTCTTGGTTGGGCAGAGACTCCCGGCACACCCAGCGCTGTTTGCTTGCCTTTATTCCTTTAATAAATTATAAATTCTAATTGGAATCCTGTTTGCGATTAAATCATTTATCACAATTTGGGGGCTCGTCCGGGATGGTCTTAGTTCCTGAATTCTGACTTGATCTAGGAGGGGCGCCCCACCATTAGGTGGCTCCTGATCAGGTCAGGTCGGGACTAACGCCATCCTGAACCTGAGTAAAGGCAAGCAAAGAAAAGATTTTGATTTTTATTTTTATGAGCTCCCTTGCCGGCTGCAGCAGTTTATTTTATTTTACCCGTAATTCTGCGCGCGAAGATCCGAACGAAGATGACGGAGTCGTAAGTATTTAAAGTGTATACCGTTCGATTGGGTGGGATTCGGTTGCCTGTGTGTAAGAGTGTGATTGAGACGGAACCTGGTTCCGAAGTGATTGTGGAGGTCTTCTAACCGCGGTTCCAATCTCCCGCGAGGGACTTGGCCGGTGAAGGACCGAAGCGATTCCTATAGGATTCGTGGGTGGGTGATAGGTCCTAAACCCCCTGCAAGACACTCTTACTGGTAACCAAGGGCTGTAGGAATTGCCACAGTAAAATTCCTAGATGGGTCAGACAAAATCGAAGACCCAGGACCAGAGGAAAGGGAGCAAATTACCAGATATACCACTGGAAAGTCCATTAGGAATAATGATTAGGAATTGGAATGAAAGGGGCCCCAGAAAAGGAAAAAGTAAATTAAAATTAGTTCACTATTGTATGATTGAATGGCCGAAGAAACCTTTAAAACCACATGTCTTTTGGCCTGTTTTTGGATCCTTTGAAGACTGGATTTGCCAGGCCTTAAATCTATATGTTAATTCAAAGGAACCTTTTAGTCAGGAGGAAAGTGATTATGCAGGATTATGGATCAGGACTTCACGTCCTTTTCCGGCTTCAATACTTACATTAAAAACGGATGAAAAGTCTGAGAAAGAAGAAGGAAACAAAGACGAAAAAGGGAAGGAAAAAGATGATAAAGGGGAACCACTGGATAACTTACCACCTCCATATCCTAACAATCCTCCTCCGACGGCGGCTCTCCCTCCAGGGGCCGTAGTACCCCCACCAGTGCCACCGTTACCCCTGCCTCCACCACCGACAGCACCGGAATTAGATCGACCTCCAGCTGCATGTACGAGAAGTAGAACTGCCACATCTGGGGGAGCTTCTCTATATCCCTTACGAGAAGTACCCCTCGGAGGCAATCAGGGAGGCATCGGGTTTGTGGCAGTTCCATTAAATACCACAGATGTAAGGAATTTCAAGAAAGAAATGGGGACCCTATTAGATGATCCCCTTGGAGTAGCAGAAAAACTAGACCAATTTTTAGGACCTAATACTTATACCTGGGAAGAAATACAATCCATTTTAGGGATCTTATTTACTGCTGAGGAAAAGGGAATGATTAGACAAGCTGGAATGAGAATTTGGGAAAGACAGAATCAGGCAGGACCCCCCAGGAGATCAGAAATGGCCAAATGTGGATCCCCATTGGGATCATCAACAACCCCAAGGGAGACAGAACATGAGGGATTTGAGAACATTAATAATACAGGGAATAAGGGAAGCGGTTCCCCGAGGGCAAAACATTAATAAAGCGTCTAATGAACAACAAGGAAAAGACGAATCTCCTACAGAATGGTTGGAGAGGTTGAGGAAAAGCCTGCAAATGTATTCTGGAATTGATCCGAATACAGTGGCTGGGACTGCACTCCTTAGAACACAATTTGTAGCCAAATCCTGGGGGGGATATAAGAAAGAAATTAGAAAAACTTGAGGACTGGCAAGAAAGAGGATTAGAGGAGTTACTTAGAGAAGCCCAGAAGGTATATGTTAGAAGGGACGAAGAAAAACAGAAAGTAAAGGCAAAAATTTTTGTAGCAGCAGTAAAAGAAAGTCAGAAAAATCAGAATCCGTTTAGAGAGAAAAGGGAAAAAAGAATAGAGCAGACACCCAGAGGACAGCCTCATAGGGAGAGATTCACAATTCCTGTCTGTTACTACTGTAACAAGAGGGGACGTGTTCAGAGGAATTGTCGTAAGCGAGAACAAGATGAGAAAATGTTCAAAGAAGAATAGGGGTGTCAGGGGCTATATCTTTTGGGGACTTCAACATCAACAGAGCCCTTGATAAAATTATTAATAGGTCCCCATAAGGAGGAGGTTTTATTTTTAGTGGATACAGGAGCTGAAAAATCAACCATTCAGAAACTTCCAAAAGGAATAGAGATAGGGAAGAATTATATGTCAGTAGTCGGGGCAAAAGGAGAACCTTTTAAAGTCCCTATCTTGAAAGATGTAGAAGTAGAAACAGAAAAGAAAATTTGTCTTAACGACTTACTTTTGCTCCCTGAAGCGGAATACAATTTACTAGGAAGGGATCTGATTTTGAAGTTAAACTTGAGCATTCAGAGTCAGGGGAACAAACTGCAGATCAAATTATATACTTTAACACAGGAGGATGAAGAAGCTATTAACCCCTCGGTGTGGTATAAAGAAGGGGAAACTGGAAAAATAAAAATGAACCCCATAAGCGTTCAAATAATAGATCCACATCGTTCGATTAGAATCAAGCAATACCCTATACCCATGGAGGGTCGAAAAGGATTAAAACCTGTAGTTGACAGACTTTTGGAAAAAGGAACCTTGGAACCATGTATGTCACCTCATAATACACCCATCCTCCCTGTAAAGAAACCGGACGGGTCATACAGAATGGTACAGGATTTAAGAGCTGTAAATCAGCGAACGATTACTAAATTCCCTGTAGTGGCAAATCCCTATACTTTATTAAGTTATATTTCTCCCAGACATACTTGGTATAGTGTGATAGATTTGAAAGACGCTTTTGGGGCCTGTCCTCTGGACGAGGGATCTAGAGATTATTTTGCTTTCGAGTGGGAGGTCCCCGAAACGGGACGGAAACAGCAATTAAGATGGACGGTATTACCACAGGGGTTTACGGAGTCACCAAATTTATTTGGGCAAACTTTAGAGAAAATCTTACAGGATTTTGCATTACCCCAGGAGATAAAATTATTGCAATATGTAGATGATTTATTAGTAGCAGGAGAAACTGAAGAGGGGACCCGAGAAGCTACTATTAAATTGTTAAATTTTCTAGGGGAGAAGGGATTGAAGGTGTCCCGATCAAAACCACAGTTTGTAGAACAGGAAGTAAAATACTTAGGACATTGGCTAAGTAAGGGAAAGAAGAAACTAGATTCTGATAGGATATCTGGGATTCTATCTTTAAGACCCCCACAAACTAAAAAGGAGGTTCGGCAAATATTGGGATTATTAGGATATTGTAGATCATGGCTTGAAAATTATAGTGACAAGGTAAAATTTCTATATGAAAAATTAACTAGTAACCAACTTAAGTGGTTTACAGAAGATGACCAGAAATTCGAGGAAATAAAAAAGGCATTAATACAAGCACCTGTATTGAGCCTCCCAGATCTAGAAAAACCTTTCCATCTTTTTGTGAATACATCAAATCAGACAGCATATGGAGTTCTTACTCAAGACTGGGCAGGAATAAAAATACCTGTGGGGTACTGTTCTAAATTACTTGATCCAGTAAGTAGAGGATGGCCTGCTTGTCTCCAAGCTTTGGTAGCTACCGCATTATTAATAGAGGAAGTTCGGAAAATTACCTTTAGTGCTCCTTTAAAAGTGTATACCCCACACAATGTCAGGAGTGTTTTACAACAAAAGGCAGAAAAATGGTTAACGGACAGCCGGATCTTGGAATATGAAGCAATATTAATAGACTCCCCCGATTTAGAACTGAGGGTGACTTCTGCTCAGAGTCCAGCACAGTTTTTGTTTGGAGAGCCATCAAAGGAAGTACAACATAATTGTTTAGAGGTAATTGAGACCCAGACTAAGGTGAGGCCAGACTTAAGAGATACTGAGTTAGAAAATGCAGAAGTGTTATTTGTAGATGGCTCCTCCCGTGTGGTGGAAGGGAGGAGAAAATCAGGATATGCCATAATTAATAAAAATTTAGAACTTATAGAATCAGGACCTCTGAGTCCATCATGGTCAGCTCAAGCTTGTGAGCTGTATGCCCTTTGTAGAGCCCTGGAATTATTACAAGGAAAAAGCGGGACCATATTTACGGATTCTAAATATGCGTATGGAGTAGTTCACACTTTTGGAAAAATTTGGGAGGAAAGAGGTTTAATTAATACCCAAGGAAGGAATCTAATACATCAAGAACTAATAGTGAAAATTTTAAAGGCGTTAAGAAAACCAAAGGAGATAGCAGTGGTACATGTGAGAGGACACCAAAAGGGATTAGATTATCGAACCAGAGGGAATAACCTAGCCGATAGAGAGGCCCAGGAAGCAGCCCTGAGGACTCAGGTCGCTAAAATTAATGTAGTACAAGTACAAGGAGACATTAGTGAAAAAGAACTAGAGGAGAAAGAGAAGAAATTTACCCCTGAGGAACAGGCAAAATTAGAGAAAATAGGAGCTAAGTTAGAACAGGGAAAATGGATGCTGCCCGACGGGCGAGAGATGTTGCCAAAAGCTTATGCCAGGCAAATGTTAGAACGATTACACACACAAACACATTGGGGTACAAAGGCGATAAGTGATCATTTCCTTAAACAATTTGGCTGTATTGGGATTTTTGAAATAGCAAAGCAAATCACGCGAGGATGTTTAACTTGTCAAAAAGTAAACAAGGAAGTGTTTCGACAAGCAGCCACGGGAGGAAGGAAAACAGCTTATAGACCTTTTGAAAGAATACAAGTCGATTTTACTGAATTGCCTAAGGTAGGGAGAATAAAATATTTACTAGTAATAGTAGATCATTTAACACAATGGGTAGAAGCTTACCCTGTAGCACGAGCTACGGCACAGATGGTAGTAAAAATCTTATTAGAACACTTAATACCTAGATATGGGATAATCCAGTATATTGATTCTGATCAGGGCACACATTTTACTTCTAAAATAATAAAATTATTATGTCAATCATTAGGTATTCAATGGGAATACCACACTCCGTGGCACCCACAAAGCTCAGGGAAAGTAGAAAGAATGAATCAAACAATAAAACAGCAATTGGCTAAATTAATGATTGAGACACAGATGTCCTGGACGAAATGCCTACCATTGGCACTATTAAACATAAGAACTAAGCCACACAGTGAGACTGGATTATCGCCATATGAAATGTTATATGGAATGCCTTACTCCCAAGGGATGCCCCTGGGGAATAATGTAGTTGAAGATTATAGTATCCAAAAATATATAATAACCATTGGAAAAAGGTTAAAAGAACTACGAGAGATTGGGATGATGGCTCAAACACCACCATTAGGATTTGCAATTCATCAATTAAAACCGGGAGATAAGGTTCTGATAAAAACATGGAAAGAAGAAACCCTATCTCCCCTCTGGGAAGGGCCTTTTCTTGTTTTATTAACTACAGAAACGGCTGTGAGAACTGCTGAAAAAGGATGGACACATGTGTCGCGAGTGAAAGGTCCAGTGAAGGAGTGGAGAGTCACATCTGAGCCCGGAGAAGCCAAGCTAACCATCAGACAAACTTAAAGAGACCTTCATCAAGAAGCATAAGCTAAGTTGCTGTGGGAATTTCATTGTAACTACTCCTGTAGAATTAGTGGACAGGGATAAATACCTATTAGGAAAGGTAATTTAGTCCATTGTGTAAACGGTGTTGTTTATTTTTAAGGGCAAAGTGTTCTACATGTTTTAAAATATATCATTTTCCAAAAAAGAAGTCAAGGATCTAGGAAACAGTTTAGAATTTTTGTGCATTCGCTGTGGGGCCACCACTCCCCTATATAACCTACCATGGGTTAGGCTTTATTGTTGTCAATTTAATCAAAGAGTGTTTCTTGATTAAAGATTACCCCTTAAAAGATTAAGGAAGAGGGCAAGACCGGAGGGGAACGAGTGGTGCGGCTTGAAAGGTCTGCCAAGGGCTGCAACCCCTTCGGGCTGTGACCGCCGATCACTATGGCCCTGACCGGACCTCTTCTGGTCCTATTTGGGGTAAGCTCCTTGACTCTGGTTATGGCAAACAACTGCAGCCAGTGCGTAGTAACTACTAGGAGGGGACGGGTAAGTTCCCAGACTTTGGTTTATCATACTATTTATGACTGTAAAGGCCAGAAAATAGGAAGCTGCATTTATAATCTAACCCAATATACTTTATGCAAAGACGAAGAGAGGATTGTGTGCTATGATCCAAAGGAACTCCCCTATCAATATTGGGTAGAAATGAAGACAAATTCGGAAGTAGGAAGACTAATAGGAACAAGTGAGGTTATAACCAATTTAAGTACATCGGTGTCGGTAATTTTTGATGCGTGCGACATTATAGATGATGATCTAGACACTAATTGCGGGAGTTTAGAGTGGAGACGGTACTATAGTAATCAACCAAAATATATTTGCCCAGGGGGACACCAATGTGACATAAATCCTGATTATACACCTAGTCAAACAGTGAGATATCAATCAGCACACCTGTGTGGAAGAAGAGGGTGGTCTTGTGTATGTTGGGACACTGCAGGCTGGGGATATGATAGACAGTGTGGGAATTTACAAGCTTCAATCACAAAGATACAAACAGATAGTAATTGTACAACCCGTACCTGCAATCTAATAAATTTAACCCTAATAAATTTAGAAATTTGGAAGCAAAAGAAAGTAAATAAAATTGGACTTAAGATATATGGACCCGGAGAAGATCCGGGTGTAATTATTAATATCGAAATAAAAGAAAGAATAAGGGAATCGGTACAGCACAGACTACTATTTAACTCATTTTATCATGAAATAGAAACAGGAGTGGAATATGAAATTCCCACAGTTGCTAAAAATCTATTTGTAAATCTTGCTGAAAACATTGCTAAGTCATTAAATGTAACTAATTGTTATGTTTGTGGTGGAACAAACCAAGGTGAACGATGGCCATGGGAGGCCATGGAGAGCAACATTAGTAATCCTCAAATATGGAAAGCAATGGGAAAGGGTAACAGGAAACAACAGTGGGTACTTCAAACGAGTATAATTGGAAGGAGTTGTTGGCAAAATTTAAAAGAGAATGGAAAACAAGTAGGTAATCTAGAGTGTGAAGGAGGTTACCTATGGAACGAAACTCAGAATAAATGGGATAAGTGGGGGAGTCCATGGGAAATGAGTGATCAGTTTAAAAATTGGACCAATGGAACAAACATACCAAATGGATGGCCCACTCCTGAAGGACATTATTGGATTTGTGGTAAACTAGCTTATGCGTTTTTGCCACAAAATTGGACGGGATCCTGTGTATTGGGAATTATAAGGCCCAATTTTTTCCTGTTACCTATAAATCGAGGAGAGCGATTGGGAGTCCAAGTGTATGCTGAAGCTGGTGAATTAAGAAAAAGGCACTATAAACGGAGTCTACAAATTGGACATTGGAAAGATAAAGATTGGCCTCCCGAAAGAGTCATTGCCTACTATGGTCCAGCCACATGGGCAGAAGATGGATCCTGGGGCTATAGAACTCCAATATATATGCTAAATAGAATAATTAGATTACAAGCTGTATTAGAAATAATTGTAAATACAACTGGAGATGCCCTTGGACGAATTGCGAGACAAAATACCAAGATGAGAACTGCTTTGTATCAAAATCGCTTAGCCCTGGATTATTTGCTAGCACAAGAGGGAGGTGTTTGTGGGAAGTTTAACCTTAGTAATTGTTGTTTAGAAATTGATGATGAAGGGGAAGCTGTAAATGAACTTGTAAAAGAAATGAAGAAAATTGCACATGTCCCAGTTCAGACTTGGACTGGAGTCGACCTAGAAGGATTCTGGGAAAACTTTACGGGAGGTGATTGGCTTACTAAAATCGGGATTGTTATATTGGGGGCATTTGCAGGATTGTTAATAATTCCATGTTTTATACCTTGTTTTATTAGACTAATACACTCAGTTATACAAGGAATGCAGATAGCTACAGTACCTGTTGATTCAGAACCAGGGAAAGAGAAAACTCTTTCCCTGATGATACTAAAGACAAAAGAAGATTCGAAACTAATACCAATTCGGCAAGTATTAACTCGGTTGGAAAGAAAAACACGAATCAATGCCGTAGAAAAAGAAAATGGGGGATTGTGAAATGTGCTTAACTGATTCGTGTCAGTGTGGAACAGTGTTAGGGCCACAGGGTGAAGTGTGACCTTTGATTGTTTTGTCTGTATGGCCGCAGACGAGACGGTGTGTCTATCGTGTCTGTGTTTTGCAGGAGCCACCTGGCGAACATTCTAAATACCAACTTAAACCGGTCCTGTTGTTATCTGCATAGTGACCTGTAAGAGGGGGGATACACCCATTTTTGGCAAGGGCCAACCATTTTAGAGACAGTTATGAATATGTATTAGTATAGGAGATATAAACCAAAAATGGGGTCTGTAAGGTGTGTGTCTTGGTTGGGCAGAGACTCCCGGCACACCCAGCGCTGTTTGCTTGCCTTTATTCCTTTAATAAATTATAAATTCTAATTGGAATCCTGTTTGCGATTAAATCATTTATCACAAACACGTATTCTGGGTGGCCGTCAGTTGGGCTGGCCGCCTGGCTGAGATTTTTGCACCGCAAGAGCTGCTGCACGTGTACAAATCGCCGCTGAATGGATTTCGTCTGTTGCCCGTCGATCTAGGCACTGTTGATGTCGAATGTTTTGTGCCGCGTGTCTGTGGAAGGTAATAAAAGCTGTGAGCAGCAGTTGCACAATAAAGATTTAGCATGGGGATCTCACCTCCGTCTTGTGCGTCTTACTGAGGGAAATAGTTCCGCAAGTTAAAACGGCGTCTCCCCGGAGTGTAAGTACGTGGACTGTGTCGGTCTGTTAACAGTGTTCTATAGATAGATAGTGATTTGGCCAGTCATTTGAAGCGTGACACTGGGACGGCTTAGCAGTCTCCTGCGTCCTGTAGGAAGCAGACTCTTGGCTCTTTGGAAGCGGTACGCAAATGTACGTAAAGCCAGTGTAGGCGGCTGCTGCTGCAACACCTTTAGAAAATACTGTATGCGACGCTACAGGCATGCCATACAAGGGTGCTTTTGGCACAGTGCAATGCGTTGGAAGCATCCAACTCCTGTTGGAGCACTTCATCAAGGGCTGTGTGATAAGGCCCCGTTGATAATCCCTTTTCTGCTGAGGAGGGACGTGGTAGGAGAAAACAATTGGTCTGAATGGCAGCTGTGGTGCTTCCATAGCACGGTGGAATATCTCTCTTGGTCCATTTGGGTCAGCTGTCCTGGCTGTGTCCCCTGCCAGCCTCTTGCCCACCCCCAGCTTACTGGACTGTGGGGGTGGGGGTGGCTGGAGAGACAGCCTCCGTGCTGTGGGAGCACTGCTCGGCAGTAGCCAGAACACTGGTGTGTTATCAACACCCTTCCAGCTACAGCTACGAAGCACAGCACTATGAGGGCTGCTGTGGGGAAAGTTACCTTCCATCCCAGCCAGACCCAAACCAAAGCTACGTCGCAGGGAGACAGCCAACTTCATCTTTCTTTAACAGCTATTAAAAAAGGGAGACGGGCATGGGAAAGCAGGGCCATCCTTCGTTGCCCTTGAACGCTGCGTCCGACCTTTTGTGGGAAAGCCTCCGTCCTCTTCTTTGTAGCCGCCCTTTAAGTACTGGCAGACTGCGATGAGGTTCCCTCCCCCGCGAGCCTTCTCTTCTGCAAGGGAGAAGAGACCCAACTCCTTCAGCCTTTCCTCCTAGGGCAGGTTCTCCAGCCCTTTGGTCATCTTTGCGGCCCTCCTTGGGACCTTCCCCAGTCGGTCTGCATCTCTTTTTTGAATTGTGGGGACCAGAACTGGACACAGCGCTCCAGGTGCGGCCTGCGGGGGTAGCCTGTGTGAGAAGAGGCCAGGGTCTGCCCTGTGCTGGACACAGCTGGTGCCATCCAGCTAGGCACTGGACTTGCCGCAGGCCAAAGCTGAGCGGCTCAGCAAAGCCGGGGGCGCCCCTGGGAAAACCTATTGAAGAAAGGGCAAAGCGCTGTCCGGGGCAGGTATTTCCCTGCTGCCTGTGGGTCCGGCCGGTGGATGTTTCCTGAAGGAACTTTTTCATCCTATTTTCTCCCCCTGTCCTGTTGAGGAGGGGCAGTGAGAGAGCGGCTGGGCGGGCCCCTGACAGCCGGCCGAGGTCAATCCATCACAAAGCCTAAAGGGCAGATTCCTCCATGTAGAAGTGTTGAAGGGGGTTGGTGCTTTAAGGAACGATAGTGACTGGGGTTTTGGAGACAGGACGTTTTGGAGACAGGAAAGTCGGGAAATCGCTGGGGATCCAGTTGCTTCGAGGGGGGGAAATTTCAAGAGACAAAGCCTTCTTTCTGAGCAATAAGAGGCTCTTGTGAGCAGAGGGCTCTAGTCTCCCTTTGTTCTCACTTGGTAATGAAAGAGACAAGGCACCGGAACTCCTGCGTGCGAAGGGATGAAAATGTGCGGAGCCTGTTGGATGCTCTTTGTGTGCGCGTGTTGGAAACCCAGGAACAGCTATAAGGAGGTGGGTGTGAGCTTGGTTAACTTGGCCAAGCCAACCACGCAAAGCTGACCCAACCTCCCGCCCGCATCAGAACCAGTGCCACCAGAAAAGCACGTAAGGTGTTAGCAATTGGAGATTGCCGCGATTGAGAGACGGGACGCTGCTTGATGCAAGCAAGATGTCAGTTTATTAGACGCCATGGAAAGCTTTTTATACAGCTACTTAACAGTTACATAAATTACACAAATTCTATCATTTCTGATTGGCTTAGCTCTAAATGTTTCATTACAATAATCCCTCCTACCTGCGGTTTCGCTACATGCTAGAAGCTACAGTTTTGGAATGTGCTAAAAGCTACAGTGATAACTTGTTGCCTACTCCCTACTTCTTCAAGGTTATTTATCTCAGACCTGCAAGGCCAGTTGTTCCCTGGCTCCTCAGATTTATTTGTCTCAGGTCTGCAAGGTCGGCATGCCCTCGAATTTCTTGCATACTTGTACTTTTCTGCTAGCCGCCCCCAACATCTCCCCCTTTTTTGTTTCTTTAAAGGCAGAACTGAGGCGCGGGTTTAAAAGTCATCATTCTCAGTGAGCTGGACAGAACTAACACTAGCGTAAATCTTCGGAATATCGCCGTTTTGAATAAACCATGTATGTCGAACAACTTTAGTCACCATAGACCTGACACAGGAAAGAGCGCAGCTTAGAATCAAAAGGCCTACCAATATAATAACTAATATGAGTACAGCAGATTGTACCAGGCTCCTAAGCCAGCCCTTTAGCCCAAACCAATCACCCAAAGTACCCAATCCGAAGAAGTCCGTATCAGATTGCACCTTTTGTGAATGCGCAAGGAGTTGTGTAATTTGCTTATGTATCGAAGAAGAGTGGTCCTCTAAGTCCATGCAGCACATTCCGTCAAAATCCTCACAGCCATGTCCATGGGCTAGTAGCAAGAAGTCAATAGCGGCTCTGTTTTGCAGGACTGCATGTTGTACTGTAGACAAGTCTTCAGCCATCTCAGATAGTATGCGGCTGGTAGCATTTGCTTGCTTAACAACCCAACAGGAAATTGCATCTAAGTTTCTGTGGGCTCTCGCTGCTGCCACCCCAGGGGTAAATAGCGAGGCGAAAAAAAAACCTCCCAGCAATTCCATAGCTTAACATTATCGTCACAGGTATTTTCTAATGCTTGTATTGTGTCACGAGTAAAACGTAACCGCTGTTTTGGGCTTGGATGATAGTGAGGAGTGCCAAGACTAAGCTGTCCAATAGTACACGGGCCTCCTCTAGGGTTAGAAGGGATCCCAGACCAAGCTCTGTTTCCGCAAATAAAAAAGAACCCCAAGGGGAGCCGCCTAGGGAGCATGGTACCGGGGGCTGAGTGAGTGGCGTTTCGAGCAATGCTCAAACACCATTGTTGTTGCCAGAGGGTAGCATTACCAATAGGTGAGATGATGGTCGGTGGAGAATCCTTTACTAAGCGCCCCTCTTTTCGGGCCCCTGACCATGACCTAAGGCCAATAAACAAACAGTGAGAAGCATTAAGAGAATCTACTAAGTCAATTTCCTGCGGCTCGGGCCCTATTGGTAATTTATCATCCCAATTATCGTAATTTTCAAAAAGGTCCTTAAGATTTTTCCATGAAAAAGGAAGCCTTCCAGAAATATTGTACTGCTTCCGTAAGGTTGTCATAGAGTTATTAAACAGTAAAAAGGTCGAGTTATTCAGTGGTACCCCTACTAAGCAGGTGGTGAAGGGCGAGCTGGGTGTAGCAAGACTGGCACAAAAGCTAGTTGTATTGAGCGACCTGGACAGAGTAACCCAGACATTTTGACGGGGGTCAAAAAGGTGAGGATGGTACCCTGGCAAAGGATTGGCATGTGTCCAGGCTGCACATATACAAAAAAGTGTTAACAGGATCATAATGTTTGACGGACTCTTCCCCCCACCCCTTTTTTTTTTTTTTTTTTTTTTTTTTTGCAATGCTAAATTCTTACAATGCTAACTTCATATATTAGGCAACTGTCACACCATCTATTGGCCAACGTTAACCATCGCTACCATCTCTTACCACAGCGATAGCAGTCACATAAAACCTAAGGGTCACAATTACCACAGGCGACGCAATGAATATGTTCTACTGGAGTCTCTGCTCTATTGTCCATAAGAGCACTGCATCAGTCCTCCGAATGTTTTTCGGTATGCTGTTCAGGGGAATGATCTAGCTGTGGATTGGTGTTGTGGCCATCCGACTGTGGTAGGGGTTCACGGAAAGGTCGCACGCTCTTCGCTGGGATCCACCTGGGGCCTCGTTCTGTGGAAACACAAGCATAGCCTCTGCCCCATGTGACAAGGGGGTATGGCCCCAAGACCTTACCTGTCTCAGGGTCGCGGATCAGGACTGGAGCTTTTACGCTGGCTTCGAAAGAAGTGTTTGTGTTAAAGTGGCGAACGATCGGAGGGTTGTTATCTATTAAAGAACAATTTAAAAAGTTAAAAACATACAGGGCTTTCTGTAGACGTTCTTCAGGGGTGGCTGTCCCTACTCCCCCTTTCTGTTGTTGTAACAAGCGCTTTAAAGACTGATGAGAGCGTTCAATCAAGGACTGGCCCGTAGGGGAATGCGGGATCCCAGTGATGTGAGTGATCCCCCAAGAGATAAAAAAGGTTTTAAGTGCAGCCGAGATATAAGCAGGGCCATTGTCTGTTTTGATTTGTGCAGGGATGCCTAAGGTAGCAAAAGCACGCAGCAGATGCCTGCGAACATCTTTCGCCGCCTCCCCCACATGGCAGGAGGCAAATAGAGCGCCTGAAAAGGTGTCAATAGAGGAATGGACGTATTTTAATCTCCCAAATTCTGGATAGTGTGTGACATCCGTCTGCCATAATTGCAGGCTTTGTAAGCCTCTGGGATTAACCCCACCTGGTGCCGTAGGAAAAGAATGTTTTTGACAATCAGGGCAGACAGCGATAATGTTCGCCGCTTGCTGAGAAGTGAGGCCAAACTGACGTTTGAGGCCCCCTGCATTCTGATGGAAAAAGGAATGACTAAGCTTAGCTTGTGCAATACGGTCAGGTAAAACGTGTACCGGCAGCGTGAGCATATCGGCCCGTCGATTGCCTTCTGCAATAAACCCAGGTAAAGAGGTGTGCGATCTAACATGTAAAACAAAATAGGGATGTGTTCGAGAGGTTAAAAGGAAAACAAGTTCCTGCAACAAAGCAAACAAATCAGCATGCGAAGTATGACGCAGCACTGAGGCCTCTGCCCGTTCGACGACGCCTGCAACATAAGCAGAATCAGTAATAAGATTCAGTGGTTTAGACCACTTACGAAAAGCTCGAACAACAGCGGCAAGCTCTACGATTTGAGGGGACCCGGAGACTGTCTCAACGTCCGACTCCCATTGTTGAGAGCGGTCATCCCACCAGACAATCACCGACTTGTGTGTTTTTCCAGACCCATCGGTGAACACAGTAAGGCCTTGGAGGGGCTGGTGACATCTCTTTGGTATGGATATTAAGTTAAAATGAGCATGTAGAAGCTTGTGGGACGGAGGATGTGAGGTTAGTTGACCCGTATAATCTGTTAAGGCAAACACGAAAGCATCAGACTGTTGGAATAACCATTGTAGGTACATATTAGTTACAGGTAAACAGATAGAAGCAAAGTCCATCCCTGACAGGGCAAGCAAGCGCTGCCGTGCTTTAATTATCAAGGAAGCAAACATTTCATGTTGTGTCCAAATTGTTTTAGTGGGCTGGTTGGGTAAAAAGACCCACTCAATGATTAATAAGGGATCAGGGTTGTTAGGGTCCCATTGAAAAATCAAAGCATATGGCTGACGTGCAGGGTTCAAAATAATTAAATTGAAGGGCAATTCAGGCGCACAGCGGTGTGCTTGCCATAAGGCGATGGCTTCCGCTACTTTTTGTAATGAGGCAGCGGCTTCAGGACCAAGTCGACGAGGGGAGCGTAAATCGGAATCTCCCTTGAGGAGTTCAAACAAAGGGCTTAAGTCTGAATTGGATATTCCTAGCAAGGGTCGGACCCAAGTAATGGTCCCTAATAATTTTTGAACATCGTGCACATTTTTAATGTCCGCCTGTATATGCACAGGTTGGGGAACTATCGTCTGGGTCCTGATGCGCCAACCCAAGTAGGTCCAAGGGGGCATTTTCTGGACTTTTTCAGGCGCAATACAGAGGCCTGCCAAATTGACAGCGGCCGTGACAAGGGCTACGGCCTTTTCCATGAGCTCAAGGTGAGGCGCAGCCATCAAGATATCATCCATATAATGATATAACAGAACTTGAGGCAACGCAACCCTGACAGGGCTAAGTACCTTAGCGACATACCATTGACAAATTGTCGGGCTATTTTTCATTCCCTGTGGCAGTACAACCCACTGATATCGTTGCACAGGGGCTTGCATATTGACACTTGGGACTGAAAAAGCAAATTTGGCAGCGTCATCAGGGTGTAGTGGAATGTTAAAAAAGCAATCCTTAAGGTCAATAACGGTGAGATGCCAATTGCGGGGGATCATAGTTGGAGAAGGGAGCCCTGGCTGCAGAGCTCCCATATCTACCATAGCATCATTGATTTTTCTGAGATCATGGAGCAGGCGCCACTTGCCAGATTGCTTCTTAATAACAAAGACAGGTGAATTCCAAGGACTAGTAGTAGGTACTATCTGTCCTTTTGCTAATTGTTCCGTAACCAGTTCTTGGAGAGCGCGAAGCTTTTCGAGTGGTAGGGGCCATTGATCTACCCAAATGGGTGTCTGAGTTTTCCAAGTCAGTTTCAGGGTGTCGCGCACCTCAATGGCCCCCCCTAAAAATGCGACTGAATGGAAGTTCCCCATTGTGATAGCACATCACGTCCCCATAAGACCATAGGAACAGGCAGCACAAAAGGCTTGACGGAAGCCACTCGTCCTTCTGGGCCTTTGATTTGGATCAATTCCGAGGATTGGTGGCTTCTACCAACTCCTCCGATTCCGGCTAGTGCCTGAGGCACAGCTGCCAAAGGCCATTGTGGAGGCCACTTCGCCTGTGAAATTACGGTAACATCGGCCCCGGTGTCAATAATCCCATTTAGGATTACTTGCTGAGTGCCGTGAATAAGAGTACATTGACAAAGTGGTCGCTTCTGGGAAATGGACTGTACCCAGAGAATCTGTGGATCCCCAGTAGATCCAAAACCTCCTTGTCTTTGCTGCGGAGGTGGGTGAGGCGAAAGAGAGCTTGCGTTCTGCGGGATCAGTAGTAATTGTGCAATGCGGCTTCCTTTGGGTACTGTGCAAGGGGGAAATGGGGTCCAGGCCATGATTTTAATTTCCCCAACGGTATCCGCATCAATTACTCCAGGCAATACAAAAAGTCCAGCTAAGGTAACTGATGATCTCCCTAATAGTAGCCCTTGTGTTTTCGGGGGTAAAGGACCTGAAACATTAGTTGCTAATAAATGAACAGAGGAATCAAGCAACGTTACTGCGTGTGAGGTTGCCAGGTCCAATCCGGCGCTACCGGCTGTTGCTGGGCGAAGACTTGTGGCGAGGTCACACCCATCTGCATGGCTCGATCCACCGGCGACGATACTTGTGTCTGTGCGCGTCGCTGCCCCGCGCTCCGCAAGCGGTTTCCCTGTATCGGCTGCCCTTGAAAATTATACTTAGAACGACATTGATTAGCATAATGACGCCCCTTCCTGCATCGGGGACAGATCCCAGGGGCTTGGGCTTTAGCTCCCCCATTAGAAGCGAGACAATTTCGTTTGATATGGCCTGGTTTACCACAACCGTAACAATTTCCTCCCCCAGACATGCCTCTCATAGCTGCGAAAGCAGCTGCCATCGCTTCAAATTTATGGTCCACAGTACCGATACGATTACAAGCCTCTACCATTTCAACCAAAGTCGGAGCTGGGTTAGGGAGAGATTTAAGTAATTTTTTACAGTCGGCGTTAGCATTTTCAACTGCTAATTTTAATAGCAAAATTTCTCGAGCTTCGGTATTATCTATTTGGCGTTCTAAAGCTTGCTTAAGTCTATCAATGAATTGCATGTACGGCTCCCGAGGTTCCTGCGTAATAGAGGTGAATGCCTTTTGAGGTTTACTGGAATCGGGTATTTTAAGTAAAGCCTTTTTTGCTTCTTTGCGGATCGCTTCCAGGGCCTCTCGTGGACAATCTCGAGCCTGTGCCGCTGGATTAGAGTGCTGACCCGTACCCATAAGGTGCTCCATGGTCAGTGCGGCAAGAGCAACATTATTATGACCCACGTAGCTGGTGAGGAGAGTTTGAAGGCCCCCCCTCCAATGCGACTCCCACAGGGAATACTGGGAAGGGGTTAATAACAATTGCACTAGCGATTTTAAATCATGGGGAGTCATAACATACGTATCAAAGACAGAAGACAGCAGGCTCGCAAAATATGGGGAAGAGAGCCCGTGTTCTGTGATGGTACGGCGCAGCTCTTTAATGACCGGGAAGGACAAAGCCTCCCACTGCACTCCCCGGCCTTGATAAATAACAGGGGCGACTATCGTTCGCGCTATTTCCAAGTCACCTTCTTTTAAAGCTTGACGTCTAATATTCGCCCACGTATCATGAGGGTCAGGGGGGTACAAGTCAGGCTCTTTATCAGGATCAACGGGCCCCGGGTCAAGCGGATCTTCCTCAGGAGGGTAGCCTGCGGCACAGACCTTTAAGGGTCCAGGCGACTTAGCGCGTCGCGGAGGTAGCGGAGGGGGAAGCAAAGGCGGAGCTGATGAAGGTTCCCCCTTAGTATCTGGAGAGTCTTTATGGCCCTTTTTCTGTGCCTTAATAGCCTCAAAGATATTTCTCCACCACGGAAGCAAACGCTGAGCCTCGGCATTCCCTGACGTCGCTAAGTCCCACAACTTTACCCCCACATTGTCCCAAAGTTCCCGGGTAAAAATACTGGAGGCTGTAACAGTGGGGATCTTCATTTGTACCCACTTAAGCATAATCTTTAAGTCCTGCCCGGAAATATCTTTTTTATGTTTCTGGAGGAGCGTTTTCATAACTTCATATACGTCTCTCTCTGCGGGGGACATCTGATTCCCCATGTTTCCCACAGCTCACCTCTTAAATCCAGAGGGATTCCTGGCCAGTTCCTGCTTCCTTTCAGCAGCTCATTCAAAGTTCCGTGGGACTCGCAGCAAGCCGCTCAGCTAGGCGGTTCACCACCCCATCACGTCGGGGTCACCAATTTGCCGCGATTGAGAGACGGGACGCTGCTTGATGCAAGCAAGATGTCAGTTTATTAGACGCGTCGGAAAGCTTTTATACAGCTACTTAACAGTTACATAAATTACACAAATTCTATCATTTCTAATTGGCTTAGCTCTAAATGTTTCATTACAATAATCCCTCCTACCTGCGGTTTCGCTACATGCTAGAAGCTACAGTTTTGGAATGTGCTAAAAGCTACAGTGATAACTTGTTGCCTACTCCCTACTTCTTCAAGGTTATTTATCTCAGACCTGCAAGGCCAGTTGTTCCCTGGCTCCTCAGATTTATTTGTCTCAGGTCTGCAAGGTCGGCATACCCTCAAATTTCTTGCATACTTGTACTTTTCTGCTAGCCGCCCCCAACACTGCACTTGGGTCACAACAACCCCGTGCAACGCTACAGGCTTGGGGAAGAGTGGCTGGAAAGCTGCCCGGCAGAAAAGAGCCTGGGGGTATTGGTAGACAGCCGTCTGAATGTGAGCCAGCAGTGTGCCCAGGTGGCCAAGGCGGCCAACAGCATCCTGGCCTGTATCAGGAATAGCGTGGCGAGCAGGACTGGGGAAGCGACTGTCCCCCTGTACTCAGCACCGCTGAGGCCGCACCTCGAATACTGTGTTCAGTTTTGGGCCTCTCACTACAAGACAGACACGGAGGTGCTGGAGCGTGTCCGGAGAAGGGCAACGGAGCTGGTGAGGGGTCTGGAGCACAAGGCTTATGAGGAGCGGCTGAGGGAACTGGGGTGGCTTAGCCTGGAGTAAAGGAGGCTGAGGGGAGACCTTATCGCTCTCTACAACTACCGGAAAGGAGGTTGTAGCGAGGCGGGGGTTGGTCTCTTCTCCCAAGTAACAGGCGATAGGACGAGAGGAAACGGCCTCGAGTTGCACCAGGGGAGGTTTAGGACGGATATTAGGAAAAATTTCTTCGCGGAAAGGGTTATCGAACGTTGGACCAGGCTGCCCAGGGAAGTGGTTGAATCACCATCCCTGGAGGTATTTAAAAGACGGGTAGACGCGGCGCTTAGGGACGTGGTTTGGTGGTGGTTTTGGCAGCGTTAGGTTAATGGTTGGACTCGATGATCTTAAAGGTCCCTTCCGACCTAGACGATTCTATGAAATCAGGCAAGGAAGGCAGGAGCCCAGCATGGCTGAGTAAGGACCTTCTGGTCGAGCTGAAGCGCAAGGAGGAAATGCGTAGGCGGTGGAAGCAGAGACACGCATCCTGGGAAGAATATAGGGATGGGGTCGGGAAAGCTAAGGCACAGCTGGAGCTGAATTTGGCAAGGGATGTGAAGAAGAATCATAAGAAGGGCTTCTACAGGTGCGTTGGTCAGAAAAGGAAGACTAAAGAAAACGCACACCACCCCCACCCCCACCCCCCTCCGATAGGTAAGACAGGAGAGCTAGCGCCAACCGACATGGAGAAGGCCGAGGCACTCAAGGATTTTTCTCCTCCGTTGTCGCCGGCAATCACTGTTCCCGCATCTCCCAAGTCCCTGAACCTCAAGGCAGGGACTGGGGGAACAAAGTCCCTCCCATCGTAGGAAAGGATCCGGTTCGAGACCACCTGAGGAACCTGAACATACACAAGTCCTGCACTGGGGAGGAACAACCCCATGCACCAGTAGATGCTGGAGGCCGACTGGCTGGAGAGCAGCTTTGCTGACGTGGGGGGCTCCTGGTGGACATCAAGTTGAACGTGAGCCGACAACGTGCCCTTGCCGCAAAGGCGGCTAAGGATATCCTTAGCCCGCTACAGAGGAAAGCAGGGTTTATACATGTTACAATACAGTTGTGTAGACCAATCAAATTGCTCACTATCCCCGGGGGTGCAGGGCACCAGAGACCACCCTTGGGCAGCTTTGGGGGCACTGCCTGTTTTTCTACGAGCCTCCTACCCAGCTTAGCGCAAATCCTATCTCGATCTGTGCCCCCCCACTGTTGCGTGAAAAGGGGCAAAGCGGTTTTGGCAGAAAATAAACCCCCTTGCGTTCTAACACTCCTCACCGAGGTGGGAGGCTAGGTGCGGCTAGGTTTAAATTCTGAGCGATGCCCAATTCAGCACTATCAGTCCAATCGCATTTAATATGTATTAAACTGTTACGATTTGGATACACTAATAGTGGACTGCACCTTCAGTCTAGTCGTGCTCATGAACTAGCACGGCCACTCTCGAGTCTTTGGTCGCGTTCAGTGAGAAACCAAAACGACTAGCTACTTAAAAAAGTGCAGTTTATTTAAACAACATGTGAATTGTGCTTAACTGATTCGTGTCAGTGTGGAACAGTGTTAGGGCCACAGGGTGAAGTGTGACCTTTGATTGTTTTGTCTGTATGGCCGCAGACGAGACGGTGTGTCTATCGTGTCTGTGTTTTGCAGGAGCCACCTGGCGAACATTCTAGAATACCAACTTAAACCGGTCCTGTTGTTATCTGCATAGTGACCTGTAAGAGGGGGGATACACCCATTTTTGGCAAGGGCCAACCATTTTAGAGACAGTTATGAATATGTATTAGTATAGGAGATATAAACCAAAAATGGGGTCTGTAAGGTGTGTGTCTTGGTTGGGCAGAGACTCCCGGCACACCCAGCGCTGTTTGCTTGCCTTTATTCCTTTAATAAATTATAAATTCTAATTGGAATCCTGTTTGCGATTAAATCATTTATCACAATTTGGGGGCTCGTCCGGGATGGTCTTAGTTCCTGAATTCTGACTTGATCTAGGAGGGGCGCCCCACCATTAGGTGGCTCCTGATCAGGTCAGGTCGGGACTAACGCCATCCTGAACCTGAGTAAAGGCAAGCAAAGAAAAGATTTTGATTTTTATTTTTATGAGCTCCCTTGCCGGCTGCAGCAGTTTATTTTACCCGTAATTCTGCGCGCGAAGATCCGAACGAAGATGACGGAGTCGTAAGTATTTAAAGTGTATACCGTTCGATTGGGTGGGATTCGGTTGCCTGTGTGTAAGAGTGTGATTGAGACGGAACCTGGTTCCGAAGTGATTGTGGAGGTCTTCTAACCGCGGTTCCAATCTCCCGCGAGGGACTTGGCCGGTGAAGGACCGAAGCGATTCCTATAGGATTCGTGGGTGGGTGATAGGTCCTAAACCCCCTGCAAGACACTCTTACTGGTAACCAAGGGCTGTAGGAATTGCCACAGTAAAATTCCTAGATGGGTCAGACAAAATCGAAGACCCAGGACCAGAGGAAAGGGAGCAAATTACCAGATATACCACTGGAAAGTCCATTAGGAATAATGATTAGGAATTGGAATGAAAGGGGCCCCAGAAAAGGAAAAAGTAAATTAAAATTAGTTCACTATTGTATGATTGAATGGCCGAAGAAACCTTTAAAACCACGTCTTTTGGCCTGTTTTTGGATCCTTTGAAGACTGGATTTGCCAGGCCTTAAATCTATATGTTAATTCAAAGGAACCTTTTAGTCAGGAGGAAAGTGATTATGCAGGATTATGGATCAGGACTTCACGTCCTTTTCCGGCTTCAATACTTACATTAAAAACGGATGAAAAGTCTGAGAAAGAAGAAGGAAACAAAGACGAAAAAGGGAAGGAAAAAGATGATAAAGGGGAACCACTGGATAACTTACCACCTCCATATCCTAACAATCCTCCTCCGACGGCGGCTCTCCCTCCAGGGGCCGTAGTACCCCCACCAGTGCCACCGTTACCCCTGCCTCCACCACCGACAGCACCGGAATTAGATCGACCTCCAGCTGCATGTACGAGAAGTAGAACTGCCACATCTGGGGGAGCTTCTCTATATCCCTTACGAGAAGTACCCCTCGGAGGCAATCAGAGAGGCATCGGGTTTGTGGCAGTTCCATTAAATACCACAGATGTAAGGAATTTCAAGAAAGAAATGGGGACCCTATTAGATGATCCCCTTGGAGTAGCAGAAAAACTAGACCAATTTTTAGGACCTAATACTTATACCTGGGAAGAAATACAATCCATTTTAGGGATCTTATTTACTGCTGAGGAAAAGGGAATGATTAGACAAGCTGGAATGAGAATTTGGGAAAGACAGAATCAGGCAGGACCCCCCAGGAGATCAGAAATGGCCAAATGTGGATCCCCATTGGGATCATCAACAACCCCAAGGGAGACAGAACATGAGGGATTTGAGAACATTAATAATACAGGGAATAAGGGAAGCGGTTCCCCGAGGGCAAAACATTAATAAAGCGTCTAATGAACAACAAGGAAAAGACGAATCTCCTACAGAATGGTTGGAGAGGTTGAGGAAAAGCCTGCAAATGTATTCTGGAATTGATCCGAATACAGTGGCTGGGACTGCACTCCTTAGAACACAATTTGTAGCCAAATCCTGGGGGGGATATAAGAAAGAAATTAGAAAAACTTGAGGACTGGCAAGAAAGAGGATTAGAGGAGTTACTTAGAGAAGCCCAGAAGGTATATGTTAGAAGGGACGAAGAAAAACAGAAAGTAAAGGCAAAAATTTTTGTAGCAGCAGTAAAAGAAAGTCAGAAAAATCAGAATCCGTTTAGAGAGAAAAGGGAAAAAAGAATAGAGCAGACACCCAGAGGACAGCCTCATAGGGAGAGATTCACAATTCCTGTCTGTTACTACTGTAACAAGAGGGGACGTGTTCAGAGGAACTGTCGTAAGCGAGAACAAGATGAGAAAATGTTCAAAGAAGAATAGGGGTGTCAGGGGCTATATCTTTTGGGGACTTCAACATCAACAGAGCCCTTGATAAAATTATTAATAGGTCCCCATAAGGAGGAGGTTTTATTTTTAGTGGATACAGGAGCTGAAAAATCAACCATTCAGAAACTTCCAAAAGGAATAGAGATAGGGAAGAATTATATGTCAGTAGTCGGGGCAAAAGGAGAACCTTTTAAAGTCCCTATCTTGAAAGATGTAGAAGTAGAAACAGAAAAGAAAATTTGTCTTAACGACTTACTTTTGCTCCCTGAAGCGGAATACAATTTACTAGGAAGGGATCTGATTTTGAAGTTAAACTTGAGCATTCAGAGTCAGGGGAACAAACTGCAGATCAAATTATATACTTTAACACAGGAGGATGAAGAAGCTATTAACCCCTCGGTGTGGTATAAAGAAGGGGAAACTGGAAAAATAAAAATGAACCCCATAAGCGTTCAAATAATAGATCCACATCGTTCGATTAGAATCAAGCAATACCCTATACCCATGGAGGGTCGAAAAGGATTAAAACCTGTAGTTGACAGACTTTTGGAAAAAGGAACCTTGGAACCATGTATGTCACCTCATAATACACCCATCCTCCCTGTAAAGAAACCGGACGGGTCATACAGAATGGTACAGGATTTAAGAGCTGTAAATCAGCGAACGATTACTAAATTCCCTGTAGTGGCAAATCCCTATACTTTATTAAGTTATATTTCTCCCAGACATACTTGGTATAGTGTGATAGATTTGAAAGACGCTTTTGGGGCCTGTCCTCTGGACGAGGGATCTAGAGATTATTTTGCTTTCGAGTGGGAGGGCCCCGAAACGGGACGGAAACAGCAATTAAGATGGACGGTATTACCACAGGGGTTTACGGAGTCACCAAATTTATTTGGGCAAACTTTAGAGAAAATCTTACAGGATTTTGCATTACCCCAGGAGATAAAATTATTGCAATATGTAGATGATTTATTAGTAGCAGGAGAAACTGAAGAGGGGACCCGAGAAGCTACTATTAAATTGTTAAATTTTCTAGGGGAGAAGGGATTGAAGGTGTCCCGATCAAAACCACAGTTTGTAGAACAGGAAGTAAAATACTTAGGACATTGGCTAAGTAAGGGAAAGAAGAAACTAGATTCTGATAGGATATCTGGGATTCTATCTTTAAGACCCCCACAAACTAAAAAGGAGGTTCGGCAAATATTGGGATTATTAGGATATTGTAGATCATGGCTTGAAAATTATAGTGACAAGGTAAAATTTCTATATGAAAAATTAACTAGTAACCAACTTAAGTGGTTTACAGAAGATGACCAGAAATTCGAGGAAATAAAAAAGGCATTAATACAAGCACCTGTATTGAGCCTCCCAGATCTAGAAAAACCTTTCCATCTTTTTGTGAATACATCAAATCAGACAGCATATGGAGTTCTTACTCAAGACTGGGCAGGAATAAAAAAACCTGTGGGGTACTGTTCTAAATTACTTGATCCAGTAAGTAGAGGATGGCCTGCTTGTCTCCAAGCTTTGGTAGCTACCGCATTATTAATAGAGGAAGTTCGGAAAATTACCTTTAGTGCTCCTTTAAAAGTGTATACCCCACACAATGTCAGGAGTGTTTTACAACAAAAGGCAGAAAAATGGTTAACGGACAGCCGGATCTTGGAATATGAAGCAATATTAATAGACTCCCCCGATTTAGAACTGAGGGTGACTTCTGCTCAGAGTCCAGCACAGTTTTTGTTTGGAGAGCCATCAAAGGAAGTACAACATAATTGTTTAGAGGTAATTGAGACCCAGACTAAGGTGAGGCCAGACTTAAGAGATACTGAGTTAGAAAATGCAGAAGTGTTATTTGTAGATGGCTCCTCCCGTGTGGTGGAAGGGAGGAGAAAATCAGGATATGCCATAATTAATAAAAATTTAGAACTTATAGAATCAGGACCTCTGAGTCCATCATGGTCAGCTCAAGCTTGTGAGCTGTATGCCCTTTGTAGAGCCCTGGAATTATTACAAGGAAAAAGCGGGACCATATTTACGGATTCTAAATATGCGTATGGAGTAGTTCACACTTTTGGAAAAATTTGGGAGGAAAGAGGTTTAATTAATACCCAAGGAAGGAATCTAATACATCAAGAACTAATAGTGAAAATTTTAAAGGCGTTAAGAAAACCAAAGGAGATAGCAGTGGTACATGTGAGAGGACACCAAAAGGGATTAGATTATCGAACCAGAGGGAATAACCTAGCCGATAGAGAGGCCCAGGAAGCAGCCCTGAGGACTCAGGTCGCTAAAATTAATGTAGTACAAGTACAAGGAGACATTAGTGAAAAAGAACTAGAGGAGAAAGAGAAGAAATTTACCCCTGAGGAACAGGCAAAATTAGAGAAAATAGGAGCTAAGTTAGAACAGGGAAAATGGATGCTGCCCGACGGGCGAGAGATGTTGCCAAAAGCTTATGCCAGGCAAATGTTAGAACGATTACACACACAAACACATTGGGGTACAAAGGCGATAAGTGATCATTTCCTTAAACAATTTGGCTGTATTGGGATTTTTGAAATAGCAAAGCAAATCACGCGAGGATGTTTAACTTGTCAAAAAGTAAACAAGGAAGTGTTTCGACAAGCAGCCACGGGAGGAAGGAAAACAGCTTATAGACCTTTTGAAAGAATACAAGTCGATTTTACTGAATTGCCTAAGGTAGGGAGAATAAAATATTTACTAGTAATAGTAGATCATTTAACACAATGGGTAGAAGCTTACCCTGTAGCACGAGCTATGGCACAGATGGTAGTAAAAATCTTATTAGAACACTTAATACCTAGATATGGGATAATCCAGTATATTGATTCTGATCAGGGCACACATTTTACTTCTAAAATAATAAAATTATTATGTCAATCATTAGGTATTCAATGGGAATACCACACTCCGTGGCACCCACAAAGCTCAGGGAAAGTAGAAAGAATGAATCAAACAATAAAACAGCAATTGGCTAAATTAATGATTGAGACACAGATGTCCTGGACGAAATGCCTACCATTGGCACTATTAAACATAAGAACTAAGCCACACAGTGAGACTGGATTATCGCCATATGAAATGTTATATGGAATGCCTTACTCCCAAGGGATGCCCCTGGGGAATAATGTAGTTGAAGATTATAGTATCCAAAAATATATAATAACCATTGGAAAAAGGTTAAAAGAACTACGAGAGATTGGGATGATGGCTCAAACACCACCATTAGGATTTGCAATTCATCAATTAAAACCGGGAGATAAGGTTCTGATAAAAACATGGAAAGAAGAAACCCTATCTCCCCTCTGGGAAGGGCCTTTTCTTGTTTTATTAACTACAGAAACGGCTGTGAGAACTGCTGAAAAAGGATGGACACATGTGTCGCGAGTGAAAGGTCCAGTGAAGGAGTGGAGAGTCACATCTGAGCCCGGAGAAGCCAAGCTAACCATCAGACAAACTTAAAGAGACCTTCATCAAGAAGCATAAGCTAAGTTGCTGTGGGAATTTCATTGTAACTACTCCTGTAGAATTAGTGGACAGGGATAAATACCTATTAGGAAAGGTAATTTAGTCCATTGTGTAAACGGTGTTGTTTATTTTTAAGGGCAAAGTGTTCTACATGTTTTAAAATATATCATTTTCCAAAAAAGAAGTCAAGGATCTAGGAAACAGTTTAGAATTTTTGTGCATTCGCTGTGGGGCCACCACTCCCCTATATAACCTACCATGGGTTAGGCTTTATTGTTGTCAATTTAATCAAAGAGTGTTTCTTGATTAAAGGTTACCCCTTAAAAGATTAAGGAAGAGGGCAAGACCGGAGGGGAACGAGTGGTGCGGCTTGAAAGGTCTGCCAAGGGCTGCAACCCCTTCGGGCTGTGACCGCCGATCACTATGGCCCTGACCGGACCTCTTCTGGTCCTATTTGGGGTAAGCTCCTTGACTCTGGTTATGGCAAACAACTGCAGCCAGTGCGTAGTAACTACTAGGAGGGGACGGGTAAGTTCCCAGACTTTGGTTTATCATACTATTTATGACTGTAAAGGCCAGAAAATAGGAAGCTGCATTTATAATCTAACCCAATATACTTTATGCAAAGACGAAGAGAGGATTGTGTGCTATGATCCAAAGGAACTCCCCTATCAATATTGGGTAGAAATGAAGACAAATTCGGAAGTAGGAAGACTAATAGGAACAAGTGAGGTTATAACCAATTTAAGTACATCGGTGTCGGTAATTTTTGATGCGTGCGACATTATAGATGATGATCTAGACACTAATTGCGGGAGTTTAGAGTGGAGACGGTACTATAGTAATCAACCAAAATATATTTGCCCAGGGGGACACCAATGTGACATAAATCCTGATTATACACCTAGTCAAACAGTGAGATATCAATCAGCACACCTGTGTGGAAGAAGAGGGTGGTCTTGTGTATGTTGGGACACTGCAGGCTGGGGATATGATAGACAGTGTGGGAATTTACAAGCTTCAATCACAAAGATACAAACAGATAGTAATTGTACAACCCGTACCTGCAATCTAATAAATTTAACCCTAATAAATTTAGAAATTTGGAAGCAAAAGAAAGTAAATAAAATTGGACTTAAGATATATGGACCTGGAGAAGATCCGGGTGTAATTATTAATATCGAAATAAAAGAAAGAATAAGGGAATCGGTACAGCACAGACTACTATTTAACTCATTTTATCATGAAATAGAAACAGGAGTGGAATATGAAATTCCCACAGTTGCTAAAAATCTATTTGTAAATCTTGCTGAAAACATTGCTAAGTCATTAAATGTAACTAATTGTTATGTTTGTGGTGGAACAAACCAAGGTGAACGATGGCCATGGGAGGCCATGGAGAGCAACATTAGTAATCCTCAAATATGGAAAGCAATGGGAAAGGGTAACAGGAAACAACAGTGGGTACTTCAAACGAGTATAATTGGAAGGAGTTGTTGGCAAAATTTAAAAGAGAATGGAAAACAAGTAGGTAATCTAGAGTGTGAAGGAGGTTACCTATGGAACGAAACTCAGAATAAATGGGATAAGTGGGGGAGTCCATGGGAAATGAGTGATCAATTTAAAAATTGGACCAATGGAACAAACATACCAAATGGATGGCCCACTCCTGAAGGACATTATTGGATTTGTGGTAAACTAGCTTATGCGTTTTTGCCACAAAATTGGACGGGATCCTGTGTATTGGGAATTATAAGGCCCAGTTTTTTCCTGTTACCTATAAATCGAGGAGAGCGATTGGGAGTCCAAGTGTATGCTGAAGCTGGTGAATTAAGAAAAAGGCACTATAAACGGAGTCTACAAATTGGACATTGGAAAGATAAAGATTGGCCTCCCGAAAGAGTCATTGCCTACTATGGTCCAGCCACATGGGCAGAAGATGGATCCTGGGGCTATAGAACTCCAATATATATGCTAAATAGAATAATTAGATTACAAGCTGTATTAGAAATAATTGTAAATACAACTGGAGATGCCCTTGGACGAATTGCGAGACAAAATACCAAGATGAGAACTGCTTTGTATCAAAATCGCTTAGCCCTGGATTATTTGCTAGCACAAGAGGGAGGTGTTTGTGGGAAGTTTAACCTTAGTAATTGTTGTTTAGAAATTGATGATGAAGGGGAAGCTGTAAATGAACTTGTAAAAGAAATGAAGAAAATTGCACATGTCCCAGTTCAGACTTGGACTGGAGTCGACCTAGAAGGATTCTGGGAAAACTTTACGGGAGGTGATTGGCTTACTAAAATCGGGATTGTTATATTGGGGGCATTTGCAGGATTGTTAATAATTCCATGTTTTATACCTTGTTTTATTAGACTAATACACTCAGTTATACAAGGAATGCAGATAGCTACAGTACCTGTTGATTCAGAACCAGGGAAAGAGAAAACTCTTTCCCTGATGATACTAAAGACAAAAGAAGATTCGAAACTAATACCAATTCGGCAAGTATTAACTCGGTTGGAAACAAAAACACGAATCAATGCCGTAGAAAAAGAAAATGGGGGATTGTGAAATGTGCTTAACTGATTCGTGTCAGTGTGGAACAGTGTTAGGGCCACAGGGTGAAGTGTGACCTTTGATTGTTTTGTCTGTATGGCCGCAGACGAGACGGTGTGTCTATCGTGTCTGTGTTTTGCAGGAGCCACCTGGCGAACATTCTAAATACCAACTTAAACCGGTCCTGTTGTTATCTGCATAGTGACCTGTAAGAGGGGGGATACACCCATTTTTGGCAAGGGCCAACCATTTTAGAGACAGTTATGAATATGTATTAGTATAGGAGATATAAACCAAAAATGGGGTCTGTAAGGTGTGTGTCTTGGTTGGGCAGAGACTCCCGGCACACCCAGCGCTGTTTGCTTGCCTTTATTCCTTTAATAAATTATAAATTCTAATTGGAATCCTGTTTGCGATTAAATCATTTATCACAAACACGTATTCTGGGTGGCCGTCAGTTGGGCTGGCCGCCTGGCTGAGATTTTTGCACCGCAAGAGCTGCTGCACGTGTACAAATCGCCGCTGAATGGATTTCGTCTGTTGCCCGTCGATCTAGGCACTGTTGATGTCGAATGTTTTGTGCCGCGTGTCTGTGGAAGGTAATAAAAGCTGTGAGCAGCAGTTGCACAATAAAGATTTAGCATGGGGATCTCACCTCCGTCTTGTGCGTCTTACTGAGGGAAATAGTTCCGCAAGTTAAAACGGCGTCTCCCCGGAGTGTAAGTACGTGGACTGTGTCGGTCTGTTAACAGTGTTCTATAGATAGATAGTGATTTGGCCAGTCATTTGAAGCGTGACGCTGGGACGGCTTAGCAGTCTCCTGCGTCCTGTAGGAAGCAGACTCTTGGCTCTTTGGAAGCGGTACGCAAATGTACGTAAAGCCAGTGTAGGCGGCTGCTGCTGCAACACCTTTAGAAAATACTGTATGCGACGCTACAGGCATGCCATACAAGGGTGCTTTTGTGGGAAAGCCTCCGTCCTCTTCTTTGTAGCCGCCCTTTAAGTACTGGCAGACTGCGATGAGGTTCCCTCCCCCGCGAGCCTTCTCTTCTGCAAGGGAGAAGAGATCCAACTCCTTCAGCCTTTCCTCCTAGGGCAGGTTCTCCAGCCCTTTGGTCATCTTTTTGGCCCTCCTTGGGACCTTCCCCAGTCGGTCTGCGTCTCTTTTTTGAATTGTGGGGACCAGAACTGGACACGGCGCTCCAGGTGCGGCCTGCGGGGGTAGCCTGTGTGAGAAGAGGCCAGGGTCTGCCCTGTGCTGGACGCAGCTGGTGCCAGCCAGCTAGGCACTGGACTTGCCGCAGGCCAAAGCTGAGCGGCTCAGCGAAGCCGGGGGCGCCCCTGGGAAAACCTATTGAAGAAAGGGCAAAGCGCTGTCCGGGGCAGGTATTTCCCTGCTGCCTGTGGGTCCGGCCGGTGGATGTTTCCTGAAGGAACTTTTTCATCCTATTTTCTCCCCCTGTCCTGTTGAGGAGGGGCAGTGAGAGAGCGGCTGGGCGGGCCCCTGACAGCCGGCCGAGGTCAATCCATCACAAAGCCTAAAGGGCAGATTCCTCCATGTAGAAGTGTTGAAGGGGGTTGGTGCTTTAAGGAACGATAGTGACTGGGGTTTTGGAGACAGGACGTTTTGGAGACAGGAAAGTCGGGAAATCACTGGGGATCCAGTTGCTTCGAGGGGGGGAAATTTCAAGAGAAAAAGCCTTCTTTCTGAGCAATAAGAGGCTCTTGTGAGCAGAGGGCTCTAGTCTCCCTTTGTTCTCACTTGGTAATGAAAGAGACAAGGCACCGGAACTCCTGCGTGCGAAGGGATGAAAATGTGCGGAGCCTGTTGGATGCTCTTTGTGTGCGCGTGTTGGAAACCCAGGAACAGCTATAAGGAGGTGGGTGTGAGCTTGGTTAACTTGGCCAAGCCAACCACGCAAAGCTGACCCAACCTCCCGCCCGCATCAGAACCAGTGCCACCAGAAAAGCACGTAAGGTGTTAGCAATTGGAGATCCCCTACTGAGAGGCACCGACGCACCCGTTTGCCGTCCAGGCGATTTCTCTCGAGAAGTCTGCTGCCTACCAGGGGCTCGCATCCGTGGCGTCGCCGAGAGGCTGCCGAGCCTGGTGATCCCTGCAGATTATCATGCGCTCCTACTATTCCGCGTAGGGTCTGACGAGGCAACTTAGAACCCTCCAAAGAGACTTTATGTCCCTCGGAGCAATGTTAAAAGGATCAGGAGCACAGGTGGTGGTCTCCTCTCTCCTCCCAGTCAGAGGGAGGGGTCCAGGAAGGAGGAGACGAATTGAACAGGTGAATGCCTGGCTGCGTAGCTGGTGCCATACGCGAGGTTTTGGCTTCTGTGATCACGGGTGTACCTTTGAGAAGCCGGGTCTGTTGGGAGCTGATGGGATTCGCCTGACCAAGCGGGGCAAGAGGGTCTTTGCCAACAAGCTGGCCGGACTTACAAGGAGGGCTTTAAACTAGGCTCAGCGGGGGAAGGGGATGGAGTTCTGAGCAACAGAGAAGAGCCAGGGGCTGCTGATGCGTTAGGAACCAACAGGGGAACCCCTGAGAAATGCCGCAAAGGACTTGGGGCTTGATCCTCCAGAAAGGCGACACGGTCGGCAGCCCAACTGAAGTGCCTCTATACCACTGCGCGCAGCACAGGTAACAAACAGGAGGAGTTGGAAGCCCCTGTGCAGAAGGAGCAGAAGGGAGCTGGCAGCTCTTTCAGGACGTTTTTTCTTCGAGCACAAGAGCTCTCGATTCCCACGTGTAAGAAACGGGAAAATAGAAATTCGTCTACCTAGACTTTAGTAAAGCCTTTGACACCGTTTCCCACAGCGTTCTCCTGAAGAAACTGGCTGCTCATGGCTTGGACGGGCGTACTCTTTGCTGGGTAAAGAACTGGCTGGAGGGCCGGGCCCAGAGAGTTGTGGTGAACGGAGTTAAATCCAGTTGGCGGCCGGTCACAAGTGGTGTTCCCCAGGGCTCAGTACCGGGGCCGGTTCTGTTTAATATCTTTCTCAACGACCTGGACGAGGGGATCGAGTGCACCCTCACTCAGTAAGTTTGCAGCCGACACCAAGTTGGGCGGGAGCGTCGATCTGCTTGAGGGTAGGATGGCTCTACAGAGGGATCTGGACAGGCTGGATTGATGGGCCGAGGCCGATGGTATGAGGTTCAACAAGGCCAAGTGCCGGGTCCTGCACTTGGGTCACAACAACCCCGTGCAACGCTACAGGCTTGGGGAAGAGTGGCTGGAAAGCTGCCCGGCAGAAAAGAGCCTGGGGGTATTGGTAGACAGCCGTCTGAATGTGAGCCAGCAGTGTGCCCAGGTGGCCAAGGCGGCCAACAGCATCCTGGCCAGTATCAGGAATAGCGTGGCGAGCAGGACTGGGGAAGCGACTGTCCCCCTGTACTCAGCACCGCTGAGGCCGCACCTCGAATACTGTGTTCAGTTTTGGGCCTCTCACTACAAGAAAGACACGGAGGTGCTGGAGCGTGTCCGGAGAAGGGCAACGGAGCTGGTGAGGGGTCTGGAGCACAAGGCTTATGAGGAGCGGCTGAGGGAACTGGGGTGGCTTAGCCTGGAGTAAAGGAGGCTGAGGGGAGACCTTATCGCTCTCTACAACTACCGGAAAGGAGGTTGTAGCGAGGCGGGGGTTGGTCTCTTCTCCCAAGTAACAGGCGATAGGACGAGAGGAAACGGCCTCGAGTTGCGCCAGGGGAGGTTTAGGACGGATATTAGGAAAAATTTCTTCGCGGAAAGGGTTATCGAACGTTGGACCAGGCTGCCCAGGGAAGTGGTTGAATCACCATCCCTGGAGGTATTTAAAAGACGGGTAGACGCGGCGCTTAGGGACGTGGTTTGGTGGTGGTTTTGGCAGCGTTAGGTTAATGGTTGGACTCGATGATCTTAAAGGTCCCTTCCGACCTAGACGATTCTATGAAATCAGGCAAGGAAGGCAGGAGCCCAGCATGGCTGAGTAAGGACCTTCTGGTCGAGCTGAAGCGCAAGGAGGAAATGCGTAGGCGGTGGAAGCAGAGACACGCATCCTGGGAAGAATATAGGGATGGGGTCGGGAAAGCTAAGGCACAGCTGGAGCTGAATTTGGCAAGGGATGTGAAGAAGAATCATAAGAAGGGCTTCTACAGGTGCGTTGGTCAGAAAAGGAAGACTAAAGAAAACGCACACCACCCCCACCCCCACCCCCCTCCGATAGGTAAGACAGGAGAGCTAGCGCCAACCGACATGGAGAAGGCCGAGGCACTCAAGGATTTTTCTCCTCCGTTGTCGCCGGCAATCACTGTTCCCGCATCTCCCAAGTCCCTGAACCTCAAGGCAGGGACTGGGGGAACAAAGTCCCTCCCATCGTAGGAAAGGATCCGGTTCGAGACCACCTGAGGAACCTGAACATACGCAAGTCCTGCACTGGGGAGGAACAACCCCATGCACCAGTAGATGCTGGAGGCCGACTGGCTGGAGAGCAGCTTTGCTGACGTGGGGGGCTCCTGGTGGACATCAAGTTGAACATGAGCCGACAACGTGCCCTTGCCGCAAAGGCGGCTAAGGATATCCTTAGCCCGCTACAGAGGAAAGCAGGGTTTATACATGTTACAATACAGTTGTGTAGACCAATCAAATTGCTCACTATCCCCGGGGGTGCAGGGCACCAGAGACCACCCTTGGGCAGCTTTGGGGGCACTGCCTGTTTTTCTACGAGCCTCCTACCCAGCTTAGCGCAAATCCTATCTCGATCTGCGCCCCCCCACACACACCCACACCCACAGCCCTCGAGCCACCAGTGCTGAAGACACGCTTTGTATTGTATTTTCTCCCAGGAGGCGCGCAGCTTAGAAACGTCTGCAATCCAAGCGGGGCTTGCAGGGAACAATTGAGAGCAACTTCTGTCGGTTCTGGGGAGTGTTCTGAAAAGTTAAGGCCTGCCCTGCCCTGGCAAAAGCAGTCCTTTGACTGGAGGGAGCAGCACCAAAAAGCCACAAGCACGTTTGGGGTGGAGTTGACGCGGTAATAAATAACAGTCAATAGTACTTGTAGCTACAACAGCCTCTTCTGAGACCTCGTCGCCCGCCCACAGGGTCGCAGCACTACACGGCACGGATCCCTCCGCGGACTGGCCCAACGTCTTCTCCCTCCGCCCCCAGGTCGGATCCCTCCGCGCCCCCAGGGCACGCAAACTCCCTGAGCCCCGCTAAGCACCAGGTCGACGAGGGCGGACCCGCCGGGGGGCCGGGGACAAGCGAAAACGACAGACGAGACAGCCAATCGAGACGCGGGATCGGCCGGCGGCCATCTGGCGGCCCAATGGGCGCCGCGGAGGGCCTGGCCGAGTGGAGGAAGCGCGGGGGCGACAAGGGGCGTTGTCGTGGCCGACGAGCTTATTGGGGCGCGGGCCGCCCGGCCTGGTGCCGCCGCCACCCGCAGTGTTTTCGGGAAGATCATCGGCAAGGCGCTTCCCCGCCAACGTCGCCTACGAGGACGAGGAGGTAGCCGCGGCTTTGCTCTGAGCGCGGTTCCTCCTCCCTCCCCCCGTCCCCCCCTCCCCCCGCGCTCGCAGGCACCCTGAGCCGAGGACCCGTTGCGCGGTGCCCGGGAGCGCGGCAGGGCGGGTGGCGGCCTTGCTGCGGGCGGGCGGGCGGGCGGGCGGGCGGTGGAGGGACGGGGCCTCTCTGGGTTGTGGCGCTCTCTACTGCGCGATCCCTATAACATCGCGCTTCTTCGGTGCGGCCCCCCCGCCCCCGGCTGCCGCGGCGCGTACTGGGTTGCTGGTGCTGGCCGGCTCGCCTCGGTTCCCAGCCCCGCCGTGTCGCGTGCGCGCGTGCGTAGAGGAGGGCCTCTGACGGTAAGGCACTTGGTGGCAGCCGCAGACGTTTGCCGCGTGATATCCCTTTGGCACTGCAAGTCGTGCAAAGTTTGCTGCCGAGGGATGCGAGTGGTCCTACCTCGTGTAGGACGACAGTCTTGAAACCTTAGATTAAGCGCACGCAGTCAGTCTCCTCGGGGATTCCAGGCGTATGTATGTAAACGGTGAACGTCTGAGTGGTGACCGTAATGAGTTAGTTCTGCGTAGGAGAAACGCAGGTCTTGATGTGCCTCCTAATAGCACTGTAGAGATTTCGCAGCTCTGCTGTGCTAGGCTTTGGTTCTGCGCCCCCAAACTGGATTGTTACAGCTTTTCTTATTTTTCTTTACCAAAAAAGTAAATCCAGAAACTCGTCATCCTTAGGAAACGATCGACCCGAATTAAAACGTACTGGAGGTCGCTAGTCTGAAGTACTGGCCCGCCTCCTTGCCCCCATCACCTTGCATGCTGAATCCCACTTCTGGAGGGGGCTCTGTAAAGACGTTGTATTTTTTTGTACAGAAAGCATTAATATCGCGTAAGAAAAATCAACGTTTCGGCTTGCGTTTGGGGTCTGCTTCTGACTTTTCGGAAGTCTGCTTCTGTAGGAGTTCAGTGGGGCATATTGATTTGCTTAAGCTATTATTACCTTTCTCTGAAGCCAATGACGTTTTAACTGTTTACTCTTCCTCCAGCGCCTTGCGTTCCGTGATCTTTCACCCCAAGCTCCGATGCTTTTCCTAGCCATGCCTAAGGAGGCAATTATGAGGTTATGCGAAGCAGAAGATCCTGGTGAATGTGTAAGTACTGTGGAAGCTTTCTGTACGCTAAACTGTACCTGTCGTTAGTTCCTAATTTAGTAGACTCTTTCCCATCCCCCCTTTTCCCCTTGATAGGGCACGGTAGGCTGGTTTGGGTTTTCTGGCGCTATAATCTTTTCTCTCTGGCTTGTAATGGAGCTGAGCTTTTTGACCGAAAGTAGCGATATAAAGCAATGCTCATCCCTGGGTACGTACTCCTGGTGCAAAATGCAGTGTTGTTTTGGAGCGCAGGGTGATGCCTACTGTCACGGTTTAGAGCAAGAGGAGGAGTAGTACTTCTTCTAATACGGAGAAGAGGGCTTGGGGTTTTTGGCAGGTCGGGGGTGAGGAAGGGCAAAGCTGGTCGAGAGGTGCTGGATGCTTCGCTTTTGGCTATAAAAGTCAAGTTCAGAGACTTTGTAAACCCACGCAAAAGGCAGCCTGAAGCTTATTTTCCACCCGAGTTGCGTATGTTGCCTGAAGAGATAACGGGGGGCTTTAACCCGGAGACAAACTTAGCTTCTGTGGCTGTTTTGTAGTCCGTTACTGTCTAGCTTGAAAACAATTGCGTAGCCCTCTTTCTTCCCCCCCCCTACAGTGTGCGTAATCGGTCTTTGTAGCTTTGCTTGGGAAATGCCGGTTGCAGGCGGACAGACAGTAATTTGAAGCGCAGTGGTTGAATTGCTAGGAGTTGGCTAACTGGTTTCTCTGGGTGCTTCTCTGCTCTCATTCCTCCCCTCCCTGCCCTCTCCCCTTCTTGTCTGTGGCTTTTTATTTTACTTATTTATGGTTTTGTACTTCCTTCTCCAGCTTCTTGGGCATTTAATGATTGTTGGCAAGCAGCGTGCTGCTCACCTGGGCCTGACCGATGGATTCCGGATGGTTGCGGATGAAGGGCCCGAGGGTGGGCAGCCTGTCTGTCACGTACATCTACGTATTCTGGGTGGCCGTCAGTTGGGCTGGCCGCCTGGCTGAGATTTTTGCACCGCAAGAGCTGCTGCACGTGTACAAATCGCCGCTGAATGGATTTCGTCTGTTGCCCATCGATCTAGGCACTGTTGATGTCGAATGTTTTGTGCCGCGTGTCTGTGGAAGGTAATAAAAGCTGTGAGCAGCAGTTGCACAATAAAGATTTAGCATGGGGATCTCGCCTCCGTCTTGTGCGTCTTACTGAGGGAAATAGTTCCGCAAGTTAAAACGGCGTCTCCCCGGAGTGTAAGTACGTGGACTGTGTTGGTCTGTTAACAGTGTTCTATAGATAGATAGTGATTTGGCCAGTCATTTGAAGCGTGACGCTGGGACGGCTTAGCAGTCTCCTGCATCCTGTAGGAAGCAGACTCTTGGCTCTTTGGAAGCGGTACGCAAATGTACGTAAAGCCAGTGTAGGCGGCTGCTGCTGCAACACCTTTAGAAAATACTGTATGCGACGCTACAGGCATGCCATACAAGGGTGCTTTCGGCACAGTGCAATGCGTTGGAAGCATCCAACTCCTGTTGGAGCACTTCATCAAGGGCTGCGTGATAAGGCCCCGTTGATAATCCCTTTTCTGCTGAGGAGGGACGTGGTAGGAGAAAACAATTGGTCTGAATGGCAGCTGTGGTGCTTCCATAGCACGGTGGAATATCTCTCTTGGTCCATTTGGGTCAGCTGTCCTGGCTGTGTCCCCTGCCAGCCTCTTGCCCACCCCCAGCTTACTGGACTGTGGGGGTGGGGGTGGCTGGAGAGACAGCCTCCGTGCTGTGGGAGCACTGCTCGGCAGTAGCCAGAACACTGGTGTGTTATCAACACCCTTCCAGCTACAGCTACGAAGCACAGCACTATGAGGGCTGCTGTGGGGAAAGTTACCTTCCATCCCAGCCAGACCCAAACCAAAGCTACGTCGCAGGGAGACAGCCAACTTCATCTTTCTTTAACAGCTATTAAAAAAGGGAGACGGGCATGGGAAAGCAGGGCCATCCTTCGTTGCCCTTGAACGCTGCGTCCGACCTTTTGTGGGAAAGCCTCCGTCCTCTTCTTTGTAGCCGCCCTTTAAGTACTGGCAGACTGCGATGAGGTTCCCTCCCCCGCGAGCCTTCTCTTCTGCAAGGGAGAAGAGACCCAACTCCTTCAGCCTTTCCTCCTAGGGCAGGTTCTCCAGCCCTTTGGTCATCTTTGCGGCCCTCCTTGGGACCTTCCCCAGTCGGTCTGCGTCTCTTTTTTGAATTGTGGGGACCAGAACTGGACACGGCGCTCCAGGTGCGGCCTGCGGGGGTAGCCTGTGTGAGAAGAGGCCAGGGTCTGCCCTGTGCTGGACGCAGCTGGTGCCAGCCAGCTAGGCACTGGACTTGCCGCAGGCCAAAGCCGAGCAGCTCAGCGAAGCCGGGGGCGCCCCTGGGAAAACCTATTGAAGAAAGGGCAAAGCGCTGTCCGGGGCAGGTATTTCCCTGCTGCCTGTGGGTCCGGCTGGTGGATGTTTCCTGAAGGAACTTTTTCATCCTATTTTCTCCCCCTGTCCTGTTGAGGAGGGGCAGTGAGAGAGCGGCTGGGCGGGCCCCTGACAGCCGGCCGAGGTCAATCCATCACAAAGCCTAAAGGGCAGATTCCTCCATGTAGAAGTGTTGAAGGGGGTTGGTGCTTTAAGGAACGATAGTGACTGGGGTTTTGGAGACAGGACGTTTTGGAGACAGGACGTTTTGGAGACAGGACGTTTTGGAGACAGGACAGTCGGGAAATCGCTGGGGATCCAGTTGCTTCGAGGGGGGGAAATTTCAAGAGACAAAGCCTTCTTTCTGAGCAATAAGAGGCTCTTGTGAGCAGAGGGCTCTAGTCTCCCTTTGTTCTCACTTGGTAATGAAAGAGACAAGGCACCGGAACTCCTGCGTGCGAAGGGATGAAAATGTGCGGAGCCTGTTGGATGCTCTTTGTGTGCGCGTGTTGGAAACCCAGGAACAGCTATAAGGAGGTGGGTGTGAGCTTGGTTAACTTGGCCAAGCCAACCACGCAAAGCTGACCCAACCTCCCGCCCGCATCAGAACCAGTGCCACCAGAAAAGCACGTAAGGTGTTAGCAATTGGAGATCCCCTACTGAGAGGCACCGACGCACCCGTTTGCCGTCCAGGCGATTTCTCTCGAGAAGTCTGCTGCCTACCAGGGGCTCGCATCCGTGGCGTCGCCGAGAGGCTGCCGAGCCTGGTGATCCCTGCAGGTTATCATGCGCTCCTACTATTCCGCGTAGGGTCTGACGAGGCAACTTAGAACCCTCCAAAGAGACTTTATGTCCCTCGGAGCAATGTTAAAAGGATCAGGAGCACAGGTGGTGGTCTCCTCTCTCCTCCCAGTCAGAGGGAGGGGTCCAGGAAGGAGGAGACGAATTGAACAGGTGAATGCCTGGCTGCGTAGCTGGTGCCATACGCGAGGTTTTGGCTTCTGTGATCACGGGTGTACCTTTGAGAAGCCGGGTCTGTTGGGAGCTGATGGGATTCGCCTGACCAAGCGGGGCAAGAGGGTCTTTGCCAACAAGCTGGCCGGACTTACAAGGAGGGCTTTAAACTAGGCTCAGCGGGGGAAGGGGATGGAGTTCTGAGCAACAGAGAAGAGCCAGGGGCTGCTGATGCGTTAGGAACCAACAGGGGAACCCCTGAGAAATGCCGCAAAGGACTTGGGGCTTGATCCTCCAGAAAGGCGACACGGTCGGCAGCCCAACTGAAGTGCCTCTATACCACTGCGCGCAGCACAGGTAACAAACAGGAGGAGTTGGAAGCCCCTGTGCAGAAGGAGCAGAAGGGAGCTGGCAGCTCTTTCAGGACGTTTTTTCTTCGAGCACAAGAGCTCTCGATTCCCACGCGTAAGAAATGGGAAAATAGAAATTCGTCTACCTAGACTTTAGTAAAGCCTTTGACACCGTTTCCCACAGTGTTCTCCTGGAGAAACTGGCTGCTCATGGCTTGGACGGGCGTACTCTTTGCTGGGTAAAGAACTGGCTGGAGGGCCGGGCCCAGAGAGTTGTGGTGAATGGAGTTAAATCCAGTTGGCGGCCGGTCACAAGTGGTGTTCCCCAGGGCTCAGTACTGGGGCCGGTTCTGTTTAATATCTTTCTCAACGACCTGGACGAGGGGATCGAGTGCACCCTCACTCAGTAAGTTTGCAGCCGACACCAAGTTGGGCGGGAGCGTCGATCTGCTTGAGGGTAGGATGGCTCTACAGAGGGATCTGGACAGGCTGGATCGATGGGCCGAGGCCGATGGTATGAGGTTCAACAAGGCCAAGTGCCGGGTCCTGCACTTGGGTCACAACAACCCCGTGCAACGCTACAGGCTTGGGGAAGAGTGGCTGGAAAGCTGCCCGGCAGAAAAGAGCCTGGGGGTATTGGTAGACAGCCGTCTGAATGTGAGCCAGCAGTGTGCCCAGGTGGCCAAGGCGGCCAACAGCATCCTGGCCTGTATCAGGAATAGCGTGGCGAGCAGGACTGGGGAAGCGACTGTCCCCCTGTACTCAGCACCGCTGAGGCCGCACCTCGAATACTGTGTTCAGTTTTGGGCCTCTCACTACAAGAAAGACACTATTTCGATCTGTGCCCCCCCACTGTTGCGTGAAAAGGGGCAAAGCGGTTTTGGCAGAAAATAAACCCCCTTGCGTTCTAACACTCCTCACCGAGGTGGGAGGCTAGGTGCGGCTAGGTTTAAATTCTGAGTGATGCCCAATTCAGCACTATCAGTCCAATCGCGTTTAATATGTATTAAACTGTTACGATTTGGATACACTAATAGTGGACTGCACCTTCAGTCTAGTCGTGCTCATGAACTAGCACGGCCACTCTCGAGTCTTTGGTCGCGTTCAGTGAGAAACCAAAACGACTAGCTACTTAAAAAAGTGCAGTTTATTTAAACAACATGTGAATTGTGCTTAACTGATTCGTGTCAGTGTGGAACAGTGTTAGGGCCACAGGGTGAAGTGTGACCTTTGATTGTTTTGTCTGTATGGCCGCAGACGAGACGGTGTGTCTATCGTGTCTGTGTTTTGCAGGAGCCACCTGGCGAACATTCTAAATACCAACTTAAACCGGTCCTGTTGTTATCTGCATAGTGACCTGTAAGAGGGGGGATACACCCATTTTTGGCAAGGGCCAACCATTTTAGAGACAGTTATGAATATGTATTAGTATAGGAGATATAAACCAAAAATGGGGTCTGTAAGGTGTGTGTCTTGGTTGGGCAGAGACTCCCGGCACACCCAGCGCTGTTTGCTTGCCTTTATTCCTTTAATAAATTATAAATTCTAATTGGAATCCTGTTTGCGATTAAATCATTTATCACAAACACGTATTCTGGGTGGCCGTCAGTTGGGCTGGCCACCTGGCTGAGATTTTTGCACCGCAAGAGCTGCTGCACGTGTACAAATCGCCGCTGAATGGATTTCGTCTGTTGCCCGTCGATCTAGGCACTGTTGATGTCGAATGTTTTGTGCCGCGTGTCTGTGGAAGGTAATAAAAGCTGTGAGCAGCAGTTGCACAATAAAGATTTAGCATGGGGATCTCACCTCCGTCTTGTGCGTCTTACTGAGGGAAATAGTTCCGCAAGTTAAAACGGCGTCTCCCCGGAGTGTAAGTACGTGGACTGTGTCGGTCTGTTAACAGTGTTCTATAGATAGATAGTGATTTGGCCAGTCATTTGAAGCGTGACGCTGGGACGGCTTAGCAGTCTCCTGCGTCCTGTAGGAAGCAGACTCTTGGCTCTTTGGAAGCGGTACGCAAATGTACGTAAAGCCAGTGTAGGCGGCTGCTGCTGCAACACCTTTAGAAAATACTGTATGCGACGCTACAGGCATGCCATACAAGGGTGCTTTTGTGGGAAAGCCTCCGTCCTCTTCTTTGTAGCCGCCCTTTAAGTACTGGCAGACTGCGATGAGGTTCCCTCCCCCGCGAGCCTTCTCTTCTGCAAGGGAGAAGAGACCCAACTCCTTCAGCCTTTCCTCCTAGGGCAGGTTCTCCAGCCCTTTGGTCATCTTTGCGGCCCTCCTTGGGACCTTCCCCAGTCGGTCTGCGTCTCTTTTTTGAATTGTGGGGACCAGAACTGGACACGGCGCTCCAGGTGCGGCCTGCGGGGGTAGCCTGTGTGAGAAGAGGCCAGGGTCTGCCCTGTGCTGGACGCAGCTGGTGCCAGCCAGCTAGGCACTGGACTTGCCGCAGGCCAAAGCTGAGCGGCTCAGCGAAGCCGGGGGCGCCCCTGGGAAAACCTATTGAAGAAAGGGCAAAGCGCTGTCCGGGGCAGGTATTTCCCTGCTGCCTGTGGGTCCGGCCGGTGGATGTTTCCTGAAGGAACTTTTTCATCCTATTTTCTCCCCCTGTCCTGTTGAGGAGGGGCAGTGAGAGAGCGGCTGGGCGGGCCCCTGACAGCCGGCCGAGGTCAATCCATCACAAAGCCTAAAGGGCAGATTCCTCCATGTAGAAGTGTTGAAGGGGGTTGGTGCTTTAAGGAACGATAGTGACTGGGGTTTTGGAGACAGGACGTTTTGGAGACAGGAAAGTCGGGAAATTGCTGGGGATCCAGTTGCTTCGAGGGGGGGAAATTTCAAGAGAAAAAGCCTTCTTTCTGAGCAATAAGAGGCTCTTGTGAGCAGAGGGCTCTAGTCTCCCTTTGTTCTCACTTGGTAATGAAAGAGACAAGGCACCGGAACTCCTGCGTGCGAAGGGATGAAAATGTGCGGAGCCTGTTGGATGCTCTTTGTGTGCGCGTGTTGGAAACCCAGGAACAGCTATAAGGAGGTGGGTGTGAGCTTGGTTAACTTGGCCAAGCCAACCACGCAAAGCTGACCCAACCTCCCGCCCGCATCAGAACCAGTGCCACCAGAAAAGCACGTAAGGTGTTAGCAATTGGAGATCCCCTACTGAGAGGCACCGACGCACCCGTTTGCCGTCCAGGCGATTTCTCTCGAGAAGTCTGCTGCCTACCAGGGGCTCGCATCCGTGGCGTCGCCGAGAGGCTGCCGAGCCTGGTGATCCCTGCAGGTTATCATGCGCTCCTACTATTCCGCGTAGGGTCTGACGAGGCAACTTAGAACCCTCCAAAGAGACTTTATGTCCCTCGGAGCAATGTTAAAAGGATCAGGAGCACAGGTGGTGGTCTCCTCTCTCCTCCCAGTCAGAGGGAGGGGTCCAGGAAGGAGGAGACGAATTGAACAGGTGAATGCCTGGCTGCGTAGCTGGTGCCATACGCGAGGTTTTGGCTTCTGTGATCACGGGTGTACCTTTGAGAAGCCGGGTCTGTTGGGAGCTGATGGGATTCGCCTGACCAAGCGGGGCAAGAGGGTCTTTGCCAACAAGCTGGCCGGACTTACAAGGAGGGCTTTAAACTAGGCTCAGCGGGGGAAGGGGATGGAGTTCTGAGCAACAGAGAAGAGCCAGGGGCTGCTGATGCGTTAGGAACCAACAGGGGAACCCCTGAGAAATGCCGCAAAGGACTTGGGGCTTGATCCTCCAGAAAGGCGACACGGTCGGCAGCCCAACTGAAGTGCCTCTATACCACTGCGCGCAGCACAGGTAACAAACAGGAGGAGTTGGAAGCCCCTGTGCAGAAGGAGCAGAAGGGAGCTGGCAGCTCTTTCAGGACGTTTTTTCTTCGAGCACAAGAGCTCTCGATTCCCACGTGTAAGAAACGGGAAAATAGAAATTCGTCTACCTAGACTTTAGTAAAGCCTTTGACACCGTTTCCCACAGCGTTCTCCTGGAGAAACTGGCTGCTCATGGCTTGGACGGGCGTACTCTTTGCTGGGTAAAGAACTGGCTGGAGGGCCGGGCCCAGAGAGTTGTGGTGAACGGAGTTAAATCCAGTTGGCGGCCGGTCACAAGTGGTGTTCCCCAGGGCTCAGTACCGGGGCCGGTTCTGTTTAATATCTTTCTCAACGACCTGGACGAGGGGATCGAGTGCACCCTCACTCAGTAAGTTTGCAGCCGACACCAAGTTGGGCGGGAGCGTCGATCTGCTTGAGGGTAGGATGGCTCTACAGAGGGATCTGGACAGGCTGGATTGATGGGCCGAGGCCGATGGTATGAGGTTCAACAAGGCCAAGTGCCGGGTCCTGCACTTGGGTCACAACAACCCCGTGCAACGCTACAGGCTTGGGGAAGAGTGGCTGGAAAGCTGCCCGGCAGAAAAGAGCCTGGGGGTATTGGTAGACAGCCGTCTGAATGTGAGCCAGCAGTGTGCCCAGGTGGCCAAGGCGGCCAACAGCATCCTGGCCTGTATCAGGAATAGCGTGGCGAGCAGGACTGGGGAAGCGACTGTCCCCCTGTACTCAGCACCGCTGAGGCCGCACCTCGAATACTGTGTTCAGTTTTGGGCCTCTCACTACAAGAAAGACACGGAGGTGCTGGAGCGTGTCCGGAGAAGGGCAACGGAGCTGGTGAGGGGTCTGGAGCACAAGGCTTATGAGGAGCGGCTGAGGGAACTGGGGTGGCTTAGCCTGGAGTAAAGGAGGCTGAGGGGAGACCTTATCGCTCTCTACAACTACCGGAAAGGAGGTTGTAGCGAGGCGGGGGTTGGTCTCTTCTCTCAAGTAACAGGCGATAGGACGAGAGGAAACGGCCTCGAGTTGCGCCAGGGGAGGTTTAGGACGGATATTAGGAAAAATTTCTTCGCGGAAAGGGTTATCGAACGTTGGACCAGGCTGCCCAGGGAAGTGGTTGAATCACCATCCCTGGAGGTATTTAAAAGACGGGTAGACGCGGCGCTTAGGGACGTGGTTTGGTGGTGGTTTTGGCAGCGTTAGGTTAATGGTTGGACTCGATGATCTTAAAGGTCCCTTCCGACCTAGACGATTCTATGAAATCAGGCAAGGAAGGCAGGAGCCCAGCATGGCTGAGTAAGGACCTTCTGGTCGAGCTGAAGCGCAAGGAGGAAATGCGTAGGCGGTGGAAGCAGAGACACGCATCCTGGGAAGAATATAGGGATGGGGTCGGGAAAGCTAAGGCACAGCTGGAGCTGAATTTGGCAAGGGATGTGAAGAAGAATCATAAGAAGGGCTTCTACAGGTGCGTTGGTCAGAAAAGGAAGACTAAAGAAAACGCACACCACCCCCACCCCCACCCCCCTCCGATAGGTAAGACAGGAGAGCTAGCGCCAACCGACATGGAGAAGGCCGAGGCACTCAAGGATTTTTCTCCTCCGTTGTCGCCGGCAATCACTGTTCCCGCATCTCCCAAGTCCCTGAACCTCAAGGCAGGGACTGGGGGAACAAAGTCCCTCCCATCGTAGGAAAGGATCCGGTTCGAGACCACCTGAGGAACCTGAACATACACAAGTCCTGCACTGGGGAGGAACAACCCCATGCACCAGTAGATGCTGGAGGCCGACTGGCTGGAGAGCAGCTTTGCTGACGTGGGGGGCTCCTGGTGGACATCAAGTTGAACGTGAGCCGACAACGTGCCCTTGCCGCAAAGGCGGCTAAGGATATCCTTAGCCCGCTACAGAGGAAAGCAGGGTTTATACATGTTACAATACAGTTGTGTAGACCAATCAAATTGCTCACTATCCCCGGGGGTGCAGGGCACCAGAGACCACCCTTGGGCAGCTTTGGGGGCACTGCCTGTTTTTCTACGAGCCTCCTACCCAGCTTAGCGCAAATCCTATCTCGATCTGTGCCCCCCCACTGTTGCGTGAAAAGGGGCAAAGCGGTTTTGGCAGAAAATAAACCCCCTTGCGTTCTAACACTCCTCACCGAGGTGGGAGGCTAGGTGCGGCTAGGTTTAAATTCTGAGCGATGCCCAATTCAGCACTATCAGTCCAATCGCATTTAATATGTATTAAACTGTTACGATTTGGATACACTAATAGTGGACTGCACCTTCAGTCTAGTCGTGCTCATGAACTAGCACGGCCACTCTCGAGTCTTTGGTCGCGTTCAGTGAGAAACCAAAACGACTAGCTACTTAAAAAAGTGCAGTTTATTTAAACAACATGTGAATTGTGCTTAACTGATTCGTGTCAGTGTGGAACAGTGTTAGGGCCACAGGGTGAAGTGTGACCTTTGATTGTTTTGTCTGTATGGCCGCAGACGAGACGGTGTGTCTATCGTGTCTGTGTTTTGCAGGAGCCACCTGGCGAACATTCTAGAATACCAACTTAAACCGGTCCTGTTGTTATCTGCATAGTGACCTGTAAGAGGGGGGATACACCCATTTTTGGCAAGGGCCAACCATTTTAGAGACAGTTATGAATATGTATTAGTATAGGAGATATAAACCAAAAATGGGGTCTGTAAGGTGTGTGTCTTGGTTGGGCAGAGACTCCCGGCACACCCAGCGCTGTTTGCTTGCCTTTATTCCTTTAATAAATTATAAATTCTAATTGGAATCCTGTTTGCGATTAAATCATTTATCACAATTTGGGGGCTCGTCCGGGATGGTCTTAGTTCCTGAATTCTGACTTGATCTAGGAGGGGCGCCCCACCATTAGGTGGCTCCTGATCAGGTCAGGTCGGGACTAACGCCATCCTGAACCTGAGTAAAGGCAAGCAAAGAAAAGATTTTGATTTTTATTTTTATGAGCTCCCTTGCCGGCTGCAGCAGTTTATTTTACCCGTAATTCTGCGCGCGAAGATCCGAACGAAGATGACGGAGTCGTAAGTATTTAAAGTGTATACCGTTCGATTGGGTGGGATTCGGTTGCCTGTGTGTAAGAGTGTGATTGAGACGGAACCTGGTTCCGAAGTGATTGTGGAGGTCTTCTAACCGCGGTTCCAATCTCCCGCGAGGGACTTGGCCGGTGAAGGACCGAAGCGATTCCTATAGGATTCGTGGGTGGGTGATAGGTCCTAAACCCCCTGCAAGACACTCTTACTGGTAACCAAGGGCTGTAGGAATTGCCACAGTAAAATTCCTAGATGGGTCAGACAAAATCGAAGACCCAGGACCAGAGGAAAGGGAGCAAATTACCAGATATACCACTGGAAAGTCCATTAGGAATAATGATTAGGAATTGGAATGAAAGGGGCCCCAGAAAAGGAAAAAGTAAATTAAAATTAGTTCACTATTGTATGATTGAATGGCCGAAGAAACCTTTAAAACCACATGTCTTTTGGCCTGTTTTTGGATCCTTTGAAGACTGGATTTGCCAGGCCTTAAATCTATATGTTAATTCAAAGGAACCTTTTAGTCAGGAGGAAAGTGATTATGCAGGATTATGGATCAGGACTTCACGTCCTTTTCCGGCTTCAATACTTACATTAAAAACGGATGAAAAGTCTGAGAAAGAAGAAGGAAACAAAGACGAAAAAGGGAAGGAAAAAGATGATAAAGGGGAACCACTGGATAACTTACCACCTCCATATCCTAACAATCCTCCTCCGACGGCGGCTCTCCCTCCAGGGGCCGTAGTACCCCCACCAGTGCCACCGTTACCCCTGCCTCCACCACCGACAGCACCGGAATTAGATTGACCTCCAGCTGCATGTACGAGAAGTAGAACTGCCACATCTGGGGGAGCTTCTCTATATCCCTTACGAGAAGTACCCCTCGGAGGCAATCAGGGAGGCATCGGGTTTGTGGCAGTTCCATTAAATACCACAGATGTAAGGAATTTCAAGAAAGAAATGGGGACCCTATTAGATGATCCCCTTGGAGTAGCAGAAAAACTAGACCAATTTTTAGGACCTAATACTTATACCTGGGAAGAAATACAATCCATTTTAGGGATCTTATTTACTGCTGAGGAAAAGGGAATGATTAGACAAGCTGGAATGAGAATTTGGGAAAGACAGAATCAGGCAGGACCCCCCAGGAGATCAGAAATGGCCAAATGTGGATCCCCATTGGGATCATCAACAACCCCAAGGGAGACAGAACATGAGGGATTTGAGAACATTAATAATACAGGGAATAAGGGAAGCGGTTCCCCGAGGGCAAAACATTAATAAAGCGTTTAATGAACAACAAGGAAAAGACGAATCTCCTACAGAATGGTTGGAGAGGTTGAGGAAAAGCCTGCAAATGTATTCTGGAATTGATCCGAATACAGTGGCTGGGACTGCACTCCTTAGAACACAATTTGTAGCCAAATCCTGGGGGGGATATAAGAAAGAAATTAGAAAAACTTGAGGACTGGCAAGAAAGAGGATTAGAGGAGTTACTTAGAGAAGCCCAGAAGGTATATGTTAGAAGGGACGAAGAAAAACAGAAAGTAAAGGCAAAAATTTTTGTAGCAGCAGTAAAAGAAAGTCAGAAAAATCAGAATCCGTTTAGAGAGAAAAGGGAAAAAAGAATAGAGCAGACACCCAGAGGACAGCCTCATAGGGAGAGATTCACAATTCCTGTCTGTTACTACTGTAACAAGAGGGGACGTGTTCAGAGGAACTGTCGTAAGCGAGAACAAGATGAGAAAATGTTCAAAGAAGAATAGGGGTGTCAGGGGCTATATCTTTTGGGGACTTCAACATCAACAGAGCCCTTGATAAAATTATTAATAGGTCCCCATAAGGAGGAGGTTTTATTTTTAGTGGATACAGGAGCTGAAAAATCAACCATTCAGAAACTTCCAAAAGGAATAGAGATAGGGAAGAATTATATGTCAGTAGTCGGGGCAAAAGGAGAACCTTTTAAAGTCCCTATCTTGAAAGATGTAGAAGTAGAAACAGAAAAGAAAATTTGTCTTAACGACTTACTTTTGCTCCCTGAAGCGGAATACAATTTACTAGGAAGGGATCTGATTTTGAAGTTAAACTTGAGCATTCAGAGTCAGGGGAACAAACTGCAGATCAAATTATATACTTTAACACAGGAGGATGAAGAAGCTATTAACCCCTCGGTGTGGTATAAAGAAGGGGAAACTGGAAAAATAAAAATGAACCCCATAAGCGTTCAAATAATAGATCCACATCGTTCGATTAGAATCAAGCAATACCCTATACCCATGGAGGGTCGAAAAGGATTAAAACCTGTAGTTGACAGACTTTTGGAAAAAGGAACCTTGGAACCATGTATGTCACCTCATAATACACCCATCCTCCCTGTAAAGAAACCGGACGGGTCATACAGAATGGTACAGGATTTAAGAGCTGTAAATCAGCGAACGATTACTAAATTCCCTGTAGTGGCAAATCCCTATACTTTATTAAGTTATATTTCTCCCAGACATACTTGGTATAGTGTGATAGATTTGAAAGACGCTTTTGGGGCCTGTCCTCTGGACGAGGGATCTAGAGATTATTTTGCTTTCGAGTGGGAGGACCCCGAAACGGGACGGAAACAGCAATTAAGATGGACGGTATTACCACAGGGGTTTACGGAGTCACCAAATTTATTTGGGCAAACTTTAGAGAAAATCTTACAGGATTTTGCATTACCCCAGGAGATAAAATTATTGCAATATGTAGATGATTTATTAGTAGCAGGAGAAACTGAAGAGGGGACCCGAGAAGCTACTATTAAATTGTTAAATTTTCTAGGGGAGAAGGGATTGAAGGTGTCCCGATCAAAACCACAGTTTGTAGAACAGGAAGTAAAATACTTAGGACATTGGCTAAGTAAGGGAAAGAAGAAACTAGATTCTGATAGGATATCTGGGATTCTATCTTTAAGACCCCCACAAACTAAAAAGGAGGTTCGGCAAATATTGGGATTATTAGGATATTGTAGATCATGGCTTGAAAATTATAGTGACAAGGTAAAATTTCTATATGAAAAATTAACTAGTAACCAACTTAAGTGGTTTACAGAAGATGACCAGAAATTCGAGGAAATAAAAAAGGCATTAATACAAGCACCTGTATTGAGCCTCCCAGATCTAGAAAAACCTTTCCATCTTTTTGTGAATACATCAAATCAGACAGCATATGGAGTTCTTACTCAAGACTGGGCAGGAATAAAAAAACCTGTGGGGTACTGTTCTAAATTACTTGATCCAGTAAGTAGAGGATGGCCTGCTTGTCTCCAAGCTTTGGTAGCTACCGCATTATTAATAGAGGAAGTTCGGAAAATTACCTTTAGTGCTCCTTTAAAAGTGTATACCCCACACAATGTCAGGAGTGTTTTACAACAAAAGGCAGAAAAATGGTTAACGGACAGCCGGATCTTGGAATATGAAGCAATATTAATAGACTCCCCCGATTTAGAACTGAGGGTGACTTCTGCTCAGAGTCCAGCACAGTTTTTGTTTGGAGAGCCATCAAAGGAAGTACAACATAATTGTTTAGAGGTAATTGAGACCCAGACTAAGGTGAGGCCAGACTTAAGAGATACTGAGTTAGAAAATGCAGAAGTGTTATTTGTAGATGGCTCCTCCCGTGTGGTGGAAGGGAGGAGAAAATCAGGATATGCCATAATTAATAAAAATTTAGAACTTATAGAATCAGGACCTCTGAGTCCATCATGGTCAGCTCAAGCTTGTGAGCTGTATGCCCTTTGTAGAGCCCTGGAATTATTACAAGGAAAAAGCGGGACCATATTTACGGATTCTAAATATGCGTATGGAGTAGTTCACACTTTTGGAAAAATTTGGGAGGAAAGAGGTTTAATTAATACCCAAGGAAGGAATCTAATACATCAAGAACTAATAGTGAAAATTTTAAAGGCGTTAAGAAAACCAAAGGAGATAGCAGTGGTACATGTGAGAGGACACCAAAAGGGATTAGATTATCGAACCAGAGGGAATAACCTAGCCGATAGAGAGGCCCAGGAAGCAGCCCTGAGGACTCAGGTCGCTAAAATTAATGTAGTACAAGTACAAGGAGACATTAGTGAAAAAGAACTAGAGGAGAAAGAGAAGAAATTTACCCCTGAGGAACAGGCAAAATTAGAGAAAATAGGAGCTAAGTTAGAACAGGGAAAATGGATGCTGCCCGACGGGCGAGAGATGTTGCCAAAAGCTTATGCCAGGCAAATGTTAGAACGATTACACACACAAACACATTGGGGTACAAAGGCGATAAGTGATCATTTCCTTAAACAATTTGGCTGTATTGGGATTTTTGAAATAGCAAAGCAAATCACGCGAGGATGTTTAACTTGTCAAAAAGTAAACAAGGAAGTGTTTCGACAAGCAGCCACGGGAGGAAGGAAAACAGCTTATAGACCTTTTGAAAGAATACAAGTCGATTTTACTGAATTGCCTAAGGTAGGGAGAATAAAATATTTACTAGTAATAGTAGATCATTTAACACAATGGGTAGAAGCTTACCCTGTAGCACGAGCTACGGCACAGATGGTAGTAAAAATCTTATTAGAACACTTAATACCTAGATATGGGATAATCCAGTATATTGATTCTGATCAGGGCACACATTTTACTTCTAAAATAATAAAATTATTATGTCAATCATTAGGTATTCAATGGGAATACCACACTCCGTGGCACCCACAAAGCTCAGGGAAAGTAGAAAGAATGAATCAAACAATAAAACAGCAATTGGCTAAATTAATGATTGAGACACAGATGTCCTGGACGAAATGCCTACCATTGGCACTATTAAACATAAGAACTAAGCCACACAGTGAGACTGGATTATCGCCATATGAAATGTTATATGGAATGCCTTACTCCCAAGGGATGCCCCTGGGGAATAATGTAGTTGAAGATTATAGTATCCAAAAATATATAATAACCATTGGAAAAAGGTTAAAAGAACTACGAGAGATTGGGATGATGGCTCAAACACCACCATTAGGATTTGCAATTCATCAATTAAAACCGGGAGATAAGGTTCTGATAAAAACATGGAAAGAAGAAACCCTATCTCCCCTCTGGGAAGGGCCTTTTCTTGTTTTATTAACTACAGAAACGGCTGTGAGAACTGCTGAAAAAGGATGGACACATGTGTCGCGAGTGAAAGGTCCAGTGAAGGAGTGGAGAGTCACATCTGAGCCCGGAGAAGCCAAGCTAACCATCAGACAAACTTAAAGAGACCTTCATCAAGAAGCATAAGCTAAGTTGCTGTGGGAATTTCATTGTAACTACTCCTGTAGAATTAGTGGACAGGGATAAATACCTATTAGGAAAGGTAATTTAGTCCATTGTGTAAACGGTGTTGTTTATTTTTAAGGGCAAAGTGTTCTACATGTTTTAAAATATATCATTTTCCAAAAAAGAAGTCAAGGATCTAGGAAACAGTTTAGAATTTTTGTGCATTCGCTGTGGGGCCACCACTCCCCTATATAACCTACCATGGGTTAGGCTTTATTGTTGTCAATTTAATCAAAGAGTGTTTCTTGATTAAAGGTTACCCCTTAAAAGATTAAGGAAGAGGGCAAGACCGGAGGGGAACGAGTGGTGCGGCTTGAAAGGTCTGCCAAGGGCTGCAACCCCTTCGGGCTGTGACCGCCGATCACTATGGCCCTGACCGGACCTCTTCTGGTCCTATTTGGGGTAAGCTCCTTGACTCTGGTTATGGCAAACAACTGCAGCCAGTGCGTAGTAACTACTAGGAGGGGACGGGTAAGTTCCCAGACTTTGGTTTATCATACTATTTATGACTGTAAAGGCCAGAAAATAGGAAGCTGCATTTATAATCTAACCCAATATACTTTATGCAAAGACGAAGAGAGGATTGTGTGCTATGATCCAAAGGAACTCCCCTATCAATATTGGGTAGAAATGAAGACAAATTCGGAAGTAGGAAGACTAATAGGAACAAGTGAGGTTATAACCAATTTAAGTACATCGGTGTCGGTAATTTTTGATGCGTGCGACATTATAGATGATGATCTAGACACTAATTGCGGGAGTTTAGAGTGGAGACGGTACTATAGTAATCAACCAAAATATATTTGCCCAGGGGGACACCAATGTGACATAAATCCTGATTATACACCTAGTCAAACAGTGAGATATCAATCAGCACACCTGTGTGGAAGAAGAGGGTGGTCTTGTGTATGTTGGGACACTGCAGGCTGGGGATATGATAGACAGTGTGGGAATTTACAAGCTTCAATCACAAAGATACAAACAGATAGTAATTGTACAACCCGTACCTGCAATCTAATAAATTTAACCCTAATAAATTTAGAAATTTGGAAGCAAAAGAAAGTAAATAAAATTGGACTTAAGATATATGGACCCGGAGAAGATCCGGGTGTAATTATTAATATCGAAATAAAAGAAAGAATAAGGGAATCGGTACAGCACAGACTACTATTTAACTCATTTTATCATGAAATAGAAACAGGAGTGGAATATGAAATTCCCACAGTTGCTAAAAATCTATTTGTAAATCTTGCTGAAAACATTGCTAAGTCATTAAATGTAACTAATTGTTATGTTTGTGGTGGAACAAACCAAGGTGAACGATGGCCATGGGAGGCCATGGAGAGCAACATTAGTAATCCTCAAATATGGAAAGCAATGGGAAAGGGTAACAGGAAACAACAGTGGGTACTTCAAACGAGTATAATTGGAAGGAGTTGTTGGCAAAATTTAAAAGAGAATGGAAAACAAGTAGGTAATCTAGAGTGTGAAGGAGGTTACCTATGGAACGAAACTCAGAATAAATGGGATAAGTGGGGGAGTCCATGGGAAATGAGTGATCAGTTTAAAAATTGGACCAATGGAACAAACATACCAAATGGATGGCCCACTCCTGAAGGACATTATTGGATTTGTGGTAAACTAGCTTATGCGTTTTTGCCACAAAATTGGACGGGATCCTGTGTATTGGGAATTATAAGGCCCAGTTTTTTCCTGTTACCTATAAATCGAGGAGAGCGATTGGGAGTCCAAGTGTATGCTGAAGCTGGTGAATTAAGAAAAAGGCACTATAAACGGAGTCTACAAATTGGACATTGGAAAGATAAAGATTGGCCTCCCGAAAGAGTCATTGCCTACTATGGTCCAGCCACATGGGCAGAAGATGGATCCTGGGGCTATAGAACTCCAATATATATGCTAAATAGAATAATTAGATTACAAGCTGTATTAGAAATAATTGTAAATACAACTGGAGATGCCCTTGGACGAATTGCGAGACAAAATACCAAGATGAGAACTGCTTTGTATCAAAATCGCTTAGCCCTGGATTATTTGCTAGCACAAGAGGGAGGTGTTTGTGGGAAGTTTAACCTTAGTAATTGTTGTTTAGAAATTGATGATGAAGGGGAAGCTGTAAATGAACTTGTAAAAGAAATGAAGAAAATTGCACATGTCCCAGTTCAGACTTGGACTGGAGTCGACCTAGAAGGATTCTGGGAAAACTTTACGGGAGGTGATTGGCTTACTAAAATCGGGATTGTTATATTGGGGGCATTTGCAGGATTGTTAATAATTCCATGTTTTATACCTTGTTTTATTAGACTAATACACTCAGTTATACAAGGAATGCAGATAGCTACAGTACCTGTTGATTCAGAACCAGGGAAAGAGAAAACTCTTTCCCTGATGATACTAAAGACAAAAGAAGATTCGAAACTAATACCAATTCGGCAAGTATTAACTCGGTTGGAAAGAAAAACACGAATCAATGCCGTAGAAAAAGAAAATGGGGGATTGTGAAATGTGCTTAACTGATTCGTGTCAGTGTGGAACAGTGTTAGGGCCACAGGGTGAAGTGTGACCTTTGATTGTTTTGTCTGTATGGCCGCAGACGAGACGGTGTGTCTATCGTGTCTGTGTTTTGCAGGAGCCACCTGGCGAACATTCTAGAATACCAACTTAAACCGGTCCTGTTGTTATCTGCATAGTGACCTGTAAGAGGGGGGATACACCCATTTTTGGCAAGGGCCAACCATTTTAGAGACAGTTATGAATATGTATTAGTATAGGAGATATAAACCAAAAATGGGGTCTGTAAGGTGTGTGTCTTGGTTGGGCAGAGACTCCCGGCACACCCAGCGCTGTTTGCTTGCCTTTATTCCTTTAATAAATTATAAATTCTAATTGGAATCCTGTTTGCGATTAAATCATTTATCACAAACACGTATTCTGGGTGGCCGTCAGTTGGGCTGGCCGCCTGGCTGAGATTTTTGCACCGCAAGAGCTGCTGCACGTGTACAAATCGCCGCTGAATGGATTTCGTCTGTTGCCCGTCGATCTAGGCACTGTTGATGTCGAATGTTTTGTGCCGCGTGTCTGTGGAAGGTAATAAAAGCTGTGAGCAGCAGTTGCACAATAAAGATTTAGCATGGGGATCTCACCTCCGTCTTGTGCGTCTTACTGAGGGAAATAGTTCCGCAAGTTAAAACGGCGTCTCCCCGGAGTGTAAGTACGTGGACTGGGTCGGTCTGTTAACAGTGTTCTATAGATAGATAGTGATTTGGCCAGTCATTTGAAGCGTGACGCTGGGACGGCTTAGCAGTCTCCTGCGTCCTGTAGGAAGCAGACTCTTGGCTCTTTGGAAGCGGTACGCAAATGTACGTAAAGCCAGTGTAGGCGGCTGCTGCTGCAACACCTTTAGAAAATACTGTATGCGACGCTACAGGCATGCCATACAAGGGTGCTTTTGTGGGAAAGCCTCCATCCTCTTCTTTGTAGCCGCCCTTTAAGTACTGGCAGACTGCGATGAGGTTCCCTCCCCCGCGAGCCTTCTCTTCTGCAAGGGAGAAGAGACCCAACTCCTTCAGCCTTTCCTCCTAGGGCAGGTTCTCCAGCCCTTTGGTCATCTTTGCGGCCCTCCTTGGGACCTTCCCCAGTCGGTCTGCGTCTCTTTTTTGAATTGTGGGGACCAGAACTGGACACGGCGCTCCAGGTGCGGCCTGCGGGGGTAGCCTGTGTGAGAAGAGGCCAGGGTCTGCCCTGTGCTGGACGCAGCTGGTGCCAGCCAGCTAGGCACTGGACTTGCCGCAGGCCAAAGCTGAGCGGCTCAGCGAAGCCGGGGGCGCCCCTGGGAAAACCTATTGAAGAAAGGGCAAAGCGCTGTCCGGGGCAGGTATTTCCCTGCTGCCTGTGGGTCCGGCCGGTGGATGTTTCCTGAAGGAACTTTTTCATCCTATTTTCTCCCCCTGTCCTGTTGAGGAGGGGCAGTGAGAGAGCGGCTGGGCGGGCCCCTGACAGCCGGCCGAGGTCAATCCATCACAAAGCCTAAAGGGCAGATTCCTCCATGTAGAAGTGTTGAAGGGGGTTGGTGCTTTAAGGAACGATAGTGACTGGGGTTTTGGAGACAGGACGTTTTGGAGACAGGAAAGTCGGGAAATCGCTGGGGATCCAGTTGCTTCGAGGGGGGGAAATTCCAAGAGACAAAGCCTTCTTTCTGAGCAATAAGAGGCTCTTGTGAGCAGAGGGCTCTAGTCTCCCTTTGTTCTCACTTGGTAATGAAAGAGACAAGGCACCGGAACTCCTGCGTGCGAAGGGATGAAAATGTGCGGAGCCTGTTGGATGCTCTTTGTGTGCGCGTGTTGGAAACCCAGGAACAGCTATAAGGAGGTGGGTGTGAGCTTGGTTAACTTGGCCAAGCCAACCACGCAAAGCTGACCCAACCTCCCGCCCGCATCAGAACCAGTGCCACCAGAAAAGCACGTAAGGTGTTAGCAATTGGAGATCCCCTACTGAGAGGCACCGACGCACCCGTTTGCCGTCCAGGCGATTTCTCTCGAGAAGTCTGCTGCCTACCAGGGGCTCGCATCCGTGGCGTCGCCGAGAGGCTGCCGAGCCTGGTGATCCCTGCAGGTTATCATGCGCTCCTACTATTCCGCGTAGGGTCTGACGAGGCAACTTAGAACCCTCCAAAGAGACTTTATGTCCCTCGGAGCAATGTTAAAAGGATCAGGAGCACAGGTGGTGGTCTCCTCTCTCCTCCCAGTCAGAGGGAGGGGTCCAGGAAGGAGGAGACGAATTGAACAGGTGAATGCCTGGCTGCGTAGCTGGTGCCATACGCGAGGTTTTGGCTTCTGTGATCACGGGTGTACCTTTGAGAAGCCGGGTCTGTTGGGAGCTGATGGGATTCGCCTGACCAAGCGGGGCAAGAGGGTCTTTGCCAACAAGCTGGCCGGACTTACAAGGAGGGCTTTAAACTAGGCTCAGCGGGGGAAGGGGATGGAGTTCTGAGCAACAGAGAAGAGCCAGGGGCTGCTGATGCGTTAGGAACCAACAGGGGAACCCCTGAGAAATGCCGCAAAGGACTTGGGGCTTGATCCTCCAGAAAGGCGACACGGTCGGCAGCCCAACTGAAGTGCCTCTATACCACTGCGCGCAGCACAGGTAACAAACAGGAGGAGTTGGAAGCCCCTGTGCAGAAGGAGCAGAAGGGAGCTGGCAGCTCTTTCAGGACGTTTTTTCTTCGAGCACAAGAGCTCTCGATTCCCACGCGTAAGAAATGGGAAAATAGAAATTCGTCTACCTAGACTTTAGTAAAGCCTTTGACACCGTTTCCCACAGCGTTCTCCTGGAGAAACTGGCTGCTCGTGGCTTGGACGGGCGTACTCTTTGCTGGGTAAAGAACTGGCTGGAGGGCCGGGCCCAGAGAGTTGTGGTGAATGGAGTTAAATCCAGTTGGCGGCCGGTCACAAGTGGTGTTCCCCAGGGCTCAGTACCGGGGCCGGTTCTGTTTAATATCTTTCTCAACGACCTGGACGAGGGGATCGAGTGCACCCTCACTCAGTAAGTTTGCAGCCGACACCAAGTTGGGCGGGAGCGTCGATCTGCTTGAGGGTAGGATGGCTCTACAGAGGGATCTGGACAGGCTGGATCGATGGGCCGAGGCCGATGGTATGAGGTTCAACAAGGCCAAGTGCCGGGTCCTGCACTTGGGTCACAACAACCCCGTGCAACGCTACAGGCTTGGGGAAGAGTGGCTGGAAAGCTGCCCGGCAGAAAAGAGCCTGGGGGTATTGGTAGACAGCCGTCTGAATGTGAGCCAGCAGTGTGCCCAGGTGGCCAAGGCGGCCAACAGCATCCTGGCCTGTATCAGGAATAGCGTGGCGAGCAGGACTGGGGAAGCGACTGTCCCCCTGTACTCAGCACCGCTGAGGCCGCACCTCGAATACTGTGTTCAGTTTTGGGCCTCTCACTACAAGAAAGACACGGAGGTGCTGGAGCGTGTCCGGAGAAGGGCAACGGAGCTGGTGAGGGGTCTGGAGCACAAGGCTTATGAGGAGCGGCTGAGGGAACTGGGGTGGCTTAGCCTGGAGTAAAGGAGGCTGAGGGGAGACCTTATCGCTCTCTACAACTACCGGAAAGGAGGTTGTAGCGAGGCGGGGGTTGGTCTCTTCTCCCAAGTAACAGGCGATAGGACGAGAGGAAACGGCCTCGAGTTGCGCCAGGGGAGGTTTAGGACGGATATTAGGAAAAATTTCTTCGCGGAAAGGGTTATCGAACGTTGGACCAGGCTGCCCAGGGAAGTGGTTGAATCACCATCCCTGGAGGTATTTAAAAGACGGGTAGACGCGGCGCTTAGGGACGTGGTTTGGTGGTGGTTTTGGCAGCGTTAGGTTAATGGTTGGACTCGATGATCTTAAAGGTCCCTTCCGACCTAGACGATTCTATGAAATCAGGCAAGGAAGGCAGGAGCCCAGCATGGCTGAGTAAGGACCTTCTGGTCGAGCTGAAGCGCAAGGAGGAAATGCGTAGGCGGTGGAAGCAGAGACACGCATCCTGGGAAGAATATAGGGATGGGGTCGGGAAAGCTAAGGCACAGCTGGAGCTGAATTTGGCAAGGGATGTGAAGAAGAATCATAAGAAGGGCTTCTACAGGTGCGTTGGTCAGAAAAGGAAGACTAAAGAAAACGCACACCACCCCCACCCCCACCCCCCTCCGATAGGTAAGACAGGAGAGCTAGCGCCAACCGACATGGAGAAGGCCGAGGCACTCAAGGATTTTTCTCCTCCGTTGTCGCCGGCAATCACTGTTCCCGCATCTCTCAAGTCCCTGAACCTCAAGGCAGGGACTGGGGGAACAAAGTCCCTCCCATCGTAGGAAAGGATCCGGTTCGAGACCACCTGAGGAACCTGAACATACGCAAGTCCTGCACTGGGGAGGAACAACCCCATGCACCAGTAGATGCTGGAGGCCGACTGGCTGGAGAGCAGCTTTGCTGACGTGGGGGGCTCCTGGTGGACATCAAGTTGAACGTGAGCCGACAACGTGCCCTTGCCGCAAAGGCGGCTAAGGATATCCTTAGCCCGCTACAGAGGAAAGCAGGGTTTATACATGTTACAATACAGTTGTGTAGACCAATCAAATTGCTCACTATCCCCGGGGGTGCAGGGCACCAGAGACCACCCTTGGGCAGCTTTGGGGGCACTGCCTGTTTTTCTACGAGCCTCCTACCCAGCTTAGCGCAAATCCTATCTCGATCTGCGCCCCCCACACACACCCACACCCACAGCCCTCGAGCCACCAGTGCTGAAGACACGCTTTGTATTGTATTTTCTCCCAGGAGGCGCGCAGCTTAGAAACGTCTGCAATCCAAGCGGGGCTTGCAGGGAACAATTGAGAGCAACTTCTGTCGGTTCTGGGGAGTGTTCTGAAAAGTTAAGGCCTGCCCTGCCCTGGCAAAAGCAGTCCTTTGACTGGAGGGAGCAGCACCAAAAAGCCACAAGCACGTTTGGGGTGGAGTTGACGCGGTAATAAATAACAGTCAATAGTACTTGTAGCTACAACAGCCTCTTCTGAGACCTCGTCGCCCGCCCACAGGGTCGCAGCACTACACGGCACGGATCCCTCCGCGGACTGGCCCAACGTCTTCTCCCTCCGCCCCCAGGTCGGATCCCTCCGCGCCCCCAGGGCACGCAAACTCCCTGAGCCCCGCTAAGCACCAGGTCGACGAGGGCGGACCCGCCGGGGGGCCGGGGACAAGCGAAAACGACAGACGAGACAGCCAATCGAGACGCGGGATCGGCCGGCGGCCATCTGGCGGCCCAATGGGCGCCGCGGAGGGCCTGGCCGAGTGGAGGAAGCGCGGGGGCGACAAGGGGCGTTGTCGTGGCCGACGAGCTTATTGGGGCGCGGGCCGCCCGGCCTAGTGCCGCCGCCACCCGCAGTGTTTTCGGGAAGATCATCGGCAAGGTGCTTCCCCGCCAACGTCGCCTACGAGGACGAGGAGGTAGCCGCGGCTTTGCTCTGAGCGCGGTTCCTCCTCCCTCCCCCCGTCCCCCCCTCCCCCCGCGCTCGCAGGCACCCTGAGCCGAGGACCCGTTGCGCGGTGCCCGGGAGCGCGGCAGGGCGGGTGGCGGCCTTGCTGCGGGCGGGCGGTGGAGGGACGGGGCCTCTCTGGGTTGTGGCGCTCTCTACTGCGCGATCCCTATAACATCGCGCTTCTTCGGTGCGGCCCCCCCGCCCCCGGCTGCCGCGGCGCGTACTGGGTTGCTGGTGCTGGCCGGCTCGCCTCGGTTCCCAGCCCCGCCGTGTCGCGTGCGTGCGTGCGTAGAGGAGGGCCTCTGACGGTAAGGCACTTGGTGGCAGCCGCAGACGTTTGCCGCGTGATATCCCTTTGGCACTGCAAGTCGTGCAAAGTTTGCTGCCGAGGGATGCGAGTGGTCCTACCTCGTGTAGGACGACAGTCTTGAAACCTTAGATTAAGCGCACGCAGTCAGTCTCCTCGGGGATTCCAGGCGTATGTATGTAAACGGTGAACGTCTGAGTGGTGACCGTAATGAGTTAGTTCTGCGTAGGAGAAACGCAGGTCTTGATGTGCCTCCTAATAGCACTGTAGAGATTTCGCAGCTCTGCTGTGCTAGGCTTTGGTTCTGCGCCCCCAAACTGGATTGTTACAGCTTTTCTTATTTTTCTTTACCAAAAAAGTAAATCCAGAAACTCGTCATCCTTAGGAAACGATCGACCCGAATTAAAACGTACTGGAGGTCGCTAGTCTGAAGTACTGGCCCGCCTCCTTGCCCCCATCACCTTGCATGCTGAATCCCACTTCTGGAGGGGGCTCTGTAAAGACGTTGTATTTTTTTGTACAGAAAGCATTAATATCGCGTAAGAAAAATCAACGTTTCGGCTTGCGTTTGGGGTATCCGGTAGTCTGCTTCTGTAGGAGTTCAGTGGGGCATATTGATTTGCTTAAGCTATTATTACCTTTCTCTGAAGCCAATGACGTTTTAACTGTTTACTCTTCCTCCAGCGCCTTGCGTTCCGTGATCTTTCACCCCAAGCTCCGATGCTTTTCCTAGCCATGCCTAAGGAGGCAATTATGAGGTTATGCGAAGCAGAAGATCCTGGTGAATGTGTAAGTACTGTGGAAGCTTTCTGTACGCTAAACTGTACCTGTCGTTAGTTCCTAATTTAGTAGACTCTTTCCCATCCCCCCTTTTCCTCTTGATAGGGCACGGTAGGCTGGTTTGGGTTTTCTGGCGCTATAATCTTTTCTCTCTGGCTTGTAATGGAGCTGAGCTTTTTGACCGAAAGTAGCGATATAAAGCAATGCTCATCCCTGGGTACGTACTCCTGGTGCAAAATGCAGTGTTGTTTTGGAGCGCAGGGTGATGCCTACTGTCACGGTTTAGAGCAAGAGGAGGAGTAGTACTTCTTCTAATACGGAGAAGAGGGCTTGGGGTTTTTGGCAGGTCGGGGGTGAGGAAGGGCAAAGCTGGTCGAGAGGTGCTGGATGCTTCGCTTTTGGCTATAAAAGTCAAGTTCAGAGACTTTGTAAACCCACGCAAAAGGCAGCCTGAAGCTTATTTTCCACCCGAGTTGCGTATGTTGCCTGAAGAGATAACGGGGGGCTTTAACCCGGAGACAAACTTAGCTTCTGTGGCTGTTTTGTAGTCTGTTACTGTCTAGCTTGAAAACAATTGCGTAGCCCTCTTTCTTCCCCCCCCCCCCCCCCCCCCTACAGTGTGCGTAATCGGTCTTTGTAGCTTTGCTTGGGAAATGCCGGTTGCAGGCGGACAGACAGTAATTTGAAGCGCAGTGGTTGAATTGCTAGGAGTTGGCTAACTGGTTTCTCTGGGTGCTTCTCTGCTCTCATTCCTCCCCTCCCTGCCCTCTCCCCTTCTTGTGTGTGGCTTTTTATTTTACTTATTTATGGTTTTGTACTTCCTTCTCCAGCTTCTTGGGCATTTAATGATTGTTGGCAAGCAGCGTGCTGCTCACCTGGGCCTGACCGATGGATTCCGGATGGTTGCGGATGAAGGGCCCGAGGGTGGGCAGCCTGTCTGTCACGTACATCTACGTATTCTGGGTGGCCGTCGGTTGGGCTGGCCGCCTGGCTGAGATTTTTGCACCGCAAGAGCTGCTGCACGTGTACAAATCGCCGCTGAATGGATTTCGTCTGTTGCCCGTCGATCTAGGCACTGTTGATGTCGAATGTTTTGTGCCGCGTGTCTGTGGAAGGTAATAAAAGCTGTGAGCAGCAGTTGCACAATAAAGATTTAGCATGGGGATCTCACCTCTGTCTTGTGCGTCTTACTGAGGGAAATAGTTCCGCAAGTTAAAACGGCGTCTCCCCGGAGTGTAAGTACGTGGACTGTGTCGGTCTGTTAACAGTGTTCTATAGATAGATAGTGATTTGGCCAGTCATTTGAAGCGTGACGCTGGGACGGCTTAGCAGTCTCCTGCGTCCTGTAGGAAGCAGACTCTTGGCTCTTTGGAAGCGGTACGCAAATGTACGTAAAGCCAGTGTAGGCGGTTGCTGCTGCAACACCTTTAGAAAATACTGTATGCGACGCTACAGGCATGCCATACAAGGGTGCTTTCGGCACAGTGCAATGCGTTGGAAGCATCCAACTCCTGTTGGAGCACTTCATCAAGGGCTGCGTGATAAGGCCCCGTTGATAATCCCTTTTCTGCTGAGGAGGGACGTGGTAGGAGAAAACAATTGGTCTGAATGGCAGCTGTGGTGCTTCCATAGCACGGTGGAATATCTCTCTTGGTCCATTTGGGTCAGCTGTCCTGGCTGTGTCCCCTGCCAGCCTCTTGCCCACCCCCAGCTTACTGGACTGTGGGGGTGGGGGTGGCTGGAGAGACAGCCTCCGTGCTGTGGGAGCACTGCTCGGCAGTAGCCAGAACACTGGTGTGTTATCAACACCCTTCCAGCTACAGCTACGAAGCACAGCACTATGAGGGCTGCTGTGGGGAAAGTTACCTTCCATCCCAGCCAGACCCAAACCAAAGCTACGTCGCAGGGAGACAGCCAACTTCATCTTTCTTTAACAGCTATTAAAAAAGGGAGACGGGCATGGGAAAGCAGGGCCATCCTTCGTTGCCCTTGAACGCTGCGTCCGACCTTTTGTGGGAAAGCCTCCGTCCTCTTCTTTGTAGCCGCCCTTTAAGTACTGGCAGACTGCGATGAGGTTCCCTCCCCCGCGAGCCTTCTCTTCTGCAAGGGAGAAGAGACCCAACTCCTTCAGCCTTTCCTCCTAGGGCAGGTTCTCCAGCCCTTTGGTCATCTTTGCGGCCCTCCTTGGGACCTTCCCCAGTCGGTCTGCGTCTCTTTTTTGAATTGTGGGGACCAGAACTGGACACGGCGCTCCAGGTGCGGCCTACGGGGGTAGCCTGTGTGAGAAGAGGCCAGGGTCTGCCCTGTGCTGGACGCAGCTGGTGCCAGCCAGCTAGGCACTGGACTTGCCGCAGGCCAAAGCTGAGCGGCTCAGCGAAGCCGGGGGCGCCCCTGGGAAAACCTATTGAAGAAAGGGCAAAGCGCTGTCCGGGGCAGGTATTTCCCTGCTGCCTGTGGGTCCGGCCGGTGGATGTTTCCTGAAGGAACTTTTTCATCCTATTTTCTCCCCCTGTCCTGTTGAGGAGGGGCAGTGAGAGAGCGGCTGGGCGGGCCCCTGACAGCCGGCCGAGGTCAATCCATCACAAAGCCTAAAGGGCAGATTCCTCCATGTAGAAGTGTTGAAGGGGGTTGGTGCTTTAAGGAACGATAGTGACTGGGGTTTTGGAGACAGGACGTTTTGGAGACAGGAAAGTCGGGAAATCGCTGGGGATCCAGTTGCTTCGAGGGGGGGAAATTTCAAGAGACAAAGCCTTCTTTCTGAGCAATAAGAGGCTCTTGTGAGCAGAGGGCTCTAGTCTCCCTTTGTTCTCACTTGGTAATGAAAGAGACAAGGCACCGGAACTCCTGCGTGCGAAGGGATGAAAATGTGCGGAGCCTGTTGGATGCTCTTTGTGTGCGCGTGTTGGAAACCCAGGAACAGCTATAAGGAGGTGGGTGTGAGCTTGGTTAACTTGGCCAAGCCAACCACGCAAAGCTGACCCAACCTCCCGCCCGCATCAGAACCAGTGCCACCAGAAAAGCACGTAAGGTGTTAGCAATTGGAGATCCCCTACTGAGAGGCACCGACGCACCCGTTTGCCGTCCAGGCGATTTCTCTCGAGAAGTCTGCTGCCTACCAGGGGCTCGCATCCGTGGCGTCGCCGAGAGGCTGCCGAGCCTGGTGATCCCTGCAGGTTATCATGCGCTCCTACTATTCCGCGTAGGGTCTGACGAGGCAACTTAGAACCCTCCAAAGAGACTTTATGTCCCTCGGAGCAATGTTAAAAGGATCAGGAGCACAGGTGGTGGTCTCCTCTCTCCTCCCAGTCAGAGGGAGGGGTCCAGGAAGGAGGAGACGAATTGAACAGGTGAATGCCTGGCTGCGTAGCTGGTGCCATACGCGAGGTTTTGGCTTCTGTGATCACGGGTGTACCTTTGAGAAGCCGGGTCTGTTGGGAGCTGATGGGATTCGCCTGACCAAGCGGGGCAAGAGGGTCTTTGCCAACAAGCTGGCCGGACTTACAAGGAGGGCTTTAAACTAGGCTCAGCGGGGGAAGGGGATGGAGTTCTGAGCAACGGAGAAGAGCCAGGGGCTGCTGATGCGTTAGGAACCAACAGGGGAACCCCTGAGAAATGCCGCAAAGGACTTGGGGCTTGATCCTTCAGAAAGGCGACACGGTCGGCAGCCCAACTGAAGTGCCTCTATACCACTGCGCGCAGCACAGGTAACAAACAGGAGGAGTTGGAAGCCCCTGTGCAGAAGGAGCAGAAGGGAGCTGGCAGCTCTTTCAGGACATTTTTTCTTCGAGCACAAGAGCTCTCGATTCCCACGTGTAAGAAATGGGAAAATAGAAATTCGTCTACCTAGACTTTAGTAAAGCCTTTGACACCGTTTCCCACAGCGTTCTCCTGGAGAAACTGGCTGCTCATGGCTTGGACGGGCGTACTCTTTGCTGGGTAAAGAACTGGCTGGAGGGCCGGGCCCAGAGAGTTGTGGTGAACGGAGTTAAATCCAGTTGGCGGCCGGTCACAAGTGGTGTTCCCCAGGGCTCAGTACCGGGGCCGGTTCTGTTTAATATCTTTCTCAACGACCTGGACGAGGGGATCGAGTGCACCCTCACTCAGTAAGTTTGCAGCCGACACCAAGTTGGGCGGGAGCGTCGATCTGCTTGAGGGTAGGATGGCTCTACAGAGGGATCTGGACAGGCTGGATCGATGGGCCGAGGCCGATGGTATGAGGTTCAACAAGGCCAAGTGCCGGGTCCTGCACTTGGGTCACAACAACCCCGTGCAACGCTACAGGCTTGGGGAAGAGTGGCTGGAAAGCTGCCCGGCAGAAAAGAGCCTGGGGGTATTGGTAGACAGCCGTCTGAATGTGAGCCAGCAGTGTGCCCAGGTGGCCAAGGCGGCCAACAGCATCCTGGCCTGTATCAGGAATAGCGTGGCGAGCAGGACTGGGGAAGCGACTGTCCCCCTGTACTCAGCACCGCTGAGGCCGCACCTCGAATACTGTGTTCAGTTTTGGGCCTCTCACTACAAGAAAGACACGGAGGTGCTGGAGCGTGTCCGGAGAAGGGCAACGGAGCTGGTGAGGGGTCTGGAGCACAAGGCTTATGAGGAGCGGCTGAGGGAACTGGGGTGGCTTAGCCTGGAGTAAAGGAGGCTGAGGGGAGACCTTATCGCTCTCTACAACTACCGGAAAGGAGGCTGTAGCGAGGCGGGGGTTGGTCTCTTCTCCCAAGTAACAGGCGATAGGACGAGAGGAAATGGCCTCGAGTTGCGCCAGGGGAGGTTTAGGACGGATATTAGGAAAAATTTCTTCGCGGAAAGGGTTATCGAACGTTGGACCAGGCTGCCCAGGGAAGTGGTTGAATCACCATCCCTGGAGGTATTTAAAAGACGGGTAGACGCGGCGCTTAGGGACGTGGTTTGGTGGTGGTTTTGGCAGCGTTAGGTTAATGGTTGGACTCGATGATCTTAAAGGTCCCTTCCGACCTAGACGATTCTATGAAATCAGGCAAGGAAGGCAGGAGCCCAGCATGGCTGAGTAAGGACCTTCTGGTCGAGCTGAAGCGCAAGGAGGAAATGCGTAGGCGGTGGAAGCAGAGACACGCATCCTGGGAAGAATATAGGGATGGGGTCGGGAAAGCTAAGGCACAGCTGGAGCTGAATTTGGCAAGGGATGTGAAGAAGAATCATAAGAAGGGCTTCTACAGGTGCGTTGGTCAGAAAAGGAAGACTAAAGAAAACGCACACCACCCCCACCCCCCTCCGATAGGTAAGACAGGAGAGCTAGCGCCAACCGACATGGAGAAGGCCGAGGCACTCAAGGATTTTTCTCCTCCGTTGTCGCCGGCAATCACTGTTCCCGCATCTCTCAAGTCCCTGAACCTCAAGGCAGGGACTGGGGGAACAAAGTCCCTCCCATCGTAGGAAAGGATCCGGTTCGAGACCACCTGAGGAACCTGAACATACGCAAGTCCTGCACTGGGGAGGAACAACCCCATGCACCAGTAGATGCTGGAGGCCGACTGGCTGGAGAGCAGCTTTGCTGACGTGGGGGGCTCCTGGTGGACATCAAGTTGAACGTGAGCCGACAACGTGCCCTTGCCGCAAAGGCGGCTAAGGATATCCTTAGCCCGCTACAGAGGAAAGCAGGGTTTATACATGTTACAATACAGTTGTGTAGACCAATCAAATTGCTCACTATCCCCGGGGGTGCAGGGCACCAGAGACCACCCTTGGGCAGCTTTGGGGGCACTGCCTGTTTTTCTACGAGCCTCCTACCCAGCTTAGCGCAAATCCTATCTCGATCTGTGCCCCCCCACTGTTGCGTGAAAAGGGGCAAAGCGGTTTTGGCAGAAAATAAACCCCCTTGCGTTCTAACACTCCTCACCGAGGTGGGAGGCTAGGTGCGGCTAGGTTTAAATTCTGAGTGATGCCCAATTCAGCACTATCAGTCCAATCGCGTTTAATATGTATTAAACTGTTACGATTTGGATACACTAATAGTGGACTGCACCTTCAGTCTAGTCGTGCTCATGAACTAGCACGGCCACTCTCGAGTCTTTGGTCGCGTTCAGTGAGAAACCAAAACGACTAGCTACTTAAAAAAGTGCAGTTTATTTAAACAACATGTGAATTGTGCTTAACTGATTCGTGTCAGTGTGGAACAGTGTTAGGGCCACAGGGTGAAGTGTGACCTTTGATTGTTTTGTCTGTATGGCCGCAGACGAGACGGTGTGTCTATCGTGTCTGTGTTTTGCAGGAGCCACCTGGCGAACATTCTAGAATACCAACTTAAACCGGTCCTGTTGTTATCTGCATAGTGACCTGTAAGAGGGGGGATACACCCATTTTTGGCAAGGGCCAACCATTTTAGAGACAGTTATGAATATGTATTAGTATAGGAGATATAAACCAAAAATGGGGTCTGTAAGGTGTGTGTCTTGGTTGGGCAGAGACTCCCGGCACACCCAGCGCTGTTTGCTTGCCTTTATTCCTTTAATAAATTATAAATTCTAATTGGAATCCTGTTTGCGATTAAATCATTTATCACAATTTGGGGGCTCGTCCGGGATGGTCTTAGTTCCTGAATTCTGACTTGATCTAGGAGGGGCGCCCCACCATTAGGTGGCTCCTGATCAGGTCAGGTCGGGACTAACGCCATCCTGAACCTGAGTAAAGGCAAGCAAAGAAAAGATTTTGATTTTTATTTTTATGAGCTCCCTTGCCGGCTGCAGCAGTTTATTTTACCCGTAATTCTGCGCGCGAAGATCCGAACGAAGATGACGGAGTCGTAAGTATTTAAAGTGTATACCGTTCGATTGGGTGGGATTCGGTTGCCTGTGTGTAAGAGTGTGATTGAGACGGAACCTGGTTCCGAAGTGATTGTGGAGGTCTTCTAACCGCGGTTCCAATCTCCCGCGAGGGACTTGGCCGGTGAAGGACCGAAGCGATTCCTATAGGATTCGTGGGTGGGTGATAGGTCCTAAACCCCCTGCAAGACACTCTTACTGGTAACCAAGGGCTGTAGGAATTGCCACAGTAAAATTCCTAGATGGGTCAGACAAAATCGAAGACCCAGGACCAGAGGAAAGGGAGCAAATTACCAGATATACCACTGGAAAGTCCATTAGGAATAATGATTAGGAATTGGAATGAAAGGGGCCCCAGAAAAGGAAAAAGTAAATTAAAATTAGTTCACTATTGTATGATTGAATGGCCGAAGAAACCTTTAAAACCACATGTCTTTTGGCCTGTTTTTGGATCCTTTGAAGACTGGATTTGCCAGGCCTTAAATCTATATGTTAATTCAAAGGAACCTTTTAGTCAGGAGGAAAGTGATTATGCAGGATTATGGATCAGGACTTCACGTCCTTTTCCGGCTTCAATACTTACATTAAAAACGGATGAAAAGTCTGAGAAAGAAGAAGGAAACAAAGACGAAAAAGGGAAGGAAAAAGATGATAAAGGGGAACCACTGGATAACTTACCACCTCCATATCCTAACAATCCTCCTCCGACGGCGGCTCTCCCTCCAGGGGCCGTAGTACCCCCACCAGTGCCACCGTTACCCCTGCCTCCACCACCGACAGCACCGGAATTAGATCGACCTCCAGCTGCATGTACGAGAAGTAGAACTGCCACATCTGGGGGAGCTTCTCTATATCCCTTACGAGAAGTACCCCTCGGAGGCAATCAGGGAGGCATCGGGTTTGTGGCAGTTCCATTAAATACCACAGATGTAAGGAATTTCAAGAAAGAAATGGGGACCCTATTAGATGATCCCCTTGGAGTAGCAGAAAAACTAGGCCAATTTTTAGGACCTAATACTTATACCTGGGAAGAAATACAATCCATTTTAGGGATCTTATTTACTGCTGAGGAAAAGGGAATGATTAGACAAGCTGGAATGAGAATTTGGGAAAGACAGAATCAGGCAGGACCCCCCAGGAGATCAGAAATGGCCAAATGTGGATCCCCATTGGGATCATCAACAACCCCAAGGGAGACAGAACATGAGGGATTTGAGAACATTAATAATACAGGGAATAAGGGAAGCGGTTCCCCGAGGGCAAAACATTAATAAAGCGTCTAATGAACAACAAGGAAAAGACGAATCTCCTACAGAATGGTTGGAGAGGTTGAGGAAAAGCCTGCAAATGTATTCTGGAATTGATCCGAATACAGTGGCTGGGACTGCACTCCTTAGAACACAATTTGTAGCCAAATCCTGGGGGGGATATAAGAAAGAAATTAGAAAAACTTGAGGACTGGCAAGAAAGAGGATTAGAGGAGTTACTTAGAGAAGCCCAGAAGGTATATGTTAGAAGGGACGAAGAAAAACAGAAAGTAAAGGCAAAAATTTTTGTAGCAGCAGTAAAAGAAAGTCAGAAAAATCAGAATCCGTTTAGAGAGAAAAGGGAAAAAAGAATAGAGCAGACACCCAGAGGACAGCCTCATAGGGAGAGATTCACAATTCCTGTCTGTTACTACTGTAACAAGAGGGGACGTGTTCAGAGGAACTGTCGTAAGCGAGAACAAGATGAGAAAATGTTCAAAGAAGAATAGGGGTGTCAGGGGCTATATCTTTTGGGGACTTCAACATCAACAGAGCCCTTGATAAAATTATTAATAGGTCCCCATAAGGAGGAGGTTTTATTTTTAGTGGATACAGGAGCTGAAAAATCAACCATTCAGAAACTTCCAAAAGGAATAGAGATAGGGAAGAATTATATGTCAGTAGTCGGGGCAAAAGGAGAACCTTTTAAAGTCCCTATCTTGAAAGATGTAGAAGTAGAAACAGAAAAGAAAATTTGTCTTAACGACTTACTTTTGCTCCCTGAAGCGGAATACAATTTACTAGGAAGGGATCTGATTTTGAAGTTAAACTTGAGCATTCAGAGTCAGGGGAACAAACTGCAGATCAAATTATATACTTTAACACAGGAGGATGAAGAAGCTATTAACCCCTCGGTGTGGTATAAAGAAGGGGAAACTGGAAAAATAAAAATGAACCCCATAAGCGTTCAAATAATAGATCCACATCGTTCGATTAGAATCAAGCAATACCCTATACCCATGGAGGGTCGAAAAGGATTAAAACCTGTAGTTGACAGACTTTTGGAAAAAGGAACCTTGGAACCATGTATGTCACCTCATAATACACCCATCCTCCCTGTAAAGAAACCGGACGGGTCATACAGAATGGTACAGGATTTAAGAGCTGTAAATCAGCGAACGATTACTAAATTCCCTGTAGTGGCAAATCCCTATACTTTATTAAGTTATATTTCTCCCAGACATACTTGGTATAGTGTGATAGATTTGAAAGACGCTTTTGGGGCCTGTCCTCTGGACGAGGGATCTAGAGATTATTTTGCTTTCGAGTGGGAGGACCCCGAAACGGGACGGAAACAGCAATTAAGATGGACGGTATTACCACAGGGGTTTACGGAGTCACCAAATTTATTTGGGCAAACTTTAGAGAAAATCTTACAGGATTTTGCATTACCCCAGGAGATAAAATTATTGCAATATGTAGATGATTTATTAGTAGCAGGAGAAACTGAAGAGGGGACCCGAGAAGCTACTATTAAATTGTTAAATTTTCTAGGGGAGAAGGGATTGAAGGTGTCCCGATCAAAACTACAGTTTGTAGAACAGGAAGTAAAATACTTAGGACATTGGCTAAGTAAGGGAAAGAAGAAACTAGATTCTGATAGGATATCTGGGATTCTATCTTTAAGACCCCCGCAAACTAAAAAGGAGGTTCGGCAAATATTGGGATTATTAGGATATTGTAGATCATGGCTTGAAAATTATAGTGACAAGGTAAAATTTCTATATGAAAAATTAACTAGTAACCAACTTAAGTGGTTTACAGAAGATGACCAGAAATTCGAGGAAATAAAAAAGGCATTAATACAAGCACCTGTATTGAGCCTCCCAGATCTAGAAAAACCTTTCCATCTTTTTGTGAATACATCAAATCAGACAGCATATGGAGTTCTTACTCAAGACTGGGCAGGAATAAAAATACCTGTGGGGTACTGTTCTAAATTACTTGATCCAGTAAGTAGAGGATGGCCTGCTTGTCTCCAAGCTTTGGTAGCTACCGCATTATTAATAGAGGAAGTTCGGAAAATTACCTTTAGTGCTCCTTTAAAAGTGTATACCCCACACAATGTCAGGAGTGTTTTACAACAAAAGGCAGAAAAATGGTTAACGGACAGCCGGATCTTGGAATATGAAGCAATATTAATAGACTCCCCCGATTTAGAACTGAGGGTGACTTCTGCTCAGAGTCCAGCACAGTTTTTGTTTGGAGAGCCATCAAAGGAAGTACAACATAATTGTTTAGAGGTAATTGAGACCCAGACTAAGGTGAGGCCAGACTTAAGAGATACTGAGTTAGAAAATGCAGAAGTGTTATTTGTAGATGGCTCCTCCCGTGTGGTGGAAGGGAGGAGAAAATCAGGATATGCCATAATTAATAAAAATTTAGAACTTATAGAATCAGGACCTCTGAGTCCATCATGGTCAGCTCAAGCTTGTGAGCTGTATGCCCTTTGTAGAGCCCTGGAATTATTACAAGGAAAAAGCGGGACCATATTTACGGATTCTAAATATGCGTATGGAGTAGTTCACACTTTTGGAAAAATTTGGGAGGAAAGAGGTTTAATTAATACCCAAGGAAGGAATCTAATACATCAAGAACTAATAGTGAAAATTTTAAAGGCGTTAAGAAAACCAAAGGAGATAGCAGTGGTACATGTGAGAGGACACCAAAAGGGATTAGATTATCGAACCAGAGGGAATAACCTAGCCGATAGAGAGGCCCAGGAAGCAGCCCTGAGGACTCAGGTCGCTAAAATTAATGTAGTACAAGTACAAGGAGACATTAGTGAAAAAGAACTAGAGGAGAAAGAGAAGAAATTTACCCCTGAGGAACAGGCAAAATTAGAGAAAATAGGAGCTAAGTTAGAACAGGGAAAATGGATGCTGCCCGACGGGCGAGAGATGTTGCCAAAAGCTTATGCCAGGCAAATGTTAGAACGATTACACACACAAACACATTGGGGTACAAAGGCGATAAGTGATCATTTCCTTAAACAATTTGGCTGTATTGGGATTTTTGAAATAGCAAAGCAAATCACGCGAGGATGTTTAACTTGTCAAAAAGTAAACAAGGAAGTGTTTCGACAAGCAGCCACGGGAGGAAGGAAAACAGCTTATAGACCTTTTGAAAGAATACAAGTCGATTTTACTGAATTGCCTAAGGTAGGGAGAATAAAATATTTACTAGTAATAGTAGATCATTTAACACAATGGGTAGAAGCTTACCCTGTAGCACGAGCTACGGCACAGATGGTAGTAAAAATCTTATTAGAACACTTAATACCTAGATATGGGATAATCCAGTATATTGATTCTGATCAGGGCACACATTTTACTTCTAAAATAATAAAATTATTATGTCAATCATTAGGTATTCAATGGGAATACCACACTCCGTGGCACCCACAAAGCTCAGGGAAAGTAGAAAGAATGAATCAAACAATAAAACAGCAATTGGCTAAATTAATGATTGAGACACAGATGTCCTGGACGAAATGCCTACCATTGGCACTATTAAACATAAGAACTAAGCCACACAGTGAGACTGGATTATCGCCATATGAAATGTTATATGGAATGCCTTACTCCCAAGGGATGCCCCTGGGGAATAATGTAGTTGAAGATTATAGTATCCAAAAATATATAATAACCATTGGAAAAAGGTTAAAAGAACTACGAGAGATTGGGATGATGGCTCAAACACCACCATTAGGATTTGCAATTCATCAATTAAAACCGGGAGATAAGGTTCTGATAAAAACATGGAAAGAAGAAACCCTATCTCCCCTCTGGGAAGGGCCTTTTCTTGTTTTATTAACTACAGAAACGGCTGTGAGAACTGCTGAAAAAGGATGGACACATGTGTCGCGAGTGAAAGGTCCAGTGAAGGAGTGGAGAGTCACATCTGAGCCCGGAGAAGCCAAGCTAACCATCAGACAAACTTAAAGAGACCTTCATCAAGAAGCATAAGCTAAGTTGCTGTGGGAATTTCATTGTAACTACTCCTGTAGAATTAGTGGACAGGGATAAATACCTATTAGGAAAGGTAATTTAGTCCATTGTGTAAACGGTGTTGTTTATTTTTAAGGGCAAAGTGTTCTACATGTTTTAAAATATATCATTTTCCAAAAAAGAAGTCAAGGATCTAGGAAACAGTTTAGAATTTTTGTGCATTCGCTGTGGGGCCACCACTCCCCTATATAACCTACCATGGGTTAGGCTTTATTGTTGTCAATTTAATCAAAGAGTGTTTCTTGATTAAAGGTTACCCCTTAAAAGATTAAGGAAGAGGGCAAGACCGGAGGGGAACGAGTGGTGCGGCTTGAAAGGTCTGCCAAGGGCTGCAACCCCTTCGGGCTGTGACCGCCGATCACTATGGCCCTGACCGGACCTCTTCTGGTCCTATTTGGGGTAAGCTCCTTGACTCTGGTTATGGCAAACAACTGCAGCCAGTGCGTAGTAACTACTAGGAGGGGACGGGTAAGTTCCCAGACTTTGGTTTATCATACTATTTATGACTGTAAAGGCCAGAAAATAGGAAGCTGCATTTATAATCTAACCCAATATACTTTATGCAAAGACGAAGAGAGGATTGTGTGCTATGATCCAAAGGAACTCCCCTATCAATATTGGGTAGAAATGAAGACAAATTCGGAAGTAGGAAGACTAATAGGAACAAGTGAGGTTATAACCAATTTAAGTACATCGGTGTCGGTAATTTTTGATGCGTGCGACATTATAGATGATGATCTAGACACTAATTGCGGGAGTTTAGAGTGGAGACGGTACTATAGTAATCAACCAAAATATATTTGCCCAGGGGGACACCAATGTGACATAAATCCTGATTATACACCTAGTCAAACAGTGAGATATCAATCAGCACACCTGTGTGGAAGAAGAGGGTGGTCTTGTGTATGTTGGGACACTGCAGGCTGGGGATATGATAGACAGTGTGGGAATTTACAAGCTTCAATCACAAAGATACAAACAGATAGTAATTGTACAACCCGTACCTGCAATCTAATAAATTTAACCCTAATAAATTTAGAAATTTGGAAGCAAAAGAAAGTAAATAAAATTGGACTTAAGATATATGGACCTGGAGAAGATCCGGGTGTAATTATTAATATCGAAATAAAAGAAAGAATAAGGGAATCGGTACAGCACAGACTACTATTTAACTCATTTTATCATGAAATAGAAACAGGAGTGGAATATGAAATTCCCACAGTTGCTAAAAATCTATTTGTAAATCTTGCTGAAAACATTGCTAAGTCATTAAATGTAACTAATTGTTATGTTTGTGGTGGAACAAACCAAGGTGAACGATGGCCATGGGAGGCCATGGAGAGCAACATTAGTAATCCTCAAATATGGAAAGCAATGGGAAAGGGTAACAGGAAACAACAGTGGGTACTTCAAACGAGTATAATTGGAAGGAGTTGTTGGCAAAATTTAAAAGAGAATGGAAAACAAGTAGGTAATCTAGAGTGTGAAGGAGGTTACCTATGGAACGAAACTCAGAATAAATGGGATAAGTGGGGGAGTCCATGGGAAATGAGTGATCAGTTTAAAAATTGGACCAATGGAACAAACATACCAAATGGATGGCCCACTCCTGAAGGACATTATTGGATTTGTGGTAAACTAGCTTATGCGTTTTTGCCACAAAATTGGACGGGATCCTGTGTATTGGGAATTATAAGGCCCAGTTTTTTCCTGTTACCTATAAATCGAGGAGAGCGATTGGGAGTCCAAGTGTATGCTGAAGCTGGTGAATTAAGAAAAAGGCACTATAAACGGAGTCTACAAATTGGACATTGGAAAGATAAAGATTGGCCTCCCGAAAGAGTCATTGCCTACTATGGTCCAGCCACATGGGCAGAAGATGGATCCTGGGGCTATAGAACTCCAATATATATGCTAAATAGAATAATTAGATTACAAGCTGTATTAGAAATAATTGTAAATACAACTGGAGATGCCCTTGGACGAATTGCGAGACAAAATACCAAGATGAGAACTGCTTTGTATCAAAATCGCTTAGCCCTGGATTATTTGCTAGCACAAGAGGGAGGTGTTTGTGGGAAGTTTAACCTTAGTAATTGTTGTTTAGAAATTGATGATGAAGGGGAAGCTGTAAATGAACTTGTAAAAGAAATGAAGAAAATTGCACATGTCCCAGTTCAGACTTGGACTGGAGTCGACCTAGAAGGATTCTGGGAAAACTTTACGGGAGGTGATTGGCTTACTAAAATCGGGATTGTTATATTGGGGGCATTTGCAGGATTGTTAATAATTCCATGTTTTATACCTTGTTTTATTAGACTAATACACTCAGTTATACAAGGAATGCAGATAGCTACAGTACCTGTTGATTCAGAACCAGGGAAAGAGAAAACTCTTTCCCTGATGATACTAAAGACAAAAGAAGATTCGAAACTAATACCAATTCGGCAAGTATTAACTCGGTTGGAAACAAAAACACGAATCAATGCCGTAGAAAAAGAAAATGGGGGATTGTGAAATGTGCTTAACTGATTCGTGTCAGTGTGGAACAGTGTTAGGGCCACAGGGTGAAGTGTGACCTTTGATTGTTTTGTCTGTATGGCCGCAGACGAGACGGTGTGTCTATCGTGTCTGTGTTTTGCAGGAGCCACCTGGCGAACATTCTAGAATACCAACTTAAACCGGTCCTGTTGTTATCTGCATAGTGACCTGTAAGAGGGGGGATACACCCATTTTTGGCAAGGGCCAACCATTTTAGAGACAGTTATGAATATGTATTAGTATAGGAGATATAAACCAAAAATGGGGTCTGTAAGGTGTGTGTCTTGGTTGGGCAGAGACTCCCGGCACACCCAGCGCTGTTTGCTTGCCTTTATTCCTTTAATAAATTATAAATTCTAATTGGAATCCTGTTTGCGATTAAATCATTTATCACAAACACGTATTCTGGGTGGCCGTCAGTTGGGCTGGCCGCCTGGCTGAGATTTTTGCACCGCAAGAGCTGCTGCACGTGTACAAATCGCCGCTGAATGGATTTCGTCTGTTGCCCGTCGATCTAGGCACTGTTGATGTCGAATGTTTTGTGCCGCGTGTCTGTGGAAGGTAATAAAAGCTGTGAGCAGCAGTTGCACAATAAAGATTTAGCATGGGGATCTCACCTCCGTCTTGTGCGTCTTACTGAGGGAAATAGTTCCGCAAGTTAAAACGGCGTCTCCCCGGAGTGTAAGTACGTGGACTGGGTCGGTCTGTTAACAGTGTTCTATAGATAGATAGTGATTTGGCCAGTCATTTGAAGCGTGACGCTGGGACGGCTTAGCAGTCTCCTGCGTCCTGTAGGAAGCAGACTCTTGGCTCTTTGGAAGCGGTACGCAAATGTACGTAAAGCCAGTGTAGGCGGCTGCTGCTGCAACACCTTTAGAAAATACTGTATGCGACGCTACAGGCATGCCATACAAGGGTGCTTTTGTGGGAAAGCCTCCGTCCTCTTCTTTGTAGCCGCCCTTTAAGTACTGGCAGACTGCGATGAGGTTCCCTCCCCCGCGAGCCTTCTCTTCTGCAAGGGAGAAGAGACCCAACTCCTTCAGCCTTTCCTCCTAGGGCAGGTTCTCCAGCCCTTTGGTCATCTTTGCGGCCCTCCTTGGGACCTTCCCCAGTCGGTCTGCGTCTCTTTTTTGAATTGTGGGGACCAGAACTGGACACGGCGCTCCAGGTGCGGCCTGCGGGGGTAGCCTGTGTGAGAAGAGGCCAGGGTCTGCCCTGTGCTGGACGCAGCTGGTGCCAGCCAGCTAGGCACTGGACTTGCCGCAGGCCAAAGCTGAGCGGCTCAGCGAAGCCGGGGGCGCCCCTGGGAAAACCTATTGAAGAAAGGGCAAAGCGCTGTCCGGGGCAGGTATTTCCCTGCTGCCTGTGGGTCCGGCCGGTGGATGTTTCCTGAAGGAACTTTTTCATCCTATTTTCTCCCCCTGTCCTGTTGAGGAGGGGCAGTGAGAGAGCGGCTGGGCGGGCCCCTGACAGCCGGCCGAGGTCAATCCATCACAAAGCCTAAAGGGCAGATTCCTCCATGTAGAAGTGTTGAAGGGGGTTGGTGCTTTAAGGAACGATAGTGACTGGGGTTTTGGAGACAGGAAAGTCGGGAAATCGCTGGGGATCCAGTTGCTTCGAGGGGGGGGAAATTTCAAGAGAAAAAGCCTTCTTTCTGAGCAATAAGAGGCTCTTGTGAGCAGAGGGCTCTAGTCTCCCTTTGTTCTCACTTGGTAATGAAAGAGACAAGGCACCGGAACTCCTGCGTGCGAAGGGATGAAAATGTGCGGAGCCTGTTGGATGCTCTTTGTGTGCGCGTGTTGGGAACCCAGGAACAGCTATAAGGAGGTGGGTGTGAGCTTGGTTAACTTGGCCAAGCCAACCACGCAAAGCTGACCCAACCTCCCGCCCGCATCAGAACCAGTGCCACCAGAAAAGCACGTAAGGTGTTAGCAATTGGAGATCCCCTACTGAGAGGCACCGACGCACCCGTTTGCCGTCCAGGCGATTTCTCTCGAGAAGTCTGCTGCCTACCAGGGGCTCGCATCCGTGGCATCGCCGAGAGGCTGCCGAGCCTGTTGATCCCTGCAGGTTATCATGCGCTCCTACTATTCCGCGTAGGGTCTGACGAGGCAACTTAGAACCCTCCAAAGAGACTTTATGTCCCTCGGAGCAATGTTAAAAGGATCAGGAGCACAGGTGGTGGTCTCCTCTCTCCTCCCAGTCAGAGGGAGGGGTCAAGGAAGGAGGAGACGAATTGAACAGGTGAATGCCTGGCTGCGTAGCTGGTGCCATACGCGAGGTTTTGGCTTCTGTGATCACGGGTGTACCTTTGAGAAGCCGGGTCTGTTGGGAGCTGATGGGATTCGCCTGACCAAGCGGGGCAAGAGGGTCTTTGCCAACAAGCTGGCCGGACTTACAAGGAGGGCTTTAAACTAGGCTCAGCGGGGGAAGGGGATGGAGTTCTGAGCAACAGAGAAGAGCCAGGGGCTGCTGATGCGTTAGGAACCAACAGGGGAACCCCTGAGAAATGCCGCAAAGGACTTGGGGCTTGATCCTCCAGAAAGGCGACACGGTCGGCAGCCCAACTGAAGTGCCTCTATACCACTGCGCGCAGCACAGGTAACAAACAGGAGGAGTTGGAAGCCCCTGTGCAGAAGGAGCAGAAGGGAGCTGGCAGCTCTTTCAGGACGTTTTTTCTTCGAGCACAAGAGCTCTCGATTCCCACGTGTAAGAAATGGGAAAATAGAAATTCGTCTACCTAGACTTTAGTAAAGCCTTTGACACCGTTTCCCACAGCGTTCTCCTGGAGAAACTGGCTGCTCATGGCTTGGACGGGCGTACTCTTTGCTGGGTAAAGAACTGGCTGGAGGGCCGGGCCCAGAGAGTTGTGGTGAACGGAGTTAAATCCAGTTGGCGGCCGGTCACAAGTGGTGTTCCCCAGGGCTCAGTACCGGGGCCGGTTCTGTTTAATATCTTTCTCAACGACCTGGACGAGGGGATCGAGTGCACCCTCACTCAGTAAGTTTGCAGCCGACACCAAGTTGGGCGGGAGCGTCGATCTGCTTGAGGGTAGGATGGCTCTACAGAGGGATCTGGACAGGCTGGATCGATGGGCCGAGGCCGATGGTATGAGGTTCAACAAGGCCAAGTGCCGGGTCCTGCACTTGGGTCACAACAACCCCGTGCAACGCTACAGGCTTGGGGAAGAGTGGCTGGAAAGCTGCCCGGCAGAAAAGAGCCTGGGGGTATTGGTAGACAGCCGTCTGAATGTGAGCCAGCAGTGTGCCCAGGTGGCCAAGGCGGCCAACAGCATCCTGGCCTGTATCAGGAATAGCGTGGCGAGCAGGACTGGGGAAGCGACTGTCCCCCTGTACTCAGCACCGCTGAGGCCGCACCTCGAATACTGTGTTCAGTTTTGGGCCTCTCACTACAAGAAAGACACGGAGGTGCTGGAGCGTGTCCGGAGAAGGGCAACGGAGCTGGTGAGGGGTCTGGAGCACAAGGCTTATGAGGAGCGGCTGAGGGAACTGGGGTGGCTTAGCCTGGAGTAAAGGAGGCTGAGGGGAGACCTTATCGCTCTCTACAACTACCGGAAAGGAGGCTGTAGCGAGGCGGGGGTTGGTCTCTTCTCCCAAGTAACAGGCGATAGGACGAGAGGAAACGGCCTCGAGTTGCGCCAGGGGAGGTTTAGGACGGATATTAGGAAAAATTTCTTCGCGGAAAGGGTTATCGAACGTTGGACCAGGCTGCCCAGGGAAGTGGTTGAATCACCATCCCTGGAGGTATTTAAAAGACGGGTAGACGCGGCGCTTAGGGACGTGGTTTGGTGGTGGTTTTGGCAGCGTTAGGTTAATGGTTGGACTCGATGATCTTAAAGGTCCCTTCCGACCTAGACGATTCTATGAAATCAGGCAAGGAAGGCAGGAGCCCAGCATGGCTGAGTAAGGACCTTCTGGTCGAGCTGAAGCGCAAGGAGGAAATGCGTAGGCGGTGGAAGCAGAGACACGCATCCTGGGAAGAATATAGGGATGGGGTCGGGAAAGCTAAGGCACAGCTGGAGCTGAATTTGGCAAGGGATGTGAAGAAGAATCATAAGAAGGGCTTCTACAGGTGCGTTGGTCAGAAAAGGAAGACTAAAGAAAACGCACACCACCCCCACCCCCCTCCAATAGGTAAGACAGGAGAGCTAGCGCCAACCGACATGGAGAAGGCCGAGGCACTCAAGGATTTTTCTCCTCCGTTGTCGCCGGCAATCACCGTTCCCGCATCTCTCAAGTCCCTGAACCTCAAGGCAGGGACTGGGGGAACAAAGTCCCTCCCATCGTAGGAAAGGATCCGGTTCGAGACCACCTGAGGAACCTGAACATACGCAAGTCCTGCACTGGGGAGGAACAACCCCATGCACCAGTAGATGCTGGAGGCCGACTGGCTGGAGAGCAGCTTTGCTGACGTGGGGGGCTCCTGGTGGACATCAAGTTGAACGTGAGCCGACAACGTGCCCTTGCCGCAAAGGCGGCTAAGGATATCCTTAGCCCGCTACAGAGGAAAGCAGGGTTTATACATGTTACAATACAGTTGTGTAGACCAATCAAATTGCTCACTATCCCCGGGGGTGCAGGGCACCAGAGACCACCCTTGGGCAGCTTTGGGGGCACTGCCTGTTTTTCTACGAGCCTCCTACCCAGCTTAGCGCAAATCCTATCTCGATCTGCGCCCCCCACACACACCCACACCCACAGCCCTCGAGCCACCAGTGCTGAAGACACGCTTTGTATTGTATTTTCTCCCAGGAGGCGCGCAGCTTAGAAACGTCTGCAATCCAAGCGGGGCTTGCAGGGAACAATTGAGAGCAACTTCTGTCGGTTCTGGGGAGTGTTCTGAAAAGTTAAGGCCTGCCCTGCCCTGGCAAAAGCAGTCCTTTGACTGGAGGGAGCAGCACCAAAAAGCCACAAGCACGTTTGGGGTGGAGTTGACGCGGTAATAAATAACAGTCAATAGTACTTGTAGCTACAACAGCCTCTTCTGAGACCTCGTCGCCCGCCCACAGGGTCGCAGCACTACACGGAACGGATCCCTCCGCGGACTGGCCCAACGTCTTCTCCCTCCGCCCCCAGGTCGGATCCCTCCGCGCCCCCAGGGCACGCAAACTCCCTGAGCCCCGCTAAGCACCAGGTCGACGAGGGCGGACCCGCCGGGGGGCCGGGGACAAGCGAAAACGACAGACGAGACAGCCAATCGAGACGCGGGATCGGCCGGCGGCCATCTGGCGGCCCAATGGGCGCCGCGGAGGGCCTGGCCGAGTGGAGGAAGCGCGGGGGCGACAAGGGGCGTTGTCGTGGCCGACGAGCTTATTGGGGCGCGGGCCGCCCGGCCTAGTGCCGCCGCCACCCGCAGTGTTTTCGGGAAGATCATCGGCAAGGTGCTTCCCCGCCAACGTCGCCTACGAGGACGAGGAGGTAGCCGCGGCTTTGCTCTGAGCGCGGTTCCTCCTCCCTCCCCCCGTCCCCCCCTCCCCCCGCGCTCGCAGGCACCCTGAGCCGAGGACCCGTTGCGCGGTGCCCGGGAGCGCGGCAGGGCGGGTGGCGGCCTTGCTGCGGGCGGGCGGTGGAGGGACGGGGCCTCTCTGGGTTGTGGCGCTCTCTACTGCGCGATCCCTATAACATCGCGCTTCTTCGGTGCGGCCCCCCGGCTGCCGCGGCGCGTACTGGGTTGCTGGTGCTGGCCGGCTCGCCTCGGTTCCCAGCCCCGCCGTGTCGCGTGCGCGCGTGCGTAGAGGAGGGCCTCTGACGGTAAGGCACTTGGTGGCAGCCGCAGACGTTTGCTGCGTGATATCCCTTTGGCACTGCAAGTCGTGCAAAGTTTGCTGCCGAGGGATGCGAGTGGTCCTACCTCGTGTAGGACGACAGTCTTGAAACCTTAGATTAAGCGCACGCAGTCAGTCTCCTCGGGGATTCCAGGCGTATGTATGTAAACGGTGAACGTCTGAGTGGTGACCGTAATGAGTTAGTTCTGCGTAGGAGAAACGCAGGTCTTGATGTGCCTCCTAATAGCACTGTAGAGATTTCACAGCTCTGCTGTGCTAGGCTTTGGTTCTGCGCCCCCAAACTGGATTGTTACAGCTTTTCTTATTTTTCTTTACCAAAAAAGTAAATCCAGAAACTCGTCATCCTTAGGAAACGATCGACCCGAATTAAAACGTACTGGAGGTCGCTAGTCTGAAGTACTGGCCCGCCTCCTTGCCCCCATCACCTTGCATGCTGAATCCCACTTCTGGAGGGGGCTCTGTAAAGACGTTGTATTTTTTTGTACAGAAAGCATTAATATCGCGTAAGAAAAATCAACGTTTCGGCTTGCGTTTGGGGTATCCGGTAGTCTGCTTCTGTAGGAGTTCAGTGGGGCATATTGATTTGCTTAAGCTATTATTACCTTTCTCTGAAGCCAATGACGTTTTAACTGTTTACTCTTCCTCCAGCGCCTTGCGTTCCGTGATCTTTCACCCCAAGCTCCGATGCTTTTCCTAGCCATGCCTAAGGAGGCAATTATGAGGTTATGCGAAGCAGAAGATCCTGGTGAATGTGTAAGTACTGTGGAAGCTTTCTGTACGCTAAACTGTACCTGTCGTTAGTTCCTAATTTAGTAGACTCTTTCCCATCCCCCCTTTTCCTCTTGATAGGGCACGGTAGGCTGGTTTGGGTTTTCTGGCGCTATAATCTTTTCTCTCTGGCTTGTAATGGAGCTGAGCTTTTTGACCGAAAGTAGCGATATAAAGCAATGCTCATCCCTGGGTACGTACTCCTGGTGCAAAATGCAGTGTTGTTTTGGAGCGCAGGGTGATGCCTACTGTCACGGTTTAGAGCAAGAGGAGGAGTAGTACTTCTTCTAATACGGAGAAGAGGGCTTGGGGTTTTTGGCAGGTCGGGGGTGAGGAAGGGCAAAGCTGGTCGAGAGGTGCTGGATGCTTTGCTTTTGGCTATAAAAGTCAAGTTCAGAGACTTTGTAAACCCACGCAAAAGGCAGCCTGAAGCTTATTTTCCACCCGAGTTGCGTATGTTGCCTGAAGAGATAACGGGGGGCTTTAACCCGGAGACAAACTTAGCTTCTGTGGCTGTTTTGTAGTCCGTTACTGTCTAGCTTGAAAACAATTGCGTAGCCCTCTTTCTTCCCCCCCCCCCCCCCCCCCTACAGTGTGCGTAATCGGTCTTTGTAGCTTTGCTTGGGAAATGCCGGTTGCAGGCGGACAGACAGTAATTTGAAGCGCAGTGGTTGAATTGCTAGGAGTTGGCTAACTGGTTTCTCTGGGTGCTTCTCTGCTCTCATTCCTCCCCTCCCTGCCCTCTCCCCTTCTTGTGTGTGGCTTTTTATTTTACTTATTTATGGTTTTGTACTTCCTTCTCCAGCTTCTTGGGCATTTAATGATTGTTGGCAAGCAGCGTGCTGCTCACCTGGGCCTGACCGATGGATTCCGGATGGTTGCGGATGAAGGGCCCGAGGGTGGGCAGCCTGTCTGTCACGTACATCTACGTATTCTGGGTGGCCGTCGGTTGGGCTGGCCGCCTGGCTGAGATTTTTGCACCGCAAGAGCTGCTGCACGTGTACAAATCGCCGCTGAATGGATTTCGTCTGTTGCCCGTCGATCTAGGCACTGTTGATGTCGAATGTTTTGTGCCGCGTGTCTGTGGAAGGTAATAAAAGCTGTGAGCAGCAGTTGCACAATAAAGATTTAGCATGGGGATCTCACCTCTGTCTTGTGCGTCTTACTGAGGGAAATAGTTCCGCAAGTTAAAACGGCGTCTCCCCGGAGTGTAAGTACGTGGACTGTGTCGGTCTGTTAACAGTGTTCTATAGATAGATAGTGATTTGGCCAGTCATTTGAAGCGTGACGCTGGGACGGCTTAGCAGTCTCCTGCGTCCTGTAGGAAGCAGACTCTTGGCTCTTTGGAAGCGGTACGCAAATGTACGTAAAGCCAGTGTAGGCGGTTGCTGCTGCAACACCTTTAGAAAATACTGTATGCGACGCTACAGGCATGCCATACAAGGGTGCTTTCGGCACAGTGCAATGCGTTGGAAGCATCCAACTCCTGTTGGAGCACTTCATCAAGGGCTGCGTGATAAGGCCCCGTTGATAATCCCTTTTCTGCTGAGGAGGGACGTGGTAGGAGAAAACAATTGGTCTGAATGGCAGCTGTGGTGCTTCCATAGCACGGTGGAATATCTCTCTTGGTCCATTTGGGTCAGCTGTCCTGGCTGTGTCCCCTGCCAGCCTCTTGCCCACCCCCAGCTTACTGGACTGTGGGGGTGGGGGTGGCTGGAGAGACAGCCTCCGTGCTGTGGGAGCACTGCTCGGCAGTAGCCAGAACACTGGTGTGTTATCAACACCCTTCCAGCTACAGCTACGAAGCACAGCACTATGAGGGCTGCTGTGGGGAAAGTTACCTTCCATCCCAGCCAGACCCAAACCAAAGCTACGTCACAGGGAGACAGCCAACTTCATCTTTCTTTAACAGCTATTAAAAAAGGGAGACGGGCATGGGAAAGCAGGGCCATCCTTCGTTGCCCTTGAACGCTGCGTCCGACCTTTTGTGGGAAAGCCTCCGTCCTCTTCTTTGTAGCCGCCCTTTAAGTACTGGCAGACTGCGATGAGGTTCCCTCCCCCGCGAGCCTTCTCTTCTGCAAGGGAGAAGAGACCCAACTCCTTCAGCCTTTCCTCCTAGGGCAGGTTCTCCAGCCCTTTGGTCATCTTTGCGGCCCTCCTTGGGACCTTCCCCAGTCGGTCTGCGTCTCTTTTTTGAATTGTGGGGACCAGAACTGGACACGGCGCTCCAGGTGCGGCCTGCGGGGGTAGCCTGTGTGAGAAGAGGCCAGGGTCTGCCCTGTGCTGGACGCAGCTGGTGCCAGCCAGCTAGGCACTGGACTTGCCGCAGGCCAAAGCTGAGCGGCTCAGCGAAGCCGGGGGCGCCCCTGGGAAAACCTATTGAAGAAAGGGCAAAGCGCTGTCCGGGGCAGGTATTTCCCTGCTGCCTGTGGGTCCGGCCGGTGGATGTTTCCTGAAGGAACTTTTTCATCCTATTTTCTCCCCCTGTCCTGTTGAGGAGGGGCAGTGAGAGAGCGGCTGGGCGGGCCCCTGACAGCCGGCCGAGGTCAATCCATCACAAAGCCTAAAGGGCAGATTCCTCCATGTAGAAGTGTTGAAGGGGGTTGGTGCTTTAAGGAACGATAGTGACTGGGGTTTTGGAGACAGGACGTTTTGGAGACAGGAAAGTCGGGAAATCGCTGGGGATCCAGTTGCTTCGAGGGGGGGAAATTCCAAGAGAAAAAGCCTTCTTTCTGAGCAATAAGAGGCTCTTGTGAGCAGAGGGCTCTAGTCTCCCTTTGTTCTCACTTGGTAATGAAAGAGACAAGGCACCGGAACTCCTGCGTGCGAAGGGATGAAAATGTGCGGAGCCTGTTGGATGCTCTTTGTGTGCGCGTGTTGGAAACCCAGGAACAGCTATAAGGAGGTGGGTGTGAGCTTGGTTAACTTGGCCAAGCCAACCACGCAAAGCTGACCCAACCTCCCGCCCGCATCAGAACCAGTGCCACCAGAAAAGCACGTAAGGTGTTAGCAATTGGAGATCCCCTACTGAGAGGCACCGACGCACCCGTTTGCCGTCCAGGCGATTTCTCTCGAGAAGTCTGCTGCCTACCAGGGGCTCGCATCCGTGGCGTCGCCGAGAGGCTGCCGAGCCTGGTGATCCCTGCAGATTATCATGCGCTCCTACTATTCCGCGTAGGGTCTGACGAGGCAACTTAGAACCCTCCAAAGAGACTTTATGTCCCTCGGAGCAATGTTAAAAGGATCAGGAGCACAGGTGGTGGTCTCCTCTCTCCTCCCAGTCAGAGGGAGGGGTCCAGGAAGGAGGAGACGAATTGAACAGGTGAATGCCTGGCTGCGTAGCTGGTGCCATACGCGAGGTTTTGGCTTCTGTGATCACGGGTGTACCTTTGAGAAGCCGGGTCTGTTGGGAGCTGATGGGATTCGCCTGACCAAGCGGGGCAAGAGGGTCTTTGCCAACAAGCTGGCCGGACTTACAAGGAGGGCTTTAAACTAGGCTCAGCGGGGGAAGGGGATGGAGTTCTGAGCAACAGAGAAGAGCCAGGGGCTGCTGATGCGTTAGGAACCAACAGGGGAACCCCTGAGAAATGCCGCAAAGGACTTGGGGCTTGATCCTCCAGAAAGGCGACACGGTCGGCAGCCCAACTGAAGTGCCTCTATACCACTGCGCGCAGCACAGGTAACAAACAGGAGGAGTTGGAAGCCCCTGTGCAGAAGGAGCAGAAGGGAGCTGGCAGCTCTTTCAGGACGTTTTTTCTTCGAGCACAAGAGCTCTCGATTCCCACGCGTAAGAAATGGGAAAATAGAAATTCGTCTACCTAGACTTTAGTAAAGCCTTTGACACCGTTTCCCACAGCGTTCTCCTGGAGAAACTGGCTGCTCGTGGCTTGGACGGGCGTACTCTTTGCTGGGTAAAGAACTGGCTGGAGGGCCGGGCCCAGAGAGTTGTGGTGAATGGAGTTAAATCCAGTTGGCGGCCGGTCACAAGTGGTGTTCCCCAGGGCTCAGTACCGGGGCCGGTTCTGTTTAATATCTTTCTCAACGACCTGGACGAGGGGATCGAGTGCACCCTCACTCAGTAAGTTTGCAGCCGACACCAAGTTGGGCGGGAGCGTCGATCTGCTTGAGGGTAGGATGGCTCTACAGAGGGATCTGGACAGGCTGGATCGATGGGCCGAGGCCGATGGTATGAGGTTCAACAAGGCCAAGTGCCGGGTCCTGCACTTGGGTCACAACAACCCCGTGCAACGCTACAGGCTTGGGGAAGAGTGGCTGGAAAGCTGCCCGGCAGAAAAGAGCCTGGGGGTATTGGTAGACAGCCGTCTGAATGTGAGCCAGCAGTGTGCCCAGGTGGCCAAGGCGGCCAACAGCATCCTGGCCTGTATCAGGAATAGCGTGGCGAGCAGGACTGGGGAAGCGACTGTCCCCCTGTACTCAGCACCGCTGAGGCCGCACCTCGAATACTGTGTTCCGTTTTGGGCCTCTCACTACAAGAAAGACACGGAGGTGCTGGAGCGTGTCCGGAGAAGGGCAACGGAGCTGGTGAGGGGTCTGGAGCACAAGGCTTATGAGGAGCGGCTGAGGGAACTGGGGTGGCTTAGCCTGGAGTAAAGGAGGCTGAGGGGAGACCTTATCGCTCTCTACAACTACCGGAAAGGAGGCTGTAGCGAGGCGGGGGTTGGTCTCTTCTCCCAAGTAACAGGCGATAGGACGAGAGGAAACGGCCTCGAGTTGCGCCAGGGGAGGTTTAGGACGGATATTAGGAAAAATTTCTTCGCGGAAAGGGTTATCGAACGTTGGACCAGGCTGCCCAGGGAAGTGGTTGAATCACCATCCCTGGAGGTATTTAAAAGACGGGTAGACGCGGCGCTTAGGGACGTGGTTTGGTGGTGGTTTTGGCAGCGTTAGGTTAATGGTTGGACTCGATGATCTTAAAGGTCCCTTCCGACCTAGACGATTCTATGAAATCAGGCAAGGAAGGCAGGAGCCCAGCATGGCTGAGTAAGGACCTTCTGGTCGAGCTGAAGCGCAAGGAGGAAATGCGTAGGCGGTGGAAGCAGAGACACGCATCCTGGGAAGAATATAGGGATGGGGTCGGGAAAGCTAAGGCACAGCTGGAGCTGAATTTGGCAAGGGATGTGAAGAAGAATCATAAGAAGGGCTTCTACAGGTGCGTTGGTCAGAAAAGGAAGACTAAAGAAAACGCACACCACCCCCACCCCCCTCCGATAGGTAAGACAGGAGAGCTAGCGCCAACTGACATGGAGAAGGCCGAGGCACTCAAGGATTTTTCTCCTCCGTTGTCGCTGGCAATCACCGTTCCCGCATCTCTCAAGTCCCTGAACCTCAAGGCAGGGACTGGGGGAACAAAGTCCCTCCCATCGTAGGAAAGGATCCGGTTCGAGACCACCTGAGGAACCTGAACATACGCAAGTCCTGCACTGGGGAGGAACAACCCCATGCACCAGTAGATGCTGGAGGCCGACTGGCTGGAGAGCAGCTTTGCTGACGTGGGGGGCTCCTGGTGGACATCAAGTTGAACGTGAGCCGACAACGTGCCCTTGCCGCAAAGGCGGCTAAGGATATCCTTAGCCCGCTACAGAGGAAAGCAGGGTTTATACATGTTACAATACAGTTGTGTAGACCAATCAAATTGCTCACTATCCCCGGGGGTGCAGGGCACCAGAGACCACCCTTGGGCAGCTTTGGGGGCACTGCCTGTTTTTCTACGAGCCTCCTACCCAGCTTAGCGCAAATCCTATCTCGATCTGTGCCCCCCCACTGTTGCGTGAAAAGGGGCAAAGCGGTTTTGGCAGAAAATAAACCCCCTTGCGTTCTAACACTCCTCACCGAGGTGGGAGGCTAGGTGCGGCTAGGTTTAAATTCTGAGTGATGCCCAATTCAGCACTATCAGTCCAATCGCGTTTAATATGTATTAAACTGTTACGATTTGGATACACTAATAGTGGACTGCACCTTCAGTCTAGTCGTGCTCATGAACTAGCACGGCCACTCTCGAGTCTTTGGTCGCGTTCAGTGAGAAACCAAAACGACTAGCTACTTAAAAAAGTGCAGTTTATTTAAACAACATGTGAATTGTGCTTAACTGATTCGTGTCAGTGTGGAACAGTGTTAGGGCCACAGGGTGAAGTGTGACCTTTGATTGTTTTGTCTGTATGGCCGCAGACGAGACGGTGTGTCTATCGTGTCTGTGTTTTGCAGGAGCCACCTGGCGAACATTCTAGAATACCAACTTAAACCGGTCCTGTTGTTATCTGCATAGTGACCTGTAAGAGGGGGGATACACCCATTTTTGGCAAGGGCCAACCATTTTAGAGACAGTTATGAATATGTATTAGTATAGGAGATATAAACCAAAAATGGGGTCTGTAAGGTGTGTGTCTTGGTTGGGCAGAGACTCCCGGCACACCCAGCGCTGTTTGCTTGCCTTTATTCCTTTAATAAATTATAAATTCTAATTGGAATCCTGTTTGCGATTAAATCATTTATCACAATTTGGGGGCTCGTCCGGGATGGTCTTAGTTCCTGAATTCTGACTTGATCTAGGAGGGGCGCCCCACCATTAGGTGGCTCCTGATCAGGTCAGGTCGGGACTAACGCCATCCTGAACCTGAGTAAAGGCAAGCAAAGAAAAGATTTTGATTTTTATTTTTATGAGCTCCCTTGCCGGCTGCAGCAGTTTATTTTACCCGTAATTCTGCGCGCGAAGATCCGAACGAAGATGACGGAGTCGTAAGTATTTAAAGTGTATACCGTTCGATTGGGTGGGATTCGGTTGCCTGTGTGTAAGAGTGTGATTGAGACGGAACCTGGTTCCGAAGTGATTGTGGAGGTCTTCTAACCGCGGTTCCAATCTCCCGCGAGGGACTTGGCCGGTGAAGGACCGAAGCGATTCCTATAGGATTCGTGGGTGGGTGATAGGTCCTAAACCCCCTGCAAGACACTCTTACTGGTAACCAAGGGCTGTAGGAATTGCCACAGTAAAATTCCTAGATGGGTCAGACAAAATCGAAGACCCAGGACCAGAGGAAAGGGAGCAAATTACCAGATATACCACTGGAAAGTCCATTAGGAATAATGATTAGGAATTGGAATGAAAGGGGCCCCAGAAAAGGAAAAAGTAAATTAAAATTAGTTCACTATTGTATGATTGAATGGCCGAAGAAACCTTTAAAACCACATGTCTTTTGGCCTGTTTTTGGATCCTTTGAAGACTGGATTTGCCAGGCCTTAAATCTATATGTTAATTCAAAGGAACCTTTTAGTCAGGAGGAAAGTGATTATGCAGGATTATGGATCAGGACTTCACGTCCTTTTCCGGCTTCAATACTTACATTAAAAACGGATGAAAAGTCTGAGAAAGAAGAAGGAAACAAAGACGAAAAAGGGAAGGAAAAAGATGATAAAGGGGAACCACTGGATAACTTACCACCTCCATATCCTAACAATCCTCCTCCGACGGCGGCTCTCCCTCCAGGGGCCGTAGTACCCCCACCAGTGCCACCGTTACCCCTGCCTCCACCACCGACAGCACCGGAATTAGATCGACCTCCAGCTGCATGTACGAGAAGTAGAACTGCCACATCTGGGGGAGCTTCTCTATATCCCTTACGAGAAGTACCCCTCGGAGGCAATCAGGGAGGCATCGGGTTTGTGGCAGTTCCATTAAATACCACAGATGTAAGGAATTTCAAGAAAGAAATGGGGACCCTATTAGATGATCCCCTTGGAGTAGCAGAAAAACTAGGCCAATTTTTAGGACCTAATACTTATACCTGGGAAGAAATACAATCCATTTTAGGGATCTTATTTACTGCTGAGGAAAAGGGAATGATTAGACAAGCTGGAATGAGAATTTGGGAAAGACAGAATCAGGCAGGACCCCCCAGGAGATCAGAAATGGCCAAATGTGGATCCCCATTGGGATCATCAACAACCCCAAGGGAGACAGAACATGAGGGATTTGAGAACATTAATAATACAGGGAATAAGGGAAGCGGTTCCCCGAGGGCAAAACATTAATAAAGCGTCTAATGAACAACAAGGAAAAGACGAATCTCCTACAGAATGGTTGGAGAGGTTGAGGAAAAGCCTGCAAATGTATTCTGGAATTGATCCGAATACAGTGGCTGGGACTGCACTCCTTAGAACACAATTTGTAGCCAAATCCTGGGGGGGATATAAGAAAGAAATTAGAAAAACTTGAGGACTGGCAAGAAAGAGGATTAGAGGAGTTACTTAGAGAAGCCCAGAAGGTATATGTTAGAAGGGACGAAGAAAAACAGAAAGTAAAGGCAAAAATTTTTGTAGCAGCAGTAAAAGAAAGTCAGAAAAATCAGAATCCGTTTAGAGAGAAAAGGGAAAAAAGAATAGAGCAGACACCCAGAGGACAGCCTCATAGGGAGAGATTCACAATTCCTGTCTGTTACTACTGTAACAAGAGGGGACGTGTTCAGAGGAACTGTCGTAAGCGAGAACAAGATGAGAAAATGTTCAAAGAAGAATAGGGGTGTCAGGGGCTATATCTTTTGGGGACTTCAACATCAACAGAGCCCTTGATAAAATTATTAATAGGTCCCCATAAGGAGGAGGTTTTATTTTTAGTGGATACAGGAGCTGAAAAATCAACCATTCAGAAACTTCCAAAAGGAATAGAGATAGGGAAGAATTATATGTCAGTAGTCGGGGCAAAAGGAGAACCTTTTAAAGTCCCTATCTTGAAAGATGTAGAAGTAGAAACAGAAAAGAAAATTTGTCTTAACGACTTACTTTTGCTCCCTGAAGCGGAATACAATTTACTAGGAAGGGATCTGATTTTGAAGTTAAACTTGAGCATTCAGAGTCAGGGGAACAAACTGCAGATCAAATTATATACTTTAACACAGGAGGATGAAGAAGCTATTAACCCCTCGGTGTGGTATAAAGAAGGGGAAACTGGAAAAATAAAAATGAACCCCATAAGCGTTCAAATAATAGATCCACATCGTTCGATTAGAATCAAGCAATACCCTATACCCATGGAGGGTCGAAAAGGATTAAAACCTGTAGTTGACAGACTTTTGGAAAAAGGAACCTTGGAACCATGTATGTCACCTCATAATACACCCATCCTCCCTGTAAAGAAACCGGACGGGTCATACAGAATGGTACAGGATTTAAGAGCTGTAAATCAGCGAACGATTACTAAATTCCCTGTAGTGGCAAATCCCTATACTTTATTAAGTTATATTTCTCCCAGACATACTTGGTATAGTGTGATAGATTTGAAAGACGCTTTTGGGGCCTGTCCTCTGGACGAGGGATCTAGAGATTATTTTGCTTTCGAGTGGGAGGACCCCGAAACGGGACGGAAACAGCAATTAAGATGGACGGTATTACCACAGGGGTTTACGGAGTCACCAAATTTATTTGGGCAAACTTTAGAGAAAATCTTACAGGATTTTGCATTACCCCAGGAGATAAAATTATTGCAATATGTAGATGATTTATTAGTAGCAGGAGAAACTGAAGAGGGGACCCGAGAAGCTACTATTAAATTGTTAAATTTTCTAGGGGAGAAGGGATTGAAGGTGTCCCGATCAAAACTACAGTTTGTAGAACAGGAAGTAAAATACTTAGGACATTGGCTAAGTAAGGGAAAGAAGAAACTAGATTCTGATAGGATATCTGGGATTCTATCTTTAAGACCCCCGCAAACTAAAAAGGAGGTTCGGCAAATATTGGGATTATTAGGATATTGTAGATCATGGCTTGAAAATTATAGTGACAAGGTAAAATTTCTATATGAAAAATTAACTAGTAACCAACTTAAGTGGTTTACAGAAGATGACCAGAAATTCGAGGAAATAAAAAAGGCATTAATACAAGCACCTGTATTGAGCCTCCCAGATCTAGAAAAACCTTTCCATCTTTTTGTGAATACATCAAATCAGACAGCATATGGAGTTCTTACTCAAGACTGGGCAGGAATAAAAATACCTGTGGGGTACTGTTCTAAATTACTTGATCCAGTAAGTAGAGGATGGCCTGCTTGTCTCCAAGCTTTGGTAGCTACCGCATTATTAATAGAGGAAGTTCGGAAAATTACCTTTAGTGCTCCTTTAAAAGTGTATACCCCACACAATGTCAGGAGTGTTTTACAACAAAAGGCAGAAAAATGGTTAACGGACAGCCGGATCTTGGAATATGAAGCAATATTAATAGACTCCCCCGATTTAGAACTGAGGGTGACTTCTGCTCAGAGTCCAGCACAGTTTTTGTTTGGAGAGCCATCAAAGGAAGTACAACATAATTGTTTAGAGGTAATTGAGACCCAGACTAAGGTGAGGCCAGACTTAAGAGATACTGAGTTAGAAAATGCAGAAGTGTTATTTGTAGATGGCTCCTCCCGTGTGGTGGAAGGGAGGAGAAAATCAGGATATGCCATAATTAATAAAAATTTAGAACTTATAGAATCAGGACCTCTGAGTCCATCATGGTCAGCTCAAGCTTGTGAGCTGTATGCCCTTTGTAGAGCCCTGGAATTATTACAAGGAAAAAGCGGGACCATATTTACGGATTCTAAATATGCGTATGGAGTAGTTCACACTTTTGGAAAAATTTGGGAGGAAAGAGGTTTAATTAATACCCAAGGAAGGAATCTAATACATCAAGAACTAATAGTGAAAATTTTAAAGGCGTTAAGAAAACCAAAGGAGATAGCAGTGGTACATGTGAGAGGACACCAAAAGGGATTAGATTATCGAACCAGAGGGAATAACCTAGCCGATAGAGAGGCCCAGGAAGCAGCCCTGAGGACTCAGGTCGCTAAAATTAATGTAGTACAAGTACAAGGAGACATTAGTGAAAAAGAACTAGAGGAGAAAGAGAAGAAATTTACCCCTGAGGAACAGGCAAAATTAGAGAAAATAGGAGCTAAGTTAGAACAGGGAAAATGGATGCTGCCCGACGGGCGAGAGATGTTGCCAAAAGCTTATGCCAGGCAAATGTTAGAACGATTACACACACAAACACATTGGGGTACAAAGGCGATAAGTGATCATTTCCTTAAACAATTTGGCTGTATTGGGATTTTTGAAATAGCAAAGCAAATCACGCGAGGATGTTTAACTTGTCAAAAAGTAAACAAGGAAGTGTTTCGACAAGCAGCCACGGGAGGAAGGAAAACAGCTTATAGACCTTTTGAAAGAATACAAGTCGATTTTACTGAATTGCCTAAGGTAGGGAGAATAAAATATTTACTAGTAATAGTAGATCATTTAACACAATGGGTAGAAGCTTACCCTGTAGCACGAGCTACGGCACAGATGGTAGTAAAAATCTTATTAGAACACTTAATACCTAGATATGGGATAATCCAGTATATTGATTCTGATCAGGGCACACATTTTACTTCTAAAATAATAAAATTATTATGTCAATCATTAGGTATTCAATGGGAATACCACACTCCGTGGCACCCACAAAGCTCAGGGAAAGTAGAAAGAATGAATCAAACAATAAAACAGCAATTGGCTAAATTAATGATTGAGACACAGATGTCCTGGACGAAATGCCTACCATTGGCACTATTAAACATAAGAACTAAGCCACACAGTGAGACTGGATTATCGCCATATGAAATGTTATATGGAATGCCTTACTCCCAAGGGATGCCCCTGGGGAATAATGTAGTTGAAGATTATAGTATCCAAAAATATATAATAACCATTGGAAAAAGGTTAAAAGAACTACGAGAGATTGGGATGATGGCTCAAACACCACCATTAGGATTTGCAATTCATCAATTAAAACCGGGAGATAAGGTTCTGATAAAAACATGGAAAGAAGAAACCCTATCTCCCCTCTGGGAAGGGCCTTTTCTTGTTTTATTAACTACAGAAACGGCTGTGAGAACTGCTGAAAAAGGATGGACACATGTGTCGCGAGTGAAAGGTCCAGTGAAGGAGTGGAGAGTCACATCTGAGCCCGGAGAAGCCAAGCTAACCATCAGACAAACTTAAAGAGACCTTCATCAAGAAGCATAAGCTAAGTTGCTGTGGGAATTTCATTGTAACTACTCCTGTAGAATTAGTGGACAGGGATAAATACCTATTAGGAAAGGTAATTTAGTCCATTGTGTAAACGGTGTTGTTTATTTTTAAGGGCAAAGTGTTCTACATGTTTTAAAATATATCATTTTCCAAAAAAGAAGTCAAGGATCTAGGAAACAGTTTAGAATTTTTGTGCATTCGCTGTGGGGCCACCACTCCCCTATATAACCTACCATGGGTTAGGCTTTATTGTTGTCAATTTAATCAAAGAGTGTTTCTTGATTAAAGGTTACCCCTTAAAAGATTAAGGAAGAGGGCAAGACCGGAGGGGAACGAGTGGTGCGGCTTGAAAGGTCTGCCAAGGGCTGCAACCCCTTCGGGCTGTGACCGCCGATCACTATGGCCCTGACCGGACCTCTTCTGGTCCTATTTGGGGTAAGCTCCTTGACTCTGGTTATGGCAAACAACTGCAGCCAGTGCGTAGTAACTACTAGGAGGGGACGGGTAAGTTCCCAGACTTTGGTTTATCATACTATTTATGACTGTAAAGGCCAGAAAATAGGAAGCTGCATTTATAATCTAACCCAATATACTTTATGCAAAGACGAAGAGAGGATTGTGTGCTATGATCCAAAGGAACTCCCCTATCAATATTGGGTAGAAATGAAGACAAATTCGGAAGTAGGAAGACTAATAGGAACAAGTGAGGTTATAACCAATTTAAGTACATCGGTGTCGGTAATTTTTGATGCGTGCGACATTATAGATGATGATCTAGACACTAATTGCGGGAGTTTAGAGTGGAGACGGTACTATAGTAATCAACCAAAATATATTTGCCCAGGGGGACACCAATGTGACATAAATCCTGATTATACACCTAGTCAAACAGTGAGATATCAATCAGCACACCTGTGTGGAAGAAGAGGGTGGTCTTGTGTATGTTGGGACACTGCAGGCTGGGGATATGATAGACAGTGTGGGAATTTACAAGCTTCAATCACAAAGATACAAACAGATAGTAATTGTACAACCCGTACCTGCAATCTAATAAATTTAACCCTAATAAATTTAGAAATTTGGAAGCAAAAGAAAGTAAATAAAATTGGACTTAAGATATATGGACCTGGAGAAGATCCGGGTGTAATTATTAATATCGAAATAAAAGAAAGAATAAGGGAATCGGTACAGCACAGACTACTATTTAACTCATTTTATCATGAAATAGAAACAGGAGTGGAATATGAAATTCCCACAGTTGCTAAAAATCTATTTGTAAATCTTGCTGAAAACATTGCTAAGTCATTAAATGTAACTAATTGTTATGTTTGTGGTGGAACAAACCAAGGTGAACGATGGCCATGGGAGGCCATGGAGAGCAACATTAGTAATCCTCAAATATGGAAAGCAATGGGAAAGGGTAACAGGAAACAACAGTGGGTACTTCAAACGAGTATAATTGGAAGGAGTTGTTGGCAAAATTTAAAAGAGAATGGAAAACAAGTAGGTAATCTAGAGTGTGAAGGAGGTTACCTATGGAACGAAACTCAGAATAAATGGGATAAGTGGGGGAGTCCATGGGAAATGAGTGATCAGTTTAAAAATTGGACCAATGGAACAAACATACCAAATGGATGGCCCACTCCTGAAGGACATTATTGGATTTGTGGTAAACTAGCTTATGCGTTTTTGCCACAAAATTGGACGGGATCCTGTGTATTGGGAATTATAAGGCCCAGTTTTTTCCTGTTACCTATAAATCGAGGAGAGCGATTGGGAGTCCAAGTGTATGCTGAAGCTGGTGAATTAAGAAAAAGGCACTATAAACGGAGTCTACAAATTGGACATTGGAAAGATAAAGATTGGCCTCCCGAAAGAGTCATTGCCTACTATGGTCCAGCCACATGGGCAGAAGATGGATCCTGGGGCTATAGAACTCCAATATATATGCTAAATAGAATAATTAGATTACAAGCTGTATTAGAAATAATTGTAAATACAACTGGAGATGCCCTTGGACGAATTGCGAGACAAAATACCAAGATGAGAACTGCTTTGTATCAAAATCGCTTAGCCCTGGATTATTTGCTAGCACAAGAGGGAGGTGTTTGTGGGAAGTTTAACCTTAGTAATTGTTGTTTAGAAATTGATGATGAAGGGGAAGCTGTAAATGAACTTGTAAAAGAAATGAAGAAAATTGCACATGTCCCAGTTCAGACTTGGACTGGAGTCGACCTAGAAGGATTCTGGGAAAACTTTACGGGAGGTGATTGGCTTACTAAAATCGGGATTGTTATATTGGGGGCATTTGCAGGATTGTTAATAATTCCATGTTTTATACCTTGTTTTATTAGACTAATACACTCAGTTATACAAGGAATGCAGATAGCTACAGTACCTGTTGATTCAGAACCAGGGAAAGAGAAAACTCTTTCCCTGATGATACTAAAGACAAAAGAAGATTCGAAACTAATACCAATTCGGCAAGTATTAACTCGGTTGGAAACAAAAACACGAATCAATGCCGTAGAAAAAGAAAATGGGGGATTGTGAAATGTGCTTAACTGATTCGTGTCAGTGTGGAACAGTGTTAGGGCCACAGGGTGAAGTGTGACCTTTGATTGTTTTGTCTGTATGGCCGCAGACGAGACGGTGTGTCTATCGTGTCTGTGTTTTGCAGGAGCCACCTGGCGAACATTCTAGAATACCAACTTAAACCGGTCCTGTTGTTATCTGCATAGTGACCTGTAAGAGGGGGGATACACCCATTTTTGGCAAGGGCCAACCATTTTAGAGACAGTTATGAATATGTATTAGTATAGGAGATATAAACCAAAAATGGGGTCTGTAAGGTGTGTGTCTTGGTTGGGCAGAGACTCCCGGCACACCCAGCGCTGTTTGCTTGCCTTTATTCCTTTAATAAATTATAAATTCTAATTGGAATCCTGTTTGCGATTAAATCATTTATCACAAACACGTATTCTGGGTGGCCGTCAGTTGGGCTGGCCGCCTGGCTGAGATTTTTGCACCGCAAGAGCTGCTGCACGTGTACAAATCGCCGCTGAATGGATTTCGTCTGTTGCCCGTCGATCTAGGCACTGTTGATGTCGAATGTTTTGTGCCGCGTGTCTGTGGAAGGTAATAAAAGCTGTGAGCAGCAGTTGCACAATAAAGATTTAGCATGGGGATCTCACCTCCGTCTTGTGCGTCTTACTGAGGGAAATAGTTCCGCAAGTTAAAACGGCGTCTCCCCGGAGTGTAAGTACGTGGACTGGGTCGGTCTGTTAACAGTGTTCTATAGATAGATAGTGATTTGGCCAGTCATTTGAAGCGTGACGCTGGGACGGCTTAGCAGTCTCCTGCGTCCTGTAGGAAGCAGACTCTTGGCTCTTTGGAAGCGGTACGCAAATGTACGTAAAGCCAGTGTAGGCGGCTGCTGCTGCAACACCTTTAGAAAATACTGTATGCGACGCTACAGGCATGCCATACAAGGGTGCTTTTGTGGGAAAGCCTCCGTCCTCTTCTTTGTAGCCGCCCTTTAAGTACTGGCAGACTGCGATGAGGTTCCCTCCCCCGCGAGCCTTCTCTTCTGCAAGGGAGAAGAGACCCAACTCCTTCAGCCTTTCCTCCTAGGGCAGGTTCTCCAGCCCTTTGGTCATCTTTGCGGCCCTCCTTGGGACCTTCCCCAGTCGGTCTGCGTCTCTTTTTTGAATTGTGGGGACCAGAACTGGACACGGCGCTCCAGGTGCGGCCTGCGGGGGTAGCCTGTGTGAGAAGAGGCCAGGGTCTGCCCTGTGCTGGACGCAGCTGGTGCCAGCCAGCTAGGCACTGGACTTGCCGCAGGCCAAAGCTGAGCGGCTCAGCGAAGCCGGGGGCGCCCCTGGGAAAACCTATTGAAGAAAGGGCAAAGCGCTGTCCGGGGCAGGTATTTCCCTGCTGCCTGTGGGTCCGGCCGGTGGATGTTTCCTGAAGGAACTTTTTCATCCTATTTTCTCCCCCTGTCCTGTTGAGGAGGGGCAGTGAGAGAGCGGCTGGGCGGGCCCCTGACAGCCGGCCGAGGTCAATCCATCACAAAGCCTAAAGGGCAGATTCCTCCATGTAGAAGTGTTGAAGGGGGTTGGTGCTTTAAGGAACGATAGTGACTGGGGTTTTGGAGACAGGAAAGTCGGGAAATCGCTGGGGATCCAGTTGCTTCGAGGGGGGGGAAATTTCAAGAGAAAAAGCCTTCTTTCTGAGCAATAAGAGGCTCTTGTGAGCAGAGGGCTCTAGTCTCCCTTTGTTCTCACTTGGTAATGAAAGAGACAAGGCACCGGAACTCCTGCGTGCGAAGGGATGAAAATGTGCGGAGCCTGTTGGATGCTCTTTGTGTGCGCGTGTTGGGAACCCAGGAACAGCTATAAGGAGGTGGGTGTGAGCTTGGTTAACTTGGCCAAGCCAACCACGCAAAGCTGACCCAACCTCCCGCCCGCATCAGAACCAGTGCCACCAGAAAAGCACGTAAGGTGTTAGCAATTGGAGATCCCCTACTGAGAGGCACCGACGCACCCGTTTGCCGTCCAGGCGATTTCTCTCGAGAAGTCTGCTGCCTACCAGGGGCTCGCATCCGTGGCATCGCCGAGAGGCTGCCGAGCCTGGTGATCCCTGCAGGTTATCATGCGCTCCTACTATTCCGCGTAGGGTCTGACGAGGCAACTTAGAACCCTCCAAAGAGACTTTATGTCCCTCGGAGCAATGTTAAAAGGATCAGGAGCACAGGTGGTGGTCTCCTCTCTCCTCCCAGTCAGAGGGAGGGGTCAAGGAAGGAGGAGACGAATTGAACAGGTGAATGCCTGGCTGCGTAGCTGGTGCCATACGCGAGGTTTTGGCTTCTGTGATCACGGGTGTACCTTTGAGAAGCCGGGTCTGTTGGGAGCTGATGGGATTCGCCTGACCAAGCGGGGCAAGAGGGTCTTTGCCAACAAGCTGGCCGGACTTACAAGGAGGGCTTTAAACTAGGCTCAGCGGGGGAAGGGGATGGAGTTCTGAGCAACAGAGAAGAGCCAGGGGCTGCTGATGCGTTAGGAACCAACAGGGGAACCCCTGAGAAATGCCGCAAAGGACTTGGGGCTTGATCCTCCAGAAAGGCGACACGGTCGGCAGCCCAACTGAAGTGCCTCTATACCACTGCGCGCAGCACAGGTAACAAACAGGAGGAGTTGGAAGCCCCTGTGCAGAAGGAGCAGAAGGGAGCTGGCAGCTCTTTCAGGACGTTTTTTCTTCGAGCACAAGAGCTCTCGATTCCCACGTGTAAGAAATGGGAAAATAGAAATTCGTCTACCTAGACTTTAGTAAAGCCTTTGACACCGTTTCCCACAGCGTTCTCCTGGAGAAACTGGCTGCTCATGGCTTGGACGGGCGTACTCTTTGCTGGGTAAAGAACTGGCTGGAGGGCCGGGCCCAGAGAGTTGTGGTGAACGGAGTTAAATCCAGTTGGCGGCCGGTCACAAGTGGTGTTCCCCAGGGCTCAGTACCGGGGCCGGTTCTGTTTAATATCTTTCTCAACGACCTGGACGAGGGGATCGAGTGCACCCTCACTCAGTAAGTTTGCAGCCGACACCAAGTTGGGCGGGAGCGTCGATCTGCTTGAGGGTAGGATGGCTCTACAGAGGGATCTGGACAGGCTGGATCGATGGGCCGAGGCCGATGGTATGAGGTTCAACAAGGCCAAGTGCCGGGTCCTGCACTTGGGTCACAACAACCCCGTGCAACGCTACAGGCTTGGGGAAGAGTGGCTGGAAAGCTGCCCGGCAGAAAAGAGCCTGGGGGTATTGGTAGACAGCCGTCTGAATGTGAGCCAGCAGTGTGCCCAGGTGGCCAAGGCGGCCAACAGCATCCTGGCCTGTATCAGGAATAGCGTGGCGAGCAGGACTGGGGAAGCGACTGTCCCCCTGTACTCAGCACCGCTGAGGCCGCACCTCGAATACTGTGTTCAGTTTTGGGCCTCTCACTACAAGAAAGACACGGAGGTGCTGGAGCGTGTCCGGAGAAGGGCAACGGAGCTGGTGAGGGGTCTGGAGCACAAGGCTTATGAGGAGCGGCTGAGGGAACTGGGGTGGCTTAGCCTGGAGTAAAGGAGGCTGAGGGGAGACCTTATCGCTCTCTACAACTACCGGAAAGGAGGCTGTAGCGAGGCGGGGGTTGGTCTCTTCTCCCAAGTAACAGGCGATAGGACGAGAGGAAACGGCCTCGAGTTGCGCCAGGGGAGGTTTAGGACGGATATTAGGAAAAATTTCTTCGCGGAAAGGGTTATCGAACGTTGGACCAGGCTGCCCAGGGAAGTGGTTGAATCACCATCCCTGGAGGTATTTAAAAGACGGGTAGACGCGGCGCTTAGGGACGTGGTTTGGTGGTGGTTTTGGCAGCGTTAGGTTAATGGTTGGACTCGATGATCTTAAAGGTCCCTTCCGACCTAGACGATTCTATGAAATCAGGCAAGGAAGGCAGGAGCCCAGCATGGCTGAGTAAGGACCTTCTGGTCGAGCTGAAGCGCAAGGAGGAAATGCGTAGGCGGTGGAAGCAGAGACACGCATCCTGGGAAGAATATAGGGATGGGGTCGGGAAAGCTAAGGCACAGCTGGAGCTGAATTTGGCAAGGGATGTGAAGAAGAATCATAAGAAGGGCTTCTACAGGTGCGTTGGTCAGAAAAGGAAGACTAAAGAAAACGCACACCACCCCCACCCCCCTCCAATAGGTAAGACAGGAGAGCTAGCGCCAACCGACATGGAGAAGGCCGAGGCACTCAAGGATTTTTCTCCTCCGTTGTCGCCGGCAATCACCGTTCCCGCATCTCTCAAGTCCCTGAACCTCAAGGCAGGGACTGGGGGAACAAAGTCCCTCCCATCGTAGGAAAGGATCCGGTTCGAGACCACCTGAGGAACCTGAACATACGCAAGTCCTGCACTGGGGAGGAACAACCCCATGCACCAGTAGATGCTGGAGGCCGACTGGCTGGAGAGCAGCTTTGCTGACGTGGGGGGCTCCTGGTGGACATCAAGTTGAACGTGAGCCGACAACGTGCCCTTGCCGCAAAGGCGGCTAAGGATATCCTTAGCCCGCTACAGAGGAAAGCAGGGTTTATACATGTTACAATACAGTTGTGTAGACCAATCAAATTGCTCACTATCCCCGGGGGTGCAGGGCACCAGAGACCACCCTTGGGCAGCTTTGGGGGCACTGCCTGTTTTTCTACGAGCCTCCTACCCAGCTTAGCGCAAATCCTATCTCGATCTGCGCCCCCCACACACACCCACACCCACAGCCCTCGAGCCACCAGTGCTGAAGACACGCTTTGTATTGTATTTTCTCCCAGGAGGCGCGCAGCTTAGAAACGTCTGCAATCCAAGCGGGGCTTGCAGGGAACAATTGAGAGCAACTTCTGTCGGTTCTGGGGAGTGTTCTGAAAAGTTAAGGCCTGCCCTGCCCTGGCAAAAGCAGTCCTTTGACTGGAGGGAGCAGCACCAAAAAGCCACAAGCACGTTTGGGGTGGAGTTGACGCGGTAATAAATAACAGTCAATAGTACTTGTAGCTACAACAGCCTCTTCTGAGACCTCGTCGCCCGCCCACAGGGTCGCAGCACTACACGGCACGGATCCCTCCGCGGACTGGCCCAACGTCTTCTCCCTCCGCCCCCAGGTCGGATCCCTCCGCGCCCCCAGGGCACGCAAACTCCCTGAGCCCCGCTAAGCACCAGGTCGACGAGGGCGGACCCGCCGGGGGGCCGGGGACAAGCGAAAACGACAGACGAGACAGCCAATCGAGACGCGGGATCGGCCGGCGGCCATCTGGCGGCCCAATGGGCGCCGCGGAGGGCCTGGCCGAGTGGAGGAAGCGCGGGGGCGACAAGGGGCGTTGTCGTGGCCGACGAGCTTATTGGGGCGCGGGCCGCCCGGCCTAGTGCCGCCGCCACCCGCAGTGTTTTCGGGAAGATCATCGGCAAGGTGCTTCCCCGCCAACGTCGCCTACGAGGACGAGGAGGTAGCCGCGGCTTTGCTCTGAGCGCGGTTCCTCCTCCCTCCCCCCGTCCCCCCCTCCCCCCGCGCTCGCAGGCACCCTGAGCCGAGGACCCGTTGCGCGGTGCCCGGGAGCGCGGCAGGGCGGGTGGCGGCCTTGCTGCGGGCGGGCGGTGGAGGGACGGGGCCTCTCTGGGTTGTGGCGCTCTCTACTGCGCGATCCCTATAACATCGCGCTTCTTCGGTGCGGCCCCCCGGCTGCCGCGGCGCGTACTGGGTTGCTGGTGCTGGCCGGCTCGCCTCGGTTCCCAGCCCCGCCGTGTCGCGTGCGCGCGTGCGTAGAGGAGGGCCTCTGACGGTAAGGCACTTGGTGGCAGCCGCAGACGTTTGCTGCGTGATATCCCTTTGGCACTGCAAGTCGTGCAAAGTTTGCTGCCGAGGGATGCGAGTGGTCCTACCTCGTGTAGGACGACAGTCTTGAAACCTTAGATTAAGCGCACGCAGTCAGTCTCCTCGGGGATTCCAGGCGTATGTATGTAAACGGTGAACGTCTGAGTGGTGACCGTAATGAGTTAGTTCTGCGTAGGAGAAACGCAGGTCTTGATGTGCCTCCTAATAGCACTGTAGAGATTTCACAGCTCTGCTGTGCTAGGCTTTGGTTCTGCGCCCCCAAACTGGATTGTTACAGCTTTTCTTATTTTTCTTTACCAAAAAAGTAAATCCAGAAACTCGTCATCCTTAGGAAACGATCGACCCGAATTAAAACGTACTGGAGGTCGCTAGTCTGAAGTACTGGCCCGCCTCCTTGCCCCCATCACCTTGCATGCTGAATCCCACTTCTGGAGGGGGCTCTGTAAAGACGTTGTATTTTTTTGTACAGAAAGCATTAATATCGCGTAAGAAAAATCAACGTTTCGGCTTGCGTTTGGGGTATCCGGTAGTCTGCTTCTGTAGGAGTTCAGTGGGGCATATTGATTTGCTTAAGCTATTATTACCTTTCTCTGAAGCCAATGACGTTTTAACTGTTTACTCTTCCTCCAGCGCCTTGCGTTCCGTGATCTTTCACCCCAAGCTCCGATGCTTTTCCTAGCCATGCCTAAGGAGGCAATTATGAGCTTATGCGAAGCAGAAGATCCTGGTGAATGTGTAAGTACTGTGGAAGCTTTCTGTACGCTAAACTGTACCTGTCGTTAGTTCCTAATTTAGTAGACTCTTTCCCATCCCCCCTTTTCCTCTTGATAGGGCACGGTAGGCTGGTTTGGGTTTTCTGGCGCTATAATCTTTTCTCTCTGGCTTGTAATGGAGCTGAGCTTTTTGACCGAAAGTAGCGATATAAAGCAATGCTCATCCCTGGGTACGTACTCCTGGTGCAAAATGCAGTGTTGTTTTGGAGCGCAGGGTGATGCCTACTGTCACGGTTTAGAGCAAGAGGAGGAGTAGTACTTCTTCTAATACGGAGAAGAGGGCTTGGGGTTTTTGGCAGGTCGGGGGTGAGGAAGGGCAAAGCTGGTCGAGAGGTGCTGGATGCTTTGCTTTTGGCTATAAAAGTCAAGTTCAGAGACTTTGTAAACCCACGCAAAAGGCAGCCTGAAGCTTATTTTCCACCCGAGTTGCGTATGTTGCCTGAAGAGATAACGGGGGGCTTTAACCCGGAGACAAACTTAGCTTCTGTGGCTGTTTTGTAGTCCGTTACTGTCTAGCTTGAAAACAATTGCGTAGCCCTCTTTCTTCCCCCCCCCCCCCCCCCCCTACAGTGTGCGTAATCGGTCTTTGTAGCTTTGCTTGGGAAATGCCGGTTGCAGGCGGACAGACAGTAATTTGAAGCGCAGTGGTTGAATTGCTAGGAGTTGGCTAACTGGTTTCTCTGGGTGCTTCTCTGCTCTCATTCCTCCCCTCCCTGCCCTCTCCCCTTCTTGTGTGTGGCTTTTTATTTTACTTATTTATGGTTTTGTACTTCCTTCTCCAGCTTCTTGGGCATTTAATGATTGTTGGCAAGCAGCGTGCTGCTCACCTGGGCCTGACCGATGGATTCCGGATGGTTGCGGATGAAGGGCCCGAGGGTGGGCAGCCTGTCTGTCACGTACATCTACGTATTCTGGGTGGCCGTCGGTTGGGCTGGCCGCCTGGCTGAGATTTTTGCACCGCAAGAGCTGCTGCACGTGTACAAATCGCCGCTGAATGGATTTCGTCTGTTGCCCGTCGATCTAGGCACTGTTGATGTCGAATGTTTTGTGCCGCGTGTCTGTGGAAGGTAATAAAAGCTGTGAGCAGCAGTTGCACAATAAAGATTTAGCATGGGGATCTCACCTCTGTCTTGTGCGTCTTACTGAGGGAAATAGTTCCGCAAGTTAAAACGGCGTCTCCCCGGAGTGTAAGTACGTGGACTGTGTCGGTCTGTTAACAGTGTTCTATAGATAGATAGTGATTTGGCCAGTCATTTGAAGCGTGACGCTGGGACGGCTTAGCAGTCTCCTGCGTCCTGTAGGAAGCAGACTCTTGGCTCTTTGGAAGCGGTACGCAAATGTACGTAAAGCCAGTGTAGGCGGTTGCTGCTGCAACACCTTTAGAAAATACTGTATGCGACGCTACAGGCATGCCATACAAGGGTGCTTTCGGCACAGTGCAATGCGTTGGAAGCATCCAACTCCTGTTGGAGCACTTCATCAAGGGCTGCGTGATAAGGCCCCGTTGATAATCCCTTTTCTGCTGAGGAGGGACGTGGTAGGAGAAAACAATTGGTCTGAATGGCAGCTGTGGTGCTTCCATAGCACGGTGGAATATCTCTCTTGGTCCATTTGGGTCAGCTGTCCTGGCTGTGTCCCCTGCCAGCCTCTTGCCCACCCCCAGCTTACTGGACTGTGGGGGTGGGGGTGGCTGGAGAGACAGCCTCCGTGCTGTGGGAGCACTGCTCGGCAGTAGCCAGAACACTGGTGTGTTATCAACACCCTTCCAGCTACAGCTACGAAGCACAGCACTATGAGGGCTGCTGTGGGGAAAGTTACCTTCCATCCCAGCCAGACCCAAACCAAAGCTACGTCGCAGGGAGACAGCCAACTTCATCTTTCTTTAACAGCTATTAAAAAAGGGAGACGGGCATGGGAAAGCAGGGCCATCCTTCGTTGCCCTTGAACGCTGCGTCCGACCTTTTGTGGGAAAGCCTCCGTCCTCTTCTTTGTAGCCGCCCTTTAAGTACTGGCAGACTGCGATGAGGTTCCCTCCCCCGCGAGCCTTCTCTTCTGCAAGGGAGAAGAGACCCAACTCCTTCAGCCTTTCCTCCTAGGGCAGGTTCTCCAGCCCTTTGGTCATCTTTGCGGCCCTCCTTGGGACCTTCCCCAGTCGGTCTGCGTCTCTTTTTTGAATTGTGGGGACCAGAACTGGACACGGCGCTCCAGGTGCGGCCTGCGGGGGTAGCCTGTGTGAGAAGAGGCCAGGGTCTGCCCTGTGCTGGACGCAGCTGGTGCCAGCCAGCTAGGCACTGGACTTGCCGCAGGCCAAAGCTGAGCGGCTCAGCGAAGCCGGGGGCGCCCCTGGGAAAACCTATTGAAGAAAGGGCAAAGCGCTGTCCGGGGCAGGTATTTCCCTGCTGCCTGTGGGTCCGGCCGGTGGATGTTTCCTGAAGGAACTTTTTCATCCTATTTTCTCCCCCTGTCCTGTTGAGGAGGGGCAGTGAGAGAGCGGCTGGGCGGGCCCCTGACAGCCGGCCGAGGTCAATCCATCACAAAGCCTAAAGGGCAGATTCCTCCATGTAGAAGTGTTGAAGGGGGTTGGTGCTTTAAGGAACGATAGTGACTGGGGTTTTGGAGACAGGACGTTTTGGAGACAGGAAAGTCGGGAAATCGCTGGGGATCCAGTTGCTTCGAGGGGGGGAAATTTCAAGAGACAAAGCCTTCTTTCTGATCAATAAGAGGCTCTTGTGAGCAGAGGGCTCTAGTCTCCCTTTGTTCTCACTTGGTAATGAAAGAGACAAGGCACCGGAACTCCTGCGTGCGAAGGGATGAAAATGTGCGGAGCCTGTTGGATGCTCTTTGTGTGCGCGTGTTGGAAACCCAGGAACAGCTATAAGGAGGTGGGTGTGAGCTTGGTTAACTTCGTCAAGCCAACCACGCAAAGCTGACCCAACCTCCCGCCTGCATCAGAACCAGTGCCACCAGAAAAGCACGTAAGGTGTTAGCAATTGGAGATCCCCTACTGAGAGGCACCGACGCACCCGTTTGCCGTCCAGGCGATTTCTCTCGAGAAGTCTGCTGCCTACCAGGGGCTCGCATCCGTGGCGTCGCCGAGAGGCTGCCGAGCCTGGTGATCCCTGCAGGTTATCATGCGCTCCTACTATTCCGCGTAGGGTCTGACGAGGCAACTTAGAACCCTCCAAAGAGACTTTATGTCCCTCGGAGCAATGTTAAAAGGATCAGGAGCACAGGTGGTGGTCTCCTCTCTCCTCCCAGTCAGAGGGAGGGGTCCAGGAAGGAGGAGACGAATTGAACAGGTGAATGCCTGGCTGCGTAGCTGGTGCCATACGCGAGGTTTTGGCTTCTGTGATCACGGGTGTACCTTTGAGAAGCCGGGTCTGTTGGGAGCTGATGGGATTCGCCTGACCAAGCGGGGCAAGAGGGTCTTTGCCAACAAGCTGGCCGGACTTACAAGGAGGGCTTTAAACTAGGCTCAGCGGGGGAAGGGGATGGAGTTCTGAGCAACGGAGAAGAGCCAGGGGCTGCTGATGCGTTAGGAACCAACAGGGGAACCCCTGAGAAATGCCGCAAAGGACTTGGGGCTTGATCCTTCAGAAAGGCGACACGGTCGGCAGCCCAACTGAAGTGCCTCTATACCACTGCGCGCAGCACAGGTAACAAACAGGAGGAGTTGGAAGCCCCTGTGCAGAAGGAGCAGAAGGGAGCTGGCAGCTCTTTCAGGACATTTTTTCTTCGAGCACAAGAGCTCTCGATTCCCACGTGTAAGAAATGGGAAAATAGAAATTCGTCTACCTAGACTTTAGTAAAGCCTTTGACACCGTTTCCCACAGCGTTCTCCTGGAGAAACTGGCTGCTCATGGCTTGGACGGGCGTACTCTTTGCTGGGTAAAGAACTGGCTGGAGGGCCGGGCCCAGAGAGTTGTGGTGAACGGAGTTAAATCCAGTTGGCGGCCGGTCACAAGTGGTGTTCCCCAGGGCTCAGTACCGGGGCCGGTTCTGTTTAATATCTTTCTCAACGACCTGGACGAGGGGATCGAGTGCACCCTCACTCAGTAAGTTTGCAGCCGACACCAAGTTGGGCGGGAGCGTCGATCTGCTTGAGGGTAGGATGGCTCTACAGAGGGATCTGGACAGGCTGGATCGATGGGCCGAGGCCGATGGTATGAGGTTCAACAAGGCCAAGTGCCGGGTCCTGCACTTGGGTCACAACAACCCCGTGCAACGCTACAGGCTTGGGGAAGAGTGGCTGGAAAGCTGCCCGGCAGAAAAGAGCCTGGGGGTATTGGTAGACAGCCGTCTGAATGTGAGCCAGCAGTGTGCCCAGGTGGCCAAGGCGGCCAACAGCATCCTGGCCTGTATCAGGAATAGCGTGGCGAGCAGGACTGGGGAAGCGACTGTCCCCCTGTACTCAGCACCGCTGAGGCCGCACCTCGAATACTGTGTTCAGTTTTGGGCCTCTCACTACAAGAAAGACACGGAGGTGCTGGAGCGTGTCCGGAGAAGGGCAACGGAGCTGGTGAGGGGTCTGGAGCACAAGGCTTATGAGGAGCGGCTGAGGGAACTGGGGTGGCTTAGCCTGGAGTAAAGGAGGCTGAGGGGAGACCTTATCGCTCTCTACAACTACCGGAAAGGAGGTTGTAGCGAGGCGGGGGTTGGTCTCTTCTCCCAAGTAACAGGCGATAGGACGAGAGGAAATGGCCTCGAGTTGCGCCAGGGGAGGTTTAGGACGGATATTAGGAAAAATTTCTTCGCGGAAAGGGTTATCGAACGTTGGACCAGGCTGCCCAGGGAAGTGGTTGAATCACCATCCCTGGAGGTATTTAAAAGACGGGTAGACGCGGCGCTTAGGGACGTGGTTTGGTGGTGGTTTTGGCAGCGTTAGGTTAATGGTTGGACTCGATGATCTTAAAGGTCCCTTCCGACCTAGACGATTCTATGAAATCAGGCAAGGAAGGCAGGAGCCCAGCATGGCTGAGTAAGGACCTTCTGGTCGAGCTGAAGCGCAAGGAGGAAATGCGTAGGCGGTGGAAGCAGAGACACGCATCCTGGGAAGAATATAGGGATGGGGTCGGGAAAGCTAAGGCACAGCTGGAGCTGAATTTGGCAAGGGATGTGAAGAAGAATCATAAGAAGGGCTTCTACAGGTGCGTTGGTCAGAAAAGGAAGACTAAAGAAAACGCACACCACCCCCACCCCCACCCCCCTCCGATAGGTAAGACAGGAGAGCTAGCGCCAACCGACATGGAGAAGGCCGAGGCACTCAAGGATTTTTCTCCTCCGTTGTCGCCGGCAATCACTGTTCCCGCATCTCTCAAGTCCCTGAACCTCAAGGCAGGGACTGGGGGAACAAAGTCCCTCCCATCGTAGGAAAGGATCCGGTTCGAGACCACCTGAGGAACCTGAACATACGCAAGTCCTGCACTGGGGAGGAACAACCCCATGCACCAGTAGATGCTGGAGGCCGACTGGCTGGAGAGCAGCTTTGCTGACGTGGGGGGCTCCTGGTGGACATCAAGTTGAACGTGAGCCGACAACGTGCCCTTGCCGCAAAGGCGGCTAAGGATATCCTTAGCCCGCTACAGAGGAAAGCAGGGTTTATACATGTTACAATACAGTTGTGTAGACCAATCAAATTGCTCACTATCCCCGGGGGTGCAGGGCACCAGAGACCACCCTTGGGCAGCTTTGGGGGCACTGCCTGTTTTTCTACGAGCCTCCTACCCAGCTTAGCGCAAATCCTATCTCGATCTGTGCCCCCCCACTGTTGCGTGAAAAGGGGCAAAGCGGTTTTGGCAGAAAATAAACCCCCTTGCGTTCTAACACTCCTCACCGAGGTGGGAGGCTAGGTGCGGCTAGGTTTAAATTCTGAGTGATGCCCAATTCAGCACTATCAGTCCAATCGCGTTTAATATGTATTAAACTGTTACGATTTGGATACACTAATAGTGGACTGCACCTTCAGTCTAGTCGTGCTCATGAACTAGCACGGCCACTCTCGAGTCTTTGGTCGCGTTCAGTGAGAAACCAAAACGACTAGCTACTTAAAAAAGTGCAGTTTATTTAAACAACATGTGAATTGTGCTTAACTGATTCGTGTCAGTGTGGAACAGTGTTAGGGCCACAGGGTGAAGTGTGACCTTTGATTGTTTTGTCTGTATGGCCGCAGACGAGACGGTGTGTCTATCGTGTCTGTGTTTTGCAGGAGCCACCTGGCGAACATTCTAGAATACCAACTTAAACCGGTCCTGTTGTTATCTGCATAGTGACCTGTAAGAGGGGGGATACACCCATTTTTGGCAAGGGCCAACCATTTTAGAGACAGTTATGAATATGTATTAGTATAGGAGATATAAACCAAAAATGGGGTCTGTAAGGTGTGTGTCTTGGTTGGGCAGAGACTCCCGGCACACCCAGCGCTGTTTGCTTGCCTTTATTCCTTTAATAAATTATAAATTCTAATTGGAATCCTGTTTGCGATTAAATCATTTATCACAATTTGGGGGCTCGTCCGGGATGGTCTTAGTTCCTGAATTCTGACTTGATCTAGGAGGGGCGCCCCACCATTAGGTGGCTCCTGATCAGGTCAGGTCGGGACTAACGCCATCCTGAACCTGAGTAAAGGCAAGCAAAGAAAAGATTTTGATTTTTATTTTTATGAGCTCCCTTGCCGGCTGCAGCAGTTTATTTTACCCGTAATTCTGCGCGCGAAGATCCGAACGAAGATGACGGAGTCGTAAGTATTTAAAGTGTATACCGTTCGATTGGGTGGGATTCGGTTGCCTGTGTGTAAGAGTGTGATTGAGACGGAACCTGGTTCCGAAGTGATTGTGGAGGTCTTCTAACCGCGGTTCCAATCTCCCGCGAGGGACTTGGCCGGTGAAGGACCGAAGCGATTCCTATAGGATTCGTGGGTGGGTGATAGGTCCTAAACCCCCTGCAAGACACTCTTACTGGTAACCAAGGGCTGTAGGAATTGCCACAGTAAAATTCCTAGATGGGTCAGACAAAATCGAAGACCCAGGACCAGAGGAAAGGGAGCAAATTACCAGATATACCACTGGAAAGTCCATTAGGAATAATGATTAGGAATTGGAATGAAAGGGGCCCCAGAAAAGGAAAAAGTAAATTAAAATTAGTTCACTATTGTATGATTGAATGGCCGAAGAAACCTTTAAAACCACATGTCTTTTGGCCTGTTTTTGGATCCTTTGAAGACTGGATTTGCCAGGCCTTAAATCTATATGTTAATTCAAAGGAACCTTTTAGTCAGGAGGAAAGTGATTATGCAGGATTATGGATCAGGACTTCACGTCCTTTTCCGGCTTCAATACTTACATTAAAAACGGATGAAAAGTCTGAGAAAGAAGAAGGAAACAAAGACGAAAAAGGGAAGGAAAAAGATGATAAAGGGGAACCACTGGATAACTTACCACCTCCATATCCTAACAATCCTCCTCCGACGGCGGCTCTCCCTCCAGGGGCCGTAGTACCCCCACCAGTGCCACCGTTACCCCTGCCTCCACCACCGACAGCACCGGAATTAGATCGACCTCCAGCTGCATGTACGAGAAGTAGAACTGCCACATCTGGGGGAGCTTCTCTATATCCCTTACGAGAAGTACCCCTCGGAGGCAATCAGGGAGGCATCGGGTTTGTGGCAGTTCCATTAAATACCACAGATGTAAGGAATTTCAAGAAAGAAATGGGGACCCTATTAGATGATCCCCTTGGAGTAGCAGAAAAACTAGGCCAATTTTTAGGACCTAATACTTATACCTGGGAAGAAATACAATCCATTTTAGGGATCTTATTTACTGCTGAGGAAAAGGGAATGATTAGACAAGCTGGAATGAGAATTTGGGAAAGACAGAATCAGGCAGGACCCCCCAGGAGATCAGAAATGGCCAAATGTGGATCCCCATTGGGATCATCAACAACCCCAAGGGAGACAGAACATGAGGGATTTGAGAACATTAATAATACAGGGAATAAGGGAAGCGGTTCCCCGAGGGCAAAACATTAATAAAGCGTCTAATGAACAACAAGGAAAAGACGAATCTCCTACAGAATGGTTGGAGAGGTTGAGGAAAAGCCTGCAAATGTATTCTGGAATTGATCCGAATACAGTGGCTGGGACTGCACTCCTTAGAACACAATTTGTAGCCAAATCCTGGGGGGGATATAAGAAAGAAATTAGAAAAACTTGAGGACTGGCAAGAAAGAGGATTAGAGGAGTTACTTAGAGAAGCCCAGAAGGTATATGTTAGAAGGGACGAAGAAAAACAGAAAGTAAAGGCAAAAATTTTTGTAGCAGCAGTAAAAGAAAGTCAGAAAAATCAGAATCCGTTTAGAGAGAAAAGGGAAAAAAGAATAGAGCAGACACCCAGAGGACAGCCTCATAGGGAGAGATTCACAATTCCTGTCTGTTACTACTGTAACAAGAGGGGACGTGTTCAGAGGAACTGTCGTAAGCGAGAACAAGATGAGAAAATGTTCAAAGAAGAATAGGGGTGTCAGGGGCTATATCTTTTGGGGACTTCAACATCAACAGAGCCCTTGATAAAATTATTAATAGGTCCCCATAAGGAGGAGGTTTTATTTTTAGTGGATACAGGAGCTGAAAAATCAACCATTCAGAAACTTCCAAAAGGAATAGAGATAGGGAAGAATTATATGTCAGTAGTCGGGGCAAAAGGAGAACCTTTTAAAGTCCCTATCTTGAAAGATGTAGAAGTAGAAACAGAAAAGAAAATTTGTCTTAACGACTTACTTTTGCTCCCTGAAGCGGAATACAATTTACTAGGAAGGGATCTGATTTTGAAGTTAAACTTGAGCATTCAGAGTCAGGGGAACAAACTGCAGATCAAATTATATACTTTAACACAGGAGGATGAAGAAGCTATTAACCCCTCGGTGTGGTATAAAGAAGGGGAAACTGGAAAAATAAAAATGAACCCCATAAGCGTTCAAATAATAGATCCACATCGTTCGATTAGAATCAAGCAATACCCTATACCCATGGAGGGTCGAAAAGGATTAAAACCTGTAGTTGACAGACTTTTGGAAAAAGGAACCTTGGAACCATGTATGTCACCTCATAATACACCCATCCTCCCTGTAAAGAAACCGGACGGGTCATACAGAATGGTACAGGATTTAAGAGCTGTAAATCAGCGAACGATTACTAAATTCCCTGTAGTGGCAAATCCCTATACTTTATTAAGTTATATTTCTCCCAGACATACTTGGTATAGTGTGATAGATTTGAAAGACGCTTTTGGGGCCTGTCCTCTGGACGAGGGATCTAGAGATTATTTTGCTTTCGAGTGGGAGGACCCCGAAACGGGACGGAAACAGCAATTAAGATGGACGGTATTACCACAGGGGTTTACGGAGTCACCAAATTTATTTGGGCAAACTTTAGAGAAAATCTTACAGGATTTTGCATTACCCCAGGAGATAAAATTATTGCAATATGTAGATGATTTATTAGTAGCAGGAGAAACTGAAGAGGGGACCCGAGAAGCTACTATTAAATTGTTAAATTTTCTAGGGGAGAAGGGATTGAAGGTGTCCCGATCAAAACTACAGTTTGTAGAACAGGAAGTAAAATACTTAGGACATTGGCTAAGTAAGGGAAAGAAGAAACTAGATTCTGATAGGATATCTGGGATTCTATCTTTAAGACCCCCACAAACTAAAAAGGAGGTTCGGCAAATATTGGGATTATTAGGATATTGTAGATCATGGCTTGAAAATTATAGTGACAAGGTAAAATTTCTATATGAAAAATTAACTAGTAACCAACTTAAGTGGTTTACAGAAGATGACCAGAAATTCGAGGAAATAAAAAAGGCATTAATACAAGCACCTGTATTGAGCCTCCCAGATCTAGAAAAACCTTTCCATCTTTTTGTGAATACATCAAATCAGACAGCATATGGAGTTCTTACTCAAGACTGGGCAGGAATAAAAATACCTGTGGGGTACTGTTCTAAATTACTTGATCCAGTAAGTAGAGGATGGCCTGCTTGTCTCCAAGCTTTGGTAGCTACCGCATTATTAATAGAGGAAGTTCGGAAAATTACCTTTAGTGCTCCTTTAAAAGTGTATACCCCACACAATGTCAGGAGTGTTTTACAACAAAAGGCAGAAAAATGGTTAACGGACAGCCGGATCTTGGAATATGAAGCAATATTAATAGACTCCCCCGATTTAGAACTGAGGGTGACTTCTGCTCAGAGTCCAGCACAGTTTTTGTTTGGAGAGCCATCAAAGGAAGTACAACATAATTGTTTAGAGGTAATTGAGACCCAGACTAAGGTGAGGCCAGACTTAAGAGATACTGAGTTAGAAAATGCAGAAGTGTTATTTGTAGATGGCTCCTCCCGTGTGGTGGAAGGGAGGAGAAAATCAGGATATGCCATAATTAATAAAAATTTAGAACTTATAGAATCAGGACCTCTGAGTCCATCATGGTCAGCTCAAGCTTGTGAGCTGTATGCCCTTTGTAGAGCCCTGGAATTATTACAAGGAAAAAGCGGGACCATATTTACGGATTCTAAATATGCGTATGGAGTAGTTCACACTTTTGGAAAAATTTGGGAGGAAAGAGGTTTAATTAATACCCAAGGAAGGAATCTAATACATCAAGAACTAATAGTGAAAATTTTAAAGGCGTTAAGAAAACCAAAGGAGATAGCAGTGGTACATGTGAGAGGACACCAAAAGGGATTAGATTATCGAACCAGAGGGAATAACCTAGCCGATAGAGAGGCCCAGGAAGCAGCCCTGAGGACTCAGGTCGCTAAAATTAATGTAGTACAAGTACAAGGAGACATTAGTGAAAAAGAACTAGAGGAGAAAGAGAAGAAATTTACCCCTGAGGAACAGGCAAAATTAGAGAAAATAGGAGCTAAGTTAGAACAGGGAAAATGGATGCTGCCCGACGGGCGAGAGATGTTGCCAAAAGCTTATGCCAGGCAAATGTTAGAACGATTACACACACAAACACATTGGGGTACAAAGGCGATAAGTGATCATTTCCTTAAACAATTTGGCTGTATTGGGATTTTTGAAATAGCAAAGCAAATCACGCGAGGATGTTTAACTTGTCAAAAAGTAAACAAGGAAGTGTTTCGACAAGCAGCCACGGGAGGAAGGAAAACAGCTTATAGACCTTTTGAAAGAATACAAGTCGATTTTACTGAATTGCCTAAGGTAGGGAGAATAAAATATTTACTAGTAATAGTAGATCATTTAACACAATGGGTAGAAGCTTACCCTGTAGCACGAGCTACGGCACAGATGGTAGTAAAAATCTTATTAGAACACTTAATACCTAGATATGGGATAATCCAGTATATTGATTCTGATCAGGGCACACATTTTACTTCTAAAATAATAAAATTATTATGTCAATCATTAGGTATTCAATGGGAATACCACACTCCGTGGCACCCACAAAGCTCAGGGAAAGTAGAAAGAATGAATCAAACAATAAAACAGCAATTGGCTAAATTAATGATTGAGACACAGATGTCCTGGACGAAATGCCTACCATTGGCACTATTAAACATAAGAACTAAGCCACACAGTGAGACTGGATTATCGCCATATGAAATGTTATATGGAATGCCTTACTCCCAAGGGATGCCCCTGGGGAATAATGTAGTTGAAGATTATAGTATCCAAAAATATATAATAACCATTGGAAAAAGGTTAAAAGAACTACGAGAGATTGGGATGATGGCTCAAACACCACCATTAGGATTTGCAATTCATCAATTAAAACCGGGAGATAAGGTTCTGATAAAAACATGGAAAGAAGAAACCCTATCTCCCCTCTGGGAAGGGCCTTTTCTTGTTTTATTAACTACAGAAACGGCTGTGAGAACTGCTGAAAAAGGATGGACACATGTGTCGCGAGTGAAAGGTCCAGTGAAGGAGTGGAGAGTCACATCTGAGCCCGGAGAAGCCAAGCTAACCATCAGACAAACTTAAAGAGACCTTCATCAAGAAGCATAAGCTAAGTTGCTGTGGGAATTTCATTGTAACTACTCCTGTAGAATTAGTGGACAGGGATAAATACCTATTAGGAAAGGTAATTTAGTCCATTGTGTAAACGGTGTTGTTTATTTTTAAGGGCAAAGTGTTCTACATGTTTTAAAATATATCATTTTCCAAAAAAGAAGTCAAGGATCTAGGAAACAGTTTAGAATTTTTGTGCATTCGCTGTGGGGCCACCACTCCCCTATATAACCTACCATGGGTTAGGCTTTATTGTTGTCAATTTAATCAAAGAGTGTTTCTTGATTAAAGGTTACCCCTTAAAAGATTAAGGAAGAGGGCAAGACCGGAGGGGAACGAGTGGTGCGGCTTGAAAGGTCTGCCAAGGGCTGCAACCCCTTCGGGCTGTGACCGCCGATCACTATGGCCCTGACCGGACCTCTTCTGGTCCTATTTGGGGTAAGCTCCTTGACTCTGGTTATGGCAAACAACTGCAGCCAGTGCGTAGTAACTACTAGGAGGGGACGGGTAAGTTCCCAGACTTTGGTTTATCATACTATTTATGACTGTAAAGGCCAGAAAATAGGAAGCTGCATTTATAATCTAACCCAATATACTTTATGCAAAGACGAAGAGAGGATTGTGTGCTATGATCCAAAGGAACTCCCCTATCAATATTGGGTAGAAATGAAGACAAATTCGGAAGTAGGAAGACTAATAGGAACAAGTGAGGTTATAACCAATTTAAGTACATCGGTGTCGGTAATTTTTGATGCGTGCGACATTATAGATGATGATCTAGACACTAATTGCGGGAGTTTAGAGTGGAGACGGTACTATAGTAATCAACCAAAATATATTTGCCCAGGGGGACACCAATGTGACATAAATCCTGATTATACACCTAGTCAAACAGTGAGATATCAATCAGCACACCTGTGTGGAAGAAGAGGGTGGTCTTGTGTATGTTGGGACACTGCAGGCTGGGGATATGATAGACAGTGTGGGAATTTACAAGCTTCAATCACAAAGATACAAACAGATAGTAATTGTACAACCCGTACCTGCAATCTAATAAATTTAACCCTAATAAATTTAGAAATTTGGAAGCAAAAGAAAGTAAATAAAATTGGACTTAAGATATATGGACCTGGAGAAGATCCGGGTGTAATTATTAATATCGAAATAAAAGAAAGAATAAGGGAATCGGTACAGCACAGACTACTATTTAACTCATTTTATCATGAAATAGAAACAGGAGTGGAATATGAAATTCCCACAGTTGCTAAAAATCTATTTGTAAATCTTGCTGAAAACATTGCTAAGTCATTAAATGTAACTAATTGTTATGTTTGTGGTGGAACAAACCAAGGTGAACGATGGCCATGGGAGGCCATGGAGAGCAACATTAGTAATCCTCAAATATGGAAAGCAATGGGAAAGGGTAACAGGAAACAACAGTGGGTACTTCAAACGAGTATAATTGGAAGGAGTTGTTGGCAAAATTTAAAAGAGAATGGAAAACAAGTAGGTAATCTAGAGTGTGAAGGAGGTTACCTATGGAACGAAACTCAGAATAAATGGGATAAGTGGGGGAGTCCATGGGAAATGAGTGATCAGTTTAAAAATTGGACCAATGGAACAAACATACCAAATGGATGGCCCACTCCTGAAGGACATTATTGGATTTGTGGTAAACTAGCTTATGCGTTTTTGCCACAAAATTGGACGGGATCCTGTGTATTGGGAATTATAAGGCCCAGTTTTTTCCTGTTACCTATAAATCGAGGAGAGCGATTGGGAGTCCAAGTGTATGCTGAAGCTGGTGAATTAAGAAAAAGGCACTATAAACGGAGTCTACAAATTGGACATTGGAAAGATAAAGATTGGCCTCCCGAAAGAGTCATTGCCTACTATGGTCCAGCCACATGGGCAGAAGATGGATCCTGGGGCTATAGAACTCCAATATATATGCTAAATAGAATAATTAGATTACAAGCTGTATTAGAAATAATTGTAAATACAACTGGAGATGCCCTTGGACGAATTGCGAGACAAAATACCAAGATGAGAACTGCTTTGTATCAAAATCGCTTAGCCCTGGATTATTTGCTAGCACAAGAGGGAGGTGTTTGTGGGAAGTTTAACCTTAGTAATTGTTGTTTAGAAATTGATGATGAAGGGGAAGCTGTAAATGAACTTGTAAAAGAAATGAAGAAAATTGCACATGTCCCAGTTCAGACTTGGACTGGAGTCGACCTAGAAGGATTCTGGGAAAACTTTACGGGAGGTGATTGGCTTACTAAAATCGGGATTGTTATATTGGGGGCATTTGCAGGATTGTTAATAATTCCATGTTTTATACCTTGTTTTATTAGACTAATACACTCAGTTATACAAGGAATGCAGATAGCTACAGTACCTGTTGATTCAGAACCAGGGAAAGAGAAAACTCTTTCCCTGATGATACTAAAGACAAAAGAAGATTCGAAACTAATACCAATTCGGCAAGTATTAACTCGGTTGGAAACAAAAACACGAATCAATGCCGTAGAAAAAGAAAATGGGGGATTGTGAAATGTGCTTAACTGATTCGTGTCAGTGTGGAACAGTGTTAGGGCCACAGGGTGAAGTGTGACCTTTGATTGTTTTGTCTGTATGGCCGCAGACGAGACGGTGTGTCTATCGTGTCTGTGTTTTGCAGGAGCCACCTGGCGAACATTCTAGAATACCAACTTAAACCGGTCCTGTTGTTATCTGCATAGTGACCTGTAAGAGGGGGGATACACCCATTTTTGGCAAGGGCCAACCATTTTAGAGACAGTTATGAATATGTATTAGTATAGGAGATATAAACCAAAAATGGGGTCTGTAAGGTGTGTGTCTTGGTTGGGCAGAGACTCCCGGCACACCCAGCGCTGTTTGCTTGCCTTTATTCCTTTAATAAATTATAAATTCTAATTGGAATCCTGTTTGCGATTAAATCATTTATCACAAACACGTATTCTGGGTGGCCGTCAGTTGGGCTGGCCGCCTGGCTGAGATTTTTGCACCGCAAGAGCTGCTGCACGTGTACAAATCGCCGCTGAATGGATTTCGTCTGTTGCCCGTCGATCTAGGCACTGTTGATGTCGAATGTTTTGTGCCGCGTGTCTGTGGAAGGTAATAAAAGCTGTGAGCAGCAGTTGCACAATAAAGATTTAGCATGGGGATCTCACCTCCGTCTTGTGCGTCTTACTGAGGGAAATAGTTCCGCAAGTTAAAACGGCGTCTCCCCGGAGTGTAAGTACGTGGACTGGGTCGGTCTGTTAACAGTGTTCTATAGATAGATAGTGATTTGGCCAGTCATTTGAAGCGTGACGCTGGGACGGCTTAGCAGTCTCCTGCGTCCTGTAGGAAGCAGACTCTTGGCTCTTTGGAAGCGGTACGCAAATGTACGTAAAGCCAGTGTAGGCGGCTGCTGCTGCAACACCTTTAGAAAATACTGTATGCGACGCTACAGGCATGCCATACAAGGGTGCTTTTGTGGGAAAGCCTCCGTCCTCTTCTTTGTAGCCGCCCTTTAAGTACTGGCAGACTGCGATGAGGTTCCCTCCCCCGCGAGCCTTCTCTTCTGCAAGGGAGAAGAGACCCAACTCCTTCAGCCTTTCCTCCTAGGGCAGGTTCTCCAGCCCTTTGGTCATCTTTGCGGCCCTCCTTGGGACCTTCCCCAGTCGGTCTGCGTCTCTTTTTTGAATTGTGGGGACCAGAACTGGACACGGCGCTCCAGGTGCGGCCTGCGGGGGTAGCCTGTGTGAGAAGAGGCCAGGGTCTGCCCTGTGCTGGACGCAGCTGGTGCCAGCCAGCTAGGCACTGGACTTGCCGCAGGCCAAAGCTGAGCGGCTCAGCGAAGCCGGGGGCGCCCCTGGGAAAACCTATTGAAGAAAGGGCAAAGCGCTGTCCGGGGCAGGTATTTCCCTGCTGCCTGTGGGTCCGGCCGGTGGATGTTTCCTGAAGGAACTTTTTCATCCTATTTTCTCCCCCTGTCCTGTTGAGGAGGGGCAGTGAGAGAGCGGCTGGGCGGGCCCCTGACAGCCGGCCGAGGTCAATCCATCACAAAGCCTAAAGGGCAGATTCCTCCATGTAGAAGTGTTGAAGGGGGTTGGTGCTTTAAGGAACGATAGTGACTGGGGTTTTGGAGACAGGAAAGTCGGGAAATCGCTGGGGATCCAGTTGCTTCGAGGGGGGGGAAATTTCAAGAGAAAAAGCCTTCTTTCTGAGCAATAAGAGGCTCTTGTGAGCAGAGGGCTCTAGTCTCCCTTTGTTCTCACTTGGTAATGAAAGAGACAAGGCACCGGAACTCCTGCGTGCGAAGGGATGAAAATGTGCGGAGCCTGTTGGATGCTCTTTGTGTGCGCGTGTTGGGAACCCAGGAACAGCTATAAGGAGGTGGGTGTGAGCTTGGTTAACTTGGCCAAGCCAACCACGCAAAGCTGACCCAACCTCCCGCCCGCATCAGAACCAGTGCCACCAGAAAAGCACGTAAGGTGTTAGCAATTGGAGATCCCCTACTGAGAGGCACCGACGCACCCGTTTGCCGTCCAGGCGATTTCTCTCGAGAAGTCTGCTGCCTACCAGGGGCTCGCATCCGTGGCATCGCCGAGAGGCTGCCGAGCCTGGTGATCCCTGCAGGTTATCATGCGCTCCTACTATTCCGCGTAGGGTCTGACGAGGCAACTTAGAACCCTCCAAAGAGACTTTATGTCCCTCGGAGCAATGTTAAAAGGATCAGGAGCACAGGTGGTGGTCTCCTCTCTCCTCCCAGTCAGAGGGAGGGGTCCAGGAAGGAGGAGACGAATTGAACAGGTGAATGCCTGGCTGCGTAGCTGGTGCCATACGCGAGGTTTTGGCTTCTGTGATCACGGGTGTACCTTTGAGAAGCCGGGTCTGTTGGGAGCTGATGGGATTCGCCTGACCAAGCGGGGCAAGAGGGTCTTTGCCAACAAGCTGGCCGGACTTACAAGGAGGGCTTTAAACTAGGCTCAGCGGGGGAAGGGGATGGAGTTCTGAGCAACAGAGAAGAGCCAGGGGCTGCTGATGCGTTAGGAACCAACAGGGGAACCCCTGAGAAATGCCGCAAAGGACTTGGGGCTTGATCCTCCAGAAAGGCGACACGGTCGGCAGCCCAACTGAAGTGCCTCTATACCACTGCGCGCAGCACAGGTAACAAACAGGAGGAGTTGGAAGCCCCTGTGCAGAAGGAGCAGAAGGGAGCTGGCAGCTCTTTCAGGACGTTTTTTCTTCGAGCACAAGAGCTCTCGATTCCCACGTGTAAGAAATGGGAAAATAGAAATTCGTCTACCTAGACTTTAGTAAAGCCTTTGACACCGTTTCCCACAGCGTTCTCCTGGAGAAACTGGCTGCTCATGGCTTGGACGGGCGTACTCTTTGCTGGGTAAAGAACTGGCTGGAGGGCCGGGCCCAGAGAGTTGTGGTGAACGGAGTTAAATCCAGTTGGCGGCCGGTCACAAGTGGTGTTCCCCAGGGCTCAGTACCGGGGCCGGTTCTGTTTAATATCTTTCTCAACGACCTGGACGAGGGGATCGAGTGCACCCTCACTCAGTAAGTTTGCAGCCGACACCAAGTTGGGCGGGAGCGTCGATCTGCTTGAGGGTAGGATGGCTCTACAGAGGGATCTGGACAGGCTGGATCGATGGGCCGAGGCCGATGGTATGAGGTTCAACAAGGCCAAGTGCCGGGTCCTGCACTTGGGTCACAACAACCCCGTGCAACGCTACAGGCTTGGGGAAGAGTGGCTGGAAAGCTGCCCGGCAGAAAAGAGCCTGGGGGTATTGGTAGACAGCCGTCTGAATGTGAGCCAGCAGTGTGCCCAGGTGGCCAAGGCGGCCAACAGCATCCTGGCCTGTATCAGGAATAGCGTGGCGAGCAGGACTGGGGAAGCGACTGTCCCCCTGTACTCAGCACCGCTGAGGCCGCACCTCGAATACTGTGTTCAGTTTTGGGCCTCTCACTACAAGAAAGACACGGAGGTGCTGGAGCGTGTCCGGAGAAGGGCAACGGAGCTGGTGAGGGGTCTGGAGCACAAGGCTTATGAGGAGCGGCTGAGGGAACTGGGGTGGCTTAGCCTGGAGTAAAGGAGGCTGAGGGGAGACCTTATCGCTCTCTACAACTACCGGAAAGGAGGCTGTAGCGAGGCGGGGGTTGGTCTCTTCTCCCAAGTAACAGGCGATAGGACGAGAGGAAACGGCCTCGAGTTGCGCCAGGGGAGGTTTAGGACGGATATTAGGAAAAATTTCTTCGCGGAAAGGGTTATCGAACGTTGGACCAGGCTGCCCAGGGAAGTGGTTGAATCACCATCCCTGGAGGTATTTAAAAGACGGGTAGACGCGGCGCTTAGGGACGTGGTTTGGTGGTGGTTTTGGCAGCGTTAGGTTAATGGTTGGACTCGATGATCTTAAAGGTCCCTTCCGACCTAGACGATTCTATGAAATCAGGCAAGGAAGGCAGGAGCCCAGCATGGCTGAGTAAGGACCTTCTGGTCGAGCTGAAGCGCAAGGAGGAAATGCGTAGGCGGTGGAAGCAGAGACACGCATCCTGGGAAGAATATAGGGATGGGGTCGGGAAAGCTAAGGCACAGCTGGAGCTGAATTTGGCAAGGGATGTGAAGAAGAATCATAAGAAGGGCTTCTACAGGTGCGTTGGTCAGAAAAGGAAGACTAAAGAAAACGCACACCACCCCCACCCCCCTCCAATAGGTAAGACAGGAGAGCTAGCGCCAACCGACATGGAGAAGGCCAAGGCACTCAAGGATTTTTCTCCTCCGTTGTCGCCGGCAATCACTGTTCCCGCATCTCCCAAGTCCCTGAACCTCAAGGCAGGGACTGGGGGAACAAAGTCCCTCCCATCGTAGGAAAGGATCCGGTTCGAGACCACCTGAGGAACCTGAACATACGCAAGTCCTGCACTGGGGAGGAACAACCCCATGCACCAGTAGATGCTGGAGGCCGACTGGCTGGAGAGCAGCTTTGCTGACGTGGGGGGCTCCTGGTGGACATCAAGTTGAACGTGAGCCGACAACGTGCCCTTGCCGCAAAGGCGGCTAAGGATATCCTTAGCCCGCTACAGAGGAAAGCAGGGTTTATACATGTTACAATACAGTTGTGTAGACCAATCAAATTGCTCACTATCCCCGGGGGTGCAGGGCACCAGAGACCACCCTTGGGCAGCTTTGGGGGCACTGCCTGTTTTTCTACGAGCCTCCTACCCAGCTTAGCGCAAATCCTATCTCGATCTGTGCCCCCCCACTGTTGCGTGAAAAGGGGCAAAGCGGTTTTGGCAGAAAATAAACCCCCTTGCGTTCTAACACTCCTCACCGAGGTGGGAGGCTAGGTGCGGCTAGGTTTAAATTCTGAGTGATGCCCAATTCAGCACTATCAGTCCAATCGCGTTTAATATGTATTAAACTGTTACGATTTGGATACACTAATAGTGGACTGCACCTTCAGTCTAGTCGTGCTCATGAACTAGCACGGCCACTCTCGAGTCTTTGGTCGCGTTCAGTGAGAAACCAAAACGACTAGCTACTTAAAAAAGTGCAGTTTATTTAAACAACATGTGAATTGTGCTTAACTGATTCGTGTCAGTGTGGAACAGTGTTAGGGCCACAGGGTGAAGTGTGACCTTTGATTGTTTTGTCTGTATGGCCGCAGACGAGACGGTGTGTCTATCGTGTCTGTGTTTTGCAGGAGCCACCTGGCGAACATTCTAGAATACCAACTTAAACCGGTCCTGTTGTTATCTGCATAGTGACCTGTAAGAGGGGGGATACACCCATTTTTGGCAAGGGCCAACCATTTTAGAGACAGTTATGAATATGTATTAGTATAGGAGATATAAACCAAAAATGGGGTCTGTAAGGTGTGTGTCCTGGTTGGGCAGAGACTCCCGGCACACCCAGCGCTGTTTGCTTGCCTTTATTCCTTTAATAAATTATAAATTCTAATTGGAATCCTGTTTGCGATTAAATCATTTATCACAATTTGGGGGCTCGTCCGGGATGGTCTTAGTTCCTGAATTCTGACTTGATCTAGGAGGGGCGCCCCACCATTAGGTGGCTCCTGATCAGGTCAGGTCGGGACTAACGCCATCCTGAACCTGAGTAAAGGCAAGCAAAGAAAAGATTTTGATTTTTATTTTTATGAGCTCCCTTGCCGGCTGCAGCAGTTTATTTTATTTTACCCGTAATTCTGCGCGCGAAGATCCGAACGAAGATGACGGAGTCGTAAGTATTTAAAGTGTATACCGTTCGATTGGGTGGGATTCGGTTGCCTGTGTGTAAGAGTGTGATTGAGACGGAACCTGGTTCCGAAGTGATTGTGGAGGTCTTCTAACCGCGGTTCCAATCTCCCGCGAGGGACTTGGCCGGTGAAGGACCGAAGCGATTCCTATAGGATTCGTGGGTGGGTGATAGGTCCTAAACCCCCTGCAAGACACTCTTACTGGTAACCAAGGGCTGTAGGAATTGCCACAGTAAAATTCCTAGATGGGTCAGACAAAATCGAAGACCCAGGACCAGAGGAAAGGGAGCAAATTACCAGATATACCACTGGAAAGTCCATTAGGAATAATGATTAGGAATTGGAATGAAAGGGGCCCCAGAAAAGGAAAAAGTAAATTAAAATTAGTTCACTATTGTATGATTGAATGGCCGAAGAAACCTTTAAAACCACATGTCTTTTGGCCTGTTTTTGGATCCTTTGAAGACTGGATTTGCCAGGCCTTAAATCTATATGTTAATTCAAAGGAACCTTTTAGTCAGGAGGAAAGTGATTATGCAGGATTATGGATCAGGACTTCACGTCCTTTTCCGGCTTCAATACTTACATTAAAAACGGATGAAAAGTCTGAGAAAGAAGAAGGAAACAAAGACGAAAAAGGGAAGGAAAAAGATGATAAAGGGGAACCACTGGATAACTTACCACCTCCATATCCTAACAATCCTCCTCCGACGGCGGCTCTCCCTCCAGGGGCCGTAGTACCCCCACCAGTGCCACCGTTACCCCTGCCTCCACCACCGACAGCACCGGAATTAGATCGACCTCCAGCTGCATGTACGAGAAGTAGAACTGCCACATCTGGGGGAGCTTCTCTATATCCCTTACGAGAAGTACCCCTCGGAGGCAATCAGGGAGGCATCGGGTTTGTGGCAGTTCCATTAAATACCACAGATGTAAGGAATTTCAAGAAAGAAATGGGGACCCTATTAGATGATCCCCTTGGAGTAGCAGAAAAACTAGACCAATTTTTAGGACCTAATACTTATACCTGGGAAGAAATACAATCCATTTTAGGGATCTTATTTACTGCTGAGGAAAAGGGAATGATTAGACAAGCTGGAATGAGAATTTGGGAAAGACAGAATCAGGCAGGACCCCCCAGGAGATCAGAAATGGCCAAATGTGGATCCCCATTGGGATCATCAACAACCCCAAGGGAGACAGAACATGAGGGATTTGAGAACATTAATAATACAGGGAATAAGGGAAGCGGTTCCCCGAGGGCAAAACATTAATAAAGCGTCTAATGAACAACAAGGAAAAGACGAATCTCCTACAGAATGGTTGGAGAGGTTGAGGAAAAGCCTGCAAATGTATTCTGGAATTGATCCGAATACAGTGGCTGGGACTGCACTCCTTAGAACACAATTTGTAGCCAAATCCTGGGGGGGATATAAGAAAGAAATTAGAAAAACTTGAGGACTGGCAAGAAAGAGGATTAGAGGAGTTACTTAGAGAAGCCCAGAAGGTATATGTTAGAAGGGACGAAGAAAAACAGAAAGTAAAGGCAAAAATTTTTGTAGCAGCAGTAAAAGAAAGTCAGAAAAATCAGAATCCGTTTAGAGAGAAAAGGGAAAAAAGAATAGAGCAGACACCCAGAGGACAGCCTCATAGGGAGAGATTCACAATTCCTGTCTGTTACTACTGTAACAAGAGGGGACGTGTTCAGAGGAACTGTCGTAAGCGAGAACAAGATGAGAAAATGTTCAAAGAAGAATAGGGGTGTCAGGGGCTATATCTTTTGGGGACTTCAACATCAACAGAGCCCTTGATAAAATTATTAATAGGTCCCCATAAGGAGGAGGTTTTATTTTTAGTGGATACAGGAGCTGAAAAATCAACCATTCAGAAACTTCCAAAAGGAATAGAGATGATAGGGAAGAATTATATGTCAGTAGTCGGGGCAAAAGGAGAACCTTTTAAAGTCCCTATCTTGAAAGATGTAGAAGTAGAAACAGAAAAGAAAATTTGTCTTAACGACTTACTTTTGCTCCCTGAAGCGGAATACAATTTACTAGGAAGGGATCTGATTTTGAAGTTAAACTTGAGCATTCAGAGTCAGGGGAACAAACTGCAGATCAAATTATATACTTTAACACAGGAGGATGAAGAAGCTATTAACCCCTCGGTGTGGTATAAAGAAGGGGAAACTGGAAAAATAAAAATGAACCCCATAAGCGTTCAAATAATAGATCCACATCGTTCGATTAGAATCAAGCAATACCCTATACCCATGGAGGGTCGAAAAGGATTAAAACCTGTAGTTGACAGACTTTTGGAAAAAGGAACCTTGGAACCATGTATGTCACCTCATAATACACCCATCCTCCCTGTAAAGAAACCGGACGGGTCATACAGAATGGTACAGGATTTAAGAGCTGTAAATCAGCGAACGATTACTAAATTCCCTGTAGTGGCAAATCCCTATACTTTATTAAGTTATATTTCTCCCAGACATACTTGGTATAGTGTGATAGATTTGAAAGACGCTTTTGGGGCCTGTCCTCTGGACGAGGGATCTAGAGATTATTTTGCTTTCGAGTGGGAGGACCCCGAAACGGGACGGAAACAGCAATTAAGATGGACGGTATTACCACAGGGGTTTACGGAGTCACCAAATTTATTTGGGCAAACTTTAGAGAAAATCTTACAGGATTTTGCATTACCCCAGGAGATAAAATTATTGCAATATGTAGATGATTTATTAGTAGCAGGAGAAACTGAAGAGGGGACCCGAGAAGCTACTATTAAATTGTTAAATTTTCTAGGGGAGAAGGGATTGAAGGTGTCCCGATCAAAACTACAGTTTGTAGAACAGGAAGTAAAATACTTAGGACATTGGCTAAGTAAGGGAAAGAAGAAACTAGATTCTGATAGGATATCTGGGATTCTATCTTTAAGACCCCCACAAACTAAAAAGGAGGTTCGGCAAATATTGGGATTATTAGGATATTGTAGATCATGGCTTGAAAATTATAGTGACAAGGTAAAATTTCTATATGAAAAATTAACTAGTAACCAACTTAAGTGGTTTACAGAAGATGACCAGAAATTCGAGGAAATAAAAAAGGCATTAATACAAGCACCTGTATTGAGCCTCCCAGATCTAGAAAAACCTTTCCATCTTTTTGTGAATACATCAAATCAGACAGCATATGGAGTTCTTACTCAAGACTGGGCAGGAATAAAAATACCTGTGGGGTACTGTTCTAAATTACTTGATCCAGTAAGTAGAGGATGGCCTGCTTGTCTCCAAGCTTTGGTAGCTACCGCATTATTAATAGAGGAAGTTCGGAAAATTACCTTTAGTGCTCCTTTAAAAGTGTATACCCCACACAATGTCAGGAGTGTTTTACAACAAAAGGCAGAAAAATGGTTAACGGACAGCCGGATCTTGGAATATGAAGCAATATTAATAGACTCCCCCGATTTAGAACTGAGGGTGACTTCTGCTCAGAGTCCAGCACAGTTTTTGTTTGGAGAGCCATCAAAGGAAGTACAACATAATTGTTTAGAGGTAATTGAGACCCAGACTAAGGTGAGGCCAGACTTAAGAGATACTGAGTTAGAAAATGCAGAAGTGTTATTTGTAGATGGCTCCTCCCGTGTGGTGGAAGGGAGGAGAAAATCAGGATATGCCATAATTAATAAAAATTTAGAACTTATAGAATCAGGACCTCTGAGTCCATCATGGTCAGCTCAAGCTTGTGAGCTGTATGCCCTTTGTAGAGCCCTGGAATTATTACAAGGAAAAAGCGGGACCATATTTACGGATTCTAAATATGCGTATGGAGTAGTTCACACTTTTGGAAAAATTTGGGAGGAAAGAGGTTTAATTAATACCCAAGGAAGGAATCTAATACATCAAGAACTAATAGTGAAAATTTTAAAGGCGTTAAGAAAACCAAAGGAGATAGCAGTGGTACATGTGAGAGGACACCAAAAGGGATTAGATTATCGAACCAGAGGGAATAACCTAGCTGATAGAGAGGCCCAGGAAGCAGCCCTGAGGACTCAGGTCGCTAAAATTAATGTAGTACAAGTACAAGGAGACATTAGTGAAAAAGAACTAGAGGAGAAAGAGAAGAAATTTACCCCTGAGGAACAGGCAAAATTAGAGAAAATAGGAGCTAAGTTAGAACAGGGAAAATGGATGCTGCCCGACGGGCGAGAGATGTTGCCAAAAGCTTATGCCAGGCAAATGTTAGAACGATTACACACACAAACACATTGGGGTACAAAGGCGATAAGTGATCATTTCCTTAAACAATTTGGCTGTATTGGGATTTTTGAAATAGCAAAGCAAATCACGCGAGGATGTTTAACTTGTCAAAAAGTAAACAAGGAAGTGTTTCGACAAGCAGCCACGGGAGGAAGGAAAACAGCTTATAGACCTTTTGAAAGAATACAAGTCGATTTTACTGAATTGCCTAAGGTAGGGAGAATAAAATATTTACTAGTAATAGTAGATCATTTAACACAATGGGTAGAAGCTTACCCTGTAGCACGAGCTACGGCACAGATGGTAGTAAAAATCTTATTAGAACACTTAATACCTAGATATGGGATAATCCAGTATATTGATTCTGATCAGGGCACACATTTTACTTCTAAAATAATAAAATTATTATGTCAATCATTAGGTATTCAATGGGAATACCACACTCCGTGGCACCCACAAAGCTCAGGGAAAGTAGAAAGAATGAATCAAACAATAAAACAGCAATTGGCTAAATTAATGATTGAGACACAGATGTCCTGGACGAAATGCCTACCATTGGCACTATTAAACATAAGAACTAAGCCACACAGTGAGACTGGATTATCGCCATATGAAATGTTATATGGAATGCCTTACTCCCAAGGGATGCCCCTGGGGAATAATGTAGTTGAAGATTATAGTATCCAAAAATATATAATAACCATTGGAAAAAGGTTAAAAGAACTACGAGAGATTGGGATGATGGCTCAAACACCACCATTAGGATTTGCAATTCATCAATTAAAACCGGGAGATAAGGTTCTGATAAAAACATGGAAAGAAGAAACCCTATCTCCCCTCTGGGAAGGGCCTTTTCTTGTTTTATTAACTACAGAAACGGCTGTGAGAACTGCTGAAAAAGGATGGACACATGTGTCGCGAGTGAAAGGTCCAGTGAAGGAGTGGAGAGTCACATCTGAGCCCGGAGAAGCCAAGCTAACCATCAGACAAACTTAAAGAGACCTTCATCAAGAAGCATAAGCTAAGTTGCTGTGGGAATTTCATTGTAACTACTCCTGTAGAATTAGTGGACAGGGATAAATACCTATTAGGAAAGGTAATTTAGTCCATTGTGTAAACGGTGTTGTTTATTTTTAAGGGCAAAGTGTTCTACATGTTTTAAAATATATCATTTTCCAAAAAAGAAGTCAAGGATCTAGGAAACAGTTTAGAATTTTTGTGCATTCGCTGTGGGGCCACCACTCCCCTATATAACCTACCATGGGTTAGGCTTTATTGTTGTCAATTTAATCAAAGAGTGTTTCTTGATTAAAGGTTACCCCTTAAAAGATTAAGGAAGAGGGCAAGACCGGAGGGGAACGAGTGGTGCGGCTTGAAAGGTCTGCCAAGGGCTGCAACCCCTTCGGGCTGTGACCGCCGATCACTATGGCCCTGACCGGACCTCTTCTGGTCCTATTTGGGGTAAGCTCCTTGACTCTGGTTATGGCAAACAACTGCAGCCAGTGCGTAGTAACTACTAGGAGGGGACGGGTAAGTTCCCAGACTTTGGTTTATCATACTATTTATGACTGTAAAGGCCAGAAAATAGGAAGCTGCATTTATAATCTAACCCAATATACTTTATGCAAAGACGAAGAGAGGATTGTGTGCTATGATCCAAAGGAACTCCCCTATCAATATTGGGTAGAAATGAAGACAAATTCGGAAGTAGGAAGACTAATAGGAACAAGTGAGGTTATAACCAATTTAAGTACATCGGTGTCGGTAATTTTTGATGCGTGCGACATTATAGATGATGATCTAGACACTAATTGCGGGAGTTTAGAGTGGAGACGGTACTATAGTAATCAACCAAAATATATTTGCCCAGGGGGACACCAATGTGACATAAATCCTGATTATACACCTAGTCAAACAGTGAGATATCAATCAGCACACCTGTGTGGAAGAAGAGGGTGGTCTTGTGTATGTTGGGACACTGCAGGCTGGGGATATGATAGACAGTGTGGGAATTTACAAGCTTCAATCACAAAGATACAAACAGATAGTAATTGTACAACCCGTACCTGCAATCTAATAAATTTAACCCTAATAAATTTAGAAATTTGGAAGCAAAAGAAAGTAAATAAAATTGGACTTAAGATATATGGACCTGGAGAAGATCCGGGTGTAATTATTAATATCGAAATAAAAGAAAGAATAAGGGAATCGGTACAGCACAGACTACTATTTAACTCATTTTATCATGAAATAGAAACAGGAGTGGAATATGAAATTCCCACAGTTGCTAAAAATCTATTTGTAAATCTTGCTGAAAACATTGCTAAGTCATTAAATGTAACTAATTGTTATGTTTGTGGTGGAACAAACCAAGGTGAACGATGGCCATGGGAGGCCATGGAGAGCAACATTAGTAATCCTCAAATATGGAAAGCAATGGGAAAGGGTAACAGGAAACAACAGTGGGTACTTCAAACGAGTATAATTGGAAGGAGTTGTTGGCAAAATTTAAAAGAGAATGGAAAACAAGTAGGTAATCTAGAGTGTGAAGGAGGTTACCTATGGAACGAAACTCAGAATAAATGGGATAAGTGGGGGAGTCCATGGGAAATGAGTGATCAGTTTAAAAATTGGACCAATGGAACAAACATACCAAATGGATGGCCCACTCCTGAAGGACATTATTGGATTTGTGGTAAACTAGCTTATGCGTTTTTGCCACAAAATTGGACGGGATCCTGTGTATTGGGAATTATAAGGCCCAGTTTTTTCCTGTTACCTATAAATCGAGGAGAGCGATTGGGAGTCCAAGTGTATGCTGAAGCTGGTGAATTAAGAAAAAGGCACTATAAACGGAGTCTACAAATTGGACATTGGAAAGATAAAGATTGGCCTCCCGAAAGAGTCATTGCCTACTATGGTCCAGCCACATGGGCAGAAGATGGATCCTGGGGCTATAGAACTCCAATATATATGCTAAATAGAATAATTAGATTACAAGCTGTATTAGAAATAATTGTAAATACAACTGGAGATGCCCTTGGACGAATTGCGAGACAAAATACCAAGATGAGAACTGCTTTGTATCAAAATCGCTTAGCCCTGGATTATTTGCTAGCACAAGAGGGAGGTGTTTGTGGGAAGTTTAACCTTAGTAATTGTTGTTTAGAAATTGATGATGAAGGGGAAGCTGTAAATGAACTTGTAAAAGAAATGAAGAAAATTGCACATGTCCCAGTTCAGACTTGGACTGGAGTCGACCTAGAAGGATTCTGGGAAAACTTTACGGGAGGTGATTGGCTTACTAAAATCGGGATTGTTATATTGGGGGCATTTGCAGGATTGTTAATAATTCCATGTTTTATACCTTGTTTTATTAGACTAATACACTCAGTTATACAAGGAATGCAGATAGCTACAGTACCTGTTGATTCAGAACCAGGGAAAGAGAAAACTCTTTCCCTGATGATACTAAAGACAAAAGAAGATTCGAAACTAATACCAATTCGGCAAGTATTAACTCGGTTGGAAACAAAAACACGAATCAATGCTGTAGAAAAAGAAAATGGGGGATTGTGAAATGTGCTTAACTGATTCGTGTCAGTGTGGAACAGTGTTAGGGCCACAGGGTGAAGTGTGACCTTTGATTGTTTTGTCTGTATGGCCGCAGACGAGACGGTGTGTCTATCGTGTCTGTGTTTTGCAGGAGCCACCTGGCGAACATTCTACAATACCAACTTAAACCGGTCCTGTTGTTATCTGCATAGTGACCTGTAAGAGGGGGGATACACCCATTTTTGGCAAGGGCCAACCATTTTAGAGACAGTTATGAATATGTATTAGTATAGGAGATATAAACCAAAAATGGGGTCTGTAAGGTGTGTGTCTTGGTTGGGCAGAGACTCCCGGCACACCCAGTGCTGTTTGCTTGCCTTTATTCCTTTAATAAATTATAAATTCTAATTGGAATCCTGTTTGCGATTAAATCATTTATCACAAACACGTATTCTGGGTGGCCGTCAGTTGGGCTGGCCGCCTGGCTGAGATTTTTGCACCGCAAGAGCTGCTGCACGTGTACAAATCGCCGCTGAATGGATTTCGTCTGTTGCCCGTCGATCTAGGCACTGTTGATGTCGAATGTTTTGTGCCGCGTGTCTGTGGAAGGTAATAAAAGCTGTGAGCAGCAGTTGCACAATAAAGATTTAGCATGGGGATCTCACCTCCGTCTTGTGTGTCTTACTGAGGGAAATAGTTCCGCAAGTTAAAACGGCGTCTCCCCGGAGTGTAAGTACGTGGACTGTGTCGGTCTGTTAACAGTGTTCTATAGATAGATAGTGATTTGGCCAGTCATTTGAAGCGTGACGCTGGGACGGCTTAGCAGTCTCCTGCGTCCTGTAGGAAGCAGACTCTTGGCTCTTTGGAAGCGGTACGCAAATGTACGTAAAGCCAGTGTAGGCGGCTGCTGCTGCAACACCTTTAGAAAATACTGTATGCGACGCTACAGGCATGCCATACAAGGGTGCTTTTGTGGGAAAGCCTCCGTCCTCTTCTTTGTAGCCGCCCTTTAAGTACTGGCAGACTGCGATGAGGTTCCCTCCCCCGCGAGCCTTCTCTTCTGCAAGGGAGAAGAGACCCAACTCCTTCAGCCTTTCCTCCTAGGGCAGGTTCTCCAGCCCTTTGGTCATCTTTGCGGCCCTCCTTGGGACCTTCCCCAGTCGGTCTGCGTCTCTTTTTTGAATTGTGGGGACCAGAACTGGACACGGCGCTCCAGGTGCGGCCTGCGGGGGTAGCCTGTGTGAGAAGAGGCCAGGGTCTGCCCTGTGCTGGACGCAGCTGGTGCCAGCCAGCTAGGCACTGGACTTGCCGCAGGCCAAAGCTGAGCGGCTCAGCGAAGCCGGGGGCGCCCCTGGGAAAACCTATTGAAGAAAGGGCAAAGCGCTGTCCGGGGCAGGTATTTCCCTGCTGCCTGTGGGTCCGGCCGGTGGATGTTTCCTGAAGGAACTTTTTCATCCTATTTTCTCCCCCTGTCCTGTTGAGGAGGGGCAGTGAGAGAGCGGCTGGGCGGGCCCCTGACAGCCGGCCGAGGTCAATCCATCACAAAGCCTAAAGGGCAGATTCCTCCATGTAGAAGTGTTGAAGGGGGTTGGTGCTTTAAGGAACGATAGTGACTGGGGTTTTGGAGACAGGACGTTTTGGAGACAGGAAAGTCGGGAAATCGCTGGGGATCCAGTTGCTTCGAGGGGGGGAAATTCCAAGAGAAAAAGCCTTCTTTCTGAGCAATAAGAGGCTCTTGTGAGCAGAGGGCTCTAGTCTCCCTTTGTTCTCACTTGGTAATGAAAGAGACAAGGCACCGGAACTCCTGCGTGCGAAGGGATGAAAATGTGCGGAGCCTGTTGGATGCTCTTTGTGTGCGCGTGTTGGAAACCCAGGAACAGCTATAAGGAGGTGGGTGTGAGCTTGGTTAACTTGGCCAAGCCAACCACGCAAAGCTGACCCAACCTCCCGCCCGCATCAGAACCAGTGCCACCAGAAAAGCACGTAAGGTGTTAGCAATTGGAGATCCCCTACTGAGAGGCACCGACGCACCCGTTTGCCGTCCAGGCGATTTCTCTCGAGAAGTCTGCTGCCTACCAGGGGCTCGCATCCGTGGCGTCGCCGAGAGGCTGCCGAGCCTGGTGATCCCTGCAGATTATCATGCGCTCCTACTATTCCGCGTAGGGTCTGACGAGGCAACTTAGAACCCTCCAAAGAGACTTTATGTCCCTCGGAGCAATGTTAAAAGGATCAGGAGCACAGGTGGTGGTCTCCTCTCTCCTCCCAGTCAGAGGGAGGGGTCCAGGAAGGAGGAGACGAATTGAACAGGTGAATGCCTGGCTGCGTAGCTGGTGCCATACGCGAGGTTTTGGCTTCTGTGATCACGGGTGTACCTTTGAGAAGCCGGGTCTGTTGGGAGCTGATGGGATTCGCCTGACCAAGCGGGGCAAGAGGGTCTTTGCCAACAAGCTGGCCGGACTTACAAGGAGGGCTTTAAACTAGGCTCAGCGGGGGAAGGGGATGGAGTTCTGAGCAACAGAGAAGAGCCAGGGGCTGCTGATGCGTTAGGAACCAACAGGGGAACCCCTGAGAAATGCCGCAAAGGACTTGGGGCTTGATCCTCCAGAAAGGCGACACGGTCGGCAGCCCAACTGAAGTGCCTCTATACCACTGCGCGCAGCACAGGTAACAAACAGGAGGAGTTGGAAGCCCCTGTGCAGAAGGAGCAGAAGGGAGCTGGCAGCTCTTTCAGGACGTTTTTTCTTCGAGCACAAGAGCTCTCGATTCCCACGCGTAAGAAATGGGAAAATAGAAATTCGTCTACCTAGACTTTAGTAAAGCCTTTGACACCGTTTCCCACAGCGTTCTCCTGGAGAAACTGGCTGCTCGTGGCTTGGACGGGCGTACTCTTTGCTGGGTAAAGAACTGGCTGGAGGGCCGGGCCCAGAGAGTTGTGGTGAATGGAGTTAAATCCAGTTGGCGGCCGGTCACAAGTGGTGTTCCCCAGGGCTCAGTACCGGGGCCGGTTCTGTTTAATATCTTTCTCAACGACCTGGACGAGGGGATCGAGTGCACCCTCACTCAGTAAGTTTGCAGCCGACACCAAGTTGGGCGGGAGCGTCGATCTGCTTGAGGGTAGGATGGCTCTACAGAGGGATCTGGACAGGCTGGATCGATGGGCCGAGGCCGATGGTATGAGGTTCAACAAGGCCAAGTGCCGGGTCCTGCACTTGGGTCACAACAACCCCGTGCAACGCTACAGGCTTGGGGAAGAGTGGCTGGAAAGCTGCCCGGCAGAAAAGAGCCTGGGGGTATTGGTAGACAGCCGTCTGAATGTGAGCCAGCAGTGTGCCCAGGTGGCCAAGGCGGCCAACAGCATCCTGGCCTGTATCAGGAATAGCGTGGCGAGCAGGACTGGGGAAGCGACTGTCCCCCTGTACTCAGCACCGCTGAGGCCGCACCTCGAATACTGTGTTCCGTTTTGGGCCTCTCACTACAAGAAAGACACGGAGGTGCTGGAGCGTGTCCGGAGAAGGGCAACGGAGCTGGTGAGGGGTCTGGAGCACAAGGCTTATGAGGAGCGGCTGAGGGAACTGGGGTGGCTTAGCCTGGAGTAAAGGAGGCTGAGGGGAGACCTTATCGCTCTCTACAACTACCGGAAAGGAGGCTGTAGCGAGGCGGGGGTTGGTCTCTTCTCCCAAGTAACAGGCGATAGGACGAGAGGAAACGGCCTCGAGTTGCGCCAGGGGAGGTTTAGGACGGATATTAGGAAAAATTTCTTCGCGGAAAGGGTTATCGAACGTTGGACCAGGCTGCCCAGGGAAGTGGTTGAATCACCATCCCTGGAGGTATTTAAAAGACGGGTAGACGCGGCGCTTAGGGACGTGGTTTGGTGGTGGTTTTGGCAGCGTTAGGTTAATGGTTGGACTCGATGATCTTAAAGGTCCCTTCCGACCTAGACGATTCTATGAAATCAGGCAAGGAAGGCAGGAGCCCAGCATGGCTGAGTAAGGACCTTCTGGTCGAGCTGAAGCGCAAGGAGGAAATGCGTAGGCGGTGGAAGCAGAGACACGCATCCTGGGAAGAATATAGGGATGGGGTCGGGAAAGCTAAGGCACAGCTGGAGCTGAATTTGGCAAGGGATGTGAAGAAGAATCATAAGAAGGGCTTCTACAGGTGCGTTGGTCAGAAAAGGAAGACTAAAGAAAACGCACACCACCCCCACCCCCCTCCGATAGGTAAGACAGGAGAGCTAGCGCCAACTGACATGGAGAAGGCCGAGGCACTCAAGGATTTTTCTCCTCCGTTGTCGCTGGCAATCACCGTTCCCGCATCTCTCAAGTCCCTGAACCTCAAGGCAGGGACTGGGGGAACAAAGTCCCTCCCATCGTAGGAAAGGATCCGGTTCGAGACCACCTGAGGAACCTGAACATACGCAAGTCCTGCACTGGGGAGGAACAACCCCATGCACCAGTAGATGCTGGAGGCCGACTGGCTGGAGAGCAGCTTTGCTGACGTGGGGGGCTCCTGGTGGACATCAAGTTGAACGTGAGCCGACAACGTGCCCTTGCCGCAAAGGCGGCTAAGGATATCCTTAGCCCGCTACAGAGGAAAGCAGGGTTTATACATGTTACAATACAGTTGTGTAGACCAATCAAATTGCTCACTATCCCCGGGGGTGCAGGGCACCAGAGACCACCCTTGGGCAGCTTTGGGGGCACTGCCTGTTTTTCTACGAGCCTCCTACCCAGCTTAGCGCAAATCCTATCTCGATCTGCGCCCCCCCACACACACCCACACCCACAGCCCTCGAGCCACCAGTGCTGAAGACACGCTTTGTATTGTATTTTCTCCCAGGAGGCGCGCAGCTTAGAAACGTCTGCAATCCAAGCGGGGCTTGCAGGGAACAATTGAGAGCAACTTCTGTCGGTTCTGGGGAGTGTTCTGAAAAGTTAAGGCCTGCCCTGCCCTGGCAAAAGCAGTCCTTTGACTGGAGGGAGCAGCACCAAAAAGCCACAAGCACGTTTGGGGTGGAGTTGACGCGGTAATAAATAACAGTCAATAGTACTTGTAGCTACAACAGCCTCTTCTGAGACCTCGTCGCCCGCCCACAGGGTCGCAGCACTACACGGCACGGATCCCTCCGCGGACTGGCCCAACGTCTTCTCCCTCCGCCCCCAGGTCGGATCCCTCCGCGCCCCGAGGGCACGCAAACTCCCTGAGCCCCGCTAAGCACCAGGTCGACGAGGGCGGACCCGCCGGGGGGCCGGGGACAAGCGAAAACGACAGACGAGACAGCCAATCGAGACGCGGGATCGGCCGGCGGCCATCTGGCGGCCCAATGGGCGCCGCGGAGGGCCTGGCCGAGTGGAGGAAGCGCGGGGGCGACAAGGGGCGTTGTCGTGGCCGACGAGCTTATTGGGGCGCGGGCCGCCCGGCCTGGTGCCGCCGCCACCCGCAGTGTTTTCGGGAAGATCATCGGCAAGGCGCTTCCCCGCCAACGTCGCCTACGAGGACGAGGAGGTAGCCGCGGCTTTGCTCTGAGCGCGGTTCCTCCTCCCTCCCCCCGTCCCCCCCTCCCCCCGCGCTCGCAGGCACCCTGAGCCGAGGACCCGTTGCGCGGTGCCCGGGAGCGCGGCAGGGCGGGTGGCGGCCTTGCTGCGGGCGGGCGGGCGGTGGAGGGACGGGGCCTCTCTGGGTTGTGGCGCTCTCTACTGCGCGATCCCTATAACATCGCGCTTCTTCGGTGCGGCCCCCCCGCCCCCGGCTGCCGCGGCGCGTACTGGGTTGCTGGTGCTGGCCGGCTCGCCTCGGTTCCCAGCCCCGCCGTGTCGCGTGCGCGCGTGCGTAGAGGAGGGCCTCTGACGGTAAGGCACTTGGTGGCAGCCGCAGACGTTTGCCGCGTGATATCCCTTTGGCACTGCAAGTCGTGCAGAGTTTGCTGCCGAGGGATGCGAGTGGTCCTACCTCGTGTAGGACGACAGTCTTGAAACCTTAGATTAAGCGCACGCAGTCAGTCTCCTCGGGGATTCCAGGCGTATGTATGTAAACGGTGAACGTCTGAGTGGTGACCGTAATGAGTTAGTTCTGCGTAGGAGAAACGCAGGTCTTGATGTGCCTCCTAATAGCACTGTAGAGATTTCACAGCTCTGCTGTGCTAGGCTTTGGTTCTGCGCCCCCAAACTGGATTGTTACAGCTTTTCTTATTTTTCTTTACCAAAAAAGTAAATCCAGAAACTCGTCATCCTTAGGAAACGATCGACCCGAATTAAAACGTACTGGAGGTCGCTAGTCTGAAGTACTGGCCTGCCTCCTTGCCCCCATCACCTTGCATGCTGAATCCCACTTCTGGAGGGGGCTCTGTAAAGACGACGTATTTTTTTGTACAGAAAGCATTAATATCGCGTAAGAAAAATCAACGTTTCGGCTTGCGTTTGGGGTCTGCTTCTGACTTTTCGGAAGTCTGCTTCTGTAGGAGTTCAGTGGGGCATATTGATTTGCTTAAGCTATTATTACCTTTCTCTGAAGCCAATGACGTTTTAACTGTTTACTCTTCCTCCAGCGCCTTGCGTTCCGTGATCTTTCACCCCAAGCTCCGATGCTTTTCCTAGCCATGCCTAAGGAGGCAATTATGAGGTTATGCGAAGCAGAAGATCCTGGTGAATGTGTAAGTACTGTGGAAGCTTTCTGTATGCTAAACTGTACCTGTCGTTAGTTCCTAATTTAGTAGACTCTTTCCCATCCCCCCTTTTCCTCTTGATAGGGCACGGTAGGCTGGTTTGGGTTTTCTGGCGCTATAATCTTTTCTCTCTGGCTTGTAATGGAGCTGAGCTTTTTGACCGAAAGTAGCGATATAAAGCAATGCTCATCCCTGGGTACGTACTCCTGGTGCAAAATGCAGTGTTGTTTTGGAGCGCAGGGTGATGCCTACTGTCACGGTTTAGAGCAAGAGGAGGAGTAGTACTTCTTCTAATACGGAGAAGAGGGCTTGGGGTTTTTGGCAGGTCGGGGGTGAGGAAGGGCAAAGCTGGTCGAGAGGTGCTGGATGCTTCGCTTTTGGCTATAAAAGTCAAGTTCAGAGACTTTGTAAACCCACGCAAAAGGCAGCCTGAAGCTTATTTTCCACCCGAGTTGCGTATGTTGCCTGAAGAGATAACGGGGGGCTTTAACCCGGAGACAAACTTAGCTTCTGTGGCTGTTTTGTAGTCTGTTACTGTCTAGCTTGAAAACAGTTGCGTAGCCCTCTTTCTTCCCCCCCCCCCTACAGTGTGCGTAATCGGTCTTTGTAGCTTTGCTCGTGAAATGCCGGTTGCAGGCGGACAGACAGTAATTTGAAGCGCAGTGGTTGAATTGCTAGGAGTTGGCTAACTGGTTTCTCTGGGTGCTTCTCTGCTCTCATTCCTCCCCTCCCTGCCCTCTCCCCTTCTTGTGTGTGGCTTTTTATTTTACTTATTTATGGTTTTGTACTTCCTTCTCCAGCTTCTTGGGCATTTAATGATTGTTGGCAAGCAGCGTGCTGCTCACCTGGGCCTGACCGATGGATTCCGGATGGTTGCGGATGAAGGGCCCGAGGGTGGGCAGCCTGTCTGTCACGTACATCTACGTATTCTGGGTGGCCGTCGGTTGGGCTGGCCGCCTGGCTGAGATTTTTGCACCGCAAGAGCTGCTGCACGTGTACAAATCGCCGCTGAATGGATTTCGTCTGTTGCCCGTCGATCTAGGCACTGTTGATGTCGAATGTTTTGTGCCGCGTGTCTGTGGAAGGTAATAAAAGCTGTGAGCAGCAGTTGCACAATAAAGATTTAGCATGGGGATCTCACCTCCGTCTTGTGCGTCTTACTGAGGGAAATAGTTCCGCAAGTTAAAACGGCGTCTCCCCGGAGTGTAAGTACGTGGACTGTGTCGGTCTGTTAACAGTGTTCTATAGATAGATAGTGATTTGGCCAGTCATTTGAAGCGTGACGCTGGGACGGCTTAGCAGTCTCCTGCGTCCTGTAGGAAGCAGACTCTTGGCTCTTTGGAAGCGGTACGCAAATGTACGTAAAGCCAGTGTAGGCGGCTGCTGCTGCAACACCTTTAGAAAATACTGTATGCGACGCTACAGGCATGCCATACAAGGGTGCTTTCGGCACAGTGCAATGCGTTGGAAGCATCCAACTCCTGTTGGAGCACTTCATCAAGGGCTGCGTGATAAGGCCCCGTTGATAATCCCTTTTCTGCTGAGGAGGGACGTGGTAGGAGAAAACAATTGGTCTGAATGGCAGCTGTGGTGCTTCCATAGCACGGTGGAATATCTCTCTTGGTCCATTTGGGTCAGCTGTCCTGGCTGTGTCCCCTGCCAGCCTCTTGCCCACCCCCAGCTTACTGGACTGTGGGGGTGGGGGTGGCTGGAGAGACAGCCTCCGTGCTGTGGGAGCACTGCTCGGCAGTAGCCAGAACACTGGTGTGTTATCAACACCCTTCCAGCTACAGCTACGAAGCACAGCACTATGAGGGCTGCTGTGGGGAAAGTTACCTTCCATCCCAGCCAGACCCAAACCAAAGCTACGTCGCAGGGAGACAGCCAACTTCATCTTTCTTTAACAGCTATTAAAAAAGGGAGACGGGCATGGGAAAGCAGGGCCATCCTTCGTTGCCCTTGAACGCTGCGTCCGACCTTTTGTGGGAAAGCCTCCGTCCTCTTCTTTGTAGCCGCCCTTTAAGTACTGGCAGACTGCGATGAGGTTCCCTCCCCCGCGAGCCTTCTCTTCTGCAAGGGAGAAGAGACCCAACTCCTTCAGCCTTTCCTCCTAGGGCAGGTTCTCCAGCCCTTTGGTCATCTTTGCGGCCCTCCTTGGGACCTTCCCCAGTCGGTCTGCGTCTCTTTTTTGAATTGTGGGGACCAGAACTGGACACGGCGCTCCAGGTGCGGCCTGCGGGGGTAGCCTGTGTGAGAAGAGGCCAGGGTCTGCCCTGTGCTGGACGCAGCTGGTGCCAGCCAGCTAGGCACTGGACTTGCCGCAGGCCAAAGCTGAGCGGCTCAGCGAAGCCGGGGGCGCCCCTGGGAAAACCTATTGAAGAAAGGGCAAAGCGCTGTCCGGGGCAGGTATTTCCCTGCTGCCTGTGGGTCCGGCCGGTGGATGTTTCCTGAAGGAACTTTTTCATCCTATTTTCTCCCCCTGTCCTGTTGAGGAGGGGCAGTGAGAGAGCGGCTGGGCGGGCCCCTGACAGCCGGCCGAGGTCAATCCATCACAAAGCCTAAAGGGCAGATTCCTCCATGTAGAAGTGTTGAAGGGGGTTGGTGCTTTAAGGAACGATAGTGACTGGGGTTTTGGAGACAGGACGTTTTGGAGACAGGAAAGTCGGGAAATCGCTGGGGATCCAGTTGCTTCGAGGGGGGGAAATTTCAAGAGAAAAAGCCTTCTTTCTGAGCAATAAGAGGCTCTTGTGAGCAGAGGGCTCTAGTCTCCCTTTGTTCTCACTTGGTAATGAAAGAGACAAGGCACCGGAACTCCTGCGTGCGAAGGGATGAAAATGTGCGGAGCCTGTTGGATGCTCTTTGTGTGCGCGTGTTGGAAACCCAGGAACAGCTATAAGGAGGTGGGTGTGAGCTTGGTTAACTTGGCCAAGCCAACCACGCAAAGCTGACCCAACCTCCCGCCCGCATCAGAACCAGTGCCACCAGAAAAGCACGTAAGGTGTTAGCAATTGGAGATCCCCTACTGAGAGGCACCGACGCACCCGTTTGCCGTCCAGGCGATTTCTCTCGAGAAGTCTGCTGCCTACCAGGGGCTCGCATCCGTGGCGTCGCCGAGAGGCTGCCGAGCCTGGTGATCCCTGCAGGTTATCATGCGCTCCTACTATTCCGCGTAGGGTCTGACGAGGCAACTTAGAACCCTCCAAAGAGACTTTATGTCCCTCGGAGCAATGTTAAAAGGATCAGGAGCACAGGTGGTGGTCTCCTCTCTCCTCCCAGTCAGAGGGAGGGGTCCAGGAAGGAGGAGACGAATTGAACAGGTGAATGCCTGGCTGCGTAGCTGGTGCCATACGCGAGGTTTTGGCTTCTGTGATCACGGGTGTACCTTTGAGAAGCCGGGTCTGTTGGGAGCTGATGGGATTCGCCTGACCAAGCGGGGCAAGAGGGTCTTTGCCAACAAGCTGGCCGGACTTACAAGGAGGGCTTTAAACTAGGCTCAGCGGGGGAAGGGGATGGAGTTCTGAGCAACAGAGAAGAGCCAGGGGCTGCTGATGCGTTAGGAACCAACAGGGGAACCCCTGAGAAATGCCGCAAAGGACTTGGGGCTTGATCCTCCAGAAAGGCGACACGGTCGGCAGCCCAACTGAAGTGCCTCTATACCACTGCGCGCAGCACAGGTAACAAACAGGAGGAGTTGGAAGCCCCTGTGCAGAAGGAGCAGAAGGGAGCTGGCAGCTCTTTCAGGACGTTTTTTCTTCGAGCACAAGAGCTCTCGATTCCCACGCGTAAGAAATGGGAAAATAGAAATTCGTCTACCTAGACTTTAGTAAAGCCTTTGACACCGTTTCCCACAGCGTTCTCCTGGAGAAACTGGCTGCTCGTGGCTTGGACGGGCGTACTCTTTGCTGGGTAAAGAACTGGCTGGAGGGCCGGGCCCAGAGAGTTGTGGTGAATGGAGTTAAATCCAGTTGGCGGCCGGTCACAAGTGGTGTTCCCCAGGGCTCAGTACCGGGGCCGGTTCTGTTTAATATCTTTCTCAACGACCTGGACGAGGGGATCGAGTGCACCCTCACTCAGTAAGTTTGCAGCCGACACCAAGTTGGGCGGGAGCGTCGATCTGCTTGAGGGTAGGATGGCTCTACAGAGGGATCTGGACAGGCTGGATCGATGGGCCGAGGCCGATGGTATGAGGTTCAACAAGGCCAAGTGCCGGGTCCTGCACTTGGGTCACAACAACCCCGTGCAACGCTACAGGCTTGGGGAAGAGTGGCTGGAAAGCTGCCCGGCAGAAAAGAGCCTGGGGGTATTGGTAGACAGCCGTCTGAATGTGAGCCAGCAGTGTGCCCAGGTGGCCAAGGCGGCCAACAGCATCCTGGCCTGTATCAGGAATAGCGTGGCGAGCAGGACTGGGGAAGCGACTGTCCCCCTGTACTCAGCACCGCTGAGGCCGCACCTCGAATACTGTGTTCAGTTTTGGGCCTCTCACTACAAGAAAGACACGGAGGTGCTGGAGCGTGTCCGGAGAAGGGCAACGGAGCTGGTGAGGGGTCTGGAGCACAAGGCTTATGAGGAGCGGCTGAGGGAACTGGGGTGGCTTAGCCTGGAGTAAAGGAGGCTGAGGGGAGACCTTATCGCTCTCTACAACTACCGGAAAGGAGGCTGTAGCGAGGCGGGGGTTGGTCTCTTCTCCCAAGTAACAGGCGATAGGACGAGAGGAAACGGCCTCGAGTTGCGCCAGGGGAGGTTTAGGACGGATATTAGGAAAAATTTCTTCGCGGAAAGGGTTATCGAACGTTGGACCAGGCTGCCCAGGGAAGTGGTTGAATCACCATCCCTGGAGGTATTTAAAAGACGGGTAGACGCGGCGCTTAGGGACGTGGTTTGGTGGTGGTTTTGGCAGCGTTAGGTTAATGGTTGGACTCGATGATCTTAAAGGTCCCTTCCGACCTAGACGATTCTATGAAATCAGGCAAGGAAGGCAGGAGCCCAGCATGGCTGAGTAAGGACCTTCTGGTCGAGCTGAAGCGCAAGGAGGAAATGCGTAGGCGGTGGAAGCAGAGACACGCATCCTGGGAAGAATATAGGGATGGGGTCGGGAAAGCTAAGGCACAGCTGGAGCTGAATTTGGCAAGGGATGTGAAGAAGAATCATAAGAAGGGCTTCTACAGGTGCGTTGGTCAGAAAAGGAAGACTAAAGAAAACGCACACCACCCCCACCCCCCTCCGATAGGTAAGACAGGAGAGCTAGCGCCAACCGACATGGAGAAGGCCGAGGCACTCAAGGATTTTTCTCCTCCGTTGTCGCTGGCAATCACCGTTCCCGCATCTCTCAAGTCCCTGAACCTCAAGGCAGGGACTGGGGGAACAAAGTCCCTCCCATCGTAGGAAAGGATCCGGTTCGAGACCACCTGAGGAACCTGAACATACGCAAGTCCTGCACTGGGGAGGAACAACCCCATGCACCAGTAGATGCTGGAGGCCGACTGGCTGGAGAGCAGCTTTGCTGACGTGGGGGGCTCCTGGTGGACATCAAGTTGAACGTGAGCCGACAACGTGCCCTTGCCGCAAAGGCGGCTAAGGATATCCTTAGCCCGCTACAGAGGAAAGCAGGGTTTATACATGTTACAATACAGTTGTGTAGACCAATCAAATTGCTCACTATCCCCGGGGGTGCAGGGCACCAGAGACCACCCTTGGGCAGCTTTGGGGGCACTGCCTGTTTTTCTACGAGCCTCCTACCCAGCTTAGCGCAAATCCTATCTCGATCTGCGCCCCCCCCCCACACCCACACCCACAGCCCTCGAGCCACCAGTGCTGAAGACACGCTTTGTATTGTATTTTCTCCCAGGAGGCGCGCAGCTTAGAAACGTCTGCAATCCAAGCGGGGCTTGCAGGGAACAATTGAGAGCAACTTCTGTCGGTTCTGGGGAGTGTTCTGAAAAGTTAAGGCCTGCCCTGCCCTGGCAAAAGCAGTCCTTTGACTGGAGGGAGCAGCACCAAAAAGCCACAAGCACGTTTGGGGTGGAGTTGACGCGGTAATAAATAACAGTCAATAGTACTTGTAGCTACAACAGCCTCTTCTGAGCCCTCGTCGCCCGCCCACAGGGTCGCAGCACTACACGGCACGGATCCCTCCGCGGACTGGCCCAACGTCTTCTCCCTCCGCCCCCAGGTCGGATCCCTCCGCGCCCCGAGGGCACGCAAACTCCCTGAGCCCCGCTAAGCACCAGGTCGACGAGGGCGGACCCGCCGGGGGGCCGGGGACAAGCGAAAACGACAGACGAGACAGCCAATCGAGACGCGGGATCGGCCGGCGGCCATCTGGCGGCCCAATGGGCGCCGCGGAGGGCCTGGCCGAGTGGAGGAAGCGCGGGGGCGACAAGGGGCGTTGTCGTGGCCGACGAGCTTATTGGGGCGCGGGCCGCCCGGCCTGGTGCCGCCGCCACCCGCAGTGTTTTCGGGAAGATCATCGGCAAGGCGCTTCCCCGCCAACGTCGCCTACGAGGACGAGGAGGTAGCCGCGGCTTTGCTCTGAGCGCGGTTCCTCCTCCTTCCCCCCGTCCCCCCCTCCCCCCGCGCTCGCAGGCACCCTGAGCCGAGGACCCGTTGCGCGGTGCCCGGGAGCGCGGCAGGGCGGGTGGCGGCCTTGCTGCGGGCGGGCGGTGGAGGGACGGGGCCTCTCTGGGTTGTGGCGCTCTCTACTGCGCGATCCCTATAACATCGCGCTTCTTCGGTGCGGCCCCCCCGCCCCCGGCTGCCGCGGCGCGTACTGGGTTGCTGGTGCTGGCCGGCTCGCCTCGGTTCCCAGCCCCGCCGTGTCGCGTGCGTGCGTGCGTAGAGGAGGGCCTCTGACGGTAAGGCACTTGGTGGCAGCCGCAGACGTTTGCCGCGTGATATCCCTTTGGCACTGCAAGTCGTGCAAAGTTTGCTGCCGAGGGATGCGAGTGGTCCTACCTCGTGTAGGACGACAGTCTTGAAACCTTAGATTAAGCGCACGCAGTCAGTCTCCTCGGGGATTCCAGGCGTATGTATGTAAACGGTGAACGTCTGAGTGGTGACCGTAATGAGTTAGTTCTGCGTAGGAGAAACGCAGGTCTTGATGTGCCTCCTAATAGCACTGTAGAGATTTCGCAGCTCTGCTGTGCTAGGCTTTGGTTCTGCGCCCCCAAACTGGATTGTTACAGCTTTTCTTATTTTTCTTTACCAAAAAAGTAAATCCAGAAACTCGTCATCCTTAGGAAACGATCGACCCGAATTAAAACGTACTGGAGGTCGCTAGTCTGAAGTACTGGCCCGCCTCCTTGCCCCCATCACCTTGCATGCTGAATCCCACTTCTGGAGGGGGCTCTGTAAAGACGTTGTATTTTTTTGTACAGAAAGCATTAATATCGCGTAAGAAAAATCAACGTTTCGGCTTGCGTTTGGGGTCTGCTTCTGACTTTTCGGAAGTCTGCTTCTGTAGGAGTTCAGTGGGGCATATTGATTTGCTTAAGCTATTATTACCTTTCTCTGAAGCCAATGACGTTTTAACTGTTTACTCTTCCTCCAGCGCCTTGCGTTCCGTGATCTTTCACCCCAAGCTCCGATGCTTTTCCTAGCCATGCCTAAGGAGGCAATTATGAGGTTATGCGAAGCAGAAGATCCTGGTGAATGTGTAAGTACTGTGGAAGCTTTCTGTATGCTAAACTGTACCTGTCGTTAGTTCCTAATTTAGTAGACTCTTTCCCATCCCCCCTTTTCCCCTTGATAGGGCACGGTAGGCTGGTTTGGGTTTTCTGGCGCTATAATCTTTTCTCTCTGGCTTGTAATGGAGCTGAGCTTTTTGACCGAAAGTAGCGATATAAAGCAATGCTCATCCCTGGGTACGTACTCCTGGTGCAAAATGCAGTGTTGTTTTGGAGCGCAGGGTGATGCCTACTGTCACGGTTTAGAGCAAGAGGAGGAGTAGTACTTCTTCTAATACGGAGAAGAGGGCTTGGGGTTTTTGGCAGGTCGGGGGTGAGGAAGGGCAAAGCTGGTCGAGAGGTGCTGGATGCTTCGCTTTTGGCTATAAAAGTCAAGTTCAGAGACTTTGTAAACCCACGCAAAAGGCAGCCTGAAGCTTATTTTCCACCCGAGTTGCGTATGTTGCCTGAAGAGATAACGGGGGGCTTTAACCCGGAGACAAACTTAGCTTCTGTGGCTGTTTTGTAGTCTGTTACTGTCTAGCTTGAAAACAATTGCGTAGCCCTCTTTCTTTCCCCCCCCCCTACAGTGTGCGTAATCGGTCTTTGTAGCTTTGCTCGGGAAATGCCGGTTGCAGGCGGACAGACAGTAATTTGAAGCGCAGTGGTTGAATTGCTAGGAGTTGGCTAACTGGTTTCTCTGGGTGCTTCTCTGCTCTCATTCCTCCCCTCCCTGCCCTCTCCCCTTCTTGTGTGTGGCTTTTTATTTTACTTATTTATGGTTTTGTACTTCCTTCTCCAGCTTCTTGGGCATTTAATGATTGTTGGCAAGCAGCGTGCTGCTCACCTGGGCCTGACCGATGGATTCCGGATGGTTGCGGATGAAGGGCCCGAGGGTGGGCAGCCTGTCTGTCACGTACATCTACGTATTCTGGGTGGCCGTCGGTTGGGCTGGCCGCCTGGCTGAGATTTTTGCACCGCAAGAGCTGCTGCACGTGTACGAATCGCCGCTGAATGGATTTCGTCTGTTGCCCGTCAATCTAGGCACTGTTGATGTCGAATGTTTTGTGCCGCGTGTCTGTGGAAGGTAATAAAAGCTGTGAGCAGCAGTTGCACAATAAAGATTTAGCATGGGGATCTCACCTCCGTCTTGTGCGTCTTACTGAGGGAAATAGTTCCGCAAGTTAAAACGGCGTCTCCCCGGAGTGTAAGTACGTGGACTGTGTCGGTCTGTTAACAGTGTTCTATAGATAGATAGTGATTTGGCCAGTCATTTGAAGCGTGACGCTGGGACGGCTTAGCAGTCTCCTGCGTCCTGTAGGAAGCAGACTCTTGGCTCTTTGGAAGCGGTACGCAAATGTACGTAAAGCCAGTGTAGGCAGCTGCTGCTGCAACACCTTTAGAAAATACTGTATGCGACGCTACAGGCATGCCATACAAGGGTGCTTTCGGCACAGTGCAATGCGTTGGAAGCATCCAACTCCTGTTGGAGCACTTCATCAAGGGCTGCGTGATAAGGCCCCGTTGATAATCCCTTTTCTGCTGAGGAGGGACGTGGTAGGAGAAAACAATTGGTCTGAATGGCAGCTGTGGTGCTTCCATAGCACGGTGGAATATCTCTCTTGGTCCATTTGGGTCAGCTGTCCTGGCTGTGTCCCCTGCCAGCCTCTTGCCCACCCCCAGCTTACTGGACTGTGGGGGTGGGGGTGGCTGGAGAGACAGCCTCCGTGCTGTGGGAGCACTGCTCGGCAGTAGCCAGAACACTGGTGTGTTATCAACACCCTTCCAGCTACAGCTACGAAGCACAGCACTATGAGGGCTGCTGTGGGGAAAGTTACCTTCCATCCCAGCCAGACCCAAACCAAAGCTACGTCGCAGGGAGACAGCCAACTTCATCTTTCTTTAACAGCTATTAAAAAAGGGAGACGGGCATGGGAAAGCAGGGCCATCCTTCGTTGCCCTTGAACGCTGCGTCCGACCTTTTGTGGGAAAGCCTCCGTCCTCTTCTTTGTAGCCGCCCTTTAAGTACTGGCAGACTGTGATGAGGTTCCCTCCCCCGCGAGCCTTCTCTTCTGCAAGGGAGAAGAGACCCAACTCCTTCAGCCTTTCCTCCTAGGGCAGGTTCTCCAGCCCTTTGGTCATCTTTGCGGCCCTCCTTGGGACCTTCCCCAGTCGGTCTGCGTCTCTTTTTTGAATTGTGGGGACCAGAACTGGACACGGCGCTCCAGGTGCGGCCTGCGGGGGTAGCCTGTGTGAGAAGAGGCCAGGGTCTGCCCTGTGCTGGACGCAGCTGGTGCCAGCCAGCTAGGCACTGGACTTGCCGCAGGCCAAAGCTGAGCGGCTCAGCGAAGCCGGGGGCGCCCCTGGGAAAACCTATTGAAGAAAGGGCAAAGCGCTGTCCGGGGCAGGTATTTCCCTGCTGCCTGTGGGTCCGGCCGGTGGATGTTTCCTGAAGGAACTTTTTCATCCTATTTTCTCCCCCTGTCCTGTTGAGGAGGGGCAGTGAGAGAGCGGCTGGGCGGGCCCCTGACAGCCGGCCGAGGTCAATCCATCACAAAGCCTAAAGGGCAGATTCCTCCATGTAGAAGTGTTGAAGGGGGTTGGTGCTTTAAGGAACGATAGTGACTGGGGTTTTGGAGACAGGACGTTTTGGAGACAGGAAAGTCGGGAAATCGCTGGGGATCCAGTTGCTTCGAGGGGGGGAAATTTCAAGAGAAAAAGCCTTCTTTCTGAGCAATAAGAGGCTCTTGTGAGCAGAGGGCTCTAGTCTCCCTTTGTTCTCACTTGGTAATGAAAGAGACAAGGCACCGGAACTCCTGCGTGCGAAGGGATGAAAATGTGCGGAGCCTGTTGGATGCTCTTTGTGTGCGCGTGTTGGAAACCCAGGAACAGCTATAAGGAGGTGGGTGTGAGCTTGGTTAACTTGGCCAAGCCAACCACGCAAAGCTGACCCAACCTCCCGCCCGCATCAGAACCAGTGCCACCAGAAAAGCACGTAAGGTGTTAGCAATTGGAGATCCCCTACTGAGAGGCACCGACGCACCCGTTTGCCGTCCAGGCGATTTCTCTCGAGAAGTCTGCTGCCTACCAGGGGCTCGCATCCGTGGCGTCGCCGAGAGGCTGCCGAGCCTGGTGATCCCTGCAGATTATCATGCGCTCCTACTATTCCGCGTAGGGTCTGACGAGGCAACTTAGAACCCTCCAAAGAGACTTTATGTCCCTCGGAGCAATGTTAAAAGGATCAGGAGCACAGGTGGTGGTCTCCTCTCTCCTCCCAGTCAGAGGGAGGGGTCCAGGAAGGAGGAGACGAATTGAACAGGTGAATGCCTGGCTGCGTAGCTGGTGCCATACGCGAGGTTTTGGCTTCTGTGATCACGGGTGTACCTTTGAGAAGCCGGGTCTGTTGGGAGCTGATGGGATTCGCCTGACCAAGCGGGGCAAGAGGGTCTTTGCCAACAAGCTGGCCGGACTTACAAGGAGGGCTTTAAACTAGGCTCAGCGGGGGAAGGGGATGGAGTTCTGAGCAACAGAGAAGAGCCAGGGGCTGCTGATGCGTTAGGAACCAACAGGGGAACCCCTGAGAAATGCCGCAAAGGACTTGGGGCTTGATCCTCCAGAAAGGCGACACGGTCGGCAGCCCAACTGAAGTGCCTCTATACCACTGCGCGCAGCACAGGTAACAAACAGGAGGAGTTGGAAGCCCCTGTGCAGAAGGAGCAGAAGGGAGCTGGCAGCTCTTTCAGGACGTTTTTTCTTCGAGCACAAGAGCTCTCGATTCCCACGCGTAAGAAATGGGAAAATAGAAATTCGTCTACCTAGACTTTAGTAAAGCCTTTGACACCGTTTCCCACAGCGTTCTCCTGGAGAAACTGGCTGCTCGTGGCTTGGACGGGCGTACTCTTTGCTGGGTAAAGAACTGGCTGGAGGGCCGGGCCCAGAGAGTTGTGGTGAATGGAGTTAAATCCAGTTGGCGGCCGGTCACAAGTGGTGTTCCCCAGGGCTCAGTACCGGGGCCGGTTCTGTTTAATATCTTTCTCAACGACCTGGACGAGGGGATCGAGTGCACCCTCACTCAGTAAGTTTGCAGCCGACACCAAGTTGGGCGGGAGCGTCGATCTGCTTGAGGGTAGGATGGCTCTACAGAGGGATCTGGACAGGCTGGATCGATGGGCCGAGGCCGATGGTATGAGGTTCAACAAGGCCAAGTGCCGGGTCCTGCACTTGGGTCACAACAACCCCGTGCAACGCTACAGGCTTGGGGAAGAGTGGCTGGAAAGCTGCCCGGCAGAAAAGAGCCTGGGGGTATTGGTAGACAGCCGTCTGAATGTGAGCCAGCAGTGTGCCCAGGTGGCCAAGGCGGCCAACAGCATCCTGGCCTGTATCAGGAATAGCGTGGCGAGCAGGACTGGGGAAGCGACTGTCCCCCTGTACTCAGCACCGCTGAGGCCGCACCTCGAATACTGTGTTCCGTTTTGGGCCTCTCACTACAAGACAGACACGGAGGTGCTGGAGCGTGTCCGGAGAAGGGCAACGGAGCTGGTGAGGGGTCTGGAGCACAAGGCTTATGAGGAGCGGCTGAGGGAACTGGGGTGGCTTAGCCTGGAGTAAAGGAGGCTGAGGGGAGACCTTATCGCTCTCTACAACTACCGGAAAGGAGGCTGTAGCGAGGCGGGGGTTGGTCTCTTCTCCCAAGTAACAGGCGATAGGACGAGAGGAAACGGCCTCGAGTTGCGCCAGGGGAGGTTTAGGACGGATATTAGGAAAAATTTCTTCGCGGAAAGGGTTATCGAACGTTGGACCAGGCTGCCCAGGGAAGTGGTTGAATCACCATCCCTGGAGGTATTTAAAAGACGGGTAGACGCGGCGCTTAGGGACGTGGTTTGGTGGTGGTTTTGGCAGCGTTAGGTTAATGGTTGGACTCGATGATCTTAAAGGTCCCTTCCGACCTAGACGATTCTATGAAATCAGGCAAGGAAGGCAGGAGCCCAGCATGGCTGAGTAAGGACCTTCTGGTCGAGCTGAAGCGCAAGGAGGAAATGCGTAGGCGGTGGAAGCAGAGACACGCATCCTGGGAAGAATATAGGGATGGGGTCGGGAAAGCTAAGGCACAGCTGGAGCTGAATTTGGCAAGGGATGTGAAGAAGAATCATAAGAAGGGCTTCTACAGGTGCGTTGGTCAGAAAAGGAAGACTAAAGAAAACGCACACCACCCCCACCCCCCTCCGATAGGTAAGACAGGAGAGCTAGCGCCAACCGACATGGAGAAGGCCGAGGCACTCAAGGATTTTTCTCCTCCGTTGTCGCTGGCAATCACCGTTCCCGCATCTCTCAAGTCCCTGAACCTCAAGGCAGGGACTGGGGGAACAAAGTCCCTCCCATCGTAGGAAAGGATCCGGTTCGAGACCACCTGAGGAACCTGAACATACGCAAGTCCTGCACTGGGGAGGAACAACCCCATGCATCAGTAGATGCTGGAGGCCGACTGGCTGGAGAGCAGCTTTGCTGACGTGGGGGGCTCCTGGTGGACATCAAGTTGAACGTGAGCCGACAACGTGCCCTTGCCGCAAAGGCGGCTAAGGATATCCTTAGCCCGCTACAGAGGAAAGCAGGGTTTATACATGTTACAATACAGTTGTGTAGACCAATCAAATTGCTCACTATCCCCGGGGGTGCAGGGCACCAGAGACCACCCTTGGGCAGCTTTGGGGGCACTGCCTGTTTTTCTACGAGCCTCCTACCCAGCTTAGCGCAAATCCTATCTCGATCTGCGCCCCCCCCCCACACCCACACCCACAGCCCTCGAGCCACCAGTGCTGAAGACACGCTTTGTATTGTATTTTCTCCCAGGAGGCGCGCAGCTTAGAAACGTCTGCAATCCAAGCGGGGCTTGCAGGGAACAATTGAGAGCAACTTCTGTCGGTTCTGGGGAGTGTTCTGAAAAGTTAAGGCCTGCCCTGCCCTGGCAAAAGCAGTCCTTTGACTGGAGGGAGCAGCACCAAAAAGCCACAAGCACGTTTGGGGTGGAGTTGACGCGGTAATAAATAACAGTCAATAGTACTTGTAGCTACAACAGCCTCTTCTGAGCCCTCGTCGCCCGCCCACAGGGTCGCAGCACTACACGGCACGGATCCCTCCGCGGACTGGCCCAACGTCTTCTCCCTCCGCCCCCAGGTCGGATCCCTCCGCGCCCCGAGGGCACGCAAACTCCCTGAGCCCCGCTAAGCACCAGGTCGACGAGGGCGGACCCGCCGGGGGGCCGGGGACAAGCGAAAACGACAGACGAGACAGCCAATCGAGACGCGGGATCGGCCGGCGGCCATCTGGCGGCCCAATGGGCGCCGCGGAGGGCCTGGCCGAGTGGAGGAAGCGCGGGGGCGACAAGGGGCGTTGTCGTGGCCGACGAGCTTATTGGGGCGCGGGCCGCCCGGCCTGGTGCCGCCGCCACCCGCAGTGTTTTCGGGAAGATCATCGGCAAGGCGCTTCCCCGCCAACGTCGCCTACGAGGACGAGGAGGTAGCCGCGGCTTTGCTCTGAGCGCGGTTCCTCCTCCTTCCCCCCGTCCCCCCCTCCCCCCGCGCTCGCAGGCACCCTGAGCCGAGGACCCGTTGCGCGGTGCCCGGGAGCGCGGCAGGGCGGGTGGCGGCCTTGCTGCGGGCGGGCGGTGGAGGGACGGGGCCTCTCTGGGTTGTGGCGCTCTCTACTGCGCGATCCCTATAACATCGCGCTTCTTCGGTGCGGCCCCCCCGCCCCCGGCTGCCGCGGCGCGTACTGGGTTGCTGGTGCTGGCCGGCTCGCCTCGGTTCCCAGCCCCGCCGTGTCGCGTGCGTGCGTGCGTAGAGGAGGGCCTCTGACGGTAAGGCACTTGGTGGCAGCCGCAGACGTTTGCCGCGTGATATCCCTTTGGCACTGCAAGTCGTGCAAAGTTTGCTGCCGAGGGATGCGAGTGGTCCTACCTCGTGTAGGACGACAGTCTTGAAACCTTAGATTAAGCGCACGCAGTCAGTCTCCTCGGGGATTCCAGGCGTATGTATGTAAACGGTGAACGTCTGAGTGGTGACCGTAATGAGTTAGTTCTGCGTAGGAGAAACGCAGGTCTTGATGTGCCTCCTAATAGCACTGTAGAGATTTCGCAGCTCTGCTGTGCTAGGCTTTGGTTCTGCGCCCCCAAACTGGATTGTTACAGCTTTTCTTATTTTTCTTTACCAAAAAAGTAAATCCAGAAACTCGTCATCCTTAGGAAACGATCGACCCGAATTAAAACGTACTGGAGGTCGCTAGTCTGAAGTACTGGCCCGCCTCCTTGCCCCCATCACCTTGCATGCTGAATCCCACTTCTGGAGGGGGCTCTGTAAAGACGTTGTATTTTTTTGTACAGAAAGCATTAATATCGCGTAAGAAAAATCAACGTTTCGGCTTGCGTTTGGGGTCTGCTTCTGACTTTTCGGAAGTCTGCTTCTGTAGGAGTTCAGTGGGGCATATTGATTTGCTTAAGCTATTATTACCTTTCTCTGAAGCCAATGACGTTTTAACTGTTTACTCTTCCTCCAGCGCCTTGCGTTCCGTGATCTTTCACCCCAAGCTCCGATGCTTTTCCTAGCCATGCCTAAGGAGGCAATTATGAGGTTATGCGAAGCAGAAGATCCTGGTGAATGTGTAAGTACTGTGGAAGCTTTCTGTATGCTAAACTGTACCTGTCGTTAGTTCCTAATTTAGTAGACTCTTTCCCATCCCCCCTTTTCCCCTTGATAGGGCACGGTAGGCTGGTTTGGGTTTTCTGGCGCTATAATCTTTTCTCTCTGGCTTGTAATGGAGCTGAGCTTTTTGACCGAAAGTAGCGATATAAAGCAATGCTCATCCCTGGGTACGTACTCCTGGTGCAAAATGCAGTGTTGTTTTGGAGCGCAGGGTGATGCCTACTGTCACGGTTTAGAGCAAGAGGAGGAGTAGTACTTCTTCTAATACGGAGAAGAGGGCTTGGGGTTTTTGGCAGGTCGGGGGTGAGGAAGGGCAAAGCTGGTCGAGAGGTGCTGGATGCTTCGCTTTTGGCTATAAAAGTCAAGTTCAGAGACTTTGTAAACCCACGCAAAAGGCAGCCTGAAGCTTATTTTCCACCCGAGTTGCGTATGTTGCCTGAAGAGATAACGGGGGGCTTTAACCCGGAGACAAACTTAGCTTCTGTGGCTGTTTTGTAGTCCGTTACTGTCTAGCTTGAAAACAATTGCGTAGCCCTCTTTCTTTCCCCCCCCCCTACAGTGTGCGTAATCGGTCTTTGTAGCTTTGCTCGGGAAATGCCGGTTGCAGGCGGACAGACAGTAATTTGAAGCGCAGTGGTTGAATTGCTAGGAGTTGGCTAACTGGTTTCTCTGGGTGCTTCTCTGCTCTCATTCCTCCCCTCCCTGCCCTCTCCCCTTCTTGTGTGTGGCTTTTTATTTTACTTATTTATGGTTTTGTACTTCCTTCTCCAGCTTCTTGGGCATTTAATGATTGTTGGCAAGCAGCGTGCTGCTCACCTGGGCCTGACCGATGGATTCCGGATGGTTGCGGATGAAGGGCCCGAGGGTGGGCAGCCTGTCTGTCACGTACATCTACGTATTCTGGGTGGCCGTCGGTTGGGCTGGCCGCCTGGCTGAGATTTTTGCACCGCAAGAGCTGCTGCACGTGTACGAATCGCCGCTGAATGGATTTCGTCTGTTGCCCGTCAATCTAGGCACTGTTGATGTCGAATGTTTTGTGCCGCGTGTCTGTGGAAGGTAATAAAAGCTGTGAGCAGCAGTTGCACAATAAAGATTTAGCATGGGGATCTCACCTCCGTCTTGTGCGTCTTACTGAGGGAAATAGTTCCGCAAGTTAAAACGGCGTCTCCCCGGAGTGTAAGTACGTGGACTGTGTCGGTCTGTTAACAGTGTTCTATAGATAGATAGTGATTTGGCCAGTCATTTGAAGCGTGACGCTGGGACGGCTTAGCAGTCTCCTGCGTCCTGTAGGAAGCAGACTCTTGGCTCTTTGGAAGCGGTACGCAAATGTACGTAAAGCCAGTGTAGGCAGCTGCTGCTGCAACACCTTTAGAAAATACTGTATGCGACGCTACAGGCATGCCATACAAGGGTGCTTTCGGCACAGTGCAATGCGTTGGAAGCATCCAACTCCTGTTGGAGCACTTCATCAAGGGCTGCGTGATAAGGCCCCGTTGATAATCCCTTTTCTGCTGAGGAGGGACGTGGTAGGAGAAAACAATTGGTCTGAATGGCAGCTGTGGTGCTTCCATAGCACGGTGGAATATCTCTCTTGGTCCATTTGGGTCAGCTGTCCTGGCTGTGTCCCCTGCCAGCCTCTTGCCCACCCCCAGCTTACTGGACTGTGGGGGTGGGGGTGGCTGGAGAGACAGCCTCCGTGCTGTGGGAGCACTGCTCGGCAGTAGCCAGAACACTGGTGTGTTATCAACACCCTTCCAGCTACAGCTACGAAGCACAGCACTATGAGGGCTGCTGTGGGGAAAGTTACCTTCCATCCCAGCCAGACCCAAACCAAAGCTACGTCGCAGGGAGACAGCCAACTTCATCTTTCTTTAACAGCTATTAAAAAAGGGAGACGGGCATGGGAAAGCAGGGCCATCCTTCGTTGCCCTTGAACGCTGCGTCCGACCTTTTGTGGGAAAGCCTCCGTCCTCTTCTTTGTAGCCGCCCTTTAAGTACTGGCAGACTGCGATGAGGTTCCCTCCCCCGCGAGCCTTCTCTTCTGCAAGGGAGAAGAGACCCAACTCCTTCAGCCTTTCCTCCTAGGGCAGGTTCTCCAGCCCTTTGGTCATCTTTGCGGCCCTCCTTGGGACCTTCCCCAGTCGGTCTGCGTCTCTTTTTTGAATTGTGGGGACCAGAACTGGACACGGCGCTCCAGGTGCGGCCTGCGGGGGTAGCCTGTGTGAGAAGAGGCCAGGGTCTGCCCTGTGCTGGACGCAGCTGGTGCCAGCCAGCTAGGCACTGGACTTGCCGCAGGCCAAAGCTGAGCGGCTCAGCGAAGCCGGGGGCGCCCCTGGGAAAACCTATTGAAGAAAGGGCAAAGCGCTGTCCGGGGCAGGTATTTCCCTGCTGCCTGTGGGTCCGGCCGGTGGATGTTTCCTGAAGGAACTTTTTCATCCTATTTTCTCCCCCTGTCCTGTTGAGGAGGGGCAGTGAGAGAGCGGCTGGGCGGGCCCCTGACAGCCGGCCGAGGTCAATCCATCACAAAGCCTAAAGGGCAGATTCCTCCATGTAGAAGTGTTGAAGGGGGTTGGTGCTTTAAGGAACGATAGTGACTGGGGTTTTGGAGACAGGACGTTTTGGAGACAGGAAAGTCGGGAAATCGCTGGGGATCCAGTTGCTTCGAGGGGGGGAAATTTCAAGAGAAAAAGCCTTCTTTCTGAGCAATAAGAGGCTCTTGTGAGCAGAGGGCTCTAGTCTCCCTTTGTTCTCACTTGGTAATGAAAGAGACAAGGCACCGGAACTCCTGCGTGCGAAGGGATGAAAATGTGCGGAGCCTGTTGGATGCTCTTTGTGTGCGCGTGTTGGAAACCCAGGAACAGCTATAAGGAGGTGGGTGTGAGCTTGGTTAACTTGGCCAAGCCAACCACGCAAAGCTGACCCAACCTCCCGCCCGCATCAGAACCAGTGCCACCAGAAAAGCACGTAAGGTGTTAGCAATTGGAGATCCCCTACTGAGAGGCACCGACGCACCCGTTTGCCGTCCAGGCGATTTCTCTCGAGAAGTCTGCTGCCTACCAGGGGCTCGCATCCGTGGCGTCGCCGAGAGGCTGCCGAGCCTGGTGATCCCTGCAGATTATCATGCGCTCCTACTATTCCGCGTAGGGTCTGACGAGGCAACTTAGAACCCTCCAAAGAGACTTTATGTCCCTCGGAGCAATGTTAAAAGGATCAGGAGCACAGGTGGTGGTCTCCTCTCTCCTCCCAGTCAGAGGGAGGGGTCCAGGAAGGAGGAGACGAATTGAACAGGTGAATGCCTGGCTGCGTAGCTGGTGCCATACGCGAGGTTTTGGCTTCTGTGATCACGGGTGTACCTTTGAGAAGCCGGGTCTGTTGGGAGCTGATGGGATTCGCCTGACCAAGCGGGGCAAGAGGGTCTTTGCCAACAAGCTGGCCGGACTTACAAGGAGGGCTTTAAACTAGGCTCAGCGGGGGAAGGGGATGGAGTTCTGAGCAACAGAGAAGAGCCAGGGGCTGCTGATGCGTTAGGAACCAACAGGGGAACCCCTGAGAAATGCCGCAAAGGACTTGGGGCTTGATCCTCCAGAAAGGCGACACGGTCGGCAGCCCAACTGAAGTGCCTCTATACCACTGCGCGCAGCACAGGTAACAAACAGGAGGAGTTGGAAGCCCCTGTGCAGAAGGAGCAGAAGGGAGCTGGCAGCTCTTTCAGGACGTTTTTTCTTCGAGCACAAGAGCTCTCGATTCCCACGCGTAAGAAATGGGAAAATAGAAATTCGTCTACCTAGACTTTAGTAAAGCCTTTGACACCGTTTCCCACAGCGTTCTCCTGGAGAAACTGGCTGCTCGTGGCTTGGACGGGCGTACTCTTTGCTGGGTAAAGAACTGGCTGGAGGGCCGGGCCCAGAGAGTTGTGGTGAATGGAGTTAAATCCAGTTGGCGGCCGGTCACAAGTGGTGTTCCCCAGGGCTCAGTACCGGGGCCGGTTCTGTTTAATATCTTTCTCAACGACCTGGACGAGGGGATCGAGTGCACCCTCACTCAGTAAGTTTGCAGCCGACACCAAGTTGGGCGGGAGCGTCGATCTGCTTGAGGGTAGGATGGCTCTACAGAGGGATCTGGACAGGCTGGATCGATGGGCCGAGGCCGATGGTATGAGGTTCAACAAGGCCAAGTGCCGGGTCCTGCACTTGGGTCACAACAACCCCGTGCAACGCTACAGGCTTGGGGAAGAGTGGCTGGAAAGCTGCCCGGCAGAAAAGAGCCTGGGGGTATTGGTAGACAGCCGTCTGAATGTGAGCCAGCAGTGTGCCCAGGTGGCCAAGGCGGCCAACAGCATCCTGGCCTGTATCAGGAATAGCGTGGCGAGCAGGACTGGGGAAGCGACTGTCCCCCTGTACTCAGCACCGCTGAGGCCGCACCTCGAATACTGTGTTCCGTTTTGGGCCTCTCACTACAAGACAGACACGGAGGTGCTGGAGCGTGTCCGGAGAAGGGCAACGGAGCTGGTGAGGGGTCTGGAGCACAAGGCTTATGAGGAGCGGCTGAGGGAACTGGGGTGGCTTAGCCTGGAGTAAAGGAGGCTGAGGGGAGACCTTATCGCTCTCTACAACTACCGGAAAGGAGGCTGTAGCGAGGCGGGGGTTGGTCTCTTCTCCCAAGTAACAGGCGATAGGACGAGAGGAAACGGCCTCGAGTTGCGCCAGGGGAGGTTTAGGACGGATATTAGGAAAAATTTCTTCGCGGAAAGGGTTATCGAACGTTGGACCAGGCTGCCCAGGGAAGTGGTTGAATCACCATCCCTGGAGGTATTTAAAAGACGGGTAGACGCGGCGCTTAGGGACGTGGTTTGGTGGTGGTTTTGGCAGCGTTAGGTTAATGGTTGGACTCGATGATCTTAAAGGTCCCTTCCGACCTAGACGATTCTATGAAATCAGGCAAGGAAGGCAGGAGCCCAGCATGGCTGAGTAAGGACCTTCTGGTCGAGCTGAAGCGCAAGGAGGAAATGCGTAGGCGGTGGAAGCAGAGACACGCATCCTGGGAAGAATATAGGGATGGGGTCGGGAAAGCTAAGGCACAGCTGGAGCTGAATTTGGCAAGGGATGTGAAGAAGAATCATAAGAAGGGCTTCTACAGGTGCGTTGGTCAGAAAAGGAAGACTAAAGAAAACGCACACCACCCCCACCCCCCTCCGATAGGTAAGACAGGAGAGCTAGCGCCAACTGACATGGAGAAGGCCGAGGCACTCAAGGATTTTTCTCCTCCGTTGTCGCTGGCAATCACCGTTCCCGCATCTCTCAAGTCCCTGAACCTCAAGGCAGGGACTGGGGGAACAAAGTCCCTCCCATCGTAGGAAAGGATCCGGTTCGAGACCACCTGAGGAACCTGAACATACGCAAGTCCTGCACTGGGGAGGAACAACCCCATGCACCAGTAGATGCTGGAGGCCGACTGGCTGGAGAGCAGCTTTGCTGACGTGGGGGGCTCCTGGTGGACATCAAGTTGAACGTGAGCCGACAACGTGCCCTTGCCGCAAAGGCGGCTAAGGATATCCTTAGCCCGCTACAGAGGAAAGCAGGGTTTATACATGTTACAATACAGTTGTGTAGACCAATCAAATTGCTCACTATCCCCGGGGGTGCAGGGCACCAGAGACCACCCTTGGGCAGCTTTGGGGGCACTGCCTGTTTTTCTACGAGCCTCCTACCCAGCTTAGCGCAAATCCTATCTCGATCTGCGCCCCCCCCCCACACCCACACCCACAGCCCTCGAGCCACCAGTGCTGAAGACACGCTTTGTATTGTATTTTCTCCCAGGAGGCGCGCAGCTTAGAAACGTCTGCAATCCAAGCGGGGCTTGCAGGGAACAATTGAGAGCAACTTCTGTCGGTTCTGGGGAGTGTTCTGAAAAGTTAAGGCCTGCCCTGCCCTGGCAAAAGCAGTCCTTTGACTGGAGGGAGCAGCACCAAAAAGCCACAAGCACGTTTGGGGTGGAGTTGACGCGGTAATAAATAACAGTCAATAGTACTTGTAGCTACAACAGCCTCTTCTGAGCCCTCGTCGCCCGCCCACAGGGTCGCAGCACTACACGGCACGGATCCCTCCGCGGACTGGCCCAACGTCTTCTCCCTCCGCCCCCAGGTCGGATCCCTCCGCGCCCCGAGGGCACGCAAACTCCCTGAGCCCCGCTAAGCACCAGGTCGACGAGGGCGGACCCGCCGGGGGGCCGGGGACAAGCGAAAACGACAGACGAGACAGCCAATCGAGACGCGGGATCGGCCGGCGGCCATCTGGCGGCCCAATGGGCGCCGCGGAGGGCCTGGCCGAGTGGAGGAAGCGCGGGGGCGACAAGGGGCGTTGTCGTGGCCGACGAGCTTATTGGGGCGCGGGCCGCCCGGCCTGGTGCCGCCGCCACCCGCAGTGTTTTCGGGAAGATCATCGGCAAGGCGCTTCCCCGCCAACGTCGCCTACGAGGACGAGGAGGTAGCCGCGGCTTTGCTCTGAGCGCGGTTCCTCCTCCTTCCCCCCGTCCCCCCCTCCCCCCGCGCTCGCAGGCACCCTGAGCCGAGGACCCGTTGCGCGGTGCCCGGGAGCGCGGCAGGGCGGGTGGCGGCCTTGCTGCGGGCGGGCGGTGGAGGGACGGGGCCTCTCTGGGTTGTGGCGCTCTCTACTGCGCGATCCCTATAACATCGCGCTTCTTCGGTGCGGCCCCCCCGCCCCCGGCTGCCGCGGCGCGTACTGGGTTGCTGGTGCTGGCCGGCTCGCCTCGGTTCCCAGCCCCGCCGTGTCGCGTGCGTGCGTGCGTAGAGGAGGGCCTCTGACGGTAAGGCACTTGGTGGCAGCCGCAGACGTTTGCCGCGTGATATCCCTTTGGCACTGCAAGTCGTGCAAAGTTTGCTGCCGAGGGATGCGAGTGGTCCTACCTCGTGTAGGACGACAGTCTTGAAACCTTAGATTAAGCGCACGCAGTCAGTCTCCTCGGGGATTCCAGGCGTATGTATGTAAACGGTGAACGTCTGAGTGGTGACCGTAATGAGTTAGTTCTGCGTAGGAGAAACGCAGGTCTTGATGTGCCTCCTAATAGCACTGTAGAGATTTCGCAGCTCTGCTGTGCTAGGCTTTGGTTCTGCGCCCCCAAACTGGATTGTTACAGCTTTTCTTATTTTTCTTTACCAAAAAAGTAAATCCAGAAACTCGTCATCCTTAGGAAACGATCGACCCGAATTAAAACGTACTGGAGGTCGCTAGTCTGAAGTACTGGCCCGCCTCCTTGCCCCCATCACCTTGCATGCTGAATCCCACTTCTGGAGGGGGCTCTGTAAAGACGTTGTATTTTTTTGTACAGAAAGCATTAATATCGCGTAAGAAAAATCAACGTTTCGGCTTGCGTTTGGGGTCTGCTTCTGACTTTTCGGAAGTCTGCTTCTGTAGGAGTTCAGTGGGGCATATTGATTTGCTTAAGCTATTATTACCTTTCTCTGAAGCCAATGACGTTTTAACTGTTTACTCTTCCTCCAGCGCCTTGCGTTCCGTGATCTTTCACCCCAAGCTCCGATGCTTTTCCTAGCCATGCCTAAGGAGGCAATTATGAGGTTATGCGAAGCAGAAGATCCTGGTGAATGTGTAAGTACTGTGGAAGCTTTCTGTACGCTAAACTGTACCTGTCGTTAGTTCCTAATTTAGTAGACTCTTTCCCATCCCCCCTTTTCCCCTTGATAGGGCACGGTAGGCTGGTTTGGGTTTTCTGGCGCTATAATCTTTTCTCTCTGGCTTGTAATGGAGCTGAGCTTTTTGACCGAAAGTAGCGATATAAAGCAATGCTCATCCCTGGGTACGTACTCCTGGTGCAAAATGCAGTGTTGTTTTGGAGCGCAGGGTGATGCCTACTGTCACGGTTTAGAGCAAGAGGAGGAGTAGTACTTCTTCTAATACGGAGAAGAGGGCTTGGGGTTTTTGGCAGGTCGGGGGTGAGGAAGGGCAAAGCTGGTCGAGAGGTGCTGGATGCTTCGCTTTTGGCTATAAAAGTCAAGTTCAGAGACTTTGTAAACCCACGCAAAAGGCAGCCTGAAGCTTATTTTCCACCCGAGTTGCGTATGTTGCCTGAAGAGATAACGGGGGGCTTTAACCCGGAGACAAACTTAGCTTCTGTGGCTGTTTTGTAGTCCGTTACTGTCTAGCTTGAAAACAATTGCGTAGCCCTCTTTCTTTCCCCCCCCCCTACAGTGTGCGTAATCGGTCTTTGTAGCTTTGCTTGGGAAATGCCGGTTGCAGGCGGACAGACAGTAATTTGAAGCGCAGTGGTTGAATTGCTAGGAGTTGGCTAACTGGTTTCTCTGGGTGCTTCTCTGCTCTCATTCCTCCCCTCCCTGCCCTCTCCCCTTCTTGTGTGTGGCTTTTTATTTTACTTATTTATGGTTTTGTACTTCCTTCTCCAGCTTCTTGGGCATTTAATGATTGTTGGCAAGCAGCGTGCTGCTCACCTGGGCCTGACCGATGGATTCCGGATGGTTGCGGATGAAGGGCCCGAGGGTGGGCAGCCTGTCTGTCACGTACATCTACGTATTCTGGGTGGCCGTCGGTTGGGCTGGCCGCCTGGCTGAGATTTTTGCACCGCAAGAGCTGCTGCACGTGTACGAATCGCCGCTGAATGGATTTCGTCTGTTGCCCGTCAATCTAGGCACTGTTGATGTCGAATGTTTTGTGCCGCGTGTCTGTGGAAGGTAATAAAAGCTGTGAGCAGCAGTTGCACAATAAAGATTTAGCATGGGGATCTCACCTCCGTCTTGTGCGTCTTACTGAGGGAAATAGTTCCGCAAGTTAAAACGGCGTCTCCCCGGAGTGTAAGTACGTGGACTGTGTCGGTCTGTTAACAGTGTTCTATAGATAGATAGTGATTTGGCCAGTCATTTGAAGCGTGACGCTGGGACGGCTTAGCAGTCTCCTGCGTCCTGTAGGAAGCAGACTCTTGGCTCTTTGGAAGCGGTACGCAAATGTACGTAAAGCCAGTGTAGGCAGCTGCTGCTGCAACACCTTTAGAAAATACTGTATGCGACGCTACAGGCATGCCATACAAGGGTGCTTTCGGCACAGTGCAATGCGTTGGAAGCATCCAACTCCTGTTGGAGCACTTCATCAAGGGCTGCGTGATAAGGCCCCGTTGATAATCCCTTTTCTGCTGAGGAGGGACGTGGTAGGAGAAAACAATTGGTCTGAATGGCAGCTGTGGTGCTTCCATAGCACGGTGGAATATCTCTCTTGGTCCATTTGGGTCAGCTGTCCTGGCTGTGTCCCCTGCCAGCCTCTTGCCCACCCCCAGCTTACTGGACTGTGGGGGTGGGGGTGGCTGGAGAGACAGCCTCCGTGCTGTGGGAGCACTGCTCGGCAGTAGCCAGAACACTGGTGTGTTATCAACACCCTTCCAGCTACAGCTACGAAGCACAGCACTATGAGGGCTGCTGTGGGGAAAGTTACCTTCCATCCCAGCCAGACCCAAACCAAAGCTACGTCGCAGGGAGACAGCCAACTTCATCTTTCTTTAACAGCTATTAAAAAAGGGAGACGGGCATGGGAAAGCAGGGCCATCCTTCGTTGCCCTTGAACGCTGCGTCCGACCTTTTGTGGGAAAGCCTCCGTCCTCTTCTTTGTAGCCGCCCTTTAAGTACTGGCAGACTGCGATGAGGTTCCCTCCCCCGCGAGCCTTCTCTTCTGCAAGGGAGAAGAGACCCAACTCCTTCAGCCTTTCCTCCTAGGGCAGGTTCTCCAGCCCTTTGGTCATCTTTGCGGCCCTCCTTGGGACCTTCCCCAGTCGGTCTGCGTCTCTTTTTTGAATTGTGGGGACCAGAACTGGACACGGCGCTCCAGGTGCGGCCTGCGGGGGTAGCCTGTGTGAGAAGAGGCCAGGGTCTGCCCTGTGCTGGACGCAGCTGGTGCCAGCCAGCTAGGCACTGGACTTGCCGCAGGCCAAAGCTGAGCGGCTCAGCGAAGCCGGGGGCGCCCCTGGGAAAACCTATTGAAGAAAGGGCAAAGCGCTGTCCGGGGCAGGTATTTCCCTGCTGCCTGTGGGTCCGGCCGGTGGATGTTTCCTGAAGGAACTTTTTCATCCTATTTTCTCCCCCTGTCCTGTTGAGGAGGGGCAGTGAGAGAGCGGCTGGGCGGGCCCCTGACAGCCGGCCGAGGTCAATCCATCACAAAGCCTAAAGGGCAGATTCCTCCATGTAGAAGTGTTGAAGGGGGTTGGTGCTTTAAGGAACGATAGTGACTGGGGTTTTGGAGACAGGACGTTTTGGAGACAGGAAAGTCGGGAAATCGCTGGGGATCCAGTTGCTTCGAGGGGGGGAAATTCCAAGAGAAAAAGCCTTCTTTCTGAGCAATAAGAGGCTCTTGTGAGCAGAGGGCTCTAGTCTCCCTTTGTTCTCACTTGGTAATGAAAGAGACAAGGCACCGGAACTCCTGCGTGCGAAGGGATGAAAATGTGCGGAGCCTGTTGGATGCTCTTTGTGTGCGCGTGTTGGAAACCCAGGAACAGCTATAAGGAGGTGGGTGTGAGCTTGGTTAACTTGGCCAAGCCAACCACGCAAAGCTGACCCAACCTCCCGCCCGCATCAGAACCAGTGCCACCAGAAAAGCACGTAAGGTGTTAGCAATTGGAGATCCCCTACTGAGAGGCACCGACGCACCCGTTTGCCGTCCAGGCGATTTCTCTCGAGAAGTCTGCTGCCTACCAGGGGCTCGCATCCGTGGCGTCGCCGAGAGGCTGCCGAGCCTGGTGATCCCTGCAGGTTATCATGCGCTCCTACTATTCCGCGTAGGGTCTGACGAGGCAACTTAGAACCCTCCAAAGAGACTTTATGTCCCTCGGAGCAATGTTAAAAGGATCAGGAGCACAGGTCGTGGTCTCCTCTCTCCTCCCAGTCAGAGGGAGGGGTCCAGGAAGGAGGAGACGAATTGAACAGGTGAATGCCTGGCTGCGTAGCTGGTGCCATACGCGAGGTTTTGGCTTCTGTGATCACGGGTGTACCTTTGAGAAGCCGGGTCTGTTGGGAGCTGATGGGATTCGCCTGACCAAGCGGGGCAAGAGGGTCTTTGCCAACAAGCTGGCCGGACTTACAAGGAGGGCTTTAAACTAGGCTCAGCGGGGGAAGGGGATGGAGTTCTGAGCAACAGAGAAGAGCCAGGGGCTGCTGATGCGTTAGGAACCAACAGGGGAACCCCTGAGAAATGCCGCAAAGGACTTGGGGCTTGATCCTCCAGAAAGGCGACACGGTCGGCAGCCCAACTGAAGTGCCTCTATACCACTGCGCGCAGCACAGGTAACAAACAGGAGGAGTTGGAAGCCCCTGTGCAGAAGGAGCAGAAGGGAGCTGGCAGCTCTTTCAGGACGTTTTTTCTTCGAGCACAAGAGCTCTCGATTCCCACGCGTAAGAAATGGGAAAATAGAAATTCGTCTACCTAGACTTTAGTAAAGCCTTTGACACCGTTTCCCACAGCGTTCTCCTGGAGAAACTGGCTGCTCGTGGCTTGGACGGGCGTACTCTTTGCTGGGTAAAGAACTGGCTGGAGGGCCGGGCCCAGAGAGTTGTGGTGAATGGAGTTAAATCCAGTTGGCGGCCGGTCACAAGTGGTGTTCCCCAGGGCTCAGTACCGGGGCCGGTTCTGTTTAATATCTTTCTCAACGACCTGGACGAGGGGATCGAGTGCACCCTCACTCAGTAAGTTTGCAGCCGACACCAAGTTGGGCGGGAGCGTCGATCTGCTTGAGGGTAGGATGGCTCTACAGAGGGATCTGGACAGGCTGGATCGATGGGCCGAGGCCGATGGTATGAGGTTCAACAAGGCCAAGTGCCGGGTCCTGCACTTGGGTCACAACAACCCCGTGCAACGCTACAGGCTTGGGGAAGAGTGGCTGGAAAGCTGCCCGGCAGAAAAGAGCCTGGGGGTATTGGTAGACAGCCGTCTGAATGTGAGCCAGCAGTGTGCCCAGGTGGCCAAGGCGGCCAACAGCATCCTGGCCTGTATCAGGAATAGCGTGGCGAGCAGGACTGGGGAAGCGACTGTCCCCCTGTACTCAGCACCGCTGAGGCCGCACCTCGAATACTGTGTTCCGTTTTGGGCCTCTCACTACAAGACAGACACGGAGGTGCTGGAGCGTGTCCGGAGAAGGGCAACGGAGCTGGTGAGGGGTCTGGAGCACAAGGCTTATGAGGAGCGGCTGAGGGAACTGGGGTGGCTTAGCCTGGAGTAAAGGAGGCTGAGGGGAGACCTTATCGCTCTCTACAACTACCGGAAAGGAGGCTGTAGCGAGGCGGGGGTTGGTCTCTTCTCCCAAGTAACAGGCGATAGGACGAGAGGAAACGGCCTCGAGTTGCGCCAGGGGAGGTTTAGGACGGATATTAGGAAAAATTTCTTCGCGGAAAGGGTTATCGAACGTTGGACCAGGCTGCCCAGGGAAGTGGTTGAATCACCATCCCTGGAGGTATTTAAAAGACGGGTAGACGCGGCGCTTAGGGACGTGGTTTGGTGGTGGTTTTGGCAGCGTTAGGTTAATGGTTGGACTCGATGATCTTAAAGGTCCCTTCCGACCTAGACGATTCTATGAAATCAGGCAAGGAAGGCAGGAGCCCAGCATGGCTGAGTAAGGACCTTCTGGTCGAGCTGAAGCGCAAGGAGGAAATGCGTAGGCGGTGGAAGCAGAGACACGCATCCTGGGAAGAATATAGGGATGGGGTCGGGAAAGCTAAGGCACAGCTGGAGCTGAATTTGGCAAGGGATGTGAAGAAGAATCATAAGAAGGGCTTCTACAGGTGCGTTGGTCAGAAAAGGAAGACTAAAGAAAACGCACACCACCCCCACCCCCCTCCGATAGGTAAGACAGGAGAGCTAGCGCCAACTGACATGGAGAAGGCCGAGGCACTCAAGGATTTTTCTCCTCCGTTGTCGCTGGCAATCACCGTTCCCGCATCTCTCAAGTCCCTGAACCTCAAGGCAGGGACTGGGGGAACAAAGTCCCTCCCATCGTAGGAAAGGATCCGGTTCGAGACCACCTGAGGAACCTGAACATACGCAAGTCCTGCACTGGGGAGGAACAACCCCATGCATCAGTAGATGCTGGAGGCCGACTGGCTGGAGAGCAGCTTTGCTGACGTGGGGGGCTCCTGGTGGACATCAAGTTGAACGTGAGCCGACAACGTGCCCTTGCCGCAAAGGCGGCTAAGGATATCCTTAGCCCGCTACAGAGGAAAGCAGGGTTTATACATGTTACAATACAGTTGTGTAGACCAATCAAATTGCTCACTATCCCCGGGGGTGCAGGGCACCAGAGACCACCCTTGGGCAGCTTTGGGGGCACTGCCTGTTTTTCTACGAGCCTCCTACCCAGCTTAGCGCAAATCCTATCTCGATCTGCGCCCCCCCCCCACACCCACACCCACAGCCCTCGAGCCACCAGTGCTGAAGACACGCTTTGTATTGTATTTTCTCCCAGGAGGCGCGCAGCTTAGAAACGTCTGCAATCCAAGCGGGGCTTGCAGGGAACAATTGAGAGCAACTTCTGTCGGTTCTGGGGAGTGTTCTGAAAAGTTAAGGCCTGCCCTGCCCTGGCAAAAGCAGTCCTTTGACTGGAGGGAGCAGCACCAAAAAGCCACAAGCACGTTTGGGGTGGAGTTGACGCGGTAATAAATAACAGTCAATAGTACTTGTAGCTACAACAGCCTCTTCTGAGCCCTCGTCGCCCGCCCACAGGGTCGCAGCACTACACGGCACGGATCCCTCCGCGGACTGGCCCAACGTCTTCTCCCTCCGCCCCCAGGTCGGATCCCTCCGCGCCCCCAGGGCACGCAAACTCCCTGAGCCCCGCTAAGCACCAGGTCGACGAGGGCGGACCCGCCGGGGGGCCGGGGACAAGCGAAAACGACAGACGAGACAGCCAATCGAGACGCGGGATCGGCCGGCGGCCATCTGGCGGCCCAATGGGCGCCGCGGAGGGCCTGGCCGAGTGGAGGAAGCGCGGGGGCGACAAGGGGCGTTGTCGTGGCCGACGAGCTTATTGGGGCGCGGGCCGCCCGGCCTGGTGCCGCCGCCACCCGCAGTGTTTTCGGGAAGATCATCGGCAAGGCGCTTCCCCGCCAACGTCGCCTACGAGGACGAGGAGGTAGCCGCGGCTTTGCTCTGAGCGCGGTTCCTCCTCCCTCCCCCCGTCCCCCCCTCCCCCCGCGCTCGCAGGCACCCTGAGCCGAGGACCCGTTGCGCGGTGCCCGGGAGCGCGGCAGGGCGGGTGGCGGCCTTGCTGCGGGCGGGCGGTGGAGGGACGGGGCATCTCTGGGTTGTGGCGCTCTCTACTGCGCGATCCCTATAACATCGCGCTTCTTCGGTGCGGCCCCCCCGCCCCCGGCTGCCGCGGCGCGTACTGGGTTGCTGGTGCTGGCCGGCTCGCCTCGGTTCCCAGCCCCGCCGTGTCGCGTGCGCGCGTGCGTAGAGGAGGGCCTCTGACGGTAAGGCACTTGGTGGCAGCCGCAGACGTTTGCCGCGTGATATCCCTTTGGCACTGCAAGTCGTGCAAAGTTTGCTGCCGAGGGATGCGAGTGGTCCTACCTCGTGTAGGACGACAGTCTTGAAACCTTAGATTAAGCGCACGCAGTCAGTCTCCTCGGGGATTCCAGGCGTATGTATGTAAACGGTGAACGTCTGAGTGGTGACCGTAATGAGTTAGTTCTGCGTAGGAGAAACGCAGGTCTTGATGTGCCTCCTAATAGCACTGTAGAGATTTCACAGCTCTGCTGTGCTAGGCTTTGGTTCTGCGCCCCCAAACTGGATTGTTACAGCTTTTCTTATTTTTCTTTACCAAAAAAGTAAATCCAGAAACTCGTCATCCTTAGGAAACGATCGACCCGAATTAAAACGTACTGGAGGTCGCTAGTCTGAAGTACTGGCCCGCCTCCTTGCCCCCATCACCTTGCATGCTGAATCCCACTTCTGGAGGGGGCTCTGTAAAGACGTTGTATTTTTTTGTACAGAAAGCATTAATATCGCGTAAGAAAAATCAACGTTTCGGCTTGCGTTTGGGGTATCCGGTAGTCTGCTTCTGTAGGAGTTCAGTGGGGCATATTGATTTGCTTAAGCTATTATTACCTTTCTCTGAAGCCAATGACGTTTTAACTGTTTACTCTTCCTCCAGCGCCTTGCGTTCCGTGATCTTTCACCCCAAGCTCCGACGCTTTTCCTAGCCATGCCTAAGGAGGCAATTATGAGGTTATGCGAAGCAGAAGATCCTGGTGAATGTGTAAGTACTGTGGAAGCTTTCTGTACGCTAAACTGTACCTGTCGTTAGTTCCTAATTTAGTAGACTCTTTCCCATCCCCCCTTTTCCCCTTGATAGGGCACGGTAGGCTGGTTTGGGTTTTCTGGCGCTATAATCTTTTCTCTCTGGCTTGTAATGGAGCTGAGCTTTTTGACCGAAAGTAGCGATATAAAGCAATGCTCATCCCTGGGTACGTACTCCTGGTGCAAAATGCAGTGTTGTTTTGGAGCGCAGGGTGATGCCTACTGTCACGGTTTAGAGCAAGAGGAGGAGTAGTACTTCTTCTAATACGGAGAAGAGGGCTTGGGGTTTTTGGCAGGTCGGGGGTGAGGAAGGGCAAAGCTGGTCGAGAGGTGCTGGATGCTTCGCTTTTGGCTATAAAAGTCAAGTTCAGAGACTTTGTAAACCCACGCAAAAGGCAGCCTGAAGCTTATTTTCCACCCGAGTTGCGTATGTTGCCTGAAGAGATAACGGGGGGCTTTAACCCGGAGACAAACTTAGCTTCTGTGGCTGTTTTGTAGTCCGTTACTGTCTAGCTTGAAAACAATTGCGTAGCCCTCTTTCTTTCCCCCCCCCCTACAGTGTGCGTAATCGGTCTTTGTAGCTTTGCTTGGGAAATGCCGGTTGCAGGCGGACAGACAGTAATTTGAAGCGCAGTGGTTGAATTGCTAGGAGTTGGCTAACTGGTTTCTCTGGGTGCTTCTCTGCTCTCATTCCTCCCCTCCCTGCCCTCTCCCCTTCTTGTGTGTGGCTTTTTATTTTACTTATTTATGGTTTTGTACTTCCTTCTCCAGCTTCTTGGGCATTTAATGATTGTTGGCAAGCAGCGTGCTGCTCACCTGGGCCTGACCGATGGATTCCGGATGGTTGCGGATGAAGGGCCCGAGGGTGGGCAGCCTGTCTGTCACGTACATCTACGTATTCTGGGTGGCCGTCGGTTGGGCTGGCCGCCTGGCTGAGATTTTTGCACCGCAAGAGCTGCTGCACGTGTACGAATCGCCGCTGAATGGATTTCGTCTGTTGCCCGTCGATCTAGGCACTGTTGATGTCGAATGTTTTGTGCCGCGTGTCTGTGGAAGGTAATAAAAGCTGTGAGCAGCAGTTGCACAATAAAGATTTAGCATGGGGATCTCACCTCCGTCTTGTGCGTCTTACTGAGGGAAATAGTTCCGCAAGTTAAAACGGCGTCTCCCCGGAGTGTAAGTACGTGGACTGTGTCGGTCTGTTAACAGTGTTCTATAGATAGATAGTGATTTGGCCAGTCATTTGAAGCGTGACGCTGGGACGGCTTAGCAGTCTCCTGCGTCCTGTAGGAAGCAGACTCTTGGCTCTTTGGAAGCGGTACGCAAATGTACGTAAAGCCAGTGTAGGCGGCTGCTGCTGCAACACCTTTAGAAAATACTGTATGCGACGCTACAGGCATGCCATACAAGGGTGCTTTCGGCACAGTGCAATGCGTTGGAAGCATCCAACTCCTGTTGGAGCACTTCATCAAGGGCTGCGTGATAAGGCCCCGTTGATAATCCCTTTTCTGCTGAGGAGGGACGTGGTAGGAGAAAACAATTGGTCTGAATGGCAGCTGTGGTGCTTCCATAGCACGGTGGAATATCTCTCTTGGTCCATTTGGGTCAGCTGTCCTGGCTGTGTCCCCTGCCAGCCTCTTGCCCACCCCCAGCTTACTGGACTGTGGGGGTGGGGGTGGCTGGAGAGACAGCCTCCGTGCTGTGGGAGCACTGCTCGGCAGTAGCCAGAACACTGGTGTGTTATCAACACCCTTCCAGCTACAGCTACGAAGCACAGCACTATGAGGGCTGCTGTGGGGAAAGTTACCTTCCATCCCAGCCAGACCCAAACCAAAGCTACGTCGCAGGGAGACAGCCAACTTCATCTTTCTTTAACAGCTATTAAAAAAGGGAGACGGGCATGGGAAAGCAGGGCCATCCTTCGTTGCCCTTGAACGCTGCGTCCGACCTTTTGTGGGAAAGCCTCCGTCCTCTTCTTTGTAGCCGCCCTTTAAGTACTGGCAGACTGCGATGAGGTTCCCTCCCCCGCGAGCCTTCTCTTCTGCAAGGGAGAAGAGACCCAACTCCTTCAGCCTTTCCTCCTAGGGCAGGTTCTCCAGCCCTTTGGTCATCTTTGCGGCCCTCCTTGGGACCTTCCCCAGTCGGTCTGCGTCTCTTTTTTGAATTGTGGGGACCAGAACTGGACACGGCGCTCCAGGTGCGGCCTGCGGGGGTAGCCTGTGTGAGAAGAGGCCAGGGTCTGCCCTGTGCTGGACGCAGCTGGTGCCAGCCAGCTAGGCACTGGACTTGCCGCAGGCCAAAGCTGAGCGGCTCAGCGAAGCCGGGGGCGCCCCTGGGAAAACCTATTGAAGAAAGGGCAAAGCGCTGTCTGGGGCAGGTATTTCCCTGCTGCCTGTGGGTCCGGCCGGTGGATGTTTCCTGAAGGAACTTTTTCATCCTATTTTCTCCCCCTGTCCTGTTGAGGAGGGGCAGTGAGAGAGCGGCTGGGCGGGCCCCTGACAGCCGGCCGAGGTCAATCCATCACAAAGCCTAAAGGGCAGATTCCTCCATGTAGAAGTGTTGAAGGGGGTTGATGCTTTAAGGAACGATAGTGACTGGGGTTTTGGAGACAGGACGTTTTGGAGACAGGAAAGTCGGGAAATCGCTGGGGATCCAGTTGCTTCGAGGGGGGGAAATTCCAAGAGACAAAGCCTTCTTTCTGAGCAATAAGAGGCTCTTGTGAGCAGAGGGCTCTAGTCTCCCTTTGTTCTCACTTGGTAATGAAAGAGACAAGGCACCGGAACTCCTGCGTGCGAAGGGATGAAAATGTGCGGAGCCTGTTGGATGCTCTTTGTGTGCGAGTGTTGGAAACCCAGGAACAGCTATAAGGAGGTGGGTGTGAGCTTGGTTAACTTGGCCAAGCCAACCACGCAAAGCTGACCCAACCTCCCGCCCGCATCAGAACCAGTGCCACCAGAAAAGCACGTAAGGTGTTAGCAATTGGAGATCCCCTACTGAGAGGCACCGACGCACCCGTTTGCCGTCCAGGCGATTTCTCTCGAGAAGTCTGCTGCCTACCAGGGGCTCGCATCCGTGGCGTCGCCGAGAGGCTGCCGAGCCTGGTGATCCCTGCAGGTTATCATGCGCTCCTACTATTCCGCGTAGGGTCTGACGAGGCAACTTAGAACCCTCCAAAGAGACTTTATGTCCCTCGGAGCAATGTTAAAAGGATCAGGAGCACAGGTGGTGGTCTCCTCTCTCCTCCCAGTCAGAGGGAGGGGTCCAGGAAGGAGGAGACGAATTGAACAGGTGAATGCCTGGCTGCGTAGCTGGTGCCATACGCGAGGTTTTGGCTTCTGTGATCACGGGTGTACCTTTGAGAAGCCGGGTCTGTTGGGAGCTGATGGGATTCGCCTGACCAAGCGGGGCAAGAGGGTCTTTGCCAACAAGCTGGCCGGACTTACAAGGAGGGCTTTAAACTAGGCTCAGCGGGGGAAGGGGATGGAGTTCTGAGCAACAGAGAAGAGCCAGGGGCTGCTGATGCGTTAGGAACCAACAGGGGAACCCCTGAGAAATGCCGCAAAGGACTTGGGGCTTGATCCTCCAGAAAGGCGACACGGTCGGCAGCCCAACTGAAGTGCCTCTATACCACTGCGCGCAGCACAGGTAACAAACAGGAGGAGTTGGAAGCCCCTGTGCAGAAGGAGCAGAAGGGAGCTGGCAGCTCTTTCAGGACGTTTTTTCTTCGAGCACAAGAGCTCTCGATTCCCACGCGTAAGAAATGGGAAAATAGAAATTCGTCTACCTAGACTTTAGTAAAGCCTTTGACACCGTTTCCCACAGCGTTCTCCTGGAGAAACTGGCTGCTCGTGGCTTGGACGGGCGTACTCTTTGCTGGGTAAAGAACTGGCTGGAGGGCCGGGCCCAGAGAGTTGTGGTGAACGGAGTTAAATCCAGTTGGCGGCCGGTCACAAGTGGTGTTCCCCAGGGCTCAGTACCGGGGCCGGTTCTGTTTAATATCTTTCTCAACGACCTGGACGAGGGGATCGAGTGCACCCTCACTCAGTAAGTTTGCAGCCGACACCAAGTTGGGCGGGAGCGTCGATCTGCTTGAGGGTAGGATGGCTCTACAGAGGGATCTGGACAGGCTGGATCGATGGGCCGAGGCCGATGGTATGAGGTTCAACAAGGCCAAGTGCCGGGTCCTGCACTTGGGTCACAACAACCCCGTGCAACGCTACAGGCTTGGGGAAGAGTGGCTGGAAAGCTGCCCGGCAGAAAAGAGCCTGGGGGTATTGGTAGACAGCCGTCTGAATGTGAGCCAGCAGTGTGCCCAGGTGGCCAAGGCGGCCAACAGCATCCTGGCCTGTATCAGGAATAGCGTGGCGAGCAGGACTGGGGAAGCGACTGTCCCCCTGTACTCAGCACCGCTGAGGCCGCACCTCGAATACTGTGTTCAGTTTTGGGCCTCTCACTACAAGAAAGACACGGAGGTGCTGGAGCGTGTCCGGAGAAGGGCAACGGAGCTGGTGAGGGGTCTGGAGCACAAGGCTTATGAGGAGCGGCTGAGGGAACTGGGGTGGCTTAGCCTGGAGTAAAGGAGGCTGAGGGGAGACCTTATCGCTCTCTACAACTACCGGAAAGGAGGCTGTAGCGAGGCGGGGGTTGGTCTCTTCTCCCAAGTAACAGGCGATAGGACGAGAGGAAACGGCCTCGAGTTGCGCCAGGGGAGGTTTAGGACGGATATTAGGAAAAATTTCTTCGCGGAAAGGGTTATCGAACGTTGGACCAGGCTGCCCAGGGAAGTGGTTGAATCACCATCCCTGGAGGTATTTAAAAGACGGGTAGACGCGGCGCTTAGGGACGTGGTTTGGTGGTGGTTTTGGCAGCGTTAGGTTAATGGTTGGACTCGATGATCTTAAAGGTCCCTTCCGACCTAGACGATTCTATGAAATCAGGCAAGGAAGGCAGGAGCCCAGCATGGCTGAGTAAGGACCTTCTGGTCGAGCTGAAGCGCAAGGAGGAAATGCGTAGGCGGTGGAAGCAGAGACACGCATCCTGGGAAGAATATAGGGATGGGGTTGGGAAAGCTAAGGCACAGCTGGAGCTGAATTTGGCAAGGGATGTGAAGAAGAATCATAAGAAGGGCTTCTACAGGTGCGTTGGTCAGAAAAGGAAGACTAAAGAAAACGCACACCACCCCCACCCCCCTCCGATAGGTAAGACAGGAGAGCTAGCGCCAACCGACATGGAGAAGGCCGAGGCACTCAAGGATTTTTCTCCTCCGTTGTCGCTGGCAATCACCGTTCCCGCATCTCTCAAGTCCCTGAACCTCAAGGCAGGGACTGGGGGAACAAAGTCCCTCCCATCGTAGGAAAGGATCCGGTTCGAGACCACCTGAGGAACCTGAACATACGCAAGTCCTGCACTGGGGAGGAACAACCCCATGCACCAGTAGATGCTGGAGGCCGACTGGCTGGAGAGCAGCTTTGCTGACGTGGGGGGCTCCTGGTGGACATCAAGTTGAACGTGAGCCGACAACGTGCCCTTGCCGCAAAGGCGGCTAAGGATATCCTTAGCCCGCTACAGAGGAAAGCAGGGTTTATACATGTTACAATACAGTTGTGTAGACCAATCAAATTGCTCACTATCCCCGGGGGTGCAGGGCACCAGAGACCACCCTTGGGCAGCTTTGGGGGCACTGCCTGTTTTTCTACGAGCCTCCTACCCAGCTTAGCGCAAATCCTATCTCGATCTGCGCCCCCCCACACACACCCACACCCACAGCCCTCGAGCCACCAGTGCTGAAGACACGCTTTGTATTGTATTTTCTCCCAGGAGGCGCGCAGCTTAGAAACGTCTGCAATCCAAGCGGGGCTTGCAGGGAACAATTGAGAGCAACTTCTGTCGGTTCTGGGGAGTGTTCTGAAAAGTTAAGGCCTGCCCTGCCCTGGCAAAAGCAGTCCTTTGACTGGAGGGAGCAGCACCAAAAAGCCACAAGCACGTTTGGGGTGGAGTTGACGCGGTAATAAATAACAGTCAATAGTACTTGTAGCTACAACAGCCTCTTCTGAGACCTCGTCTCCCGCCCACAGGGTCGCAGCACTACACGGCACGGATCCCTCCGCGGACTGGCCCAACGTCTTCTCCCTCCGCCCCCAGGTCGGATCCCTCCGCGCCCCCAGGGCACGCAAACTCCCTGAGCCCCGCTAAGCACCAGGTCGACGAGGGCGGACCCGCCGGGGGGCCGGGGACAAGCGAAAACGACAGACGAGACAGCCAATCGAGACGCGGGATCGGCCGGCGGCCATCTGGCGGCCCAATGGGCGCCGCGGAGGGCCTGGCCGAGTGGAGGAAGCGCGGGGGCGACAAGGGGCGTTGTCGTGGCCGACGAGCTTATTGGGGCGCGGGCCGCCCGGCCTGGTGCCGCCGCCACCCGCAGTGTTTTCGGGAAGATCATCGGCAAGGCGCTTCCCCGCCAACGTCGCCTACGAGGACGAGGAGGTAGCCGCGGCTTTGCTCTGAGCGCGGTTCCTCCTCCCTCCCCCCGTCCCCCCCTCCCCCCGCGCTCGCAGGCACCCTGAGCCGAGGACCCGTTGCGCGGTGCCCGGGAGCGCGGCAGGGCGGGTGGCGGCCTTGCTGCGGGCGGGCGGTGGAGGGACGGGGCATCTCTGGGTTGTGGCGCTCTCTACTGCGCGATCCCTATAACATCGCGCTTCTTCGGTGCGGCCCCCCCGCCCCCGGCTGCCGCGGCGCGTACTGGGTTGCTGGTGCTGGCCGGCTCGCCTCGGTTCCCAGCCCCGCCGTGTCGCGTGCGCGCGTGCGTAGAGGAGGGCCTCTGACGGTAAGGCACTTGGTGGCAGCCGCAGACGTTTGCCGCGTGATATCCCTTTGGCACTGCAAGTCGTGCAAAGTTTGCTGCCGAGGGATGCGAGTGGTCCTACCTCGTGTAGGACGACAGTCTTGAAACCTTAGATTAAGCGCACGCAGTCAGTCTCCTCGGGGATTCCAGGCGTATGTATGTAAACGGTGAACGTCTGAGTGGTGACCGTAATGAGTTAGTTCTGCGTAGGAGAAACGCAGGTCTTGATGTGCCTCCTAATAGCACTGTAGAGATTTCACAGCTCTGCTGTGCTAGGCTTTGGTTCTGCGCCCCCAAACTGGATTGTTACAGCTTTTCTTATTTTTCTTTACCAAAAAAGTAAATCCAGAAACTCGTCATCCTTAGGAAACGATCGACCCGAATTAAAACGTACTGGAGGTCGCTAGTCTGAAGTACTGGCCCGCCTCCTTGCCCCCATCACCTTGCATGCTGAATCCCACTTCTGGAGGGGGCTCTGTAAAGACGACGTATTTTTTTGTACAGAAAGCATTAATATCGGGTAAGAAAAATCAACGTTTCGGCTTGCGTTTGGGGTATCCGGTAGTCTGCTTCTGTAGGAGTTCAGTGGGGCATATTGATTTGCTTAAGCTATTATTACCTTTCTCTGAAGCCAATGACGTTTTAACTGTTTACTCTTCCTCCAGCGCCTTGCGTTCCGTGATCTTTCACCCCAAGCTCCGACGCTTTTCCTAGCCATGCCTAAGGAGGCAATTATGAGGTTATGCGAAGCAGAAGATCCTGGTGAATGTGTAAGTACTGTGGAAGCTTTCTGTACGCTAAACTGTACCTGTCGTTAGTTCCTAATTTAGTAGACTCTTTCCCATCCCCCCTTTTCCCCTTGATAGGGCACGGTAGGCTGGTTTGGGTTTTCTGGCGCTATAATCTTTTCTCTCTGGCTTGTAATGGAGCTGAGCTTTTTGACCGAAAGTAGCGATATAAAGCAATGCTCATCCCTGGGTACGTACTCCTGGTGCAAAATGCAGTGTTGTTTTGGAGCGCAGGGTGATGCCTACTGTCACGGTTTAGAGCAAGAGGAGGAGTAGTACTTCTTCTAATACGGAGAAGAGGGCTTGGGGTTTTTGGCAGGTCGGGGGTGAGGAAGGGCAAAGCTGGTCGAGAGGTGCTGGATGCTTCGCTTTTGGCTATAAAAGTCAAGTTCAGAGACTTTGTAAACCCACGCAAAAGGCAGCCTGAAGCTTATTTTCCACCCGAGTTGCGTATGTTGCCTGAAGAGATAACGGGGGGCTTTAACCCGGAGACAAACTTAGCTTCTGTGGCTGTTTTGTAGTCCGTTACTGTCTAGCTTGAAAACAATTGCGTAGCCCTCTTTCTTCCCCCCCCCCCTACAGTGTGCGTAATCGGTCTTTGTAGCTTTGCTCGGGAAATGCCGGTTGCAGGCGGACAGACAGTAATTTGAAGCGCAGTGGTTGAATTGCTAGGAGTTGGCTAACTGGTTTCTCTGGGTGCTTCTCTGCTCTCATTCCTCCCCTCCCTGCCCTCTCCCCTTCTTGTGTGTGGCTTTTTATTTTACTTATTTATGGTTTTGTACTTCCTTCTCCAGCTTCTTGGGCATTTAATGATTGTTGGCAAGCAGCGTGCTGCTCACCTGGGCCTGACCGATGGATTCCGGATGGTTGCGGATGAAGGGCCCGAGGGTGGGCAGCCTGTCTGTCACGTACATCTACGTATTCTGGGTGGCCGTCGGTTGGGCTGGCCGCCTGGCTGAGATTTTTGCACCGCAAGAGCTGCTGCACGTGTACAAATCGCCGCTGAATGGATTTCGTCTGTTGCCCGTCGATCTAGGCACTGTTGATGTCGAATGTTTTGTGCCGCGTGTCTGTGGAAGGTAATAAAAGCTGTGAGCAGCAGTTGCACAATAAAGATTTAGCATGGGGATCTCACCTCCGTCTTGTGCGTCTTACTGAGGGAAATAGTTCCGCAAGTTAAAACGGCGTCTCCCCGGAGTGTAAGTACGTGGACTGTGTCGGTCTGTTAACAGTGTTCTATAGATAGATAGTGATTTGGCCAGTCATTTGAAGCGTGACGCTGGGACGGCTTAGCAGTCTCCTGCGTCCTGTAGGAAGCAGACTCTTGGCTCTTTGGAAGCGGTACGCAAATGTACGTAAAGCCAGTGTAGGCGGCTGCTGCTGCAACACCTTTAGAAAATACTGTATGCGACGCTACAGGCATGCCATACAAGGGTGCTTTCGGCACAGTGCAATGCGTTGGAAGCATCCAACTCCTGTTGGAGCACTTCATCAAGGGCTGCGTGATAAGGCCCCGTTGATAATCCCTTTTCTGCTGAGGAGGGACGTGGTAGGAGAAAACAATTGGTCTGAATGGCAGCTGTGGTGCTTCCATAGCACGGTGGAATATCTCTCTTGGTCCATTTGGGTCAGCTGTCCTGGCTGTGTCCCCTGCCAGCCTCTTGCCCACCCCCAGCTTACTGGACTGTGGGGGTGGGGGTGGCTGGAGAGACAGCCTCCGTGCTGTGGGAGCACTGCTCGGCAGTAGCCAGAACACTGGTGTGTTATCAACACCCTTCCAGCTACAGCTACGAAGCACAGCACTATGAGGGCTGCTGTGGGGAAAGTTACCTTCCATCCCAGCCAGACCCAAACCAAAGCTACGTCGCAGGGAGACAGCCAACTTCATCTTTCTTTAACAGCTATTAAAAAAGGGAGACGGGCATGGGAAAGCAGGGCCATCCTTCGTTGCCCTTGAACGCTGCGTCCGACCTTTTGTGGGAAAGCCTCCGTCCTCTTCTTTGTAGCCGCCCTTTAAGTACTGGCAGACTGCGATGAGGTTCCCTCCCCCGCGAGCCTTCTCTTCTGCAAGGGAGAAGAGACCCAACTCCTTCAGCCTTTCCTCCTAGGGCAGGTTCTCCAGCCCTTTGGTCATCTTTGCGGCCCTCCTTGGGACCTTCCCCAGTCGGTCTGCGTCTCTTTTTTGAATTGTGGGGACCAGAACTGGACACGGCGCTCCAGGTGCGGCCTGCGGGGGTAGCCTGTGTGAGAAGAGGCCAGGGTCTGCCCTGTGCTGGACGCAGCTGGTGCCAGCCAGCTAGGCACTGGACTTGCCGCAGGCCAAAGCCGAGCAGCTCAGCGAAGCCGGGGGCGCCCCTGGGAAAACCTATTGAAGAAAGGGCAAAGCGCTGTCCGGGGCAGGTATTTCCCTGCTGCCTGTGGGTCCGGCTGGTGGATGTTTCCTGAAGGAACTTTTTCATCCTATTTTCTCCCCCTGTCCTGTTGAGGAGGGGCAGTGAGAGAGCGGCTGGGCGGGCCCCTGACAGCCGGCCGAGGTCAATCCATCACAAAGCCTAAAGGGCAGATTCCTCCATGTAGAAGTGTTGAAGGGGGTTGGTGCTTTAAGGAACGATAGTGACTGGGGTTTTGGAGACAGGACGTTTTGGAGACAGGACGTTTTGGAGACAGGAAAGTCGGGAAATCGCTGGGGATCCAGTTGCTTCGAGGGGGGGAAATTCCAAGAGAAAAAGCCTTCTTTCTGAGCAATAAGAGGCTCTTGTGAGCAGAGGGCTCTAGTCTCCCTTTGTTCTCACTTGGTAATGAAAGAGACAAGGCACCGGAACTCCTGCGTGCGAAGGGATGAAAATGTGCGGAGCCTGTTGGATGCTCTTTGTGTGCGCGTGTTGGAAACCCAGGAACAGCTATAAGGAGGTGGGTGTGAGCTTGGTTAACTTGGCCAAGCCAACCACGCAAAGCTGACCCAACCTCCCGCCCGCATCAGAACCAGTGCCACCAGAAAAGCACGTAAGGTGTTAGCAATTGGAGATCCCCTACTGAGAGGCACCGACGCACCCGTTTGCCGTCCAGGCGATTTCTCTCGAGAAGTCTGCTGCCTACCAGGGGCTCGCATCCGTGGCGTCGCCGAGAGGCTGCCGAGCCTGGTGATCCCTGCAGGTTATCATGCGCTCCTACTATTCCGCGTAGGGTCTGACGAGGCAACTTAGAACCCTCCAAAGAGACTTTATGTCCCTCGGAGCAATGTTAAAAGGATCAGGAGCACAGGTCGTGGTCTCCTCTCTCCTCCCAGTCAGAGGGAGGGGTCCAGGAAGGAGGAGACGAATTGAACAGGTGAATGCCTGGCTGCGTAGCTGGTGCCATACGCGAGGTTTTGGCTTCTGTGATCACGGGTGTACCTTTGAGAAGCCGGGTCTGTTGGGAGCTGATGGGATTCGCCTGACCAAGCGGGGCAAGAGGGTCTTTGCCAACAAGCTGGCCGGACTTACAAGGAGGGCTTTAAACTAGGCTCAGCGGGGGAAGGGGATGGAGTTCTGAGCAACAGAGAAGAGCCAGGGGCTGCTGATGCGTTAGGAACCAACAGGGGAACCCCTGAGAAATGCCGCAAAGGACTTGGGGCTTGATCCTCCAGAAAGGCGACACGGTCGGCAGCCCAACTGAAGTGCCTCTATACCACTGCGCGCAGCACAGGTAACAAACAGGAGGAGTTGGAAGCCCCTGTGCAGAAGGAGCAGAAGGGAGCTGGCAGCTCTTTCAGGACGTTTTTTCTTCGAGCACAAGAGCTCTCGATTCCCACGCGTAAGAAATGGGAAAATAGAAATTCGTCTACCTAGACTTTAGTAAAGCCTTTGACACCGTTTCCCACAGCGTTCTCCTGGAGAAACTGGCTGCTCGTGGCTTGGACGGGCGTACTCTTTGCTGGGTAAAGAACTGGCTGGAGGGCCGGGCCCAGAGAGTTGTGGTGAACGGAGTTAAATCCAGTTGGCGGCCGGTCACAAGTGGTGTTCCCCAGGGCTCAGTACCGGGGCCGGTTCTGTTTAATATCTTTCTCAACGACCTGGACGAGGGGATCGAGTGCACCCTCACTCAGTAAGTTTGCAGCCGACACCAAGTTGGGCGGGAGCGTCGATCTGCTTGAGGGTAGGATGGCTCTACAGAGGGATCTGGACAGGCTGGATCGATGGGCCGAGGCCGATGGTATGAGGTTCAACAAGGCCAAGTGCCGGGTCCTGCACTTGGGTCACAACAACCCCGTGCAACGCTACAGGCTTGGGGAAGAGTGGCTGGAAAGCTGCCCGGCAGAAAAGAGCCTGGGGGTATTGGTAGACAGCCGTCTGAATGTGAGCCAGCAGTGTGCCCAGGTGGCCAAGGCGGCCAACAGCATCCTGGCCTGTATCAGGAATAGCGTGGCGAGCAGGACTGGGGAAGCGACTGTCCCCCTGTACTCAGCACCGCTGAGGCCGCACCTCGAATACTGTGTTCAGTTTTGGGCCTCTCACTACAAGAAAGACACGGAGGTGCTGGAGCGTGTCCGGAGAAGGGCAACGGAGCTGGTGAGGGGTCTGGAGCACAAGGCTTATGAGGAGCGGCTGAGGGAACTGGGGTGGCTTAGCCTGGAGTAAAGGAGGCTGAGGGGAGACCTTATCGCTCTCTACAACTACCGGAAAGGAGGTTGTAGCGAGGCGGGGGTTGGTCTCTTCTCCCAAGTAACAGGCGATAGGACGAGAGGAAACGGCCTCGAGTTGCGCCAGGGGAGGTTTAGGACGGATATTAGGAAAAATTTCTTCGCGGAAAGGGTTATCGAACGTTGGACCAGGCTGCCCAGGGAAGTGGTTGAATCACCATCCCTGGAGGTATTTAAAAGACGGGTAGACGCGGCGCTTAGGGACGTGGTTTGGTGGTGGTTTTGGCAGCGTTAGGTTAATGGTTGGACTCGATGATCTTAAAGGTCCCTTCCGACCTAGACGATTCTATGAAATCAGGCAAGGAAGGCAGGAGCCCAGCATGGCTGAGTAAGGACCTTCTGGTCGAGCTGAAGCGCAAGGAGGAAATGCGTAGGCGGTGGAAGCAGAGACACGCATCCTGGGAAGAATATAGGGATGGGGTCGGGAAAGCTAAGGCACAGCTGGAGCTGAGTTTGGCAAGGGATGTGAAGAAGAATCATAAGAAGGGCTTCTACAGGTGCGTTGGTCAGAAAAGGAAGACTAAAGAAAACGCACACCACCCCCACCCCCCTCCGATAGGTAAGACAGGAGAGCTAGCACCAACTGACATGGAGAAGGCCGAGGCACTCAAGGATTTTTCTCCTCCGTTGTCGCTGGCAATCACCGTTCCCGCATCTCTCAAGTCCCTGAACCTCAAGGCAGGGACTGGGGGAACAAAGTCCCTCCCATCGTAGGAAAGGATCCGGTTCGAGACCACCTGAGGAACCTGAACATACACAAGTCCTGCACTGGGGAGGAACAACCCCATGCACCAGTAGATGCTGGAGGCCGACTGGCTGGAGAGCAGCTTTGCTGACGTGGGGGGCTCCTGGTGGACATCAAGTTGAACGTGAGCCGACAACGTGCCCTTGCCGCAAAGGCGGCTAAGGATATCCTTAGCCCGCTACAGAGGAAAGCAGGGTTTATACATGTTACAATACAGTTGTGTAGACCAATCAAATTGCTCACTATCCCCGGGGGTGCAGGGCACCAGAGACCACCCTTGGGCAGCTTTGGGGGCACTGCCTGTTTTTCTACGAGCCTCCTACCCAGCTTAGCGCAAATCCTATCTCGATCTGCGCCCCCCCACACACACCCACACCCACAGCCCTCGAGCCACCAGTGCTGAAGACACGCTTTGTATTGTATTTTCTCCCAGGAGGCGCGCAGCTTAGAAACGTCTGCAATCCAAGCGGGGCTTGCAGGGAACAATTGAGAGCAACTTCTGTCGGTTCTGGGGAGTGTTCTGAAAAGTTAAGGCCTGCCCTGCCCTGGCAAAAGCAGTCCTTTGACTGGAGGGAGCAGCACCAAAAAGCCACAAGCACGTTTGGGGTGGAGTTGACGCGGTAATAAATAACAGTCAATAGTACTTGTAGCTACAACAGCCTCTTCTGAGACCTCGTCGCCCGCCCACAGGGTCGCAGCACTACACGGCACGGATCCCTCCGCGGACTGGCCCAACGTCTTCTCCCTCCGCCCCCAGGTCGGATCCCTCCGCGCCCCGAGGGCACGCAAACTCCCTGAGCCCCGCTAAGCACCAGGTCGACGAGGGCGGACCCGCCGGGGGGCCGGGGACAAGCGAAAACGACAGACGAGACAGCCAATCGAGACGCGGGATCGGCCGGCGGCCATCTGGCGGCCCAATGGGCGCCGCGGAGGGCCTGGCCGAGTGGAGGAAGCGCGGGGGCGACAAGGGGCGTTGTCGTGGCCGACGAGCTTATTGGGGCGCGGGCCGCCCGGCCTGGTGCCGCCGCCACCCGCAGTGTTTTCGGGAAGATCATCGGCAAGGCGCTTCCCCGCCAACGTCGCCTACGAGGACGAGGAGGTAGCCGCGGCTTTGCTCTGAGCGCGGTTCCTCCTCCCTCCCCCCGTCCCCCCCTCCCCCCGCGCTCGCAGGCACCCTGAGCCGAGGACCCGTTGCGCGGTGCCCGGGAGCGCGGCAGGGCGGGTGGCGGCCTTGCTGCGGGCGGGCGGGCGGGCGGGCGGTGGAGGGACGGGGCCTCTCTGGGTTGTGGCGCTCTCTACTGCGCGATCCCTATAACATCGCGCTTCTTCGGTGCGGCCCCCCCGCCCCCGGCTGCCGCGGCGCGTACTGGGTTGCTGGTGCTGGCCGGCTCGCCTCGGTTCCCAGCCCCGCCGTGTCGCGTGCGCGCGTGCGTAGAGGAGGGCCTCTGACGGTAAGGCACTTGGTGGCAGCCGCAGACGTTTGCCGCGTGATATCCCTTTGGCACTGCAAGTCGTGCAAAGTTTGCTGCCGAGGGATGCGAGTGGTCCTACCTCGTGTAGGACGACAGTCTTGAAACCTTAGATTAAGCGCACGCAGTCAGTCTCCTCGGGGATTCCAGGCGTATGTATGTAAACGGTGAACGTCTGAGTGGTGACCGTAATGAGTTAGTTCTGCGTAGGAGAAACGCAGGTCTTGATGTGCCTCCTAATAGCACTGTAGAGATTTCACAGCTCTGCTGTGCTAGGCTTTGGTTCTGCGCCCCCAAACTGGATTGTTACAGCTTTTCTTATTTTTCTTTACCAAAAAAGTAAATCCAGAAACTCGTCATCCTTAGGAAACGATCGACCCAAATTAAAACGTACTGGAGGTCGCTAGTCTGAAGTACTGGCCCGCCTCCTTGCCCCCATCACCTTGCATGCTGAATCCCACTTCTGGAGGGGGCTCTGTAAAGACGTTGTATTTTTTTGTACAGAAAGCATTAATATCGCGTAAGAAAAATCAACGTTTCGGCTTGCGTTTGGGGTATCCGGTAGTCTGCTTCTGTAGGAGTTCAGTGGGGCATATTGATTTGCTTAAGCTATTATTACCTTTCTCTGAAGCCAGTGATGTTTTAACTGTTTACTCTTCCTCCAGCGCCTTGCGTTCCGTGATCTTTCACCCCAAGCTCCGATGCTTTTCCTAGCCATGCCTAAGGAGGCAATTATGAGGTTATGCGAAGCAGAAGATCCTGGTGAATGTGTAAGTACTGTGGAAGCTTTCTGTACGCTAAACTGTACCTGTCGTTAGTTCCTAATTTAGTAGACTCTTTCCCATCCCCCCTTTTCCTCTTGATAGGGCACGGTAGGCTGGTTTGGGTTTTCTGGCGCTATAATCTTTTCTCTCTGGCTTGTAATGGAGCTGAGCTTTTTGACCGAAAGTAGCGATATAAAGCAATGCTCATCCCTGGGTACGTACTCCTGGTGCAAAATGCAGTGTTGTTTTGGAGCGCAGGGTGATGCCTACTGTCACGGTTTAGAGCAAGAGGAGGAGTAGTACTTCTTCTAATACGGAGAAGAGGGCTTGGGGTTTTTGGCAGGTCGGGGGTGAGGAAGGGCAAAGCTGGTCGAGAGGTGCTGGATACTTCGCTTTTGGCTATAAAAGTCAAGTTCAGAGACTTTGTAAACCCACGCAAAAGGCAGCCTGAAGCTTATTTTCCACCCGAGTTGCGTATGTTGCCTGAAGAGATAATGGGGGGCTTTAACCCGGAGACAAACTTAGCTTCTGTGGCTGTTTTGTAGTCCGTTACTGTCTAGCTTGAAAACAGTTGCGTAGCCCTCTTTCTTTCCCCCCCCCCTACAGTGTGCGTAATCGGTCTTTGTAGCTTTGCTCGGGAAATGCCGGTTGCAGGCGGACAGACAGTAATTTGAAGCGCAGTGGTTGAATTGCTAGGAGTTGGCTAACTGGTTTCTCTGGGTGCTTCTCTGCTCTCATTCCTCCCCTCCCTGCCCTCTCCCCTTCTTGTGTGTGGCTTTTTATTTTACTTATTTATGGTTTTGTACTTCCTTCTCCAGCTTCTTGGGCATTTAATGATTGTTGGCAAGCAGCGTGCTGCTCACCTGGGCCTGACCGATGGATTCCGGATGGTTGCGGATGAAGGGCCCGAGGGTGGGCAGCCTGTCTGTCACGTACATCTACGTATTCTGGGTGGCCGTCGGTTGGGCTGGCCGCCTGGCTGAGATTTTTGCACCGCAAGAGCTGCTGCACGTGTACGAATCGCCGCTGAATGGATTTCGTCTGTTGCCCGTCAATCTAGGCACTGTTGATGTCGAATGTTTTGTGCCGCGTGTCTGTGGAAGGTAATAAAAGCTGTGAGCAGCAGTTGCACAATAAAGATTTAGCATGGGGATCTCACCTCCGTCTTGTGCGTCTTACTGAGGGAAATAGTTCCGCAAGTTAAAACGGCGTCTCCCCGGAGTGTAAGTACGTGGACTGTGTCGGTCTGTTAACAGTGTTCTATAGATAGATAGTGATTTGGCCAGTCATTTGAAGCGTGATGCTGGGACGGCTTAGCAGTCTCCTGCGTCCTGTAGGAAGCAGACTCTTGGCTCTTTGGAAGCGGTACGCAAATGTACGTAAAGCCAGTGTAGGCGGCTGCTGCTGCAACACCTTTAGAAAATACTGTATGCGACGCTACAGGCATGCCATACAAGGGTGCTTTCGGCACAGTGCAATGCGTTGGAAGCATCCAACTCCTGTTGGAGCACTTCATCAAGGGCTGCGTGATAAGGCCCCGTTGATAATCCCTTTTCTGCTGAGGAGGGACGTGGTAGGAGAAAACAATTGGTCTGAATGGCAGCTGTGGTGCTTCCATAGCACGGTGGAATATCTCTCTTGGTCCATTTGGGTCAGCTGTCCTGGCTGTGTCCCCTGCCAGCCTCTTGCCCACCCCCAGCTTACTGGACTGTGGGGGTGGGGGTGGCTGGAGAGACAGCCTCCGTGCTGTGGGAGCACTGCTCGGCAGTAGCCAGAACACTGGTGTGTTATCAACACCCTTCCAGCTACAGCTACGAAGCACAGCACTATGAGGGCTGCTGTGGGGAAAGTTACCTTCCATCCCAGCCAGACCCAAACCAAAGCTACGTCGCAGGGAGACAGCCAACTTCATCTTTCTTTAACAGCTATTAAAAAAGGGAGACGGGCATGGGAAAGCAGGGCCATCCTTCGTTGCCCTTGAACGCTGCGTCCGACCTTTTGTGGGAAAGCCTCCGTCCTCTTCTTTGTAGCCGCCCTTTAAGTACTGGCAGACTGCGATGAGGTTCCCTCCCCCGCGAGCCTTCTCTTCTGCAAGGGAGAAGAGACCCAACTCCTTCAGCCTTTCCTCCTAGGGCAGGTTCTCCAGCCCTTTGGTCATCTTTGCGGCCCTCCTTGGGACCTTCCCCAGTCGGTCTGCGTCTCTTTTTTGAATTGTGGGGACCAGAACTGGACACGGCGCTCCAGGTGCGGCCTGCGGGGGTAGCCTGTGTGAGAAGAGGCCAGGGTCTGCCCTGTGCTGGACGCAGCTGGTGCCAGCCAGCTAGGCACTGGACTTGCCGCAGGCCAAAGCTGAGCGGCTCAGCGAAGCCGGGGGCGCCCCTGGGAAAACCTATTGAAGAAAGGGCAAAGCGCTGTCTGGGGCAGGTATTTCCCTGCTGCCTGTGGGTCCGGCCGGTGGATGTTTCCTGAAGGAACTTTTTCATCCTATTTTCTCCCCCTGTCCTGTTGAGGAGGGGCAGTGAGAGAGCGGCTGGGCGGGCCCCTGACAGCCGGCCGAGGTCAATCCATCACAAAGCCTAAAGGGCAGATTCCTCCATGTAGAAGTGTTGAAGGGGGTTGGTGCTTTAAGGAACGATAGTGACTGGGGTTTTGGAGACAGGACGTTTTGGAGACAGGAAAGTCGGGAAATCGCTGGGGATCCAGTTGCTTCGAGGGGGGGAAATTCCAAGAGAAAAAGCCTTCTTTCTGAGCAATAAGAGGCTCTTGTGAGCAGAGGGCTCTAGTCTCCCTTTGTTCTCACTTGGTAATGAAAGAGACAAGGCACCGGAACTCCTGCGTGCGAAGGGATGAAAATGTGCGGAGCCTGTTGGATGCTCTTTGTGTGCGCGTGTTGGAAACCCAGGAACAGCTATAAGGAGGTGGGTGTGAGCTTGGTTAACTTGGCCAAGCCAACCACGCAAAGCTGACCCAACCTCCCGCCCGCATCAGAACCAGTGCCACCAGAAAAGCACGTAAGGTGTTAGCAATTGGAGATCCCCTACTGAGAGGCACCGACGCACCCGTTTGCCGTCCAGGCGATTTCTCTCGAGAAGTCTGCTGCCTACCAGGGGCTCGCATCCGTGGCGTCGCCGAGAGGCTGCCGAGCCTGGTGATCCCTGCAGGTTATCATGCGCTCCTACTATTCCGCGTAGGGTCTGACGAGGCAACTTAGAACCCTCCAAAGAGACTTTATGTCCCTCGGAGCAATGTTAAAAGGATCAGGAGCACAGGTGGTGGTCTCCTCTCTCCTCCCAGTCAGAGGGAGGGGTCCAGGAAGGAGGAGACGAATTGAACAGGTGAATGCCTGGCTGCGTAGCTGGTGCCATACGCGAGGTTTTGGCTTCTGTGATCACGGGTGTACCTTTGAGAAGCCGGGTCTGTTGGGAGCTGATGGGATTCGCCTGACCAAGCGGGGCAAGAGGGTCTTTGCCAACAAGCTGGCCGGACTTACAAGGAGGGCTTTAAACTAGGCTCAGCGGGGGAAGGGGATGGAGTTCTGAGCAACAGAGAAGAGCCAGGGGCTGCTGATGCGTTAGGAACCAACAGGGGAACCCCTGAGAAATGCCGCAAAGGACTTGGGGCTTGATCCTCCAGAAAGGCGACACGGTCGGCAGCCCAACTGAAGTGCCTCTATACCACTGCGCGCAGCACAGGTAACAAACAGGAGGAGTTGGAAGCCCCTGTGCAGAAGGAGCAGAAGGGAGCTGGCAGCTCTTTCAGGACGTTTTTTCTTCGAGCACAAGAGCTCTCGATTCCCACGCGTAAGAAATGGGAAAATAGAAATTCGTCTACCTAGACTTTAGTAAAGCCTTTGACACCGTTTCCCACAGCGTTCTCCTGGAAAAACTGGCTGCTCGTGGCTTGGACGGGCGTACTCTTTGCTGGGTAAAGAACTGGCTGGAGGGCCGGGCCCAGAGAGTTGTGGTGAATGGAGTTAAATCCAGTTGGCGGCCGGTCACAAGTGGTGTTCCCCAGGGCTCAGTACCGGGGCCGGTTCTGTTTAATATCTTTCTCAACGACCTGGACGAGGGGATCGAGTGCACCCTCACTCAGTAAGTTTGCAGCCGACACCAAGTTGGGCGGGAGCGTCGATCTGCTTGAGGGTAGGATGGCTCTACAGAGGGATCTGGACAGGCTGGATCGATGGGCCGAGGCCGATGGTATGAGGTTCAACAAGGCCAAGTGCCGGGTCCTGCACTTGGGTCACAACAACCCCGTGCAACGCTACAGGCTTGGGGAAGAGTGGCCGGAAAGCTGCCCGGCAGAAAAGAGCCTGGGGGTATTGGTAGACAGCCGTCTGAATGTGAGCCAGCAGTGTGCCCAGGTGGCCAAGGCGGCCAACAGCATCCTGGCCTGTATCAGGAATAGCGTGGCGAGCAGGACTGGGGAAGCGACTGTCCCCCTGTACTCAGCACCGCTGAGGCCGCACCTCGAATACTGTGTTCAGTTTTGGGCCTCTCACTACAAGAAAGACACGGAGGTGCTGGAGCGTGTCCGGAGAAGGGCAACGGAGCTGGTGAGGGGTCTGGAGCACAAGGCTTATGAGGAGCGGCTGAGGGAACTGGGGTGGCTTAGCCTGGAGTAAAGGAGGCTGAGGGGAGACCTTATCGCTCTCTACAACTACCGGAAAGGAGGCTGTAGCGAGGCGGGGGTTGGTCTCTTCTCCCAAGTAACAGGCGATAGGACGAGAGGAAACGGCCTCGAGTTGCGCCAGGGGAGGTTTAGGACGGATATTAGGAAAAATTTCTTCGCGGAAAGGGTTATCGAACGTTGGACCAGGCTGCCCAGGGAAGTGGTTGAATCACCATCCCTGGAGGTATTTAAAAGACGGGTAGACGCGGCACTTAGGGACGTGGTTTGGTGGTGGTTTTGGCAGCGTTAGGTTAATGGTTGGACTCGATGATCTTAAAGGTCCCTTCCGACCTAGACGATTCTATGAAATCAGGCAAGGAAGGCAGGAGCCCAGCATGGCTGAGTAAGGACCTTCTGGTCGAGCTGAAGCGCAAGGAGGAAATGCGTAGGCGGTGGAAGCAGAGACACGCATCCTGGGAAGAATATAGGGATGGGGTCGGGAAAGCTAAGGCACAGCTGGAGCTGAATTTGGCAAGGGATGTGAAGAAGAATCATAAGAAGGGCTTCTACAGGTGCGTTGGTCAGAAAAGGAAGACTAAAGAAAACGCACACCACCCCCACCCCCCTCCGATAGGTAAGACAGGAGAGCTAGCGCCAACCGACATGGAGAAGGCCGAGGCACTCAAGGATTTTTCTCCTCCGTTGTCGCCGGCAATCACTGTTCCCGCATCTCCCAAGTCCCTGAACCTCAAGGCAGGGACTGGGGGAACAAAGTCCCTCCCATCGTAGGAAAGGATCCGGTTCGAGACCACCTGAGGAACCTGAACATACGCAAGTCCTGCACTGGGGAGGAACAACCCCATGCACCAGTAGATGCTGGAGGCCGACTGGCTGGAGAGCAGCTTTGCTGACGTGGGGGGCTCCTGGTGGACATCAAGTTGAACGTGAGCCGACAACGTGCCCTTGCCGCAAAGGCGGCTAAGGATATCCTTAGCCCGCTACAGAGGAAAGCAGGGTTTATACATGTTACAATACAGTTGTGTAGACCAATCAAATTGCTCACTATCCCCGGGGGTGCAGGGCACCAGAGACCACCCTTGGGCAGCTTTGGGGGCACTGCCTGTTTTTCTACGAGCCTCCTACCCAGCTTAGCGCAAATCCTATCTCGATCTGTGCCCCCCCACTGTTGCGTGAAAAGGGGCAAAGCGGTTTTGGCAGAAAATAAACCCCCTTGCGTTCTAACACTCCTCACCGAGGTGGGAGGCTAGGTGCGGCTAGGTTTAAATTCTGAGCGATGCCCAATTCAGCACTATCAGTCCAATCGCATTTAATATGTATTAAACTGTTACGATTTGGATACACTAATAGTGGACTGCACCTTCAGTCTAGTCGTGCTCATGAACTAGCACGGCCACTCTCGAGTCTTTGGTCGCGTTCAGTGAGAAACCAAAACGACTAGCTACTTAAAAAAGTGCAGTTTATTTAAACAACATGTGAATTGTGCTTAACTGATTCGTGTCAGTGTGGAACAGTGTTAGGGCCACAGGGTGAAGTGTGACCTTTGATTGTTTTGTCTGTATGGCCGCAGACGAGACGGTGTGTCTATCGTGTCTGTGTTTTGCAGGAGCCACCTGGCGAACATTCTAGAATACCAACTTAAACCGGTCCTGTTGTTATCTGCATAGTGACCTGTAAGAGGGGGGATACACCCATTTTTGGCAAGGGCCAACCATTTTAGAGACAGTTATGAATATGTATTAGTATAGGAGATATAAACCAAAAATGGGGTCTGTAAGGTGTGTGTCTTGGTTGGGCAGAGACTCCCGGCACACCCAGCGCTGTTTGCTTGCCTTTATTCCTTTAATAAATTATAAATTCTAATTGGAATCCTGTTTGCGATTAAATCATTTATCACAATTTGGGGGCTCGTCCGGGATGGTCTTAGTTCCTGAATTCTGACTTGATCTAGGAGGGGCGCCCCACCATTAGGTGGCTCCTGATCAGGTCAGGTCGGGACTAATGCCATCCTGAACCTGAGTAAAGGCAAGCAAAGAAAAGATTTTGATTTTTATTTTTATGAGCTCCCTTGCCGGCTGCAGCAGTTTATTTTATTTTACCCGTAATTCTGCGCGCGAAGATCCGAACGAAGATGACGGAGTCGTAACTATTTAAAGTGTATACCGTTCGATTGGGTGGGATTCGGTTGCCTGTGTGTAAGAGTGTGATTGAGACGGAACCTGGTTCCGAAGTGATTGTGGAGGTCTTCTAACCGCGGTTCCAATCTCCCGCGAGGGACTTGGCCGGTGAAGGACCGAAGCGATTCCTATAGGATTCGTGGGTGGGTGATAGGTCCTAAACCCCCTGCAAGACACTCTTACTGGTAACCAAGGGCTGTAGGAATTGCCACAGTAAAATTCCTAGATGGGTCAGACAAAATCGAAGACCCAGGACCAGAGGAAAGGGAGCAAATTACCAGATATACCACTGGAAAGTCCATTAGGAATAATGATTAGGAATTGGAATGAAAGGGGCCCCAGAAAAGGAAAAAGTAAATTAAAATTAGTTCACTATTGTATGATTGAATGGCCGAAGAAACCTTTAAAACCACATGTCTTTTGGCCTGTTTTTGGATCCTTTGAAGACTGGATTTGCCAGGCCTTAAATCTATATGTTAATTCAAAGGAACCTTTTAGTCAGGAGGAAAGTGATTATGCAGGATTATGGATCAGGACTTCACGTCCTTTTCCGGCTTCAATACTTACATTAAAAACGGATGAAAAGTCTGAGAAAGAAGAAGGAAACAAAGACGAAAAAGGGAAGGAAAAAGATGATAAAGGGGAACCACTGGATAACTTACCACCTCCATATCCTAACAATCCTCCTCCGACGGCGGCTCTCCCTCCAGGGGCCGTAGTACCCCCACCAGTGCCACCGTTACCCCTGCCTCCACCACCGACAGCACCGGAATTAGATCGACCTCCAGCTGCATGTACGAGAAGTAGAACTGCCACATCTGGGGGAGCTTCTCTATATCCCTTACGAGAAGTACCCCTCGGAGGCAATCAGGGAGGCATCGGGTTTGTGGCAGTTCCATTAAATACCACAGATGTAAGGAATTTCAAGAAAGAAATGGGGACCCTATTAGATGATCCCCTTGGAGTAGCAGAAAAACTAGACCAATTTTTAGGACCTAATACTTATACCTGGGAAGAAATACAATCCATTTTAGGGATCTTATTTACTGCTGAGGAAAAGGGAATGATTAGACAAGCTGGAATGAGAATTTGGGAAAGACAGAATCAGGCAGGACCCCCCAGGAGATCATAAATGGCCAAATGTGGATCCCCATTGGGATCATCAACAACCCCAAGGGAGACAGAACATGAGGGATTTGAGAACATTAATAATACAGGGAATAAGGGAAGCGGTTCCCCGAGGGCAAAACATTAATAAAGCGTCTAATGAACAACAAGGAAAAGACGAATCTCCTACAGAATGGTTGGAGAGGTTGAGGAAAAGCCTGCAAATGTATTCTGGAATTGATCCGAATACAGTGGCTGGGACTGCACTCCTTAGAACACAATTTGTAGCCAAATCCTGGGGGGGATATAAGAAAGAAATTAGAAAAACTTGAGGACTGGCAAGAAAGAGGATTAGAGGAGTTACTTAGAGAAGCCCAGAAGGTATATGTTAGAAGGGACGAAGAAAAACAGAAAGTAAAGGCAAAAATTTTTGTAGCAGCAGTAAAAGAAAGTCAGAAAAATCAGAATCCGTTTAGAGAGAAAAGGGAAAAAAGAATAGAGCAGACACCCAGAGGACAGCCTCATAGGGAGAGATTCACAATTCCTGTCTGTTACTACTGTAACAAGAGGGGACGTGTTCAGAGGAACTGTCGTAAGCGAGAACAAGATGAGAAAATGTTCAAAGAAGAATAGGGGTGTCAGGGGCTATATCTTTTGGGGACTTCAACATCAACAGAGCCCTTGATAAAATTATTAATAGGTCCCCATAAGGAGGAGGTTTTATTTTTAGTGGATACAGGAGCTGAAAAATCAACCATTCAGAAACTTCCAAAAGGAATAGAGATAGGGAAGAATTATATGTCAGTAGTCGGGGCAAAAGGAGAACCTTTTAAAGTCCCTATCTTGAAAGATGTAGAAGTAGAAACAGAAAAGAAAATTTGTCTTAACGACTTACTTTTGCTCCCTGAAGCGGAATACAATTTACTAGGAAGGGATCTGATTTTGAAGTTAAACTTGAGCATTCAGAGTCAGGGGAACAAACTGCAGATCAAATTATATACTTCAACACAGGAGGATGAAGAAGCTATTAACCCCTCGGTGTGGTATAAAGAAGGGGAAACTGGAAAAATAAAAATGAACCCCATAAGCGTTCAAATAATAGATCCACATCGTTCGATTAGAATCAAGCAATACCCTATACCCATGGAGGGTCGAAAAGGATTAAAACCTGTAGTTGACAGACTTTTGGAAAAAGGAACCTTGGAACCATGTATGTCACCTCATAATACACCCATCCTCCCTGTAAAGAAACCGGACGGGTCATACAGAATGGTACAGGATTTAAGAGCTGTAAATCAGCGAACGATTACTAAATTCCCTGTAGTGGCAAATCCCTATACTTTATTAAGTTATATTTCTCCCAGACATACTTGGTATAGTGTGATAGATTTGAAAGACGCTTTTGGGGCCTGTCCTCTGGACGAGGGATCTAGAGATTATTTTGCTTTCGAGTGGGAGGACCCCGAAACGGGACGGAAACAGCAATTAAGATGGACGGTATTACCACAGGGGTTTACGGAGTCACCAAATTTATTTGGGCAAACTTTAGAGAAAATCTTACAGGATTTTGCATTACCCCAGGAGATAAAATTATTGCAATATGTAGATGATTTATTAGTAGCAGGAGAAACTGAAGAGGGGACCCGAGAAGCTACTATTAAATTGTTAAATTTTCTAGGGGAGAAGGGATTGAAGGTGTCCCAATCAAAACTACAGTTTGTAGAACAGGAAGTAAAATACTTAGGACATTGGCTAAGTAAGGGAAAGAAGAAACTAGATTCTGATAGGATATCTGGGATTCTATCTTTAAGACCCCCACAAACTAAAAAGGAGGTTCGGCAAATATTGGGATTATTAGGATATTGTAGATCATGGCTTGAAAATTATAGTGACAAGGTAAAATTTCTATATGAAAAATTAACTAGTAACCAACTTAAGTGGTTTACAGAAGATGACCAGAAATTCGAGGAAATAAAAAAGGCATTAATACAAGCACCTGTATTGAGCCTCCCAGATCTAGAAAAACCTTTCCATCTTTTTGTGAATACATCAAATCAGACAGCATATGGAGTTCTTACTCAAGACTGGGCAGGAATAAAAAAACCTGTGGGGTACTGTTCTAAATTACTTGATCCAGTAAGTAGAGGATGGCCTGCTTGTCTCCAAGCTTTGGTAGCTACCGCATTATTAATAGAGGAAGTTCGGAAAATTACCTTTAGTGCTCCTTTAAAAGTGTATACCCCACACAATGTCAGGAGTGTTTTACAACAAAAGGCAGAAAAATGGTTAACGGACAGCCGGATCTTGGAATATGAAGCAATATTAATAGACTCCCCCGATTTAGAACTGAGGGTGACTTCTGCTCAGAGTCCAGTACAGTTTTTGTTTGGAGAGCCATCAAAGGAAGTACAACATAATTGTTTAGAGGTAATTGAGACCCAGACTAAGGTGAGGCCAGACTTAAGAGATACTGAGTTAGAAAATGCAGAAGTGTTATTTGTAGATGGCTCCTCCCGTGTGGTGGAAGGGAGGAGAAAATCAGGATATGCCATAATTAATAAAAATTTAGAACTTATAGAATCAGGACCTCTGAGTCCATCATGGTCAGCTCAAGCTTGTGAGCTGTATGCCCTTTGTAGAGCCCTGGAATTATTACAAGGAAAAAGCGGGACCATATTTACGGATTCTAAATATGCGTATGGAGTAGTTCACACTTTTGGAAAAATTTGGGAGGAAAGAGGTTTAATTAATACCCAAGGAAGGAATCTAATACATCAAGAACTAATAGTGAAAATTTTAAAGGCGTTAAGAAAACCAAAGGAGATAGCAGTGGTACATGTGAGAGGACACCAAAAGGGATTAGATTATCGAACCAGAGGGAATAACCTAGCCGATAGAGAGGCCCAGGAAGCAGCCCTGAGGACTCAGGTCGCTAAAATTAATGTAGTACAAGTACAAGGAGACATTAGTGAAAAAGAACTAGAGGAGAAAGAGAAGAAATTTACCCCTGAGGAACAGGCAAAATTAGAGAAAATAGGAGCTAAGTTAGAACGGGGAAAATGGATGCTGCCCGACGGGCGAGAGATGTTGCCAAAAGCTTATGCCAGGCAAATGTTAGAACGATTACACACACAAACACATTGGGGTACAAAGGCGATAAGTGATCATTTCCTTAAACAATTTGGCTGTATTGGGATTTTTGAAATAGCAAAGCAAATCACGCGAGGATGTTTAACTTGTCAAAAAGTAAACAAGGAAGTGTTTCGACAAGCAGCCACGGGAGGAAGGAAAACAGCTTATAGACCTTTTGAAAGAATACAAGTCGATTTTACTGAATTGCCTAAGGTAGGGAGAATAAAATATTTACTAGTAATAGTAGATCATTTAACACAATGGGTAGAAGCTTACCCTGTAGCACGAGCTACGGCACAGATGGTAGTAAAAATCTTATTAGAACACTTAATACCTAGATATGGGATAATCCAGTATATTGATTCTGATCAGGGCACACATTTTACTTCTAAAATAATAAAATTATTATGTCAATCATTAGGTATTCAATGGGAATACCACACTCCGTGGCACCCACAAAGCTCAGGGAAAGTAGAAAGAATGAATCAAACAATAAAACAGCAATTGGCTAAATTAATGATTGAGACACAGATGTCCTGGACGAAATGCCTACCATTGGCACTATTAAACATAAGAACTAAGCCACACAGTGAGACTGGATTATCGCCATATGAAATGTTATATGGAATGCCTTACTCCCAAGGGATGCCCCTGGGGAATAATGTAGTTGAAGATTATAGTATCCAAAAATATATAATAACCATTGGAAAAAGGTTAAAAGAACTACGAGAGATTGGGATGATGGCTCAAACACCACCATTAGGATTTGCAATTCATCAATTAAAACCGGGAGATAAGGTTCTGATAAAAACATGGAAAGAAGAAACCCTATCTCCCCTCTGGGAAGGGCCTTTTCTTGTTTTATTAACTACAGAAACGGCTGTGAGAACTGCTGAAAAAGGATGGACACGTGTGTCGCGAGTGAAAGGTCCAGTGAAGGAGTGGAGAGTCACATCTGAGCCCGGAGAAGCCAAGCTAACCATCAGACAAACTTAAAGAGACCTTCATCAAGAAGCATAAGCTAAGTTGCTGTGGGAATTTCATTGTAACTACTCCTGTAGAATTAGTGGACAGGGATAAATACCTATTAGGAAAGGTAATTTAGTCCATTGTGTAAACGGTGTTGTTTATTTTTAAGGGCAAAGTGTTCTACATGTTTTAAAATATATCATTTTCCAAAAAAGAAGTCAAGGATCTAGGAAACAGTTTAGAATTTTTGTGCATTCGCTGTGGGGCCACCACTCCCCTATATAACCTACCATGGGTTAGGCTTTATTGTTGTCAATTTAATCAAAGAGTGTTTCTTGATTAAAGGTTACCCCTTAAAAGATTAAGGAAGAGGGCAAGACCGGAGGGGAACGAGTGGTGCGGCTTGAAAGGTCTGCCAAGGGCTGCAACCCCTTCGGGCTGTGACCGCCGATCACTATGGCCCTGACCGGACCTCTTCTGGTCCTATTTGGGGTAAGCTCCTTGACTCTGGTTATGGCAAACAACTGCAGCCAGTGCGTAGTAACTACTAGGAGGGGACGGGTAAGTTCCCAGACTTTGGTTTATCATACTATTTATGACTGTAAAGGCCAGAAAATAGGAAGCTGCATTTATAATCTAACCCAATATACTTTATGCAAAGACGAAGAGAGGATTGTGTGCTATGATCCAAAGGAACTCCCCTATCAATATTGGGTAGAAATGAAGACAAATTCGGAAGTAGGAAGACTAATAGGAACAAGTGAGGTTATAACCAATTTAAGTACATCGGTGTCGGTAATTTTTGATGCGTGCGACATTATAGATGATGATCTAGACACTAATTGCGGGAGTTTAGAGTGGAGACGGTACTATAGTAATCAACCAAAATATATTTGCCCAGGGGGACACCAATGTGACATAAATCCTGATTATACACCTAGTCAAACAGTGAGATATCAATCAGCACACCTGTGTGGAAGAAGAGGGTGGTCTTGTGTATGTTGGGACACTGCAGGCTGGGGATATGATAGACAGTGTGGGAATTTACAAGCTTCAATCACAAAGATACAAACAGATAGTAATTGTACAACCCGTACCTGCAATCTAATAAATTTAACCCTAATAAATTTAGAAATTTGGAAGCAAAAGAAAGTAAATAAAATTGGACTTAAGATATATGGACCTGGAGAAGATCCGGGTGTAATTATTAATATCGAAATAAAAGAAAGAATAAGGGAATCGGTACAGCACAGACTACTATTTAACTCATTTTATCATGAAATAGAAACAGGAGTGGAATATGAAATTCCCACAGTTGCTAAAAATCTATTTGTAAATCTTGCTGAAAACATTGCTAAGTCATTAAATGTAACTAATTGTTATGTTTGTGGTGGAACAAACCAAGGTGAACGATGGCCATGGGAGGCCATGGAGAGCAACATTAGTAATCCTCAAATATGGAAAGCAATGGGAAAGGGTAACAGGAAACAACAGTGGGTACTTCAAACGAGTATAATTGGAAGGAGTTGTTGGCAAAATTTAAAAGAGAATGGAAAACAAGTAGGTAATCTAGAGTGTGAAGGAGGTTACCTATGGAACGAAACTCAGAATAAATGGGATAAGTGGGGGAGTCCATGGGAAATGAGTGATCAGTTTAAAAATTGGACCAATGGAACAAACATACCAAATGGATGGCCCACTCCTGAAGGACATTATTGGATTTGTGGTAAACTAGCTTATGCGTTTTTGCCACAAAATTGGACGGGATCCTGTGTATTGGGAATTATAAGGCCCAGTTTTTTCCTGTTACCTATAAATCGAGGAGAGCGATTGGGAGTCCAAGTGTATGCTGAAGCTGGTGAATTAAGAAAAAGGCACTATAAACGGAGTCTACAAATTGGACATTGGAAAGATAAAGATTGGCCTCCCGAAAGAGTCATTGCCTACTATGGTCCACCCACATGGGCAGAAGATGGATCCTGGGGCTATAGAACTCCAATATATATGCTAAATAGAATAATTAGATTACAAGCTGTATTAGAAATAATTGTAAATACAACTGGAGATGCCCTTGGACGAATTGCGAGACAAAATACCAAGATGAGAACTGCTTTGTATCAAAATCGCTTAGCCCTGGATTATTTGCTAGCACAAGAGGGAGGTGTTTGTGGGAAGTTTAACCTTAGTAATTGTTGTTTAGAAATTGATGATGAAGGGGAAGCTGTAAATGAACTTGTAAAAGAAATGAAGAAAATTGCACATGTCCCAGTTCAGACTTGGACTGGAGTCGACCTAGAAGGATTCTGGGAAAACTTTACGGGAGGTGATTGGCTTACTAAAATCGGGATTGTTATATTGGGGGCATTTGCAGGATTGTTAATAATTCCATGTTTTATACCTTGTTTTATTAGACTAATACACTCAGTTATACAAGGAATGCAGATAGCTACAGTACCTGTTGATTCAGAACCAGGGAAAGAGAAAACTCTTTCCCTGATGATACTAAAGACAAAAGAAGATTCGAAACTAATACCAATTCGGCAAGTATTAACTCGGTTGGAAACAAAAACACGAATCAATGCCGTAGAAAAAGAAAATGGGGGATTGTGAAATGTGCTTAACTGATTCGTGTCAGTGTGGAACAGTGTTAGGGCCACAGGGTGAAGTGTGACCTTTGATTGTTTTGTCTGTATGGCCGCAGACGAGACGGTGTGTCTATCGTGTCTGTGTTTTGCAGGAGCCACCTGGCGAACATTCTAGAATACCAACTTAAACCGGTCCTGTTGTTATCTGCATAGTGACCTGTAAGAGGGGGGATACACCCATTTTTGGCAAGGGCCAACCATTTTAGAGACAGTTATGAATATGTATTAGTATAGGAGATATAAACCAAAAATGGGGTCTGTAAGGTGTGTGTCTTGGTTGGGCAGAGACTCCCGGCACACCCAGCGCTGTTTGCTTGCCTTTATTCCTTTAATAAATTATAAATTCTAATTGGAATCCTGTTTGCGATTAAATCATTTATCACAAACACGTATTCTGGGTGGCCGTCAGTTGGGCTGGCCGCCTGGCTGAGATTTTTGCACCGCAAGAGCTGCTGCACGTGTACAAATCGCCGCTGAATGGATTTCGTCTGTTGCCCGTCGATCTAGGCACTGTTGATGTCGAATGTTTTGTGCCGCGTGTCTGTGGAAGGTAATAAAAGCTGTGAGCAGCAGTTGCACAATAAAGATTTAGCATGGGGATCTCACCTCCGTCTTGTGCGTCTTACTGAGGGAAATAGTTCCGCAAGTTAAAACGGCGTCTCCCCGGAGTGTAAGTACGTGGACTGTGTTGGTCTGTTAACAGTGTTCTATAGATAGATAGTGATTTGGCCAGTCATTTGAAGCGTGACGCTGGGACGGCTTAGCAGTCTCCTGCGTCCTGTAGGAAGCAGACTCTTGGCTCTTTGGAAGCGGTACGCAAATGTACGTAAAGCCAGTGTAGGCGGCTGCTGCTGCAACACCTTTAGAAAATACTGTATGCGACGCTACAGGCATGCCATACAAGGGTGCTTTTGTGGGAAAGCCTCCGTCCTCTTCTTTGTAGCCGCCCTTTAAGTACTGGCAGACTGCGATGAGGTTCCCTCCCCCACGAGCCTTCTCTTCTGCAAGGGAGAAGAGACCCAACTCCTTCAGCCTTTCCTCCTAGGGCAGGTTCTCCAGCCCTTTGGTCATCTTTGCGGCCCTCCTTGGGACCTTCCCCAGTCGGTCTGCGTCTCTTTTTTGAATTGTGGGGACCAGAACTGGACACGGCGCTCCAGGTGCGGCCTGCGGGGGTAGCCTGTGTGAGAAGAGGCCAGGGTCTGCCCTGTGCTGGACGCAGCTGGTGCCAGCCAGCTAGGCACTGGACTTGCCGCAGGCCAAAGCTGAGCGGCTCAGCGAAGCCGGGGGCGCCCCTGGGAAAACCTATTGAAGAAAGGGCAAAGCGCTGTCCGGGGCAGGTATTTCCCTGCTGCCTGTGGGTCCGGCCGGTGGATGTTTCCTGAAGGAACTTTTTCATCCTATTTTCTCCCCCTGTCCTGTTGAGGAGGGGCAGTGAGAGAGCGGCTGGGCGGGCCCCTGACAGCCGGCCGAGGTCAATCCATCACAAAGCCTAAAGGGCAGATTCCTCCATGTAGAAGTGTTGAAGGGGGTTGGTGCTTTAAGGAACGATAGTGACTGGGGTTTTGGAGACAGGACGTTTTGGAGACAGGAAAGTCGGGAAATCGCTGGGGATCCAGTTGCTTCGAGGGGGGGAAATTCCAAGAGAAAAAGCCTTCTTTCTGAGCAATAAGAGGCTCTTGTGAGCAGAGGGCTCTAGTCTCCCTTTGTTCTCACTTGGTAATGAAAGAGACAAGGCACCGGAACTCCTGCGTGCGAAGGGATGAAAATGTGCGGAGCCTGTTGGATGCTCTTTGTGTGCGCGTGTTGGAAACCCAGGAACAGCTATAAGGAGGTGGGTGTGAGCTTGGTTAACTTGGCCAAGCCAACCACGCAAAGCTGACCCAACCTCCCGCCCGCATCAGAACCAGTGCCACCAGAAAAGCACGTAAGGTGTTAGCAATTGGAGATCCCCTACTGAGAGGCACCGACGCACCCGTTTGCCGTCCAGGCGATTTCTCTCGAGAAGTCTGCTGCCTACCAGGGGCTCGCATCCGTGGCGTCGCCGAGAGGCTGCCGAGCCTGGTGATCCCTGCAGGTTATCATGCGCTCCTACTATTCCGCGTAGGGTCTGACGAGGCAACTTAGAACCCTCCAAAGAGACTTTATGTCCCTCGGAGCAATGTTAAAAGGATCAGGAGCACAGGTGGTGGTCTCCTCTCTCCTCCCAGTCAGAGGGAGGGGTCCAGGAAGGAGGAGACGAATTGAACAGGTGAATGCCTGGCTGCGTAGCTGGTGCCATACGCGAGGTTTTGGCTTCTGTGATCACGGGTGTACCTTTGAGAAGCCGGGTCTGTTGGGAGCTGATGGGATTCGCCTGACCAAGCGGGGCAAGAGGGTCTTTGCCAACAAGCTGGCCGGACTTACAAGGAGGGCTTTAAACTAGGCTCAGCGGGGGAAGGGGATGGAGTTCTGAGCAACAGAGAAGAGCCAGGGGCTGCTGATGCGTTAGGAACCAACAGGGGAACCCCTGAGAAATGCCGCAAAGGACTTGGGGCTTGATCCTCCAGAAAGGCGACACGGTCGGCAGCCCAACTGAAGTGCCTCTATACCACTGCGCGCAGCACAGGTAACAAACAGGAGGAGTTGGAAGCCCCTGTGCAGAAGGAGCAGAAGGGAGCTGGCAGCTCTTTCAGGACGTTTTTTCTTCGAGCACAAGAGCTCTCGATTCCCACGCGTAAGAAATGGGAAAATAGAAATTCGTCTACCTAGACTTTAGTAAAGCCTTTGACACCGTTTCCCACAGCGTTCTCCTGGAGAAACTGGCTGCTCGTGGCTTGGACGGGCGTACTCTTTGCTGGGTAAAGAACTGGCTGGAGGGCCGGGCCCAGAGAGTTGTGGTGAATGGAGTTAAATCCAGTTGGCGGCCGGTCACAAGTGGTGTTCCCCAGGGCTCAGTACCGGGGCCGGTTCTGTTTAATATCTTTCTCAACGACCTGGACGAGGGGATCGAGTGCACCCTCACTCAGTAAGTTTGCAGCCGACACCAAGTTGGGCGGGAGCGTCGATCTGCTTGAGGGTAGGATGGCTCTACAGAGGGATCTGGACAGGCTGGATCGATGGGCCGAGGCCGATGGTATGAGGTTCAACAAGGCCAAGTGCCGGGTCCTGCACTTGGGTCACAACAACCCCGTGCAACGCTACAGGCTTGGGGAAGAGTGGCTAGAGAGCTGCCCGGCAGAAAAGAGCCTGGGGGTATTGGTAGACAGCCGTCTGAATGTGAGCCAGCAGTGTGCCCAGGTGGCCAAGGTGGCCAACAGCATCCTGGACTGTATCAGGAATAGCGTGGCGAGCAGGACTGGGGAAGCGACTGTCCCCCTGTACTCAGCACCGCTGAGGCCGCACCTCGAATACTGTGTTCAGTTTTGGGCCTCTCACTACAAGAAAGACACGGAGGTGCTGGAGCGTGTCCGGAGAAGGGCAACGGAGCTGGTGAGGGGTCTGGAGCACAAGGCTTATGAGGAGCGGCTGAGGGAACTGGGGTGGCTTAGCCTGGAGTAAAGGAGGCTGAGGGGAGACCTTATCGCTCTCTACAACTACCGGAAAGGAGGCTGTAGCGAGGCGGGGGTTGGTCTCTTCTCCCAAGTAACAGGCGATAGGACGAGAGGAAACGGCCTCGAGTTGCGCCAGGGGAGGTTTAGGACGGATATTAGGAAAAATTTCTTCGCGGAAAGGGTTATCGAACGTTGGACCAGGCTGCCCAGGGAAGTGGTTGAATCACCATCCCTGGAGGTATTTAAAAGACGGGTAGACGCGGCGCTTAGGGACGTGGTTTGGTGGTGGTTTTGGCAGCGTTAGGTTAATGGTTGGACTCGATGATCTTAAAGGTCCCTTCCGACCTAGACGATTCTATGAAATCAGGCAAGGAAGGCAGGAGCCCAGCATGGCTGAGTAAGGACCTTCTGGTCGAGCTGAAGCGCAAGGAGGAAATGCGTAGGCGGTGGAAGCAGAGACACGCATCCTGGGAAGAATATAGGGATGGGGTCGGGAAAGCTAAGGCACAGCTGGAGCTGAATTTGGCAAGGGATGTGAAGAAGAATCATAAGAAGGGCTTCTACAGGTGCGTTGGTCAGAAAAGGAAGACTAAAGAAAATGCACACCACCCCCACCCCCCTCCGATAGGTAAGACAGGAGAGCTAGCGCCAACCGACATGGAGAAGGCCGAGGCACTCAAGGATTTTTCTCCTCCGTTGTCGCCGGCAATCACCGTTCCCGCATCTCCCAAGTCCCTGAACCTCAAGGCAGGGACTGGGGGAACAAAGTCCCTCCCATCGTAGGAAAGGATCCGGTTCGAGACCACCTGAGGAACCTGAACATACGCAAGTCCTGCACTGGGGAGGAACAACCCCATGCACCAGTAGATGCTGGAGGCCGACTGGCTGGAGAGCAGCTTTGCTGACGTGGGGGGCTCCTGGTGGACATCAAGTTGAACGTGAGCCGACAACGTGCCCTTGCCGCAAAGGCGGCTAAGGATATCCTTAGCCCGCTACAGAGGAAAGCAGGGTTTATACATGTTACAATACAGTTGTGTAGACCAATCAAATTGCTCACTATCCCCGGGGGTGCAGGGCACCAGAGACCACCCTTGGGCAGCTTTGGGGGCACTGCCTGTTTTTCTACGAGCCTCCTACCCAGCTTAGCGCAAATCCTATCTCGATCTGCGCCCCACACCCACACCCACAGCCCTCGAGCCACCAGTGCTGAAGACACGCTTTGTATTGTATTTTCTCCCAGGAGGCGCGCAGCTTAGAAACGTCTGCAATCCAAGCGGGGCTTGCAGGGAACAATTGAGAGCAACTTCTGTCGGTTCTGGGGAGTGTTCTGAAAAGTTAAGGCCTGCCCTGCCCTGGCAAAAGCAGTCCTTTGACTGGAGGGAGCAGCACCAAAAAGCCACAAGCACGTTTGGGGTGGAGTTGACGCGGTAATAAATAACAGTCAATAGTACTTGTAGCTACAACAGCCTCTTCTGAGCCCTCGTCGCCCGCCCACAGGGTCGCAGCACTACACGGCACGGATCCCTCCGCGGACTGGCCCAACGTCTTCTCCCTCCGCCCCCAGGTCGGATCCCTCCGCGCCCCGAGGGCACGCAAACTCCCTGAGCCCCGCTAAGCACCAGGTCGACGAGGGCGGACCCGCCGGGGGGCCGGGGACAAGCGAAAACGACAGACGAGACAGCCAATCGAGACGCGGGATCGGCCGGCGGCCATCTGGCGGCCCAATGGGCGCCGCGGAGGGCCTGGCCGAGTGGAGGAAGCGCGGGGGCGACAAGGGGCGTTGTCGTGGCCGACGAGCTTATTGGGGCGCGGGCCGCCCGGCCTGGTGCCGCCGCCACCCGCAGTGTTTTCGGGAAGATCATCGGCAAGGCGCTTCCCCGCCAACGTCGCCTACGAGGACGAGGAGGTAGCCGCGGCTTTGCTCTGAGCGCGGTTCCTCCTCCCTCCCCCCGTCCCCCCCTCCCCCCGCGCTCGCAGGCACCCTGAGCCGAGGACCCGTTGCGCGGTGCCCGGGAGCGCGGCAGGGCGGGTGGCGGCCTTGCTGCGGGCGGGCGGGCGGGCGGTGGAGGGACGGGGCCTCTCTGGGTTGTGGCGCTCTCTACTGCGCGATCCCTATAACATCGCGCTTCTTCGGTGCGGCCCCCCCGCCCCCGGCTGCCGCGGCGCGTACTGGGTTGCTGGTGCTGGCCAGCCCGCCTCGGTTCCCAGCCCCGCCGTGTCGCGTGCGCGCGTGCGTGCGTGCGTAGAGGAGGGCCTCTGACGGTAAGGCACTTGGTGGCAGCCGCAGACGTTTGCCGCGTGATATCCCTTTGGCACTGCAAGTCGTGCAAAGTTTGCTGCCGAGGGATGCGAGTGGTCCTACCTCGTGTAGGACGACAGTCTTGAAACCTTAGATTAAGCGCACGCAGTCAGTCTCCTCGGGGATTCCAGGCGTATGTATGTAAACGGTGAACGTCTGAGTGGTGACCGTAATGAGTTAGTTCTGCGTAGGAGAAACGCAGGTCTTGATGTGCCTCCTAATAGCACTGTAGAGATTTCGCAGCTCTGCTGTGCTAGGCTTTGGTTCTGCGCCCCCAAACTGGATTGTTACAGCTTTTCTTATTTTTCTTTACCAAAAAAGTAAATCCAGAAACTCGTCATCCTTAGGAAACGATCGACCCGAATTAAAACGTACTGGAGGTCGCTAGTCTGAAGTACTGGCCCGCCTCCTTGCCCCCATCACCTTGCATGCTGAATCCCACTTCTGGAGGGGGCTCTGTAAAGACGTTGTATTTTTTTGTACAGAAAGCATTAATATCGCGTAAGAAAAATCAACGTTTCAGCTTGCGTTTGGGGTCTGCTTCTGACTTTTCGGAAGTCTGCTTCTGTAGGAGTTCAGTGGGGCATATTGATTTGCTTAAGCTATTATTACCTTTCTCTGAAGCCAATGACGTTTTAACTGTTTACTCTTCCTCCAGCGCCTTGCGTTCCGTGATCTTTCACCCCAAGCTCCGATGCTTTTCCTAGCCATGCCTAAGGAGGCAATTATGAGGTTATGCGAAGCAGAAGATCCTGGTGAATGTGTAAGTACTGTGGAAGCTTTCTGTACGCTAAACTGTACCTGTCGTTAGTTCCTAATTTAGTAGACTCTTTCCCATCCCCCCTTTTCCTCTTGATAGGGCACGGTAGGCTGGTTTGGGTTTTCTGGCGCTATAATCTTTTCTCTCTGGCTTGTAATGGAGCTGAGCTTTTTGACCGAAAGTAGCGATATAAAGCAATGCTCATCCCTGGGTACGTACTCCTGGTGCAAAATGCAGTGTTGTTTTGGAGCGCAGGGTGATGCCTACTGTCACGGTTTAGAGCAAGAGGAGGAGTAGTACTTCTTCTAATACGGAGAAGAGGGCTTGGGGTTTTTGGCAGGTCGGGGGTGAGGAAGGGCAAAGCTGGTCGAGAGGTGCTGGATGCTTCGCTTTTGGCTATAAAAGTCAAGTTCAGAGACTTTGTAAACCCACGCAAAAGGCAGCCTGAAGCTTATTTTCCACCCGAGTTGCGTATGTTGCCTGAAGAGATAACGGGGGGCTTTAACCCGGAGACAAACTTAGCTTCTGTGGCTGTTTTGTAGTCCGTTACTGTCTAGCTTGAAAACAGTTGCGTAGCCCTCTTTCTTCCCCCCCCCCCTACAGTGTGCGTAATCGGTCTTTGTAGCTTTGCTTGGGAAATGCCGGTTGCAGGCGGACAGACAGTAATTTGAAGCGCAGTGGTTGAATTGCTAGGAGTTGGCTAACTGGTTTCTCTGGGTGCTTCTCTGCTCTCATTCCTCCCCTCCCTGCCCTCTCCCCTTCTTGTGTGTGGCTTTTTATTTTACTTATTTATGGTTTTGTACTTCCTTCTCCAGCTTCTTGGGCATTTAATGATTGTTGGCAAGCAGCGTGCTGCTCACCTGGGCCTGACCGATGGATTCCGGATGGTTGCGGATGAAGGGCCCGAGGGTGGGCAGCCTGTCTGTCACGTACATCTACGTATTCTGGGTGGCCGTCGGTTGGGCTGGCCGCCTGGCTGAGATTTTTGCACCGCAAGAGCTGCTGCACGTGTACGAATCGCCGCTGAATGGATTTCGTCTGTTGCCCGTCGATCTAGGCACTGTTGATGTCGAATGTTTTGTGCCGCGTGTCTGTGGAAGGTAATAAAAGCTGTGAGCAGCAGTTGCACAATAAAGATTTAGCATGGGGATCTCACCTCCGTCTTGTGCGTCTTACTGAGGGAAATAGTTCCGCAAGTTAAAACGGCGTCTCCCCGGAGTGTAAGTACGTGGACTGTGTCGGTCTGTTAACAGTGTTCTATAGATAGATAGTGATTTGGCCAGTCATTTGAAGCGTGACGCTGGGACGGCTTAGCAGTCTCCTGCGTCCTGTAGGAAGCAGACTCTTGGCTCTTTGGAAGCGGTACGCAAATGTACGTAAAGCCAGTGTAGGCGGCTGCTGCTGCAACACCTTTAGAAAATACTGTATGCGACGCTACAGGCATGCCATACAAGGGTGCTTTCGGCACAGTGCAATGCGTTGGAAGCATCCAACTCCTGTTGGAGCACTTCATCAAGGGCTGCGTGATAAGGCCCCGTTGATAATCCCTTTTCTGCTGAGGAGGGACGTGGTAGGAGAAAACAATTGGTCTGAATGGCAGCTGTGGTGCTTCCATAGCACGGTGGAATATCTCTCTTGGTCCATTTGGGTCAGCTGTCCTGGCTGTGTCCCCTGCCAGCCTCTTGCCCACCCCCAGCTTACTGGACTGTGGGGGTGGGGGTGGCTGGAGAGACAGCCTCCATGCTGTGGGAGCACTGCTCGGCAGTAGCCAGAACACTGGTGTGTTATCAACACCCTTCCAGCTACAGCTACGAAGCACAGCACTATGAGGGCTGCTGTGGGGAAAGTTACCTTCCATCCCAGCCAGACCCAAACCAAAGCTACGTCGCAGGGAGACAGCCAACTTCATCTTTCTTTAACAGCTATTAAAAAAGGGAGACGGGCATGGGAAAGCAGGGCCATCCTTCGTTGCCCTTGAACGCTGCGTCCGACCTTTTGTGGGAAAGCCTCCGTCCTCTTTGTAGCCGCCCTTTAAGTACTGGCAGACTGCGATGAGGTTCCCTCCCCCGCGAGCCTTCTCTTCTGCAAGGGAGAAGAGACCCAACTCCTTCAGCCTTTCCTCCTAGGGCAGGTTCTCCAGCCCTTTGGTCATCTTTGCGGCCCTCCTTGGGACCTTCCCCAGTCGGTCTGCGTCTCTTTTTTGAATTGTGGGGACCAGAACTGGACACGGCGCTCCAGGTGCGGCCTGCGGGGGTAGCCTGTGTGAGAAGAGGCCAGGGTCTGCCCTGTGCTGGACGCAGCTGGTGCCAGCCAGCTAGGCACTGGACTTGCCGCAGGCCAAAGCTGAGCGGCTCAGCGAAGCCGGGGGCGCCCCTGGGAAAACCTATTGAAGAAAGGGCAAAGCGCTGTCCGGGGCAGGTATTTCCCTGCTGCCTGTGGGTCCGGCCGGTGGATGTTTCCTGAAGGAACTTTTTCATCCTATTTTCTCCCCCTGTCCTGTTGAGGAGGGGCAGTGAGAGAGCGGCTGGGCGGGCCCCTGACAGCCGGCCGAGGTCAATCCATCACAAAGCCTAAAGGGCAGATTCCTCCATGTAGAAGTGTTGAAGGGGGTTGGTGCTTTAAGGAACGATAGTGACTGGGGTTTTGGAGACAGGACGTTTTGGAGACAGGAAAGTCGGGAAATCGCTGGGGATCCAGTTGCTTCGAGGGGGGGAAATTTCAAGAGAAAAAGCCTTCTTTCTGAGCAATAAGAGGCTCTTGTGAGCAGAGGGCTCTAGTCTCCCTTTGTTCTCACTTGGTAATGAAAGAGACAAGGCACCGGAACTCCTGCGTGCGAAGGGATGAAAATGTGCGGAGCCTGTTGGATGCTCTTTGTGTGCGCGTGTTGGAAACCCAGGAACAGCTATAAGGAGGTGGGTGTGAGCTTGGTTAACTTGGCCAAGCCAACCACGCAAAGCTGACCCAACCTCCCGCCCGCATCAGAACCAGTGCCACCAGAAAAGCACGTAAGGTGTTAGCAATTGGAGATCCCCTACTGAGAGGCACCGACGCACCCGTTTGCCGTCCAGGCCATTTCTCTCGAGAAGTCTGCTGCCTACCAGGGGCTCGCATCCGTGGCGTCGCCGAGAGGCTGCCGAGCCTGGTGATCCCTGCAGATTATCATGCGCTCCTACTATTCCGTGTAGGGTCTGACGAGGCAACTTAGAACCCTCCAAAGAGACTTTATGTCCCTCGGAGCAATGTTAAAAGGATCAGGAGCACAGGTGGTGGTCTCCTCTCTCCTCCCAGTCAGAGGGAGGGGTCCAGGAAGTAGGAGACGAATTGAACAGGTGAATGCCTGGCTGCGTAGCTGGTGCCATACGCGAGGTTTTGGCTTCTGTGATCACGGGTGTACCTTTGAGAAGCCGGGTCTGTTGGGAGCTGATGGGATTCGCCTGACCAAGCGGGGCAAGAGGGTCTTTGCCAACAAGCTGGCCGGACTTACAAGGAGGGCTTTAAACTAGGCTCAGCGGGGGAAGGGGATGGAGTTCTGAGCAACAGAGAAGAGCCAGGGGCTGCTGATGCGTTAGGAACCAACAGGGGAACCCCTGAGAAATGCCGCAAAGGACTTGGGGCTTGATCCTCCAGAAAGGCGACACGGTCGGCAGCCCAACTGAAGTGCCTCTATACCACTGCGCGCAGCACAGGTAACAAACAGGAGGAGTTGGAAGCCCCTGTGCAGAAGGAGCAGAAGGGAGCTGGCAGCTCTTTCAGGACGTTTTTTCTTCGAGCACAAGAGCTCTCGATTCCCACGCGTAAGAAATGGGAAAATAGAAATTCGTCTACCTAGACTTTAGTAAAGCCTTTGACACCGTTTCCCACAGCGTTCTCCTGGAGAAACTGGCTGCTCGTGGCTTGGACGGGCGTACTCTTTGCTGGGTAAAGAACTGGCTGGAGGGCCGGGCCCAGAGAGTTGTGGTGAATGGAGTTAAATCCAGTTGGCGGCCGGTCACAAGTGGTGTTCCCCAGGGCTCAGTACCGGGGCCGGTTCTGTTTAATATCTTTCTCAACGACCTGGACGAGGGGATCGAGTGCACCCTCACTCAGTAAGTTTGCAGCCGACACCAAGTTGGGCGGGAGCGTCGATCTGCTTGAGGGTAGGATGGCTCTACAGAGGGATCTGGACAGGCTGGATCGATGGGCCGAGGCCGATGGTATGAGGTTCAACAAGGCCAAGTGCCGGGTCCTGCACTTGGGTCACAACAACCCCGTGCAACGCTACAGGCTTGGGGAAGAGTGGCTGGAAAGCTGCCCGGCAGAAAAGAGCCTGGGGGTATTGGTAGACAGCCGTCTGAATGTGAGCCAGCAGTGTGCCCAGGTGGCCAAGGCGGCCAACAGCATCCTGGCCTGTATCAGGAATAGCGTGGCGAGCAGGACTGGGGAAGCGACTGTCCCCCTGTACTCAGCACCGCTGAGGCCGCACCTCAAATACTGTGTTCAGTTTTGGGCCTCTCACTACAAGAAAGACATGGAGGTGCTGGAGCGTGTCCGGAGAAGGGCAACGGAGCTGGTGAGGGGTCTGGAGCACAAGGCTTATGAGGAGCGGCTGAGGGAACTGGGGTGGCTTAGCCTGGAGTAAAGGAGGCTGAGGGGAGACCTTATCGCTCTCTACAACTACCGGAAAGGAGGCTGTAGCGAGGCGGGGGTTGGTCTCTTCTCCCAAGTAACAGGCGATAGGACGAGAGGAAACGGCCTCGAGTTGCGCCAGGGGAGGTTTAGGATGGATATTAGGAAAAATTTCTTCGCGGAAAGGGTTATCGAACGTTGGACCAGGCTGCCCAGGGAAGTGGTTGAATCACCATCCCTGGAGGTATTTAAAAGACGGGTAGACGCGGCACTTAGGGACGTGGTTTGGTGGTGGTTTTGGCAGCGTTAGGTTAATGGTTGGACTCGATGATCTTAAAGGTCCCTTCCGACCTAGACGATTCTATGAAATCAGGCAAGGAAGGCAGGAGCCCAGCATGGCTGAGTAAGGACCTTCTGGTCGAGCTGAAGCGCAAGGAGGAAATGCGTAGGCGGTGGAAGCAGAGACACGCATCCTGGGAAGAATATAGGGATGGGGTCGGGAAAGCTAAGGCACAGCTGGAGCTGAATTTGGCAAGGGATGTGAAGAAGAATCATAAGAAGGGCTTCTACAGGTGCGTTGGTCAGAAAAGGAAGACTAAAGAAAACGCACACCACCCCCACCCCCACCCCCCTCCGATAGGTAAGACAGGAGAGCTAGCGCCAACCGACATGGAGAAGGCCGAGGCACTCAAGGATTTTTCTCCTCCGTTGTCGCCGGCAATCACTGTTCCCGCATCTCCCAAGTCCCTGAACCTCAAGGCAGGGACTGGGGGAACAAAGTCCCTCCCATCGTAGGAAAGGATCCGGTTCGAGACCACCTGAGGAACCTGAACATACGCAAGTCCTGCACTGGGGAGGAACAACCCCATGCACCAGTAGATGCTGGAGGCCGGCTGGCTGGAGAGCAGCTTTGCTGACGTGGGGGGCTCCTGGTGGACATCAAGTTGAACGTGAGCCGACAACGTGCCCTTGCCGCAAAGGCGGCTAAGGATATCCTTAGCCCGCTACAGAGGAAAGCAGGGTTTATACATGTTACAATACAGTTGTGTAGACCAATCAAATTGCTCACTATCCCCGGGGGTGCAGGGCACCAGAGACCACCCTTGGGCAGCTTTGGGGGCACTGCCTGTTTTTCTACGAGCCTCCTACCCAGCTTAGCGCAAATCCTATCTCGATCTGCGCCCCCCCACACACACCCACACCCACAGCCCTCGAGCCACCAGTGCTGAAGACACGCTTTGTATTGTATTTTCTCCCAGGAGGCGCGCAGCTTAGAAACGTCTGCAATCCAAGCGGGGCTTGCAGGGAACAATTGAGAGCAACTTCTGTCGGTTCTGGGGAGTGTTCTGAAAAGTTAAGGCCTGCCCTGCCCTGGCAAAAGCAGTCCTTTGACTGGAGGGAGCAGCACCAAAAAGCCACAAGCACGTTTGGGGTGGAGTTGACGCGGTAATAAATAACAGTCAATAGTACTTGTAGCTACAACAGCCTCTTCTGAGACCTCGTCGCCCGCCCACAGGGTCGCAGCACTACACGGCACGGATCCCTCCGCGGACTGGCCCAACGTCTTCTCCCTCCGCCCCCAGGTCGGATCCCTCCGCGCCCCGAGGGCACGCAAACTCCCTGAGCCCCGCTAAGCACCAGGTCGACGAGGGCGGACCCGCCGGGGGGCCGGGGACAAGCGAAAACGACAGACGAGACAGCCAATCGAGACGCGGGATCGGCCGGCGGCCATCTGGCGGCCCAATGGGCGCCGCGGAGGGCCTGGCCGAGTGGAGGAAGCGCGGGGGCGACAAGGGGCGTTGTCGTGGCCGACGAGCTTATTGGGGCGCGGGCCGCCCGGCCTGGTGCCGCCGCCACCCGCAGTGTTTTCGGGAAGATCATCGGCAAGGTGCTTCCCCGCCAACGTCGCCTACGAGGACGAGGAGGTAGCCGCGGCTTTGCTCTGAGCGCGGTTCCTCCTCCCTCCCCCCGTCCCCCCCTCCCCCCGCGCTCGCAGGCACCCTGAGCCGAGGACCCGTTGCGCGGTGCCCGGGAGCGCGGCAGGGCGGGTGGCGGCCTTGCTGCGGGCGGGCGGTGGAGGGACAGGGCCTCTCTGGGTTGTGGCGCTCTCTACTGCGCGATCCCTATAACATCGCGCTTCTTCGGTGCGGCCCCCCCGCCCCCGGCTGCCGTGGCGCGTACTGGGTTGCTGGTGCTGGCCGGCTCGCCTCGGTTCCCAGCCCCGCCGTGTCGCGTGCGCGCGTGCGTGCGTAGAGGAGGGCCTCTGACGGTAAGGCACTTGGTGGCAGCCGCAGACGTTTGCCGCGTGATATCCCTTTGGCACTGCAAGTCGTGCAAAGTTTGCTGCCGAGGGATGCGAGTGGTCCTACCTCGTGTAGGACGACAGTCTTGAAACCTTAGATTAAGCGCACGCAGTCAGTCTCCTCGGGGATTCCAGGCGTATGTATGTAAACGGTGAACGTCTGAGTGGTGACCGTAATGAGTTAGTTCTGCGTAGGAGAAACGCAGGTCTTGATGTGCCTCCTAATAGCACTGTAGAGATTTCGCAGCTCTGCTGTGCTAGGCTTTGGTTCTGCGCCCCCAAACTGGATTGTTACAGCTTTTCTTATTTTTCTTTACCAAAAAAGTAAATCCAGAAACTCGTCATCCTTAGGAAACGATCGACCCGAATTAAAACGTACTGGAGGTCGCTAGTCTGAAGTACTGGCCCGCCTCCTTGCCCCCATCACCTTGCATGCTGAATCCCACTTCTGGAGGGGGCTCTGTAAAGACGTTGTATTTTTTTGTACAGAAAGCATTAATATCGCGTAAGAAAAATCAACGTTTCGGCTTGCGTTTGGGGTATCCGGTAGTCTGCTTCTGTAGGAGTTCAGTGGGGCATATTGATTTGCTTAAGCTATTATTACCTTTCTCTGAAGCCAATGACGTTTTAACTGTTTACTCTTCCTCCAGCGCCTTGCGTTCCGTGATCTTTCACCCCAAGCTCCGACGCTTTTCCTAGCCATGCCTAAGGAGGCAATTATGAGGTTATGCGAAGCAGAAGATCCTGGTGAATGTGTAAGTACTGTGGAAGCTTTCTGTACGCTAAACTGTACCTGTCGTTAGTTCCTAATTTAGTAGACTCTTTCCCATCCCCCCTTTTCCTCTTGATAGGGCACGGTAGGCTGGTTTGGGTTTTCTGGCGCTATAATCTTTTCTCTCTGGCTTGTAATGGAGCTGAGCTTTTTGACCGAAAGTAGCGATATAAAGCAATGCTCATCCCTGGGTACGTACTCCTGGTGCAAAATGCAGTGTTGTTTTGGAGCGCAGGGTGATGCCTACTGTCACGGTTTAGAGCAAGAGGAGGAGTAGTACTTCTTCTAATACGGAGAAGAGGGCTTGGGGTTTTTGGCAGGTCGGGGGTGAGGAAGGGCAAAGCTGGTCGAGAGGTGCTGGATGCTTCGCTTTTGGCTATAAAAGTCAAGTTCAGAGACTTTGTAAACCCACGCAAAAGGCAGCCTGAAGCTTATTTTCCACCCGAGTTGCGTATGTTGCCTGAAGAGATAACGGGGGGCTTTAACCCGGAGACAAACTTAGCTTCTGTGGCTGTTTTGTAGTCCATTACTGTCTAGCTTGAAAACAATTGCGTAGCCCTCTTTCTTCCCTCCCCCCTACAGTGTGCGTAATCGGTCTTTGTAGCTTTGCTCGGGAAATGCCGGTTGCAGGCGGACAGACAGTAATTTGAAGCGCAGTGGTTGAATTGCTAGGAGTTGGCTAACTGGTTTCTCTGGGTGCTTCTCTGCTCTCATTCCTCCCCTCCCTGCCCTCTCCCCTTCTTGTGTGTGGCTTTTTATTTTACTTATTTATGGTTTTGTACTTCCTTCTCCAGCTTCTTGGGCATTTAATGATTGTTGGCAAGCAGCGTGCTGCTCACCTGGGCCTGACCGATGGATTCCGGATGGTTGCGGATGAAGGGCCCGAGGGTGGGCAGCCTGTCTGTCACGTACATCTACGTATTCTGGGTGGCCGTCGGTTGGGCTGGCCGCCTGGCTGAGATTTTTGCACCGCAAGAGCTGCTGCACGTGTACGAATCGCCGCTGAATGGATTTCGTCTGTTGCCCGTCGATCTAGGCACTGTTGATGTCGAATGTTTTGTGCCGCGTGTCTGTGGAAGGTAATAAAAGCTGTGAGCAGCAGTTGCACAATAAAGATTTAGCATGGGGATCTCACCTCCGTCTTGTGCGTCTTACTGAGGGAAATAGTTCCGCAAGTTAAAACGGCGTCTCCCCGGAGTGTAAGTACGTGGACTGTGTCGGTCTGTTAACAGTGTTCTATAGATAGATAGTGATTTGGCCAGTCATTTGAAGCGTGACGCTGGGACGGCTTAGCAGTCTCCTGCGTCCTGTAGGAAGCACTCTTGGCTCTTTGGAAGCGGTACGCAAATGTACGTAAAGCCAGTGTAGGCGGCTGCTGCTGCAACACCTTTAGAAAATACTGTATGCGACGCTACAGGCATGCCATACAAGGGTGCTTTTGTGGGAAAGCCTCCGTCCTCTTCTTTGTAGCCGCCCTTTAAGTACTGGCAGACTGCGATGAGGTTCCCTCCCCCGCGAGCCTTCTCTTCTGCAAGGGAGAAGAGACCCAACTCCTTCAGCCTTTCCTCCTAGGGCAGGTTCTCCAGCCCTTTGGTCATCTTTGCGGCCCTCCTTGGGACCTTCCCCAGTCGGTCTGCGTCTCTTTTTTGAATTGTGGGGACCAGAACTGGACACGGCGCTCCAGGTGCGGCCTGCGGGGGTAGCCTGTGTGAGAAGAGGCCAGGGTCTGCCCTGTGCTGGACGCAGCTGGTGCCAGCCAGCTAGGCACTGGACTTGCCGCAGGCCAAAGCTGAGCGGCTCAGCGAAGCCGGGGGCGCCCCTGGGAAAACCTATTGAAGAAAGGGCAAAGCGCTGTCCGGGGCAGGTATTTCCCTGCTGCCTGTGGGTCCGGCCGGTGGATGTTTCCTGAAGGAACTTTTTCATCCTATTTTCTCCCCCTGTCCTGTTGAGGAGGGGCAGTGAGAGAGCGGCTGGGCGGGCCCCTGACAGCCGGCCGAGGTCAATCCATCACAAAGCCTAAAGGGCAGATTCCTCCATGTAGAAGTGTTGAAGGGGGTTGGTGCTTTAAGGAACGATAGTGACTGGGGTTTTGGAGACAGGACGTTTTGGAGACAGGAAAGTCGGGAAATCGCTGGGGATCCAGTTGCTTCGAGGGGGGGAAATTTCAAGAGAAAAAGCCTTCTTTCTGAGCAATAAGAGGCTCTTGTGAGCAGAGGGCTCTAGTCTCCCTTTGTTCTCACTTGGTAATGAAAGAGACAAGGCACCGGAACTCCTGCGTGCGAAGGGATGAAAATGTGCGGAGCCTGTTGGATGCTCTTTGTGTGCGCGTGTTGGAAACCCAGGAACAGCTATAAGGAGGTGGGTGTGAGCTTGGTTAACTTGGCCAAGCCAACCACGCAAAGCTGACCCAACCTCCCGCCCGCATCAGAACCAGTGCCACCAGAAAAGCACGTAAGGTGTTAGCAATTGGAGATCCCCTACTGAGAGGCACCGACGCACCCGTTTGCCGTCCAGGCCATTTCTCTCGAGAAGTCTGCTGCCTACCAGGGGCTCGCATCCGTGGCGTCGCCGAGAGGCTGCCGAGCCTGGTGATCCCTGCAGGTTATCATGCGCTCCTACTATTCCGCGTAGGGTCTGACGAGGCAACTTAGAACCCTCCAAAGAGACTTTATGTCCCTCGGAGCAATGTTAAAAGGATCAGGAGCACAGGTGGTGGTCTCCTCTCTCCTCCCAGTCAGAGGGAGGGGTCCAGGAAGGAGGAGACGAATTGAACAGGTGAATGCCTGGCTGCGTAGCTGGTGCCATACGCGAGGTTTTGGCTTCTGTGATCACGGGTGTACCTTTGAGAAGCCAGGTCTGTTGGGAGCTGATGGGATTCGCCTGACCAAGCGGGGCAAGAGGGTCTTTGCCAACAAGCTGGCCGGACTTACAAGGAGGGCTTTAAACTAGGCTCAGCGGGGGAAGGGGATGGAGTTCTGAGCAACAGAGAAGAGCCAGGGGCTGCTGATGCGTTAGGAACCAACAGGGGAACCCCTGAGAAATGCCGCAAAGGACTTGGGGCTTGATCCTCCAGAAAGGCGACACGGTCGGCAGCCCAACTGAAGTGCCTCTATACCACTGCGCGCAGCACAGGTAACAAACAGGAGGAGTTGGAAGCCCCTGTGCAGAAGGAGCAGAAGGGAGCTGGCAGCTCTTTCAGGACGTTTTTTCTTCGAGCACAAGAGCTCTCGATTCCCACGCGTAAGAAATGGGAAAATAGAAATTCGTCTACCTAGACTTTAGTAAAGCCTTTGACACCGTTTCCCACAGCGTTCTCCTGGAGAAACTGGCTGCTCGTGGCTTGGACGGGCGTACTCTTTGCTGGGTAAAGAACTGGCTGGAGGGCCGGGCCCAGAGAGTTGTGGTGAACGGAGTTAAATCCAGTTGGCGGCCGGTCACAAGTGGTGTTCCCCAGGGCTCAGTACCGGGGCCGGTTCTGTTTAATATCTTTCTCAACGACCTGGACGAGGGGATCGAGTGCACCCTCACTCAGTAAGTTTGCAGCCGACACCAAGTTGGGCGGGAGCGTCGATCTGCTTGAGGGTAGGATGGCTCTACAGAGGGATCTGGACAGGCTGGATCGATGGGCCGAGGCCGATGGTATGAGGTTCAACAAGGCCAAGTGCCGGGTCCTGCACTTGGGTCACAACAACCCCGTGCAACGCTACAGGCTTGGGGAAGAGTGGCTGGAAAGCTGCCCGGCAGAAAAGAGCCTGGGGGTATTGGTAGACAGCCGTCTGAATGTGAGCCAGCAGTGTGCCCAGGTGGCCAAGGCGGCCAACAGCATCCTGGCCTGTATCAGGAATAGCGTGGCGAGCAGGACTGGGGAAGCGACTGTCCCCCTGTACTCAGCACCGCTGAGGCCGCACCTCGAATACTGTGTTCAGTTTTGGGCCTCTCACTACAAGAAAGACACGGAGGTGCTGGAGCGTGTCCGGAGAAGGGCAACGGAGCTGGTGAGGGGTCTGGAGCACAAGGCTTATGAGGAGCGGCTGAGGGAACTGGGGTGGCTTAGCCTGGAGTAAAGGAGGCTGAGGGGAGACCTTATCGCTCTCTACAACTACCGGAAAGGAGGTTGTAGCGAGGCGGGGGTTGGTCTCTTCTCCCAAGTAACAGGCGATAGGACGAGAGGAAACGGCCTCGAGTTGCGCCAGGAGAGGTTTAGGACGGATATTAGGAAAAATTTCTTCGCGGAAAGGGTTATCGAACGTTGGACCAGGCTGCCCAGGGAAGTGGTTGAATCACCATCCCTGGAGGTATTTAAAAGACGGGTAGACGCGGCGCTTAGGGACGTGGTTTGGTGGTGGTTTTGGCAGCGTTAGGTTAATGGTTGGACTCGATGATCTTAAAGGTCCCTTCCGACCTAGACGATTCTATGAAATCAGGCAAGGAAGGCAGGAGCCCAGCATGGCTGAGTAAGGACCTTCTGGTCGAGCTGAAGCGCAAGGAGGAAATGCGTAGGCGGTGGAAGCAGAGACACGCATCCTGGGAAGAATATAGGGATGGGGTCGGGAAAGCTAAGGCACAGCTGGAGCTAAATTTGGCAAGGGATGTGAAGAAGAATCATAAGAAGGGCTTCTACAGGTGCGTTGGTCAGAAAAGGAAGACTAAAGAAAACGCACACCACCCCCACCCCCACCCCCCTCCGATAGGTAAGACAGGAGAGCTAGCGCCAACCGACATGGAGAAGGCCGAGGCACTCAAGGATTTTTCTCCTCCGTTGTCGCCGGCAATCACTGTTCCCGCATCTCCCAAGTCCCTGAACCTCAAGGCAGGGACTGGGGGAACAAAGTCCCTCCCATCGTAGGAAAGGATCCGGTTCGAGACCACCTGAGGAACCTGAACATACGCAAGTCCTGCACTGGGGAGGAACAACCCCATGCACCAGTAGATGCTGGAGGCCGACTGGCTGGAGAGCAGCTTTGCTGACGTGGGGGGCTCCTGGTGGACATCAAGTTGAACGTGAGCCGACAACGTGCCCTTGCCGCAAAGGCGGCTAAGGATATCCTTAGCCCGCTACAGAGGAAAGCAGGGTTTATACATGTTACAATACAGTTGTGTAGACCAATCAAATTGCTCACTATCCCCGGGGGTGCAGGGCACCAGAGACCACCCTTGGGCAGCTTTGGGGGCACTGCCTGTTTTTCTACGAGCCTCCTACCCAGCTTAGCGCAAATCCTATCTCGATCTGTGCCCCCCCACTGTTGCGTGAAAAGGGGCAAAGCGGTTTTGGCAGAAAATAAACCCCCTTGCGTTCTAACACTCCTCACCGAGGTGGGAGGCTAGGTGCGGCTAGGTTTAAATTCTGAGCGATGCCCAATTCAGCACTATCAGTCCAATCGCATTTAATATGTATTAAACTGTTACGATTTGGATACACTAATAGTGGACTGCACCTTCAGTCTAGTCGTGCTCATGAACTAGCACGGCCACTCTCGAGTCTTTGGTCGCGTTCAGTGAGAAACCAAAACGACTAGCTACTTAAAAAAGTGCAGTTTATTTAAACAACATGTGAATTGTGCTTAACTGATTCGTGTCAGTGTGGAACAGTGTTAGGGCCACAGGGTGAAGTGTGACCTTTGATTGTTTTGTCTGTATGGCCGCAGACGAGACGGTGTGTCTATCGTGTCTGTGTTTTGCAGGAGCCACCTGGCGAACATTCTAGAATACCAACTTAAACCGGTCCTGTTGTTATCTGCATAGTGACCTGTAAGAGGGGGGATACACCCATTTTTGGCAAGGGCCAACCATTTTAGAGACAGTTATGAATATGTATTAGTATAGGAGATATAAACCAAAAATGGGGTCTGTAAGGTGTGTGTCTTGGTTGGGCAGAGACTCCCGGCACACCCAGCGCTGTTTGCTTGCCTTTATTCCTTTAATAAATTATAAATTCTAATTGGAATCCTGTTTGCGATTAAATCATTTATCACAATTTGGGGGCTCGTCCGGGATGGTCTTAGTTCCTGAATTCTGACTTGATCTAGGAGGGGCGCCCCACCATTAGGTGGCTCCTGATCAGGTCAGGTCGGGACTAATGCCATCCTGAACCTGAGTAAAGGCAAGCAAAGAAAAGATTTTGATTTTTATTTTTATGAGCTCCCTTGCCGGCTGCAGCAGTTTATTTTATTTTACCCGTAATTCTGCGCGCGAAGATCCGAACGAAGATGACGGAGTCGTAACTATTTAAAGTGTATACCGTTCGATTGGGTGGGATTCGGTTGCCTGTGTGTAAGAGTGTGATTGAGACGGAACCTGGTTCCGAAGTGATTGTGGAGGTCTTCTAACCGCGGTTCCAATCTCCCGCGAGGGACTTGGCCGGTGAAGGACCGAAGCGATTCCTATAGGATTCGTGGGTGGGTGATAGGTCCTAAACCCCCTGCAAGACACTCTTACTGGTAACCAAGGGCTGTAGGAATTGCCACAGTAAAATTCCTAGATGGGTCAGACAAAATCGAAGACCCAGGACCAGAGGAAAGGGAGCAAATTACCAGATATACCACTGGAAAGTCCATTAGGAATAATGATTAGGAATTGGAATGAAAGGGGCCCCAGAAAAGGAAAAAGTAAATTAAAATTAGTTCACTATTGTATGATTGAATGGCCAAAGAAACCTTTAAAACCACATGTCTTTTGGCCTGTTTTTGGATCCTTTGAAGACTGGATTTGCCAGGCCTTAAATCTATATGTTAATTCAAAGGAACCTTTTAGTCAGGAGGAAAGTGATTATGCAGGATTATGGATCAGGACTTCACGTCCTTTTCCGGCTTCAATACTTACATTAAAAACGGATGAAAAGTCTGAGAAAGAAGAAGGAAACAAAGACGAAAAAGGGAAGGAAAAAGATGATAAAGGGGAACCACTGGATAACTTACCACCTCCATATCCTAACAATCCTCCTCCGACGGCGGCTCTCCCTCCAGGGGCCGTAGTACCCCCACCAGTGCCACCGTTACCCCTGCCTCCACCACCGACAGCACCGGAATTAGATCGACCTCCAGCTGCATGTACGAGAAGTAGAACTGCCACATCTGGGGGAGCTTCTCTATATCCCTTACGAGAAGTACCCCTCGGAGGCAATCAGGGAGGCATCGGGTTTGTGGCAGTTCCATTAAATACCACAGATGTAAGGAATTTCAAGAAAGAAATGGGGACCCTATTAGATGATCCCCTTGGAGTAGCAGAAAAACTAGACCAATTTTTAGGACCTAATACTTATACCTGGGAAGAAATACAATCCATTTTAGGGATCTTATTTACTGCTGAGGAAAAGGGAATGATTAGACAAGCTGGAATGAGAATTTGGGAAAGACAGAATCAGGCAGGACCCCCCAGGAGATCAGAAATGGCCAAATGTGGATCCCCATTGGGATCATCAACAACCCCAAGGGAGACAGAACATGAGGGATTTGAGAACATTAATAATACAGGGAATAAGGGAAGCGGTTCCCCGAGGGCAAAACATTAATAAAGCGTTTAATGAACAACAAGGAAAAGACGAATCTCCTACAGAATGGTTGGAGAGGTTGAGGAAAAGCCTGCAAATGTATTCTGGAATTGATCCGAATACAGTGGCTGGGACTGCACTCCTTAGAACACAATTTGTAGCCAAATCCTGGGGGGGATATAAGAAAGAAATTAGAAAAACTTGAGGACTGGCAAGAAAGAGGATTAGAGGAGTTACTTAGAGAAGCCCAGAAGGTATATGTTAGAAGGGACGAAGAAAAACAGAAAGTAAAGGCAAAAATTTTTGTAGCAGCAGTAAAAGAAAGTCAGAAAAATCAGAATCCGTTTAGAGAGAAAAGGGAAAAAAGAATAGAGCAGACACCCAGAGGACAGCCTCATAGGGAGAGATTCACAATTCCTGTCTGTTACTACTGTAACAAGAGGGGACGTGTTCAGAGGAACTGTCGTAAGCGAGAACAAGATGAGAAAATGTTCAAAGAAGAATAGGGGTGTCAGGGGCTATATCTTTTGGGGACTTCAACATCAACAGAGCCCTTGATAAAATTATTAATAGGTCCCCATAAGGAGGAGGTTTTATTTTTAGTGGATACAGGAGCTGAAAAATCAACCATTCAGAAACTTCCAAAAGGAATAGAGATAGGGAAGAATTATATGTCAGTAGTCGGGGCAAAAGGAGAACCTTTTAAAGTCCCTATCTTGAAAGATGTAGAAGTAGAAACAGAAAAGAAAATTTGTCTTAACGACTTACTTTTGCTCCCTGAAGCGGAATACAATTTACTAGGAAGGGATCTGATTTTGAAGTTAAACTTGAGCATTCAGAGTCAGGGGAACAAACTGCAGATCAAATTATATACTTTAACACAGGAGGATGAAGAAGCTATTAACCCCTCGGTGTGGTATAAAGAAGGGGAAACTGGAAAAATAAAAATGAACCCCATAAGCGTTCAAATAATAGATCCACATCGTTCGATTAGAATCAAGCAATACCCTATACCCATGGAGGGTCGAAAAGGATTAAAACCTGTAGTTGACAGACTTTTGGAAAAAGGAACCTTGGAACCATGTATGTCACCTCATAATACACCCATCCTCCCTGTAAAGAAACCGGACGGGTCATACAGAATGGTACAGGATTTAAGAGCTGTAAATCAGCGAACGATTACTAAATTCCCTGTAGTGGCAAATCCCTATACTTTATTAAGTTATATTTCTCCCAGACATACTTGGTATAGTGTGATAGATTTGAAAGACGCTTTTGGGGCCTGTCCTCTGGATGAGGGATCTAGAGATTATTTTGCTTTCGAGTGGGAGGACCCCGAAACGGGACGGAAACAGCAATTAAGATGGACGGTATTACCACAGGGGTTTACGGAGTCACCAAATTTATTTGGGCAAACTTTAGAGAAAATCTTACAGGATTTTGCATTACCCCAGGAGATAAAATTATTGCAATATGTAGATGATTTATTAGTAGCAGGAGAAACTGAAGAGGGGACCCGAGAAGCTACTATTAAATTGTTAAATTTTCTAGGGGAGAAGGGATTGAAGGTGTCCCAATCAAAACCACAGTTTGTAGAACAGGAAGTAAAATACTTAGGACATTGGCTAAGTAAGGGAAAGAAGAAACTAGATTCTGATAGGATATCTGGGATTCTATCTTTAAGACCCCCACAAACTAAAAAGGAGGTTCGGCAAATATTGGGATTATTAGGATATTGTAGATCATGGCTTGAAAATTATAGTGACAAGGTAAAATTTCTATATGAAAAATTAACTAGTAACCAACTTAAGTGGTTTACAGAAGATGACCAGAAATTCGAGGAAATAAAAAAGGCATTAATACAAGCACCTGTATTGAGCCTCCCAGATCTAGAAAAACCTTTCCATCTTTTTGTGAATACATCAAATCAGACAGCATATGGAGTTCTTACTCAAGACTGGGCAGGAATAAAAAAACCTGTGGGGTACTGTTCTAAATTACTTGATCCAGTAAGTAGAGGATGGCCTGCTTGTCTCCAAGCTTTGGTAGCTACCGCATTATTAATAGAGGAAGTTCGGAAAATTACCTTTAGTGCTCCTTTAAAAGTGTATACCCCACACAATGTCAGGAGTGTTTTACAACAAAAGGCAGAAAAATGGTTAACGGACAGCCGGATCTTGGAATATGAAGCAATATTAATAGACTCCCCCGATTTAGAACTGAGGGTGACTTCTGCTCAGAGTCCAGTACAGTTTTTGTTTGGAGAGCCATCAAAGGAAGTACAACATAATTGTTTAGAGGTAATTGAGACCCAGACTAAGGTGAGGCCAGACTTAAGAGATACTGAGTTAGAAAATGCAGAAGTGTTATTTGTAGATGGCTCCTCCCGTGTGGTGGAAGGGAGGAGAAAATCAGGATATGCCATAATTAATAAAAATTTAGAACTTATAGAATCAGGACCTCTGAGTCCATCATGGTCAGCTCAAGCTTGTGAGCTGTATGCCCTTTGTAGAGCCCTGGAATTATTACAAGGAAAAAGCGGGACCATATTTACGGATTCTAAATATGCGTATGGAGTAGTTCACACTTTTGGAAAAATTTGGGAGGAAAGAGGTTTAATTAATACCCAAGGAAGGAATCTAATACATCAAGAACTAATAGTGAAAATTTTAAAGGCGTTAAGAAAACCAAAGGAGATAGCAGTGGTACATGTGAGAGGACACCAAAAGGGATTAGATTATCGAACCAGAGGGAATAACCTAGCCGATAGAGAGGCCCAGGAAGCAGCCCTGAGGACTCAGGTCGCTAAAATTAATGTAGTACAAGTACAAGGAGACATTAGTGAAAAAGAACTAGAGGAGAAAGAGAAGAAATTTACCCCTGAGGAACAGGCAAAATTAGAGAAAATAGGAGCTAAGTTAGAACAGGGAAAATGGATGCTGCCCGACGGGCGAGAGATGTTGCCAAAAGCTTATGCCAGGCAAATGTTAGAACGATTACACACACAAACACATTGGGGTACAAAGGCGATAAGTGATCATTTCCTTAAACAATTTGGCTGTATTGGGATTTTTGAAATAGCAAAGCAAATCACGCGAGGATGTTTAACTTGTCAAAAAGTAAACAAGGAAGTGTTTCGACAAGCAGCCACGGGAGGAAGGAAAACAGCTTATAGACCTTTTGAAAGAATACAAGTCGATTTTACTGAATTGCCTAAGGTAGGGAGAATAAAATATTTACTAGTAATAGTAGATCATTTAACACAATGGGTAGAAGCTTACCCTGTAGCACGAGCTACGGCACAGATGGTAGTAAAAATCTTATTAGAACACTTAATACCTAGATATGGGATAATCCAGTATATTGATTCTGATCAGGGCACACATTTTACTTCTAAAATAATAAAATTATTATGTCAATCATTAGGTATTCAATGGGAATACCACACTCCGTGGCACCCACAAAGCTCAGGGAAAGTAGAAAGAATGAATCAAACAATAAAACAGCAATTGGCTAAATTAATGATTGAGACACAGATGTCCTGGACGAAATGCCTACCATTGGCACTATTAAACATAAGAACTAAGCCACACAGTGAGACTGGATTATCGCCATATGAAATGTTATATGGAATGCCTTACTCCCAAGGGATGCCCCTGGGGAATAATGTAGTTGAAGATTATAGTATCCAAAAATATATAATAACCATTGGAAAAAGGTTAAAAGAACTACGAGAGATTGGGATGATGGCTCAAACACCACCATTAGGATTTGCAATTCATCAATTAAAACCGGGAGATAAGGTTCTGATAAAAACATGGAAAGAAGAAACCCTATCTCCCCTCTGGGAAGGGCCTTTTCTTGTTTTATTAACTACAGAAACGGCTGTGAGAACTGCTGAAAAAGGATGGACACGTGTGTCGCGAGTGAAAGGTCCAGTGAAGGAGTGGAGAGTCACATCTGAGCCCGGAGAAGCCAAGCTAACCATCAGACAAACTTAAAGAGACCTTCATCAAGAAGCATAAGCTAAGTTGCTGTGGGAATTTCATTGTAACTACTCCTGTAGAATTAGTGGACAGGGATAAATACCTATTAGGAAAGGTAATTTAGTCCATTGTGTAAACGGTGTTGTTTATTTTTAAGGGCAAAGTGTTCTACATGTTTTAAAATATATCATTTTCCAAAAAAGAAGTCAAGGATCTAGGAAACGGTTTAGAATTTTTGTGCATTCGCTGTGGGGCCACCACTCCCCTATATAACCTACCATGGGTTAGGCTTTATTGTTGTCAATTTAATCAAAGAGTGTTTCTTGATTAAAGGTTACCCCTTAAAAGATTAAGGAAGAGGGCAAGACCGGAGGGGAACGAGTGGTGCGGCTTGAAAGGTCTGCCAAGGGCTGCAACCCCTTCGGGCTGTGACCGCCGATCACTATGGCCCTGACCGGACCTCTTCTGGTCCTATTTGGGGTAAGCTCCTTGACTCTGGTTATGGCAAACAACTGCAGCCAGTGCGTAGTAACTACTAGGAGGGGACGGGTAAGTTCCCAGACTTTGGTTTATCATACTATTTATGACTGTAAAGGCCAGAAAATAGGAAGCTGCATTTATAATCTAACCCAATATACTTTATGCAAAGACGAAGAGAGGATTGTGTGCTATGATCCAAAGGAACTCCCCTATCAATATTGGGTAGAAATGAAGACAAATTCGGAAGTAGGAAGACTAATAGGAACAAGTGAGGTTATAACCAATTTAAGTACATCGGTGTCGGTAATTTTTGATGCGTGCGACATTATAGATGATGATCTAGACACTAATTGCGGGAGTTTAGAGTGGAGACGGTACTATAGTAATCAACCAAAATATATTTGCCCAGGGGGACACCAATGTGACATAAATCCTGATTATACACCTAGTCAAACAGTGAGATATCAATCAGCACACCTGTGTGGAAGAAGAGGGTGGTCTTGTGTATGTTGGGACACTGCAGGCTGGGGATATGATAGACAGTGTGGGAATTTACAAGCTTCAATCACAAAGATACAAACAGATAGTAATTGTACAACCCGTACCTGCAATCTAATAAATTTAACCCTAATAAATTTAGAAATTTGGAAGCAAAAGAAAGTAAATAAAATTGGACTTAAGATATATGGACCTGGAGAAGATCCGGGTGTAATTATTAATATCGAAATAAAAGAAAGAATAAGGGAATCGGTACAGCACAGACTACTATTTAACTCATTTTATCATGAAATAGAAACAGGAGTGGAATATGAAATTCCCACAGTTGCTAAAAATCTATTTGTAAATCTTGCTGAAAACATTGCTAAGTCATTAAATGTAACTAATTGTTATGTTTGTGGTGGAACAAACCAAGGTGAACGATGGCCATGGGAGGCCATGGAGAGCAACATTAGTAATCCTCAAATATGGAAAGCAATGGGAAAGGGTAACAGGAAACAACAGTGGGTACTTCAAACGAGTATAATTGGAAGGAGTTGTTGGCAAAATTTAAAAGAGAATGGAAAACAAGTAGGTAATCTAGAGTGTGAAGGAGGTTACCTATGGAACGAAACTCAGAATAAATGGGATAAGTGGGGGAGTCCATGGGAAATGAGTGATCAGTTTAAAAATTGGACCAATGGAACAAACATACCAAATGGATGGCCCACTCCTGAAGGACATTATTGGATTTGTGGTAAACTAGCTTATGCGTTTTTGCCACAAAATTGGACGGGATCCTGTGTATTGGGAATTATAAGGCCCAGTTTTTTCCTGTTACCTATAAATCGAGGAGAGCGATTGGGAGTCCAAGTGTATGCTGAAGCTGGTGAATTAAGAAAAAGGCACTATAAACGGAGTCTACAAATTGGACATTGGAAAGATAAAGATTGGCCTCCCGAAAGAGTCATTGCCTACTATGGTCCACCCACATGGGCAGAAGATGGATCCTGGGGCTATAGAACTCCAATATATATGCTAAATAGAATAATTAGATTACAAGCTGTATTAGAAATAATTGTAAATACAACTGGAGATGCCCTTGGACGAATTGCGAGACAAAATACCAAGATGAGAACTGCTTTGTATCAAAATCGCTTAGCCCTGGATTATTTGCTAGCACAAGAGGGAGGTGTTTGTGGGAAGTTTAACCTTAGTAATTGTTGTTTAGAAATTGATGATGAAGGGGAAGCTGTAAATGAACTTGTAAAAGAAATGAAGAAAATTGCACATGTCCCAGTTCAGACTTGGACTGGAGTCGACCTAGAAGGATTCTGGGAAAACTTTACGGGAGGTGATTGGCTTACTAAAATCGGGATTGTTATATTGGGGGCATTTGCAGGATTGTTAATAATTCCATGTTTTATACCTTGTTTTATTAGACTAATACACTCAGTTATACAAGGAATGCAGATAGCTACAGTACCTGTTGATTCAGAACCAGGGAAAGAGAAAACTCTTTCCCTGATGATACTAAAGACAAAAGAAGATTCGAAACTAATACCAATTCGGCAAGTATTAACTCGGTTGGAAACAAAAACACGAATCAATGCCGTAGAAAAAGAAAATGGGGGATTGTGAAATGTGCTTAACTGATTCGTGTCAGTGTGGAACAGTGTTAGGGCCACAGGGTGAAGTGTGACCTTTGATTGTTTTGTCTGTATGGCCGCAGACGAGACGGTGTGTCTATCGTGTCTGTGTTTTGCAGGAGCCACCTGGCGAACATTCTAGAATACCAACTTAAACCGGTCCTGTTGTTATCTGCATAGTGACCTGTAAGAGGGGGGATACACCCATTTTTGGCAAGGGCCAACCATTTTAGAGACAGTTATGAATATGTATTAGTATAGGAGATATAAACCAAAAATGGGGTCTGTAAGGTGTGTGTCTTGGTTGGGCAGAGACTCCCGGCACACCCAGCGCTGTTTGCTTGCCTTTATTCCTTTAATAAATTATAAATTCTAATTGGAATCCTGTTTGCGATTAAATCATTTATCACAAACACGTATTCTGGGTGGCCGTCAGTTGGGCTGGCCGCCTGGCTGAGATTTTTGCACCGCAAGAGCTGCTGCACGTGTACAAATCGCCGCTGAATGGATTTCGTCTGTTGCCCGTCGATCTAGGCACTGTTGATGTCGAATGTTTTGTGCCGCGTGTCTGTGGAAGGTAATAAAAGCTGTGAGCAGCAGTTGCACAATAAAGATTTAGCATGGGGATCTCACCTCCGTCTTGTGCGTCTTACTGAGGGAAATAGTTCCGCAAGTTAAAACGGCGTCTCCCCGGAGTGTAAGTACGTGGACTGTGTCGGTCTGTTAACAGTGTTCTATAGATAGATAGTGATTTGGCCAGTCATTTGAAGCGTGACGCTGGGACGGCTTAGCAGTCTCCTGCGTCCTGTAGGAAGCAGACTCTTGGCTCTTTGGAAGCGGTACGCAAATGTACGTAAAGCCAGTGTAGGCGGCTGCTGCTGCAACACCTTTAGAAAATACTGTATGCGACGCTACAGGCATGCCATACAAGGGTGCTTTCGGCACAGTGCAATGCGTTGGAAGCATCCAACTCCTGTTGGAGCACTTCATCAAGGGCTGCGTGATAAGGCCCCGTTGATAATCCCTTTTCTGCTGAGGAGGGACGTGGTAGGAGAAAACAATTGGTCTGAATGGCAGCTGTGGTGCTTCCATAGCACGGTGGAATATCTCTCTTGGTCCATTTGGGTCAGCTGTCCTGGCTGTGTCCCCTGCCAGCCTCTTGCCCACCCCCAGCTTACTGGACTGTGGGGGTGGCTGGAGAGACAGCCTCCGTGCTGTGGGAGCACTGCTCGGCAGTAGCCAGAACACTGGTGTGTTATCAACACCCTTCCAGCTACAGCTACGAAGCACAGCACTATGAGGGCTGCTGTGGGGAAAGTTACCTTCCATCCCAGCCAGACCCAAACCAAAGCTACGTCGCAGGGAGACAGCCAACTTCATCTTTCTTTAACAGCTATTAAAAAAGGGAGACGGGCATGGGAAAGCAGGGCCATCCTTCGTTGCCCTTGAACGCTGCGTCCGACCTTTTGTGGGAAAGCCTCCGTCCTCTTCTTTGTAGCCGCCCTTTAAGTACTGGCAGACTGCGATGAGGTTCCCTCCCCCGCGAGCCTTCTCTTCTGCAAGGGAGAAGAGACCCAACTCCTTCAGCCTTTCCTCCTAGGGCAGGTTCTCCAGCCCTTTGGTCATCTTTGCGGCCCTCCTTGGGACCTTCCCCAGTCGGTCTGCGTCTCTTTTTTGAATTGTGGGGACCAGAACTGGACACGGCGCTCCAGGTGCGGCCTGCGGGGGTAGCCTGTGTGAGAAGAGGCCAGGGTCTGCCCTGTGCTGGACGCAGCTGGTGCCAGCCAGCTAGGCACTGGACTTGCCGCAGGCCAAAGCTGAGCGGCTCAGCGAAGCCGGGGGCGCCCCTGGGAAAACCTATTGAAGAAAGGGCAAAGCGCTGTCCGGGGCAGGTATTTCCCTGCTGCCTGTGGGTCCGGCCGGTGGATGTTTCCTGAAGGAACTTTTTCATCCTATTTTCTCCCCCTGTCCTGTTGAGGAGGGGCAGTGAGAGAGCGGCTGGGCGGGCCCCTGACAGCCGGCCGAGGTCAATCCATCACAAAGCCTAAAGGGCAGATTCCTCCATGTAGAAGTGTTGAAGGGGGTTGGTGCTTTAAGGAACGATAGTGACTGGGGTTTTGGAGACAGGACGTTTTGGAGACAGGAAAGTCGGGAAATCGCTGGGGATCCAGTTGCTTCGAGGGGGGGAAATTCCAAGAGACAAAGCCTTCTTTCTGAGCAATAAGAGGCTCTTGTGAGCAGAGGGCTCTAGTCTCCCTTTGTTCTCACTTGGTAATGAAAGAGACAAGGCACCGGAACTCCTGCGTGCGAAGGGATGAAAATGTGCGGAGCCTGTTGGATGCTCTTTGTGTGCGCGTGTTGGAAACCCAGGAACAGCTATAAGGAGGTGGGTGTGAGCTTGGTTAACTTGGCCAAGCCAACCACGCAAAGCTGACCCAACCTCCCGCCCGCATCAGAACCAGTGCCACCAGAAAAGCACGTAAGGTGTTAGCAATTGGAGATTGCCGCGATTGAGAGACGGGACGCTGCTTGATGCAAGCAAGATGTCAGTTCATTAGACGCCATGGAAAGCTTTTTATACAGCTACTTAACAGTTACATAAATTACACAAATTCTATCATTTCTAATTGGCTTAGCTCTAAATGTTTCATTACAATAATCCCTCCTACCTGCGGTTTCGCTACATGCTAGAAGCTACAGTTTTGGAATGTGCTAAAAGCTACAGTGATAACTTGTTGCCTACTCCCTACTTCTTCAAGGTTATTTATCTCAGACCTGCAAGGCCAGTTGTTCCCTGGCTCCTCAGATTTATTTGTCTCAGGTCTGCAAGGTCGGCATGCCCTCGAATTTCTTGCATACTTGTACTTTTCTGCTAGCCGCCCCCAACATCTCCCCCTTTTTTGTTTCTTTAAAGGCAGAACTGAGGCGCGGGTTTAAAGGTCATCATACTCAGTGAGCTGGACAGAACTAACACTAGCGTAAATCTTCGGAATATCGCCGTTTTGAATAAACCATGTATGTCGAACAACTTTAGTCACCATAGACCTAACACAGGAAAGAGCGCAGCTTAGAATCAAAAGGCCTACCAATATAATAACTAATATGAGTACAGCAGATTGTACCAGGCTCCTAAGCCAGCCCTTTAGCCCAAACCAATCACCCAAAGTACCCAATCCGAAGAAGTCCGTATCAGATTGCACCTTTTGTGAATGCGCAAGGAGTTGTGTAATTTGCTTATGTATCGAAGAAGAGTGGTCCTCTAAGTCCATGCAGCACATTCCGTCAAAATCCTCACAGCCATGTCCATGGGCTAGTAGCAAGAAGTCAATAGCGGCTCTGTTTTGCAGGACTGCATGTTGTACTGTAGACAAGTCTTCAGCCATCTCAGATAGTATGCGGCTGGTAGCATTTGCTTGCTTAACAACCCAACAGGCAATTGCATCTAAGTTTCTGTGGGCTCTCGCTGCTGCCACCCCAGGGGTAAATAGCGAGGCGAAAAAAAAACCTCCCAGCGATTCCATAGCTTAACATTATCGTCACAGGTATTTTCTAATGCTTGTATTGTGTCACGAGTAAAACGTAACCGCTGTTTTGGGCTTGGATGATAGTGAGGAGTGCCAAGACTAAGCTGTCCAATAGTACACGGGCCTCCTCTAGGGTTAGAAGGGATCCCAGACCAAGCTCTGTTTCCGCAAATAAAAAAGAACCCCAAGGGGAGCCGCCTAGGGAGCATGGTACCGGGGGCTGAGTGAGTGGCGTTTCGAGCAATGCTCAAACACCATTGTTGTTGCCAGAGGGTAGCATTACCAATAGGTGAGATGATGGTCGGTGGAGAATCCTTTACTAAGCGCCCCTCTTTTCGGGCCCCTGACCATGACCTAAGGCCAATAAACAAACAGTGAGAAGCATTAAGAGAATCTACTAAGTCAATTTCCTGCGGCTCGGGCCCTATTGGTAATTTATCATCCCAATTATCGTAATTTTCAAAAAGGTCCTTAAGATTTTTCCATGAAAAAGGAAGCCTTCCAGAAATATTGTACTGCTTCCGTAAGGTTGTCATAGAGTTATTAAACAGTAAAAAGGTCGAGTTATTCAGTGGTACCCCTACTAAGCAGGTGGTGAAGGGCGAGCTGGGTGTAGCAAGACTGGCACAAAAGCTAGTTGTATTGAGCGACCTGGACAGAGTAACCCAGACATTTTGACGGGGGTCAAAAAGGTGAGGATAGTACCCTGGCAAAGGATTGGCATGTGTCCAGGCCGCACATATACAAAAAAGTGTTAACAGGATCATAATGTTTGACGGACTCTTCCCCCCACCCCCCTTTTTTTTTTTTTTTTTTCTTTTGCAATGCTAAATTCTTACAATGCTAACTTCATATATTAGGCAACTGTCACACCATCTATTGGCCAACGTTAACCATCGCTACCATCTCTTACCACAGCGATAGCAGTCACATAAAACCTAAGGGTCACAATTACCACAGGCGACGCAATGAATATGTTCTACTGGAGTCTCTGCTCTATTGTCCATAAGAGCACTGCATCAATCCTCCGAATGTTTTTCGGTATGCTGTTCAGGGGAATGATCTAGCTGTGGATTGGTGTTGTGGCCGTCCGACTGTGGTAGGGGTTCACGGAAAGGTCGCACGCTCTTCGCTGGGATCCACCTGGGGCCTCGTTCTGTGGAAACACAAGCATAGCCTCTGCCCCATGTGACAAGGGGGTATGGCCCCAAGACCTTACCTGTCTCAGGGTCGCGGATCAGGACTGGAGCTTTTACGCTGGCTTCGAAAGAAGTGTTTGTGTTAAAGTGGCGAACGATCGGAGGGTTGTTATCTATTAAAGAACAATTTAAAAAGTTAAAAACATACAGGGCTTTCTGTAGACGTTCTTCAGGGGTGGCTGTCCCTACTCCCCCTTTCTGTTGTTGTAACAAGCGCTTTAAAGACTGATGAGAGCGTTCAATCAGGGACTGGCCCGTAGGGGAATGCGGGATCCCAGTGATGTGAGTGATCCCCCAAGAGATAAAAAAGGTTTTAAGTGCAGCCGAGATATAAGCAGGGCCATTGTCTGTTTTGATTTGTGCAGGGATGCCTAAGGTAGCAAAAGCATGCAGCAGATGCCTGCGAACATCTTTCGCCGCCTCCCCCACATGGCAGGAGGCAAATAGAGCGCCTGAAAAGGTGTCAATAGAGGAATGGACGTATTTTAATCTCCCAAATTCTGGATAGTGTGTGACATCCGTCTGCCATAATTGCAGGCTTTGTAAGCCTCTGGGATTAACCCCACCTGGTGCTGTAGGAAAAGAATGTTTTTGACAATCAGGGCAGACAGCGATAATGTTCGCCGCTTGCTGAGAAGCGAGGCCAAACTGACGTTTGAGGCCCCCTGCATTCTGATGGAAAAAGGAATGACTAAGCTTAGCTTGTGCAATACGGTCAGGTAAAACGTGTACTGGCAGAGTGAGCATATCGGCCCGTCGATTGCCTTCTGCAATAAACCCAGGTAAAGAGGTGTGCGATCTAACATGTAAAACAAAATAGGGATGTGTTCGAGAGGTTAAAAGGAAAACAAGTTCCTGCAACAAAGCAAACAAATCAGCATGCGAAGTATGACGCAGCACTGAGGCCTCTGCCCGTTCGACGACGCCTGCAACATAAGCAGAATCAGTAATAAGATTCAGTGGTTTAGACCACTTACGAAAAGCTCGAACAACAGCGGCAAGCTCTACGATTTGAGGGGACCCGGAGACTGTCTCAACGTCCGACTCCCATTGTTGAGAGCGGTCATCCCACCAGACAATCACCGACTTGTGTGTTTTTCCAGACCCATCGGTGAACACAGTAAGGCCTTGGAGGGGCTGGTGACATCTCTTTGGTATGGATATTAAGTTAAAATGAGCATGTAGAAGCTTGTGGGACGGAGGATGTGAGGTTAGTTGACCCGTATAATCTGTTAAGGCAAACACGAAAGCATCAGACTGTTGGAATAACCATTGTAGGTACATATTAGTTACAGGTAAACAGATAGAAGCAAAGTCCATCCCTGACAGGGCAAGCAAGCGCTGCCGTGCTTTAATTATCAAGGAAGCAAACATTTCATGTTGTGTCCAAATTGTTTTAGTGGGCTGGTTGGGTAAAAAGACCCACTCAATGATTAATAAGGGATCAGGGTTGTTAGGGTCCCATTGAAAAATCAAAGCATATGGCTGACGTGCAGGGTTCAAAATAATTAAATTGAAGGGCAATTCAGGCGCACAGCGGTGTGCTTGCCGTAAGGCGATGGCTTCCGCTACTTTTTGTAATGAGGCAGCGGCTTCAGGACCAAGTCGACGAGGGGAGCGTAAATCGGAATCTCCCTTGAGGAGTTCAAACAAAGGGCTTAAGTCTGAATTGGATATTCCTAGCAAGGGTCGGACCCAAGTAATGGTCCCTAATAATTTTTGAACATCGTGCACATTTTTAATGTCCGCCTGTATATGCACAGGTTGGGGAACTATCATCTGGGTCCTGATGCGCCAACCCAAGTAGGTCCAAGGGGGCATTTTCTGGACTTTTTCGGGCGCAATACAGAGGCCTGCCGAATTGACAGCGGCCGTGACAAGGGCTACGGCCTTTTCCATGAGCTCAAGGTGAGGCGCAGCCATCAAGATATCATCCATATAATGATATAACAGAACTTGAGGCAACGCAACCCTGACAGGGCTAAGTACCTTAGCGACATACCATTGACAAATTGTCGGGCTATTTTTCATTCCCTGTGGCAGTACAACCCACTGATATCGTTGCACAGGGGCTTGCATATTGACACTTGGGACTGAAAAAGCAAATTTGGCAGCGTCATCAGGGTGTAGTGGAATGTTAAAAAAGCAATCCTTAAGGTCAATAACGGTGAGATGCCAATTGCGGGGGATCATAGTTGGAGAAGGGAGCCCTGGCTGCAGAGCTCCCATATCTACCATAGCATCATTGATTTTTCTGAGATCATGGAGCAGGCGCCACTTGCCAGATTGCTTCTTAATAACAAAGACAGGTGAATTCCAAGGACTAGTAGTAGGTACTATCTGTCCTTTTGCTAATTGTTCCGTAACCAGTTCTTGGAGAGCGCGAAGCTTTTCGAGTGGTAGGGGCCATTGATCTACCCAAATGGGTGTCTGAGTTTTCCAAGTCAGTTTCAGGGTGTCGCGCACCTCAATGGCCCCCCCTAAAAATGCGACTGAATGGAAGTTCCCCATTGTGATAGCACATCACGTCCCCATAAGACCATAGGAACAGGCAGCACAAAAGGCTTGACGGAAGCCACTCGTCCTTCTGGGCCTTTGATTTGGATCAATTCCGAGGATTGGTGGCTTCTACCAACTCCTCCGATTCCGGCTAGTGCCTGAGGCACAGCTGCCAAAGGCCATTGTGGAGGCCACTTCGCCTGTGAAATTACGGTAACATCGGCCCCTGTGTCAATAATCCCATTTAGGATTACTTGCTGAGTGCCGTGAATAAGAGTACATTGACAAAGTGGTCGCTTCTGGGAAATGGACTGTACCCAGAGAATCTGTGGATCCCCAGTAGATCCAAAACCTCCTTGTCTTTGCTGCGGAGGTGGGTGAGGCGAAAGAGAGCTTGCGTTCTGCGGGATCAGTAGTAATTGTGCAATGCGGCTTCCTTTGGGTACTGTGCAAGGGGGAAATGGGGTCCAGGCCATGATTTTAATTTCCCCAACGGTATCCGCATCAATTACTCCAGGCAATACAAAAAGTCCGGCTAAGGTAACCGATGATCTCCCTAATAGTAGCCCTTGTGTTTTCGGGGATAAAGGACCTGAAACATCAGTTGCTAATAAATGAACAGAGGAATCAAGCAACGTTACTGCGTGTGAGGTTGCCAGGTCCAATCCGGCGCTACCGGCTGTTGCTGGGCGAAGACTTGTGGCGAGGTCACACCCATCTGCATGGCTCGATCCACCGGCGACGATACTTGTGTCTGTGCGCGTCGCTGCCCCGCGCTCCGCAAGCGGTTTCCCTGTATCGGCTGCCCTTGAAAATTATACTTAGAACGACATTGATTAGCATAATGACGCCCCTTCCTGCATCGGGGACAGATCCCAGGGGCTTGGGCTTTAGCCCCCCCATTAGAAGCGAGACAATTTCGTTTGATATGGCCTGGTTTACCACAACCGTAACAATTTCCTCCCCCAGACATGCCTCTCATAGCTGCGAAAGCAGCTGCCATCGCTTCAAATTTATGGTCCACAGTACCGATACGATTACAAGCCTCTACCATTTCAACCAAAGTCGGAGCTGGGTTAGGGAGAGATTTAAGTAATTTTTTACAGTCGGCGTTAGCATTTTCAACTGCTAATTTTAATAGCAAAATTTCTCGAGCTTCGGTATTATCTATTTGGCGTTCTAAAGCTTGCTTAAGTCTATCAATGAATTGCATGTACGGCTCCCGAGGTTCCTGCGTAATAGAGGTGAATGCCTTTTGAGGTTTACTGGAATCGGGTATTTTAAGTAAAGCCTTTTTTGCTTCTTTGCGGATCGCTTCCAGGGCCTCTCGTGGACAATCTCGAGCCTGTGCCACTGGATTAGAGTGCTGACCCGTACCCATAAGGTGCTCCATGGTCAGTGCGGCAAGAGCAGCATTATTATGACCCACGTAGCTGGTGAGGAGAGTTTGAAGGCCCCCCCTCCAATGCGACTCCCACAGGGAATACTGGGAAGGGGTTAATAACAATTGCACTAGCGATTTTAAATCATGGGGAGTCATAACATACGTATCAAAGACAGAAGACAGCAGGCTCGCAAAATATGGGGAAGAGAGCCCGTGTTCTGTGATGGTACGGCGCAGCTCTTTAATCACCGGGAAGGACAAAGCCTCCCACTGCACTCCCCGGCCTTGATAAATAACAGGGGCGACTATCGTTCGCGCTATTTCCAAGTCACCTTCTTTTAAAGCTTGACGTCTAATATTCGCCCACGTATCATGAGGGTCAGGGGGGTACAAGTCAGGCTCTTTATCAGGATCAACGGGCCCCGGGTCAAGCGGATCTTCCTCAGGAGGGTAGCCTGCGGCACAGACCTTTAAGGGTCCAGGCGACTTAGCACGTCGCGGAGGTAGCGGAGGGGGAAGCAAAGGCGGAGCTGATGAAGGTTCCCCCTTAGTATCTGGAGAGTCTTTATGGCCCTTTTTCTGTGCCTTAATAGCCTCAAAGATATTTCTCCACCACGGAAGCAAACGCTGAGCCTCGGCATTCCCTGACGTCGCTAAGTCCCACAACTTTACCCCCACATTGTCCCAAAGTTCCCGGGTAAAAATACTGGAGGCCGTAACAGTGGGGATCTTCATTTGTACCCACTTAAGCATAATCTTTAAGTCCTGCCCGGAAATATCTTTTTTATGTTTCCGGAGGAGCGTTTTAATAACTTCATATACGTCTCTCTCTGTGGGGGACATCTGATTCCCCATGATTCCCACAGCTCACCTCTTAAATCCAGAGGGATTCCTGGCCAGTTCCTGCTTCCTTTCAGCAGCTCATTCAAAGTTCCGTGGGACTCGCAGCAAGCCGCTCAGCTAGGCGGTTCACCACCCCATCACGTCGGGGTCACCAATTTGCCGCGATTGAGAGACGGGACGCTGCTTGATGCAAGCAAGATGTCAGTTCATTAGACGCCATGGAAAGCTTTTTATACAGCTACTTAACAGTTACATAAATTACACAAATTCTATCATTTCTAATTGGCTTAGCTCTAAATGTTTCATTACAATAATCCCTCCTACCTGCGGTTTCGCTACATGCTAGAAGCTACAGTTTTGGAATGTGCTAAAAGCTACAGTGATAACTTGTTGCCTACTCCCTACTTCTTCAAGGTTATTTATCTCAGACCTGCAAGGCCAGTTGTTCCCTGGCTCCTCAGATTTATTTGTCTCAGGTCTGCAAGGTCGGCATGCCCTCGAATTTCTTGCATACTTGTACTTTTCTGCTAGCTGCCCCCAACAGGAGATCCCCTACTGAGAGGCACCGACGCACCCGTTTGCCGTCCAGGCGATTTCTCTCGAGAAGTCTGCTGCCTACCAGGGGCTCGCATCCGTGGCGTCGCCGAGAGGCTGCCGAGCCTGGTGATCCCTGCAGATTATCATGCGCTCCTACTATTCCGCGTAGGGTCTGACGAGGCAACTTAGAACCCTCCAAAGAGACTTTATGTCCCTCGGAGCAATGTTAAAAGGATCAGGAGCACAGGTGGTGGTCTCCTCTCTCCTCCCAGTCAGAGGGAGGGGTCCAGGAAGGAGGAGACGAATTGAACAGGTGAATGCCTGGCTGCGTAGCTGGTGCCATACGCGAGGTTTTGGCTTCTGTGATCACGGGTGTACCTTTGAGAAGCCGGGTCTGTTGGGAGCTGATGGGATTTGCCTGACCAAGCGGGGCAAGAGGGTCTTTGCCAACAAGCTGGCCGGACTTACAAGGAGGGCTTTAAACTAGGCTCAGCGGGGGAAGGGGATGGAGTTCTGAGCAACAGAGAAGAGCCAGGGGCTGCTGATGCGTTAGGAACCAACAGGGGAACCCCTGAGAAATGCCGCAAAGGACTTGGGGCTTGATCCTCCAGAAAGGCGACACGGTCGGCAGCCCAACTGAAGTGCCTCTATACCACTGCGCGCAGCACAGGTAACAAACAGGAGGAGTTGGAAGCCCCTGTGCAGAAGGAGCAGAAGGGAGCTGGCAGCTCTTTCAGGACGTTTTTTCTTCGAGCACAAGAGCTCTCGATTCCCACGCGTAAGAAATGGGAAAATAGAAATTCGTCTACCTAGACTTTAGTAAAGCCTTTGACACCGTTTCCCACAGTGTTCTCCTGGAGAAACTGGCTGCTCGTGGCTTGGACGGGCGTACTCTTTGCTGGGTAAAGAACTGGCTGGAGGGCCGGGCCCAGAGAGTTGTGGTGAACGGAGTTAAATCCAGTTGGCGGCCGGTCACAAGTGGTGTTCCCCAGGGCTCAGTACCGGGGCCGGTTCTGTTTAATATCTTTCTCAACGACCTGGACGAGGGGATCGAGTGCACCCTCATTCAGTAAGTTTGCAGCCGACACCAAGTTGGGCGGGAGCGTCGATCTGCTTGAGGGTAGGATGGCTCTACAGAGGGATCTGGACAGGCTGGATCGATGGGCCGAGGCCGATGGTATGAGGTTCAACAAGGCCAAGTGCCGGGTCCTGCACTTGGGTCACAACAACCCCGTGCAACGCTACAGGCTTGGGGAAGAGTGGCTGGAAAGCTGCCCGGCAGAAAAGAGCCTGGGGGTATTGGTAGACAGCCGTCTGAATGTGAGCCAGCAGTGTGCCCAGGTGGCCAAGGTGGCCAACAGCATCCTGGCCTGTATCAGGAATAGCGTGGCGAGCAGGACTGGGGAAGCGACTGTCCCCCTGTACTCAGCACCGCTGAGGCCGCACCTCGAATACTGTGTTCAGTTTTGGGCCTCTCACTACAAGAAAGACACGGAGGTGCTGGAGCGTGTCCGGAGAAGGGCAACGGAGCTGGTGAGGGGTCTGGAGCACAAGGCTTATGAGGAGCGGCTGAGGGAACTGGGGTGGCTTAGCCTGGAGTAAAGGAGGCTGAGGGGAGACCTTATCGCTCTCTACAACTACCGGAAAGGAGGTTGTAGCGAGGCGGGGGTTGGTCTCTTCTCCCAAGTAACAGGCGATAGGACGAGAGGAAATGGCCTCGAGTTGCGCCAGGGGAGGTTTAGGACGGATATTAGGAAAAATTTCTTCGCGGAAAGGGTTATCGAACGTTGGACCAGGCTGCCCAGGGAAGTGGTTGAATCACCATCCCTGGAGGTATTTAAAAGACGGGTAGACGCGGCGCTTAGGGACGTGGTTTGGTGGTGGTTTTGGCAGCGTTAGGTTAATGGTTGGACTCGATGATCTTAAAGGTCCCTTCCGACCTAGACGATTCTATGAAATCAGGCAAGGAAGGCAGGAGCCCAGCATGGCTGAGTAAGGACCTTCTGGTCGAGCTGAAGCGCAAGGAGGAAATGCGTAGGCGGTGGAAGCAGAGACACGCATCCTGGGAAGAATATAGGGATGGGGTCGGGAAAGCTAAGGCACAGCTGGAGCTGAATTTGGCAAGGGATGTGAAGAAGAATCATAAGAAGGGCTTCTACAGGTGCGTTGGTCAGAAAAGGAAGACTAAAGAAAACGCACACCACCCCCACCCCCACCCCCCTCCGATAGGTAAGACAGGAGAGCTAGCGCCAACCGACATGGAGAAGGCCGAGGCACTCAAGGATTTTTCTCCTCCGTTGTCGCCGGCAATCACTGTTCCCGCATCTCCCAAGTCCCTGAACCTCAAGGCAGGGACTGGGGGAACAAAGTCCCTCCCATCGTAGGAAAGGATCCGGTTCGAGACCACCTGAGGAACCTGAACATACGCAAGTCCTGCACTGGGGAGGAACAACCCCATGCACCAGTAGATGCTGGAGGCCGACTGGCTGGAGAGCAGCTTTGCTGACGTGGGGGGCTCCTGGTGGACATCAAGTTGAACGTGAGCCGACAACGTGCCCTTGCCGCAAAGGCGGCTAAGGATATCCTTAGCCCGCTACAGAGGAAAGCAGGGTTTATACATGTTACAATACAGTTGTGTAGACCAATCAAATTGCTCACTATCCCCGGGGGTGCAGGGCACCAGAGACCACCCTTGGGCAGCTTTGGGGGCACTGCCTGTTTTTCTACGAGCCTCCTACCCAGCTTAGCGCAAATCCTATCTCGATCTGCGCCCCCCCCACACACCCACAGCCCTCGAGCCACCAGTGCTGAAGACACGCTTTGTATTGTATTTTCTCCCAGGAGGCGCGCAGCTTAGAAACGTCTGCAATCCAAGCGGGGCTTGCAGGGAACAATTGAGAGCAACTTCTGTCGGTTCTGGGGAGTGTTCTGAAAAGTTAAGGCCTGCCCTGCCCTGGCAAAAGCAGTCCTTTGACTGGAGGGAGCAGCACCAAAAAGCCACAAGCACGTTTGGGGTGGAGTTGACGCGGTAATAAATAACAGTCAATAGTACTTGTAGCTACAACAGCCTCTTCTGAGACCTCGTCGCCCGCCCACAGGGTCGCAGCACTACACGGCACGGATCCCTCCGCGGACTGGCCCAACGTCTTCTCCCTCCGCCCCCAGGTCGGATCCCTCCGCGCCCCCAGGGCACGCAAACTCCCTGAGCCCCGCTAAGCACCAGGTCGACGAGGGCGGACCCGCCGGGGGGCCGGGGACAAGCGAAAACGACAGACGAGACAGCCAATCGAGACGCGGGATCGGCCGGCGGCCATCTGGCGGCCCAATGGGCGCCGCGGAGGGCCTGGCCGAGTGGAGGAAGCGCGGGGGCGACAAGGGGCGTTGTCGTGGCCGACGAGCTTATTGGGGCGCGGGCCGCCCGGCCTGGTGCCGCCGCCACCCGCAGTGTTTTCGGGAAGATCATCGGCAAGGCGCTTCCCCGCCAACGTCGCCTACGAGGACGAGGAGGTAGCCGCGGCTTTGCTCTGAGCGCGGTTCCTCCTCCCTCCCCCCGTCCCCCCCTCCCCCCGCGCTCGCAGGCACCCTGAGCCGAGGACCCGTTGCGCGGTGCCCGGGAGCGCGGCAGGGCGGGTGGCGGCCTTGCTGCGGGCGGGCGGGCGGTGGAGGGACGGGGCCTCTCTGGGTTGTGGCGCTCTCTACTGCGCGATCCCTATAACATCGCGCTTCTTCGGTGCGGCCCCCCCGCCCCCGGCTGCCGCGGCGCGTACTGGGTTGCTGGTGCTGGCCGGCTCGCCTCGGTTCCCAGCCCCGCCGTGTCGCGTGCGCGCGTGCGTGCGTAGAGGAGGGCCTCTGACGGTAAGGCACTTGGTGGCAGCCGCAGACGTTTGCCGCGTGATATCCCTTTGGCACTGCAAGTCGTGCAAAGTTTGCTGCCGAGGGATGCGAGTGGTCCTACCTCGTGTAGGACGACAGTCTTGAAACCTTAGATTAAGCGCACGCAGTCAGTCTCCTCGGGGATTCCAGGCGTATGTATGTAAACGGTGAACGTCTGAGTGGTGACCGTAATGAGTTAGTTCTGCGTAGGAGAAACGCAGGTCTTGATGTGCCTCCTAATAGCACTGTAGAGATTTCACAGCTCTGCTGTGCTAGGCTTTGGTTCTGCGCCCCCAAACTGGATTGTTACAGCTTTTCTTATTTTTCTTTACCAAAAAAGTAAATCCAGAAACTCGTCATCCTTAGGAAACGATCGACCCGAATTAAAACGTACTGGAGGTCGCTAGTCTGAAGTACTGGCCCGCCTCCTTGCCCCCATCACCTTGCATGCTGAATCCCACTTCTGGAGGGGGCTCTGTAAAGACGTTGTATTTTTTTGTACAGAAAGCATTAATATCGCGTAAGAAAAATCAACGTTTCGGCTTGCGTTTGGGGTCTGCTTCTGACTTTTCGGAAGTCTGCTTCTGTAGGAGTTCAGTGGGGCATATTGATTTGCTTAAGCTATTATTACCTTTCTCTGAAGCCAATGACGTTTTAACTGTTTACTCTTCCTCCAGCGCCTTGCGTTCCGTGATCTTTCACCCCAAGCTCCGATGCTTTTCCTAGCCATGCCTAAGGAGGCAATTATGAGGTTATGCGAAGCAGAAGATCCTGGTGAATGTGTAAGTACTGTGGAAGCTTTCTGTACGCTAAACTGTACCTGTCGTTAGTTCCTAATTTAGTAGACTCTTTCCCATCCCCCCTTTTCCCCTTGATAGGGCACGGTAGGCTGGTTTGGGTTTTCTGGCGCTATAATCTTTTCTCTCTGGCTTGTAATGGAGCTGAGCTTTTTGACCGAAAGTAGCGATATAAAGCAATGCTCATCCCTGGGTACGTACTCCTGGTGCAAAATGCAGTGTTGTTTTGGAGCGCAGGGTGATGCCTACTGTCACGGTTTAGAGCAAGAGGAGGAGTAGTACTTCTTCTAATACGGAGAAGAGGGCTTGGGGTTTTTGGCAGGTCGGGGGTGAGGAAGGGCAAAGCTGGTCGAGAGGTGCTGGATGCTTCGCTTTTGGCTATAAAAGTCAAGTTCAGAGACTTTGTAAACCCACGCAAAAGGCAGCCTGAAGCTTATTTTCCACCCGAGTTGCGTATGTTGCCTGAAGAGATAACGGGGGGCTTTAACCCGGAGACAAACTTAGCTTCTGTGGCTGTTTTGTAGTCCGTTACTGTCTAGCTTGAAAACAATTGCGTAGCCCTCTTTCTTCCCTCCCCCCTACAGTGTGCGTAATCGGTCTTTGTAGCTTTGCTCGGGAAATGCCGGTTGCAGGCGGACAGACAGTAATTTGAAGCGCAGTGGTTGAATTGCTAGGAGTTGGCTAACTGGTTTCTCTGGGTGCTTCTCTGCTCTCATTCCTCCCCTCCCTGCCCTCTCCCCTTCTTGTGTGTGGCTTTTTATTTTACTTATTTATGGTTTTGTACTTCCTTCTCCAGCTTCTTGGGCATTTAATGATTGTTGGCAAGCAGCGTGCTGCTCACCTGGGCCTGACCGATGGATTCCGGATGGTTGCGGATGAAGGGCCCGAGGGTGGGCAGCCTGTCTGTCACGTACATCTACGTATTCTGGGTGGCCGTCGGTTGGGCTGGCCGCCTGGCTGAGATTTTTGCACCGCAAGAGCTGCTGCACGTGTACGAATCGCCGCTGAATGGATTTCGTCTGTTGCCCGTCGATCTAGGCACTGTTGATGTCGAATGTTTTGTGCCGCGTGTCTGTGGAAGGTAATAAAAGCTGTGAGCAGCAGTTGCACAATAAAGATTTAGCATGGGGATCTCACCTCCGTCTTGTGTGTCTTACTGAGGGAAATAGTTCCGCAAGTTAAAACGGCGTCTCCCCGGAGTGTAAGTACGTGGACTGTGTCGGTCTGTTAACAGTGTTCTATAGATAGATAGTGATTTGGCCAGTCATTTGAAGCGTGACGCTGGGACGGCTTAGCAGTCTCCTGCGTCCTGTAGGAAGCAGACTCTTGGCTCTTTGGAAGCGGTACGCAAATGTACGTAAAGCCAGTGTAGGCGGCTGCTGCTGCAACACCTTTAGAAAATACTGTATGCGACGCTACAGGCATGCCATACAAGGGTGCTTTCGGCACAGTGCAATGCGTTGGAAGCATCCAACTCCTGTTGGAGCACTTCATCAAGGGCTGCGTGATAAGGCCCCGTTGATAATCCCTTTTCTGCTGAGGAGGGACGTGGTAGGAGAAAACAATTGGTCTGAATGGCAGCTGTGGTGCTTCCATAGCACGGTGGAATATCTCTCTTGGTCCATTTGGGTCAGCTGTCCTGGCTGTGTCCCCTGCCAGCCTCTTGCCCACCCCCAGCTTACTGGACTGTGGGGGTGGGGGTGGCTGGAGAGACAGCCTCCGTGCTGTGGGAGCACTGCTCGGCAGTAGCCAGAACACTGGTGTGTTATCAACACCCTTCCAGCTACAGCTACGAAGCACAGCACTATGAGGGCTGCTGTGGGGAAAGTTACCTTCCATCCCAGCCAGACCCAAACCAAAGCTACGTCGCAGGGAGACAGCCAACTTCATCTTTCTTTAACAGCTATTAAAAAAGGGAGACGGGCATGGGAAAGCAGGGCCATCCTTCGTTGCCCTTGAACGCTGCGTCCGACCTTTTGTGGGAAAGCCTCCGTCCTCTTTGTAGCCGCCCTTTAAGTACTGGCAGACTGCGATGAGGTTCCCTCCCCCGCGAGCCTTCTCTTCTGCAAGGGAGAAGAGACCCAACTCCTTCAGCCTTTCCTCCTAGGGCAGGTTCTCCAGCCCTTTGGTCATCTTTGCGGCCCTCCTTGGGACCTTCCCCAGTTGGTCTGCGTCTCTTTTTTGAATTGTGGGGACCAGAACTGGACACGGCGCTCCAGGTGCGGCCTGCGGGGGTAGCCTGTGTGAGAAGAGGCCAGGGTCTGCCCTGTGCTGGACGCAGCTGGTGCCAGCCAGCTAGGCACTGGACTTGCCGCAGGCCAAAGCTGAGCGGCTCAGCGAAGCCGGGGGTGCCCCTGGGAAAACCTATTGAAGAAAGGGCAAAGCGCTGTCCGGGGCAGGTATTTCCCTGCTGCCTGTGGGTCCGGCCGGTGGATGTTTCCTGAAGGAACTTTTTCATCCTATTTTCTCCCCCTGTCCTGTTGAGGAGGGGCAGTGAGAGAGCGGCTGGGCGGGCCCCTGACAGCCGGCCGAGGTCAATCCATCACAAAGCCTAAAGGGCAGATTCCTCCATGTAGAAGTGTTGAAGGGGGTTGGTGCTTTAAGGAACGATAGTGACTGGGGTTTTGGAGACAGGACGTTTTGGAGACAGGAAAGTCGGGAAATCGCTGGGGATCCAGTTGCTTCGAGGGGGGGAAATTTCAAGAGACAAAGCCTTCTTTCTGAGCAATAAGAGGCTCTTGTGAGCAGAGGGCTCTAGTCTCCCTTTGTTCTCACTTGGTAATGAAAGAGACAAGGCACCGGAACTCCTGCGTGCGAAGGGATGAAAATGTGCGGAGCCTGTTGGATGCTCTTTGTGTGCGCGTGTTGGAAACCCAGGAACAGCTATAAGGAGGTGGGTGTGAGCTTGGTTAACTTGGCCAAGCCAACCACGCAAAGCTGACCCAACCTCCCGCCCGCATCAGAACCAGTGCCACCAGAAAAGCACGTAAGGTGTTAGCAATTGGAGATCCCCTACTGAGAGGCACCGACGCACCCGTTTGCCGTCCAGGCGATTTCTCTCGAGAAGTCTGCTGCCTACCAGGGGCTCGCATCCGTGGCGTCGCCGAGAGGCTGCCGAGCCTGGTGATCCCTGCAGATTATCATGCGCTCCTACTATTCCGCGTAGGGTCTGACGAGGCAACTTAGAACCCTCCAAAGAGACTTTATGTCCCTCGGAGCAATGTTAAAAGGATCAGGAGCACAGGTGGTGGTCTCCTCTCTCCTCCCAGTCAGAGGGAGGGGTCCAGGAAGGAGGAGACAAATTGAACAGGTGAATGCCTGGCTGCGTAGCTGGTGCCATACGCGAGGTTTTGGCTTCTGTGATCAAGGGGGTACCTTTGAGAAGCCGGGTCTGTTGGGAGCTGATGGGATTCGCCTGACCAAGCGGGGCAAGAGGGTCTTTGCCAACAAGCTGGCCGGACTTACAAGGAGGGCTTTAAACTAGGCTCAGCGGGGGAAGGGGATGGAGTTCTGAGCAACAGAGAAGAGCCAGGGGCTGCTGATGCGTTAGGAACCAACAGGGGAACCCCTGAGAAATGCCGCAAAGGACTTGGGGCTTGATCCTCCAGAAAGGCGACACGGTCGGCAGCCCAACTGAAGTGCCTCTATACCACTGCGCGCAGCACAGGTAACAAACAGGAGGAGTTGGAAGCCCCTGTGCAGAAGGAGCAGAAGGGAGCTGGCAGCTCTTTCAGGACGTTTTTTCTTCGAGCACAAGAGCTCTCGATTCCCACGCGTAAGAAATGGGAAAATAGAAATTCGTCTACCTAGACTTTAGTAAAGCCTTTGACACCGTTTCCCACAGCGTTCTCCTGGAGAAACTGGCTGCTCGTGGCTTGGACGGGCGTACTCTTTGCTGGGTAAAGAACTGGCTGGAGGGCCGGGCCCAGAGAGTTGTGGTGAACGGAGTTAAATCCAGTTGGCGGCCGGTCACAAGTGGTGTTCCCCAGGGCTCAGTACCGGGGCCGGTTCTGTTTAATATCTTTCTCAACGACCTGGACGAGAGGATCGAGTGCACCCTCACTCAGTAAGTTTGCAGCCGACACCAAGTTGGGCGGGAGCGTCGATCTGCTTGAGGGTAGGATGGCTCTACAGAGGGATCTGGACAGGCTGGATCGATGGGCCGAGGCCGATGGTATGAGGTTCAACAAGGCCAAGTGCCGGGTCCTGCACTTGGGTCACAACAACCCCGTGCAACGCTACAGGCTTGGGGAAGAGTGGCTGGAAAGCTGCCCGGCAGAAAAGAGCCTGGGGGTATTGGTAGACAGCCGTCTGAATGTGAGCCAGCAGTGTGCCCAGGTGGCCAAGGTGGCCAACAGCATCCTGGCCTGTATCAGGAATAGCGTGGCGAGCAGGACTGGGGAAGCGACTGTCCCCCTGTACTCAGCACCGCTGAGGCCGCACCTCGAATACTGTGTTCAGTTTTGGGCCTCTCGCTACAAGACAGACACGGAGGTGCTGGAGCGTGTCCGGAGAAGGGCAACGGAGCTGGTGAGGGGTCTGGAGCACAAGGCTTATGAGGAGCGGCTGAGGGAACTGGGGTGGCTTAGCCTGGAGTAAAGGAGGCTGAGGGGAGACCTTATCGCTCTCTACAACTACCGGAAAGGAGGTTGTAGCGAGGCGGGGGTTGGTCTCTTCTCCCAAGTAACAGGCGATAGGACGAGAGGAAACGGCCTCGAGTTGCGCCAGGGGAGGTTTAGGACGGATATTAGGAAAAATTTCTTCGCGGAAAGGGTTATCGAACGTTGGACCAGGCTGCCCAGGGAAGTGGTTGAATCACCATCCCTGGAGGTATTTAAAAGATGGGTAGACGCGGCGCTTAGGGACGTGGTTTGGTGGTGGTTTTGGCAGCGTTAGGTTAATGGTTGGACTCGATGATCTTAAAGGTCCCTTCCGACCTAGACGATTCTATGAAATCAGGCAAGGAAGGCAGGAGCCCAGCATGGCTGAGTAAGGACCTTCTGGTCGAGCTGAAGCGCAAGGAGGAAATGCGTAGGCGGTGGAAGCAGAGACACGCATCCTGGGAAGAATATAGGGATGGGGTCGGGAAAGCTAAGGCACAGCTGGAGCTGAATTTGGCAAGGGATGTGAAGAAGAATCATAAGAAGGGCTTCTACAGGTGCGTTGGTCAGAAAAGGAAGACTAAAGAAAACGCACACCACCCCCACCCCCACCCCCCTCCGATAGGTAAGACAGGAGAGCTAGCGCCAACCGACATGGAGAAGGCCGAGGCACTCAAGGATTTTTCTCCTCCGTTGTCGCCGGCAATCACTGTTCCCGCATCTCCCAAGTCCCTGAACCTCAAGGCAGGGACTGGGGGAACAAAGTCCCTCCCATCGTAGGAAAGGATCCGGTTCGAGACCACCTGAGGAACCTGAACATACGCAAGTCCTGCACTGGGGAGGAACAACCCCATGCACCAGTAGATGCTGGAGGCCGACTGGCTGGAGAGCAGCTTTGCTGACGTGGGGGGCTCCTGGTGGACATCAAGTTGAACGTGAGCCGACAACGTGCCCTTGCCGCAAAGGCGGCTAAGGATATCCTTAGCCCGCTACAGAGGAAAGCAGGGTTTATACATGTTACAATACAGTTGTGTAGACCAATCAAATTGCTCACTATCCCCGGGGGTGCAGGGCACCAGAGACCACCCTTGGGCAGCTTTGGGGGCACTGCCTGTTTTTCTACGAGCCTCCTACCCAGCTTAGCGCAAATCCTATCTCGATCTGCGCCCCCCCCCCACACCCACACCCACAGCCCTCGAGCCACCAGTGCTGAAGACACGCTTTGTATTGTATTTTCTCCCAGGAGGCGCGCAGCTTAGAAACGTCTGCAATCCAAGCGGGGCTTGCAGGGAACAATTGAGAGCAACTTCTGTCGGTTCTGGGGAGTGTTCTGAAAAGTTAAGGCCTGCCCTGCCCTGGCAAAAGCAGTCCTTTGACTGGAGGGAGCAGCACCAAAAAGCCACAAGCACGTTTGGGGTGGAGTTGACGCGGTAATAAATAACAGTCAATAGTACTTGTAGCTACAACAGCCTCTTCTGAGACCTCGTCGCCCGCCCACAGGGTCGCAGCACTACACGGCACGGATCCCTCCGCGGACTGGCCCAACGTCTTCTCCCTCCGCCCCCAGGTCGGATCCCTCCGCGCCCCGAGGGCACGCAAACTCCCTGAGCCCCGCTAAGCACCAGGTCGACGAGGGCGGACCCGCCGGGGGGCCGGGGACAAGCGAAAACGACAGACGAGACAGCCAATCGAGACGCGGGATCGGCCGGCGGCCATCTGGCGGCCCAATGGGCGCCGCGGAGGGCCTGGCCGAGTGGGGGAAGCGCGGGGGCGACAAGGGGCGTTGTCGTGGCCGACGAGCTTATTGGTGCGCGGGCCGCCCGGCCTGGTGCCGCCGCCACCCGCAGTGTTTTCGGGAAGATCATCGGCAAGGCGCTTCCCCGCCAACGTCGCCTACGAGGACGAGGAGGTAGCCGCGGCTTTGCTCTGAGCGCGGTTCCTCCTCCCTCCCCCCGTCCCCCCCTCCCCCCGCGCTCGCAGGCACCCTGAGCCGAGGACCCGTTGCGCGGTGCCCGGGAGCGCGGCAGGGCGGGTGGCGGCCTTGCTGCGGGCGGGCGGTGGAGGGACGGGGCCTCTCTGGGTTGTGGCGCTCTCTACTGCGCGATCCCTATAACATCGCGCTTCTTCGGTGCGGCCCCCCCGCCCCCGGCTGCCGCGGCGCGTACTGGGTTGCTGGTGCTGGCCGGCTCGCCTCGGTTCCCAGCCCCGCCGTGTCGCGTGCGCGCGTGCGTGCGTAGAGGAGGGCCTCTGACGGTAAGGCACTTGGTGGCAGCCGCAGACGTTTGCCGCGTGATATCCCTTTGGCACTGCAAGTCGTGCAAAGTTTGCTGCCGAGGGATGCGAGTGGTCCTACCTCGTGTAGGACGACAGTCTTGAAACCTTAGATTAAGCGCACGCAGTCAGTCTCCTCGGGGATTCCAGGCGTATGTATGTAAACGGTGAACGTCTGAGTGGTGACCGTAATGAGTTAGTTCTGCGTAGGAGAAACGCAGGTCTTGATGTGCCTCCTAATAGCACTGTAGAGATTTCACAGCTCTGCTGTGCTAGGCTTTGGTTCTGCGCCCCCAAACTGGATTGTTACAGCTTTTCTTATTTTTCTTTACCAAAAAAGTAAATCCAGAAACTCGTCATCCTTAGGAAACGATCGACCCGAATTAAAACGTACTGGAGGTCGCTAGTCTGAAGTACTGGCCCGCCTCCTTGCCCCCATCACCTTGCATGCTGAATCCCACTTCTGGAGGGGGCTCTGTAAAGACGTTGTATTTTTTTGTACAGAAAGCATTAATATCGCGTAAGAAAAATCAACGTTTCGGCTTGCGTTTGGGGTCTGCTTCTGACTTTTCGGAAGTCTGCTTCTGTAGGAGTTCAGTGGGGCATATTGATTTGCTTAAGCTATTATTACCTTTCTCTGAAGCCAATGACGTTTTAACTGTTTACTCTTCCTCCAGCGCCTTGCGTTCCGTGATCTTTCACCCCAAGCTCCGATGCTTTTCCTAGCCATGCCTAAGGAGGCAATTATGAGGTTATGCGAAGCAGAAGATCCTGGTGAATGTGTAAGTACTGTGGAAGCTTTCTGTACGCTAAACTGTACCTGTCGTTAGTTCCTAATTTAGTAGACTCTTTCCCATCCCCCCTTTTCCCCTTGATAGGGCACGGTAGGCTGGTTTGGGTTTTCTGGCGCTATAATCTTTTCTCTCTGGCTTGTAATGGAGCTGAGCTTTTTGACCGAAAGTAGCGATATAAAGCAATGCTCATCCCTGGGTACGTACTCCTGGTGCAAAATGCAGTGTTGTTTTGGAGCGCAGGGTGATGCCTACTGTCACGGTTTAGAGCAAGAGGAGGAGTAGTACTTCTTCTAATACGGAGAAGAGGGCTTGGGGTTTTTGGCAGGTCGGGGGTGAGGAAGGGCAAAGCTGGTCGAGAGGTGCTGGATGCTTCGCTTTTGGCTATAAAAGTCAAGTTCAGAGACTTTGTAAACCCACGCAAAAGGCAGCCTGAAGCTTATTTTCCACCCGAGTTGCGTATGTTGCCTGAAGAGATAACGGGGGGCTTTAACCCGGAGACAAACTTAGCTTCTGTGGCTGTTTTGTAGTCCGTTACTGTCTAGCTTGAAAACAATTGCGTAGCCCTCTTTCTTCCCCCCCCCCCTACAGTGTGCGTAATCGGTCTTTGTAGCTTTGCTTGGGAAATGCCGGTTGCAGGCGGACAGACAGTAATTTGAAGCGCAGTGGTTGAATTGCTAGGAGTTGGCTAACTGGTTTCTCTGGGTGCTTCTCTGCTCTCATTCCTCCCCTCCCTGCCCTCTCCCCTTCTTGTGTGTGGCTTTTTATTTTACTTATTTATGGTTTTGTACTTCCTTCTCCAGCTTCTTGGGCATTTAATGATTGTTGGCAAGCAGCGTGCTGCTCACCTGGGCCTGACCGATGGATTCCGGATGGTTGCGGATGAAGGGCCCGAGGGTGGGCAGCCTGTCTGTCACGTACATCTACGTATTCTGGGTGGCCGTCGGTTGGGCTGGCCGCCTGGCTGAGATTTTTGCACCGCAAGAGCTGCTGCACGTGTACGAATCGCCGCTGAATGGATTTCGTCTGTTGCCCGTCGATCTAGGCACTGTTGATGTCGAATGTTTTGTGCCGCGTGTCTGTGGAAGGTAATAAAAGCTGTGAGCAGCAGTTGCACAATAAAGATTTAGCATGGGGATCTCACCTCCGTCTTGTGCGTCTTACTGAGGGAAATAGTTCCGCAAGTTAAAACGGCGTCTCCCCGGAGTGTAAGTACGTGGACTGTGTCGGTCTGTTAACAGTGTTCTATAGATAGATAGTGATTTGGCCAGTCATTTGAAGCGTGACGCTGGGACGGCTTAGCAGTCTCCTGCGTCCTGTAGGAAGCAGACTCTTGGCTCTTTGGAAGCGGTACGCAAATGTACGTAAAGCCAGTGTAGGCGGCTGCTGCTGCAACACCTTTAGAAAATACTGTATGCGACGCTACAGGCATGCCATACAAGGGTGCTTTCGGCACAGTGCAATGCGTTGGAAGCATCCAACTCCTGTTGGAGCACTTCATCAAGGGCTGCGTGATAAGGCCCCGTTGATAATCCCTTTTCTGCTGAGGAGGGACGTGGTAGGAGAAAACAATTGGTCTGAATGGCAGCTGTGGTGCTTCCATAGCACGGTGGAATATCTCTCTTGGTCCATTTGGGTCAGCTGTCCTGGCTGTGTCCCCTGCCAGCCTCTTGCCCACCCCCAGCTTACTGGACTGTGGGGGTGGCTGGAGAGACAGCCTCCGTGCTGTGGGAGCACTGCTCGGCAGTAGCCAGAACACTGGTGTGTTATCAACACCCTTCCAGCTACAGCTACGAAGCACAGCACTATGAGGGCTGCTGTGGGGAAAGTTACCTTCCATCCCAGCCAGACCCAAACCAAAGCTACGTCGCAGGGAGACAGCCAACTTCATCTTTCTTTAACAGCTATTAAAAAAGGGAGACGGGCATGGGAAAGCAGGGCCATCCTTCGTTGCCCTTGAACGCTGCGTCCGACCTTTTGTGGGAAAGCCTCCGTCCTCTTTGTAGCCGCCCTTTAAGTACTGGCAGACTGCGATGAGGTTCCCTCCCCCGCGAGCCTTCTCTTCTGCAAGGGAGAAGAGACCCAACTCCTTCAGCCTTTCCTCCTAGGGCAGGTTCTCCAGCCCTTTGGTCATCTTTGCGGCCCTCCTTGGGACCTTCCCCAGTTGGTCTGCGTCTCTTTTTTGAATTGTGGGGACCAGAACTGGACACGGCGCTCCAGGTGCGGCCTGCGGGGGTAGCCTGTGTGAGAAGAGGCCAGGGTCTGCCCTGTGCTGGACGCAGCTGGTGCCAGCCAGCTAGGCACTGGACTTGCCGCAGGCCAAAGCTGAGCGGCTCAGCGAAGCCGGGGGTGCCCCTGGGAAAACCTATTGAAGAAAGGGCAAAGCGCTGTCCGGGGCAGGTATTTCCCTGCTGCCTGTGGGTCCGGCCGGTGGATGTTTCCTGAAGGAACTTTTTCATCCTATTTTCTCCCCCTGTCCTGTTGAGGAGGGGCAGTGAGAGAGCGGCTGGGCGGGCCCCTGACAGCCGGCCGAGGTCAATCCATCACAAAGCCTAAAGGGCAGATTCCTCCATGTAGAAGTGTTGAAGGGGGTTGGTGCTTTAAGGAACGATAGTGACTGGGGTTTTGGAGACAGGACGTTTTGGAGACAGGAAAGTCGGGAAATCGCTGGGGATCCAGTTGCTTCGAGGGGGGGAAATTTCAAGAGACAAAGCCTTCTTTCTGAGCAATAAGAGGCTCTTGTGAGCAGAGGGCTCTAGTCTCCCTTTGTTCTCACTTGGTAATGAAAGAGACAAGGCACCGGAACTCCTGCGTGCGAAGGGATGAAAATGTGCGGAGCCTGTTGGATGCTCTTTGTGTGCGCGTGTTGGAAACCCAGGAACAGCTATAAGGAGGTGGGTGTGAGCTTGGTTAACTTGGCCAAGCCAACCACGCAAAGCTGACCCAACCTCCCGCCCGCATCAGAACCAGTGCCACCAGAAAAGCACGTAAGGTGATAGCAATTGGAGATCCCCTACTGAGAGGCACCGACGCACCCGTTTGCCGTCCAGACGATTTCTCTCGAGAAGTCTGCTGCCTACCAGGGGCTCGCATCCGTGGCGTCGCCGAGAGGCTGCCGAGCCTGGTGATCCCTGCAGATTATCATGCGCTCCTACTATTCCGCGTAGGGTCTGACGAGGCAACTTAGAACCCTCCAAAGAGACTTTATGTCCCTCGGAGCAATGTTAAAAGGATCAGGAGCACAGGTGGTGGTCTCCTCTCTCCTCCCAGTCAGAGGGAGGGGTCCAGGAAGGAGGAGACGAATTGAACAGGTGAATGCCTGGCTGCGTAGCTGGTGCCATACGCGAGGTTTTGGCTTCTGTGATCACGGGTGTACCTTTGAGAAGCCGGGTCTGTTGGGAGCTGATGGGATTCGCCTGACCAAGCAGGGCAAGAGGGTCTTTGCCAACAAGCTGGCCGGACTTACAAGGAGGGCTTTAAACTAGGCTCAGCGGGGGAAGGGGATGGAGTTCTGAGCAACAGAGAAGAGCCAGGGGCTGCTGATGCGTTAGGAACCAACAGGGGAACCCCTGAGAAATGCCGCAAAGGACTTGGGGCTTGATCCTCCAGAAAGGCGACACGGTCGGCAGCCCAACTGAAGTGCCTCTATACCACTGCGCGCAGCACAGGTAACAAACAGGAGGAGTTGGAAGCCCCTGTGCAGAAGGAGCAGAAGGGAGCTGGCAGCTCTTTCAGGACGTTTTTTCTTCGAGCACAAGAGCTCTCGATTCCCACGCGTAAGAAATGGGAAAATAGAAATTCGTCTACCTAGACTTTAGTAAAGCCTTTGACACCGTTTCCCACAGCGTTCTCCTGGAGAAACTGGCTGCTCGTGGCTTGGACGGGCGTACTCTTTGCTGGGTAAAGAACTGGCTGGAGGGCCGGGCCCAGAGAGTTGTGGTGAACGGAGTTAAATCCAGTTGGCGGCCGGTCACAAGTGGTGTTCCCCAGGGCTCAGTACCGGGGCCGGTTCCGTTTAATATCTTTCTCAACGACCTGGACGAGGGGATCGAGTGCACCCTCACTCAGTAAGTTTGCAGCCGACACCAAGTTGGGCGGGAGCGTCGATCTGCTTGAGGGTAGGATGGCTCTACAGAGGGATCTGGACAGGCTGGATCGATGGGCCGAGGCTGATGGTATGAGGTTCAACAAGGCCAAGTGCCGGGTCCTGCACTTGGGTCACAACAACCCCGTGCAACGCTACAGGCTTGGGGAAGAGTGGCTGGAAAGCTGCCCGGCAGAAAAGAGCCTGGGGGTATTGGTAGACAGCCGTCTGAATGTGAGCCAGCAGTGTGCCCAGGTGGCCAAGGCGGCCAACAGCATCCTGGCCTGTATCAGGAATAGCGTGGCGAGCAGGACTGGGGAAGCGACTGTCCCCCTGTACTCAGCACCGCTGAGGCCGCACCTCGAATACTGTGTTCAGTTTTGGGCCTCTCACTACAAGACAGACACGGAGGTGCTGGAGCGTGTCCGGAGAAGGGCAACGGAGCTGGTGAGGGGTCTGGAGCACAAGGCTTATGAGGAGCGGCTGAGGGAACTGGGGTGGCTTAGCCTGGAGTAAAGGAGGCTGAGGGGAGACCTTATCGCTCTCTACAACTACCGGAAAGGAGGTTGTAGCGAGGCGGGGGTTGGTCTCTTCTCCCAAGTAACAGGCGATAGGATGAGAGGAAACGGCCTCGAGTTGCGCCAGGGGAGGTTTAGGACGGATATTAGGAAAAATTTCTTCGCGGAAAGGGTTATCGAACGTTGGACCAGGCTGCCCAGGGAAGTGGTTGAATCACCATCCCTGGAGGTATTTAAAAGATGGGTAGACGCGGCGCTTAGGGACGTGGTTTGGTGGTGGTTTTGTCAGCGTTAGGTTAATGGTTGGACTCGATGATCTTAAAGGTCCCTTCCGACCTAGACGATTCTATGAAATCAGGCAAGGAAGGCAGGAGCCCAGCATGGCTGAGTAAGGACCTTCTGGTCGAGCTGAAGCGCAAGGAGGAAATGCGTAGGCGGTGGAAGCAGAGACACGCATCCTGGGAAGAATATAGGGATGGGGTCGGGAAAGCTAAGGCACAGCTGGAGCTGAATTTGGCAAGGGATGTGAAGAAGAATCATAAGAAGGGCTTCTACAGGTGCGTTGGTCAGAAAAGGAAGACTAAAGAAAACGCACACCACCCCCACCCCCCTCCGATAGGTAAGACAGGAGAGCTAGCGCCAACCGACATGGAGAAGGCCGAGGCACTCAAGGATTTTTCTCCTCCGTTGTCGCTGGCAATCACCGTTCCCGCATCTCTCAAGTCCCTGAACCTCAAGGCAGGGACTGGGGGAACAAAGTCCCTCCCATCGTAGGAAAGGATCCGGTTCGAGACCACCTGAGGAACCTGAACATACGCAAGTCCTGCACTGGGGAGGAACAACCCCATGCACCAGTAGATGCTGGAGGCCGACTGGCTGGAGAGCAGCTTTGCTGACGTGGGGGGCTCCTGGTGGACATCAAGTTGAACGTGAGCCGACAACGTGCCCTTGCCGCAAAGGCGGCTAAGGATATCCTTAGCCCGCTACAGAGGAAAGCAGGGTTTATACATGTTACAATACAGTTGTGTAGACCAATCAAATTGCTCACTATCCCCGGGGGTGCAGGGCACCAGAGACCACCCTTGGGCAGCTTTGGGGGCACTGCCTGTTTTTCTACGAGCCTCCTACCCAGCTTAGCGCAAATCCTATCTCGATCTGCGCCCCCCCCCCACACCCACACCCACAGCCCTCGAGCCACCAGTGCTGAAGACACGCTTTGTATTGTATTTTCTCCCAGGAGGCGCGCAGCTTAGAAACGTCTGCAATCCAAGCGGGGCTTGCAGGGAACAATTGAGAGCAACTTCTGTCGGTTCTGGGGAGTGTTCTGAAAAGTTAAGGCCTGCCCTGCCCTGGCAAAAGCAGTCCTTTGACTGGAGGGAGCAGCACCAAAAAGCCACAAGCACGTTTGGGGTGGAGTTGACGCGGTAATAAATAACAGTCAATAGTACTTGTAGCTACAACAGCCTCTTCTGAGACCTCGTCGCCCGCCCACAGGGTCGCAGCACTACACGGCACGGATCCCTCCGCGGACTGGCCCAACGTCTTCTCCCTCCGCCCCCAGGTCGGATCCCTCCGCGCCCCCAGGGCACGCAAACTCCCTGAGCCCCGCTAAGCACCAGGTCGACGAGGGCGGACCCGCCGGGGGGCCGGGGACAAGCGAAAACGACAGACGAGACAGCCAATCGAGATGCGGGATCGGCCGGCGGCCATCTGGCGGCCCAATGGGCGCCGCGGAGGGCCTGGCCGAGTGGGGGAAGCGCGGGGGCGACAAGGGGCGTTGTCGTGGCCGACGAGCTTATTGGGGCGCGGGCCGCCCGGCCTGGTGCCGCCGCCACCCGCAGTGTTTTCGGGAAGATCATCGGCAAGGCGCTTCCCCGCCAACGTCGCCTACGAGGACGAGGAGGTAGCCGCGGCTTTGCTCTGAGCGCGGTTCCTCCTCCCTCCCCCCGTCCCCCCCTCCCCCCGCGCTCGCAGGCACCCTGAGCCGAGGACCCGTTGCGCGGTGCCCGGGAGCGCGGCAGGGCGGGTGGCGGCCTTGCTGCGGGCGGGCGGGCGGTGGAGGGACGGGGCCTCTCTGGGTTGTGGCGCTCTCTACTGCGCGATCCCTATAACATCGCGCTTCTTCGGTGCGGCCCCCCCGCCCCCGGCTGCCGCGGCGCGTACTGGGTTGCTGGTGCTGGCCGGCTCGCCTCGGTTCCCAGCCCCGCCGTGTCGCGTGCGCGCGTGCGTAGAGGAGGGCCTCTGACGGTAAGGCACTTGGTGGCAGCCGCAGACGTTTGCCGCGTGATATCCCTTTGGCACTGCAAGTCGTGCAAAGTTTGCTGCCGAGGGATGCGAGTGGTCCTACCTCGTGTAGGACGACAGTCTTGAAACCTTAGATTAAGCGCACGCAGTCAGTCTCCTCGGGGATTCCAGGCGTATGTATGTAAACGGTGAACGTCTGAGTGGTGACCGTAATGAGTTAGTTCTGCGTAGGAGAAACGCAGGTCTTGATGTGCCTCCTAATAGCACTGTAGAGATTTCGCAGCTCTGCTGTGCTAGGCTTTGGTTCTGCGCCCCCAAACTGGATTGTTACAGCTTTTCTTATTTTTCTTTACCAAAAAAGTAAATCCAGAAACTCGTCATCCTTAGGAAACGATCGACCCGAATTAAAACGTACTGGAGGTCGCTAGTCTGAAGTACTGGCCCGCCTCCTTGCCCCCATCACCTTGCATGCTGAATCCCACTTCTGGAGGGGGCTCTGTAAAGACGTTGTATTTTTTTGTACAGAAAGCATTAATATCGCGTAAGAAAAATCAACGTTTCGGCTTGCGTTTGGGGTATCCGGTAGTCTGCTTCTGTAGGAGTTCAGTGGGGCACATTGATTTGCTTAAGCTATTATTACCTTTCTCTGAAGCCAATGACGTTTTAACTGTTTACTCTTCCTCCAGCGCCTTGCGTTCCGTGATCTTTCACCCCAAGCTCCGATGCTTTTCCTAGCCATGCCTAAGGAGGCAATTATGAGGTTATGCGAAGCAGAAGATCCTGGTGAATGTGTAAGTACTGTGGAAGCTTTCTGTACGCTAAACTGTACCTGTCGTTAGTTCCTAATTTAGTAGACTCTTTCCCATCCCCCCTTTTCCCCTTGATAGGGCACGGTAGGCTGGTTTGGGTTTTCTGGCGCTATAATCTTTTCTCTCTGGCTTGTAATGGAGCTGAGCTTTTTGACCGAAAGTAGCGATATAAAGCAATGCTCATCCCTGGGTACGTACTCCTGGTGCAAAATGCAGTGTTGTTTTGGAGCGCAGGGTGATGCCTACTGTCACGGTTTAGAGCAAGAGGAGGAGTAGTACTTCTTCTAATACGGAGAAGAGGGCTTGGGGTTTTTGGCAGGTCGGGGGTGAGGAAGGGCAAAGCTGGTCGAGAGGTGCTGGATGCTTCGCTTTTGGCTATAAAAGTCAAGTTCAGAGACTTTGTAAACCCACGCAAAAGGCAGCCTGAAGCTTATTTTCCACCCGAGTTGCGTATGTTGCCTGAAGAGATAACGGGGGGCTTTAACCCGGAGACAAACTTAGCTTCTGTGGCTGTTTTGTAGTCCGTTACTGTCTAGCTTGAAAACAATTGCGTAGCCCTCTTTCTTCCCCCCCCCTACAGTGTGCGTAATCGGTCTTTGTAGCTTTGCTTGGGAAATGCCGGTTGCAGGCGGACAGACAGTAATTTGAAGCGCAGTGGTTGAATTGCTAGGAGTTGGCTAACTGGTTTCTCTGGGTGCTTCTCTGCTCTCATTCCTCCCCTCCCTGCCCTCTCCCCTTCTTGTGTGTGGCTTTTTATTTTACTTATTTATGGTTTTGTACTTCCTTCTCCAGCTTCTTGGGCATTTAATGATTGTTGGCAAGCAGCGTGCTGCTCACCTGGGCCTGACCGATGGATTCCGGATGGTTGCGGATGAAGGGCCCGAGGGTGGGCAGCCTGTCTGTCACGTACATCTACGTATTCTGGGTGGCCGTCGGTTGGGCTGGCCGCCTGGCTGAGATTTTTGCACCGCAAGAGCTGCTGCACGTGTACGAATCGCCGCTGAATGGATTTCGTCTGTTGCCCGTCGATCTAGGCACTGTTGATGTCGAATGTTTTGTGCCGCGTGTCTGTGGAAGGTAATAAAAGCTGTGAGCAGCAGTTGCACAATAAAGATTTAGCATGGGGATCTCACCTCCGTCTTGTGCGTCTTACTGAGGGAAATAGTTCCGCAAGTTAAAACGGCGTCTCCCCGGAGTGTAAGTACGTGGACTGTGTCGGTCTGTTAACAGTGTTCTATAGATAGATAGTGATTTGGCCAGTCATTTGAAGCGTGACGCTGGGACGGCTTAGCAGTCTCCTGCGTCCTGTAGGAAGCAGACTCTTGGCTCTTTGGAAGCGGTACGCAAATGTACGTAAAGCCAGTGTAGGCGGCTGCTGCTGCAACACCTTTAGAAAATACTGTATGCGACGCTACAGGCATGCCATACAAGGGTGCTTTCGGCACAGTGCAATGCGTTGGAAGCATCCAACTCCTGTTGGAGCACTTCATCAAGGGCTGCGTGATAAGGCCCCGTTGATAATCCCTTTTCTGCTGAGGAGGGACGTGGTAGGAGAAAACAATTGGTCTGAATGGCAGCTGTGGTGCTTCCATAGCACGGTGGAATATCTCTCTTGGTCCATTTGGGTCAGCTGTCCTGGCTGTGTCCCCTGCCAGCCTCTTGCCCACCCCCAGCTTACTGGACTGTGGGGGTGGGGGTGGCTGGAGAGACAGCCTCCGTGCTGTGGGAGCACTGCTCGGCAGTAGCCAGAACACTGGTGTGTTATCAACACCCTTCCAGCTACAGCTACGAAGCACAGCACTATGAGGGCTGCTGTGGGGAAAGTTACCTTCCATCCCAGCCAGACCCAAACCAAAGCTACGTCGCAGGGAGACAGCCAACTTCATCTTTCTTTAACAGCTATTAAAAAAGGGAGACGGGCATGGGAAAGCAGGGCCATCCTTCGTTGCCCTTGAACGCTGCGTCCGACCTTTTGTGGGAAAGCCTCCGTCCTCTTCTTTGTAGCCGCCCTTTAAGTACTGGCAGACTGCGATGAGGTTCCCTCCCCCGCGAGCCTTCTCTTCTGCAAGGGAGAAGAGACCCAACTCCTTCAGCCTTTCCTCCTAGGGCAGGTTCTCCAGCCCTTTGGTCATCTTTGCGGCCCTCCTTGGGACCTTCCCCAGTCGGTCTGCGTCTCTTTTTTGAATTGTGGGGACCAGAACTGGACACGGCGCTCCAGGTGCGGCCTGCGGGGGTAGCCTGTGTGAGAAGAGGCCAGGGTCTGCCCTGTGCTGGACGCAGCTGGTGCCAGCCAGCTAGGCACTGGACTTGCCGCAGGCCAAAGCTGAGCGGCTCAGCGAAGCCGGGGGCGCCCCTGGGAAAACCTATTGAAGAAAGGGCAAAGCGCTGTCCGGGGCAGGTATTTCCCTGCTGCCTGTGGGTCCGGCCGGTGGATGTTTCCTGAAGGAACTTTTTCATCCTATTTTCTCCCCCTGTCCTGTTGAGGAGGGGCAGTGAGAGAGCGGCTGGGCGGGCCCCTGACAGCCGGCCGAGGTCAATCCATCACAAAGCCTAAAGGGCAGATTCCTCCATGTAGAAGTGTTGAAGGGGGTTGGTGCTTTAAGGAACGATAGTGACTGGGGTTTTGGAGACAGGACGTTTTGGAGACAGGAAAGTCGGGAAATCGCTGGGGATCCAGTTGCTTCGAGGGGGGGAAATTTCAAGAGACAAAGCCTTCTTTCTGAGCAATAAGAGGCTCTTGTGAGCAGAGGGCTCTAGTCTCCCTTTGTTCTCACTTGGTAATGAAAGAGACAAGGCACCGGAACTCCTGCGTGCGAAGGGATGAAAATGTGCGGAGCCTGTTGGATGCTCTTTGTGTGCGCGTGTTGGAAACCCAGGAACAGCTATAAGGAGGTGGGTGTGAGCTTGGTTAACTTGGCCAAGCCAACCACGCAAAGCTGACCCAACCTCCCGCCCGCATCAGAACCAGTGCCACCAGAAAAGCACGTAAGGTGATAGCAATTGGAGATCCCCTACTGAGAGGCACCGACGCACCCGTTTGCCGTCCAGGCGATTTCTCTCGAGAAGTCTGCTGCCTACCAGGGGCTCGCATCCGTGGCGTCGCCGAGAGGCTGCCGAGCCTGGTGATCCCTGCAGATTATCATGCGCTCCTACTATTCCGCGTAGGGTCTGACGAGGCAACTTAGAACCCTCCAAAGAGACTTTATGTCCCTCGGAGCAATGTTAAAAGGATCAGGAGCACAGGTGGTGGTCTCCTCTCTCCTCCCAGTCAGAGGGAGGGGTCCAGGAAGGAGGAGACGAATTGAACAGGTGAATGCCTGGCTGCGTAGCTGGTGCCATACGTGAGGTTTTGGCTTCTGTGATCAAGGGGGTACCTTTGAGAAGCCGGGTCTGTTGGGAGCTGATGGGATTCGCCTGACCAAGCGGGGCAAGAGGGTCTTTGCCAACAAGCTGGCCGGACTTACAAGGAGGGCTTTAAACTAGGCTCAGCGGGGGAAGGGGATGGAGTTCTGAGCAACAGAGAAGAGCCAGGGGCTGCTGATGCGTTAGGAACCAACAGGGGAACCCCTGAGAAATGCCGCAAAGGACTTGGGGCTTGATCCTCCAGAAAGGCGACACGGTCGGCAGCCCAACTGAAGTGCCTCTATACCACTGCGCGCAGCACAGGTAACAAACAGGAGGAGTTGGAAGCCCCTGTGCAGAAGGAGCAGAAGGGAGCTGGCAGCTCTTTCAGGACATTTTTTCTTCGAGCACAAGAGCTCTCGATTCCCACGCGTAAGAAATGGGAAAATAGAAATTCGTCTACCTAGACTTTAGTAAAGCCTTTGACACCGTTTCCCACAGCGTTCTCCTGGAGAAACTGGCTGCTCGTGGCTTGGACGGGCGTACTCTTTGCTGGGTAAAGAACTGGCTGGAGGGCCGGGCCCAGAGAGTTGTGGTGAACGGAGTTAAATCCAGTTGGCGGCCGGTCACAAGTGGTGTTCCCCAGGGCTCAGTACCGGGGCCGGTTCTGTTTAATATCTTTCTCAACGACCTGGATGAGAGGATCGAGTGCACCCTCACTCAGTAAGTTTGCAGCCGACACCAAGTTGGGCGGGAGCGTCGATCTGCTTGAGGGTAGGATGGCTCTACAGAGGGATCTGGACAGGCTGGATCGATGGGCCGAGGCCGATGGTATGAGGTTCAACAAGGCCAAGTGCCGGGTCCTGCACTTGGGTCACAACAACCCCGTGCAACGCTACAGGCTTGGGGAAGAGTGGCCGGAAAGCTGCCCGGCAGAAAAGAGCCTGGGGGTATTGGTAGACAGCCGTCTGAATGTGAGCCAGCAGTGTGCCCAGGTGGCCAAGGCGGCCAACAGCATCCTGGCCAGTATCAGGAATAGCGTGGCGAGCAGGACTGGGGAAGCGACTGTCCCCCTGTACTCAGCACCGCTGAGGCCGCACCTCGAATACTGTGTTCAGTTTTGGGCCTCTCACTACAAGACAGACACGGAGGTGCTGGAGCGTGTCCGGAGAAGGGCAACGGAGCTGGTGAGGGGTCTGGAGCACAAGGCTTATGAGGAGCGGCTGAGGGAACTGGGGTGGCTTAGCCTGGAGTAAAGGAGGCTGAGGGGAGACCTTATCGCTCTCTACAACTACCGGAAAGGAGGTTGTAGCGAGGCGGGGGTTGGTCTCTTCTCCCAAGTAACAGGCGATAGGATGAGAGGAAACGGCCTCGAGTTGCGCCAGGGGAGGTTTAGGACGGATATTAGGAAAAATTTCTTCGCGGAAAGGGTTATCGAACGTTGGACCAGGCTGCCCAGGGAAGTGGTTGAATCACCATCCCTGGAGGTATTTAAAAGATGGGTAGACGCGGCGCTTAGGGACGTGGTTTGGTGGTGGTTTTGTCAGCGTTAGGTTAATGGTTGGACTCGATGATCTTAAAGGTCCCTTCCGACCTAGACGATTCTATGAAATCAGGCAAGGAAGGCAGGAGCCCAGCATGGCTGAGTAAGGACCTTCTGGTCGAGCTGAAGCGCAAGGAGGAAATGCGTAGGCGGTGGAAGCAGAGACACGCATCCTGGGAAGAATATAGGGATGGGGTCGGGAAAGCTAAGGCACAGCTGGAGCTGAATTTGGCAAGGGATGTGAAGAAGAATCATAAGAAGGGCTTCTACAGGTGCGTTGGTCAGAAAAGGAAGACTAAAGAAAACGCACACCACCCCCACCCCCCTCCGATAGGTAAGACAGGAGAGCTAGCGCCAACCGACATGGAGAAGGCCGAGGCACTCAAGGATTTTTCTCCTCCGTTGTCGCTGGCAATCACCGTTCCCGCATCTCTCAAGTCCCTGAACCTCAAGGCAGGGACTGGGGGAACAAAGTCCCTCCCATCGTAGGAAAGGATCCGGTTCGAGACCACCTGAGGAACCTGAACATACGCAAGTCCTGCACTGGGGAGGAACAACCCCATGCACCAGTAGATGCTGGAGGCCGACTGGCTGGAGAGCAGCTTTGCTGACGTGGGGGGCTCCTGGTGGACATCAAGTTGAACGTGAGCCGACAACGTGCCCTTGCCGCAAAGGCGGCTAAGGATATCCTTAGCCCGCTACAGAGGAAAGCAGGGTTTATACATGTTACAATACAGTTGTGTAGACCAATCAAATTGCTCACTATCCCCGGGGGTGCAGGGCACCAGAGACCACCCTTGGGCAGCTTTGGGGGCACTGCCTGTTTTTCTACGAGCCTCCTACCCAGCTTAGCGCAAATCCTATCTCGATCTGCGCCCCCCCCCCACACCCACACCCACAGCCCTCGAGCCACCAGTGCTGAAGACACGCTTTGTATTGTATTTTCTCCCAGGAGGCGCGCAGCTTAGAAACGTCTGCAATCCAAGCGGGGCTTGCAGGGAACAATTGAGAGCAACTTCTGTCGGTTCTGGGGAGTGTTCTGAAAAGTTAAGGCCTGCCCTGCCCTGGCAAAAGCAGTCCTTTGACTGGAGGGAGCAGCACCAAAAAGCCACAAGCACGTTTGGGGTGGAGTTGACGCGGTAATAAATAACAGTCAATAGTACTTGTAGCTACAACAGCCTCTTCTGAGACCTCGTCGCCCGCCCACAGGGTCGCAGCACTACACGGCACGGATCCCTCCGCGGACTGGCCCAACGTCTTCTCCCTCCGCCCCCAGGTCGGATCCCTCCGCGCCCCCAGGGCACGCAAACTCCCTGAGCCCCGCTAAGCACCAGGTCGACGAGGGCGGACCCGCCGGGGGGCCGGGGACAAGCGAAAACGACAGACGAGACAGCCAATCGAGATGCGGGATCGGCCGGCGGCCATCTGGCGGCCCAATGGGCGCCGCGGAGGGCCTGGCCGAGTGGGGGAAGCGCGGGGGCGACAAGGGGCGTTGTCGTGGCCGACGAGCTTATTGGGGCGCGGGCCGCCCGGCCTGGTGCCGCCGCCACCCGCAGTGTTTTCGGGAAGATCATCGGCAAGGCGCTTCCCCGCCAACGTCGCCTACGAGGACGAGGAGGTAGCCGCGGCTTTGCTCTGAGCGCGGTTCCTCCTCCCTCCCCCCGTCCCCCCCTCCCCCCGCGCTCGCAGGCACCCTGAGCCGAGGACCCGTTGCGCGGTGCCCGGGAGCGCGGCAGGGCGGGTGGCGGCCTTGCTGCGGGCGGGCGGGCGGTGGAGGGACGGGGCCTCTCTGGGTTGTGGCGCTCTCTACTGCGCGATCCCTATAACATCGCGCTTCTTCGGTGCGGCCCCCCCGCCCCCGGCTGCCGCGGCGCGTACTGGGTTGCTGGTGCTGGCCGGCTCGCCTCGGTTCCCAGCCCCGCCGTGTCGCGTGCGCGCGTGCGTAGAGGAGGGCCTCTGACGGTAAGGCACTTGGTGGCAGCCGCAGACGTTTGCCGCGTGATATCCCTTTGGCACTGCAAGTCGTGCAAAGTTTGCTGCCGAGGGATGCGAGTGGTCCTACCTCGTGTAGGACGACAGTCTTGAAACCTTAGATTAAGCGCACGCAGTCAGTCTCCTCGGGGATTCCAGGCGTATGTATGTAAACGGTGAACGTCTGAGTGGTGACCGTAATGAGTTAGTTCTGCGTAGGAGAAACGCAGGTCTTGATGTGCCTCCTAATAGCACTGTAGAGATTTCGCAGCTCTGCTGTGCTAGGCTTTGGTTCTGCGCCCCCAAACTGGATTGTTACAGCTTTTCTTATTTTTCTTTACCAAAAAAGTAAATCCAGAAACTCGTCATCCTTAGGAAACGATCGACCCGAATTAAAACGTACTGGAGGTCGCTAGTCTGAAGTACTGGCCCGCCTCCTTGCCCCCATCACCTTGCATGCTGAATCCCACTTCTGGAGGGGGCTCTGTAAAGACGTTGTATTTTTTTGTACAGAAAGCATTAATATCGCGTAAGAAAAATCAACGTTTCGGCTTGCGTTTGGGGTATCCGGTAGTCTGCTTCTGTAGGAGTTCAGTGGGGCACATTGATTTGCTTAAGCTATTATTACCTTTCTCTGAAGCCAATGACGTTTTAACTGTTTACTCTTCCTCCAGCGCCTTGCGTTCCGTGATCTTTCACCCCAAGCTCCGATGCTTTTCCTAGCCATGCCTAAGGAGGCAATTATGAGGTTATGCGAAGCAGAAGATCCTGGTGAATGTGTAAGTACTGTGGAAGCTTTCTGTATGCTAAACTGTACCTGTCGTTAGTTCCTAATTTAGTAGACTCTTTCCCATCCCCCCTTTTCCCCTTGATAGGGCACGGTAGGCTGGTTTGGGTTTTCTGGCGCTATAATCTTTTCTCTCTGGCTTGTAATGGAGCTGAGCTTTTTGACCGAAAGTAGCGATATAAAGCAATGCTCATCCCTGGGTACGTACTCCTGGTGCAAAATGCAGTGTTGTTTTGGAGCGCAGGGTGATGCCTACTGTCACGGTTTAGAGCAAGAGGAGGAGTAGTACTTCTTCTAATACGGAGAAGAGGGCTTGGGGTTTTTGGCAGGTCGGGGGTGAGGAAGGGCAAAGCTGGTCGAGAGGTGCTGGATGCTTCGCTTTTGGCTATAAAAGTCAAGTTCAGAGACTTTGTAAACCCACGCAAAAGGCAGCCTGAAGCTTATTTTCCACCCGAGTTGCGTATGTTGCCTGAAGAGATAACGGGGGGCTTTAACCCGGAGACAAACTTAGCTTCTGTGGCTGTTTTGTAGTCTGTTACTGTCTAGCTTGAAAACAGTTGCGTAGCCCTCTTTCTTCCCCCCCCCTACAGTGTGTGTAATCGGTCTTTGTAGCTTTGCTTGGAAAATGCCGGTTGCAGGCGGACAGACAGTAATTTGAAGCGCAGTGGTTGAATTGCTAGGAGTTGGCTAACTGGTTTCTCTGGGTGCTTCTCTGCTCTCATTCCTCCCCTCCCTGCCCTCTCCCCTTCTTGTGTGTGGCTTTTTATTTTACTTATTTATGGTTTTGTACTTCCTTCTCCAGCTTCTTGGGCATTTAATGATTGTTGGCAAGCAGCGTGCTGCTCACCTGGGCCTGACCGATGGATTCCGGATGGTTGCGGATGAAGGGCCCGAGGGTGGGCAGCCTGTCTGTCACGTACATCTACGTATTCTGGGTGGCCGTCAGTTGGGCTGGCCGCCTGGCTGAGATTTTTGCACCGCAAGAGCTGCTGCACGTGTACAAATCGCCGCTGAATGGATTTCGTCTGTTGCCCGTCGATCTAGGCACTGTTGATGTCGAATGTTTTGTGCCGCGTGTCTGTGGAAGGTAATAAAAGCTGTGAGCAGCAGTTGCACAATAAAGATTTAGCATGGGGATCTCACCTCCGTCTTGTGCGTCTTACTGAGGGAAATAGTTCCGCAAGTTAAAACGGCGTCTCCCCGGAGTGTAAGTACGTGGACTGTGTCGGTCTGTTAACAGTGTTCTATAGATAGATAGTGATTTGGCCAGTCATTTGAAGCGTGACGCTGGGACGGCTTAGCAGTCTCCTGCGTCCTGTAGGAAGCAGACTCTTGGCTCTTTGGAAGCGGTACGCAAATGTACGTAAAGCCAGTGTAGGCGGCGGCTGCTGCTGCAACACCTTTAGAAAATACTGTATGCGACGCTACAGGCATGCCATACAAGGGTGCTTTCGGCACAGTGCAATGCGTTGGAAGCATCCAACTCCTGTTGGAGCACTTCATCAAGGGCTGTGTGATAAGGCCCCGTTGATAATCCCTTTTCTGCTGAGGAGGGACGTGGTAGGAGAAAACAATTGGTCTGAATGGCAGCTGTGGTGCTTCCATAGCACGGTGGAATATCTCTCTTGGTCCATTTGGGTCAGCTGTCCTGGCTGTGTCCCCTGCCAGCCTCTTGCCCACCCCCAGCTTACTGGACTGTGGGGGTGGCTGGAGAGACAGCCTCCGTGCTGTGGGAGCACTGCTCGGCAGTAGCCAGAACACTGGTGTGTTATCAACACCCTTCCAGCTACAGCTACGAAGCACAGCACTATGAGGGCTGCTGTGGGGAAAGTTACCTTCCATCCCAGCCAGACCCAAACCAAAGCTACGTCGCAGGGAGACAGCCAACTTCATCTTTCTTTAACAGCTATTAAAAAAGGGAGACGGGCATGGGAAAGCAGGGCCATCCTTCGTTGCCCTTGAACGCTGCGTCCGACCTTTTGTGGGAAAGCCTCCGTCCTCTTCTTTGTAGCCGCCCTTTAAGTACTGGCAGACTGTGATGAGGTTCCCTCCCCCGCGAGCCTTCTCTTCTGCAAGGGAGAAGAGACCCAACTCCTTCAGCCTTTCCTCCTAGGGCAGGTTCTCCAGCCCTTTGGTCATCTTTGCGGCCCTCCTTGGGACCTTCCCCAGTCGGTCTGCGTCTCTTTTTTGAATTGTGGGGACCAGAACTGGACACGGCGCTCCAGGTGCGGCCTGCGGGGGTAGCCTGTGTGAGAAGAGGCCAGGGTCTGCCCTGTGCTGGACGCAGCTGGTGCCAGCCAGCTAGGCACTGGACTTGCCGCAGGCCAAAGCTGAGCGGCTCAGCGAAGCCGGGGGTGCCCCTGGGAAAACCTATTGAAGAAAGGGCAAAGCGCTGTCCGGGGCAGGTATTTCCCTGCTGCCTGTGGGTCCGGCCGGTGGATGTTTCCTGAAGGAACTTTTTCATCCTATTTTCTCCCCCTGTCCTGTTGAGGAGGGGCAGTGAGAGAGCGGCTGGGCGGGCCCCTGACAGCCGGCCGAGGTCAATCCATCACAAAGCCTAAAGGGCAGATTCCTCCATGTAGAAGTGTTGAAGGGGGTTGGTGCTTTAAGGAACGATAGTGACTGGGGTTTTGGAGACAGGACGTTTTGGAGACAGGAAAGTCGGGAAATCGCTGGGGATCCAGTTGCTTCGAGGGGGGGAAATTTCAAGAGACAAAGCCTTCTTTCTGAGCAATAAGAGGCTCTTGTGAGCAGAGGGCTCTAGTCTCCCTTTGTTCTCACTTGGTAATGAAAGAGACAAGGCACCGGAACTCCTGCGTGCGAAGGGATGAAAATGTGCGGAGCCTGTTGGATGCTCTTTGTGTGCGCGTGTTGGAAACCCAGGAACAGCTATAAGGAGGTGGGTGTGAGCTTGGTTAACTTGGCCAAGCCAACCACGCAAAGCTGACCCAACCTCCCGCCCGCATCAGAACCAGTGCCACCAGAAAAGCACGTAAGGTGATAGCAATTGGAGATCCCCTACTGAGAGGCACCGACGCACCCGTTTGCTGTCCAGGCGATTTCTCTCGAGAAGTCTGCTGCCTACCAGGGGCTCGCATCCGTGGCGTCGCCGAGAGGCTGCCGAGCCTGGTGATCCCTGCAGGTTATCATGCGCTCCTACTATTCCGCGTAGGGTCTGACGAGGCAACTTAGAACCCTCCAAAGAGACTTTATGTCCCTCGGAGCAATGTTAAAAGGATCAGGAGCACAGGTGGTGGTCTCCTCTCTCCTCCCAGTCAGAGGGAGGGGTCCAGGAAGGAGGAGACGAATTGAACAGGTGAATGCCTGGCTGCGTAGCTGGTGCCATACGCGAGGTTTTGGCTTCTGTGATCACGGGTGTACCTTTGAGAAGCCGGGTCTGTTGGGAGCTGATGGGATTCGCCTGACCAAGCGGGGCAAGAGGGTCTTTGCCAACAAGCTGGCCGGACTTACAAGGAGGGCTTTAAACTAGGCTCAGCGGGGGAAGGGGATGGAGTTCTGAGCAACAGAGAAGAGCCAGGGGCTGCTGATGCGTTAGGAACCAACAGGGGAACCCCTGAGAAATGCCGCAAAGGACTTGGGGCTTGATCCTCCAGAAAGGCGACACGGTCGGCAGCCCAACTGAAGTGCCTCTATACCACTGCGCGCAGCACAGGTAACAAACAGGAGGAGTTGGAAGCCCCTGTGCAGAAGGAGCAGAAGGGAGCTGGCAGCTCTTTCAGGACGTTTTTTCTTCGAGCACAAGAGCTCTCGATTCCCACGCGTAAGAAATGGGAAAATAGAAATTCGTCTACCTAGACTTTAGTAAAGCCTTTGACACCGTTTCCCACAGCGTTCTCCTGGAGAAACTGGCTGCTCATGGCTTGGACGGGCGTACTCTTTGCTGGGTAAAGAACTGGCTGGAGGGCCGGGCCCAGAGAGTTGTGGTGAACGGAGTTAAATCCAGTTGGCGGCCGGTCACAAGTGGTGTTCCCCAGGGCTCAGTACCGGGGCCGGTTCTGTTTAATATCTTTCTCAACGACCTGGACGAGGGGATCGAGTGCACCCTCACTCAGTAAGTTTGCAGCCGACACCAAGTTGGGCGGGAGCGTCGATCTGCTTGAGGGTAGGATGGCTCTACAGAGGGATCTGGACAGGCTGGATCGATGGGCCGAGGCCGATGGTATGAGGTTCAACAAGGCCAAGTGCCGGGTCCTGCACTTGGGTCACAACAACCCCGTGCAACGCTACAGGCTTGGGGAAGAGTGGCTGGAAAGCTGCCCGGCAGAAAAGAGCCTGGGGGTATTGGTAGACAGCCGTCTGAATGTGAGCCAGCAGTGTGCCCAGGTGGCCAAGGTGGCCAACAGCATCCTGGCCTGTATCAGGAATAGCGTGGCGAGCAGGACTGGGGAAGCGACTGTCCCCCTGTACTCAGCACCGCTGAGGCCGCACCTCGAATACTGTGTTCAGTTTTGGGCCTCTCGCTACAAGACAGACACGGAGGTGCTGGAGCGTGTCCGGAGAAGGGCAACGGAGCTGGTGAGGGGTCTGGAGCACAAGGCTTATGAGGAGCGGCTGAGGGAACTGGGGTGGCTTAGCCTGGAGTAAAGGAGGCTGAGGGGAGACCTTATCGCTCTCTACAACTACCGGAAAGGAGGTTGTAGCGAGGCGGGGGTTGGTCTCTTCTCCCAAGTAACAGGCGATAGGACGAGAGGAAACGGCCTCGAGTTGCGCCAGGGGAGGTTTAGGACGGATATTAGGAAAAATTTCTTCGCGGAAAGGGTTATCGAACGTTGGACCAGGCTGCCCAGGGAAGTGGTTGAATCACCATCCCTGGAGGTATTTAAAAGACGGGTAGACGCGGCGCTTAGGGACGTGGTTTGGTGGTGGTTTTGGCAGCGTTAGGTTAATGGTTGGACTCGATGATCTTAAAGGTCCCTTCCGACCTAGACGATTCTATGAAATCAGGCAAGGAAGGCAGGAGCCCAGCATGGCTGAGTAAGGACCTTCTGGTCGAGCTGAAGCGCAAGGAGGAAATGCGTAGGCGGTGGAAGCAGAGACACGCATCCTGGGAAGAATATAGGGATGGGGTCGGGAAAGCTAAGGCACAGCTGGAGCTGAATTTGGCAAGGGATGTGAAGAAGAATCATAAGAAGGGCTTCTACAGGTGCGTTGGTCAGAAAAGGAAGACTAAAGAAAACGCACACCACCCCCACCCCCACCCCCCTCCGATAGGTAAGACAGGAGAGCTAGCGCCAACCGACATGGAGAAGGCCGAGGCACTCAAGGATTTTTCTCCTCCGTTGTCGCCGGCAATCACTGTTCCCGCATCTCCCAAGTCCCTGAACCTCAAGGCAGGGACTGGGGGAACAAAGTCCCTCCCATCGTAGGAAAGGATCCGGTTCGAGACCACCTGAGGAACCTGAACATACGCAAGTCCTGCACTGGGGAGGAACAACCCCATGCACCAGTAGATGCTGGAGGCCGACTGGCTGGAGAGCAGCTTTGCTGACGTGGGGGGCTCCTGGTGGACATCAAGTTGAACGTGAGCCGACAACGTGCCCTTGCCGCAAAGGCGGCTAAGGATATCCTTAGCCCGCTACAGAGGAAAGCAGGGTTTATACATGTTACAATACAGTTGTGTAGACCAATCAAATTGCTCACTATCCCCGGGGGTGCAGGGCACCAGAGACCACCCTTGGGCAGCTTTGGGGGCACTGCCTGTTTTTCTACGAGCCTCCTACCCAGCTTAGCGCAAATCCTATCTCGATCTGCGCCCCCCACACACACCCACACCCACAGCCCTCGAGCCACCAGTGCTGAAGACACGCTTTGTATTGTATTTTCTCCCAGGAGGCGCGCAGCTTAGAAACGTCTGCAATCCAAGCGGGGCTTGCAGGGAACAATTGAGAGCAACTTCTGTCGGTTCTGGGGAGTGTTCTGAAAAGTTAAGGCCTGCCCTGCCCTGGCAAAAGCAGTCCTTTGACTGGAGGGAGCAGCACCAAAAAGCCACAAGCACGTTTGGGGTGGAGTTGACGCGGTAATAAATAACAGTCAATAGTACTTGTAGCTACAACAGCCTCTTCTGAGACCTCGTCGCCCGCCCACAGGGTCGCAGCACTACACGGCACGGATCCCTCCGCGGACTGGCCCAACGTCTTCTCCCTCCGCCCCCAGGTCGGATCCCTCCGCGCCCCGAGGGCACGCAAACTCCCTGAGCCCCGCTAAGCACCAGGTCGACGAGGGCGGACCCGCCGGGGGGCCGGGGACAAGCGAAAACGACAGACGAGACAGCCAATCGAGACGCGGGATCGGCCGGCGGCCATCTGGCGGCCCAATGGGCGCCGCGGAGGGCCTGGCCGAGTGGAGGAAGCGCGGGGGCGACAAGGGGCGTTGTCGTGGCCGACGAGCTTATTGGGGCGCGGGCCGCCCGGCCTGGTGCCGCTGCCACCCGCAGTGTTTTCGGGAAGATCATCGGCAAGGCGCTTCCCCGCCAACGTCGCCTACGAGGACGAGGAGGTAGCCGCGGCTTTGCTCTGAGCGCGGTTCCTCCTCCCTCCCCCCGTCCCCCCCTCCCCCCGCGCTCGCAGGCACCCTGAGCCGAGGACCCGTTGCGCGGTGCCCGGGAGCGCGGCAGGGCGGGTGGCGGCCTTGCTGCGGGCGGGCGGGCGGTGGAGGGACGGGGCCTCTCTGGGTTGTGGCGCTCTCTACTGCGCGATCCCTATAACATCGCGCTTCTTCGGTGCGGCCCCCCGGCTGCCGCGGCGCGTACTGGGTTGCTGGTGCTGGCCGGCTCGCCTCGGTTCCCAGCCCCGCCGTGTCGCGTGCGCGCGTGCGTAGAGGAGGGCCTCTGACGGTAAGGCACTTGGTGGCAGCCGCAGACGTTTGCTGCGTGATATCCCTTTGGCACTGCAAGTCGTGCAAAGTTTGCTGCCGAGGGATGCGAGTGGTCCTACCTCGTGTAGGACGACAGTCTTGAAACCTTAGATTAAGCGCACGCAGTCAGTCTCCTCGGGGATTCCAGGCGTATGTATGTAAACGGTGAACGTCTGAGTGGTGACCGTAATGAGTTAGTTCTGCGTAGGAGAAACGCAGGTCTTGATGTGCCTCCTAATAGCACTGTAGAGATTTCGCAGCTCTGCTGTGCTAGGCTTTGGTTCTGCGCCCCCAAACTGGATTGTTACAGCTTTTCTTATTTTTCTTTACCAAAAAAGTAAATCCAGAAACTCGTCATCCTTAGGAAACGATCGACCCGAATTAAAACGTACTGGAGGTCGCTAGTCTGAAGTACTGGCCCGCCTCCTTGCCCCCATCACCTTGCATGCTGAATCCCACTTCTGGAGGGGGCTCTGTAAAGACGTTGTATTTTTTTGTACAGAAAGCATTAATATCGCGTAAGAAAAATCAACGTTTCGGCTTGCGTTTGGGGTCTGCTTCTGACTTTTCGGAAGTCTGCTTCTGTAGGAGTTCAGTGGGGCATATTGATTTGCTTAAGCTATTATTACCTTTCTCTGAAGCCAATGACGTTTTAACTGTTTACTCTTCCTCCAGCGCCTTGCGTTCCGTGATCTTTCACCCCAAGCTCCGATGCTTTTCCTAGCCATGCCTAAGGAGGCAATTATGAGGTTATGCGAAGCAGAAGATCCTGGTGAATGTGTAAGTACTGTGGAAGCTTTCTGTACGCTAAACTGTACCTGTCGTTAGTTCCTAATTTAGTAGACTCTTTCCCATCCCCCCTTTTCCCCTTGATAGGGCACGGTAGGCTGGTTTGGGTTTTCTGGCGCTATAATCTTTTCTCTCTGGCTTGTAATGGAGCTGAGCTTTTTGACCGAAAGTAGCGATATAAAGCAATGCTCATCCCTGGGTACGTACTCCTGGTGCAAAATGCAGTGTTGTTTTGGAGCGCAGGGTGATGCCTACTGTCACGGTTTAGAGCAAGAGGAGGAGTAGTACTTCTTCTAATACGGAGAAGAGGGCTTGGGGTTTTTGGCAGGTCGGGGGTGAGGAAGGGCAAAGCTGGTCGAGAGGTGCTGGATGCTTCGCTTTTGGCTATAAAAGTCAAGTTCAGAGACTTTGTAAACCCACGCAAAAGGCAGCCTGAAGCTTATTTTCCACCCGAGTTGCGTATGTTGCCTGAAGAGATAACGGGGGGCTTTAACCCGGAGACAAACTTAGCTTCTGTGGCTGTTTTGTAGTCCGTTACTGTCTAGCTTGAAAACAATTGCGTAGCCCTCTTTCTTCCCTCCCCCCTACAGTGTGCGTAATCGGTCTTTGTAGCTTTGCTCGGGAAATGCCGGTTGCAGGCGGACAGACAGTAATTTGAAGCGCAGTGGTTGAATTGCTAGGAGTTGGCTAACTGGTTTCTCTGGGTGCTTCTCTGCTCTCATTCCTCCCCTCCCTGCCCTCTCCCCTTCTTGTGTGTGGCTTTTTATTTTACTTATTTATGGTTTTGTACTTCCTTCTCCAGCTTCTTGGGCATTTAATGATTGTTGGCAAGCAGCGTGCTGCTCACCTGGGCCTGACCGATGGATTCCGGATGGTTGCGGATGAAGGGCCCGAGGGTGGGCAGCCTGTCTGTCACGTACATCTACGTATTCTGGGTGGCCGTCGGTTGGGCTGGCCGCCTGGCTGAGATTTTTGCACCGCAAGAGCTGCTGCACGTGTACGAATCGCCGCTGAATGGATTTCGTCTGTTGCCCGTCGATCTAGGCACTGTTGATGTCGAATGTTTTGTGCCGCGTGTCTGTGGAAGGTAATAAAAGCTGTGAGCAGCAGTTGCACAATAAAGATTTAGCATGGGGATCTCACCTCCGTCTTGTGTGTCTTACTGAGGGAAATAGTTCCGCAAGTTAAAACGGCGTCTCCCCGGAGTGTAAGTACGTGGACTGTGTCGGTCTGTTAACAGTGTTCTATAGATAGATAGTGATTTGGCCAGTCATTTGAAGCGTGACGCTGGGACGGCTTAGCAGTCTCCTGCGTCCTGTAGGAAGCAGACTCTTGGCTCTTTGGAAGCGGTACGCAAATGTACGTAAAGCCAGTGTAGGCGGCTGCTGCTGCAACACCTTTAGAAAATACTGTATGCGACGCTACAGGCATGCCATACAAGGGTGCTTTCGGCACAGTGCAATGCGTTGGAAGCATCCAACTCCTGTTGGAGCACTTCATCAAGGGCTGCGTGATAAGGCCCCGTTGATAATCCCTTTTCTGCTGAGGAGGGACGTGGTAGGAGAAAACAATTGGTCTGAATGGCAGCTGTGGTGCTTCCATAGCACGGTGGAATATCTCTCTTGGTCCATTTGGGTCAGCTGTCCTGGCTGTGTCCCCTGCCAGCCTCTTGCCCACCCCCAGCTTACTGGACTGTGGGGGTGGGGGTGGCTGGAGAGACAGCCTCCGTGCTGTGGGAGCACTGCTCGGCAGTAGCCAGAACACTGGTGTGTTATCAACACCCTTCCAGCTACAGCTACGAAGCACAGCACTATGAGGGCTGCTGTGGGGAAAGTTACCTTCCATCCCAGCCAGACCCAAACCAAAGCTACGTCGCAGGGAGACAGCCAACTTCATCTTTCTTTAACAGCTATTAAAAAAGGGAGACGGGCATGGGAAAGCAGGGCCATCCTTCGTTGCCCTTGAACGCTGCGTCCGACCTTTTGTGGGAAAGCCTCCGTCCTCTTCTTTGTAGCCGCCCTTTAAGTACTGGCAGACTGCGATGAGGTTCCCTCCCCCGCGAGCCTTCTCTTCTGCAAGGGAGAAGAGACCCAACTCCTTCAGCCTTTCCTCCTAGGGCAGGTTCTCCAGCCCTTTGGTCATCTTTGCGGCCCTCCTTGGGACCTTCCCCAGTTGGTCTGCGTCTCTTTTTTGAATTGTGGGGACCAGAACTGGACACGGCGCTCCAGGTGCGGCCTGCGGGGGTAGCCTGTGTGAGAAGAGGCCAGGGTCTGCCCTGTGCTGGACGCAGCTGGTGCCAGCCAGCTAGGCACTGGACTTGCCGCAGGCCAAAGCTGAGCGGCTCAGCGAAGCCGGGGGCGCCCCTGGGAAAACCTATTGAAGAAAGGGCAAAGCGCTGTCCGGGGCAGGTATTTCCCTGCTGCCTGTGGGTCCGGCCGGTGGATGTTTCCTGAAGGAACTTTTTCATCCTATTTTCTCCCCCTGTCCTGTTGAGGAGGGGCAGTGAGAGAGCGGCTGGGCGGGCCCCTGACAGCCGGCCGAGGTCAATCCATCACAAAGCCTAAAGGGCAGATTCCTCCATGTAGAAGTGTTGAAGGGGGTTGGTGCTTTAAGGAACGATAGTGACTGGGGTTTTGGAGACAGGACGTTTTGGAGACAGGAAAGTCGGGAAATCGCTGGGGATCCAGTTGCTTCGAGGGGGGGAAATTTCAAGAGACAAAGCCTTCTTTCTGAGCAATAAGAGGCTCTTGTGAGCAGAGGGCTCTAGTCTCCCTTTGTTCTCACTTGGTAATGAAAGAGACAAGGCACCGGAACTCCTGCGTGCGAAGGGATGAAAATGTGCGGAGCCTGTTGGATGCTCTTTGTGTGCGCGTGTTGGAAACCCAGGAACAGCTATAAGGAGGTGGGTGTGAGCTTGGTTAACTTGGCCAAGCCAACCACGCAAAGCTGACCCAACCTCCCGCCCGCATCAGAACCAGTGCCACCAGAAAAGCACGTAAGGTGTTAGCAATTGGAGATCCCCTACTGAGAGGCACCGACGCACCCGTTTGCCGTCCAGGCGATTTCTCTCGAGAAGTCTGCTGCCTACCAGGGGCTCGCATCCGTGGCGTCGCCGAGAGGCTGCCGAGCCTGGTGATCCCTGCAGATTATCATGCGCTCCTACTATTCCGCGTAGGGTCTGACGAGGCAACTTAGAACCCTCCAAAGAGACTTTATGTCCCTCGGAGCAATGTTAAAAGGATCAGGAGCACAGGTGGTGGTCTCCTCTCTCCTCCCAGTCAGAGGGAGGGGTCCAGGAAGGAGGAGACAAATTGAACAGGTGAATGCCTGGCTGCGTAGCTGGTGCCATACGCGAGGTTTTGGCTTCTGTGATCAAGGGGGTACCTTTGAGAAGCCGGGTCTGTTGGGAGCTGATGGGATTCGCCTGACCAAGCGGGGCAAGAGGGTCTTTGCCAACAAGCTGGCCGGACTTACAAGGAGGGCTTTAAACTAGGCTCAGCGGGGGAAGGGGATGGAGTTCTGAGCAACAGAGAAGAGCCAGGGGCTGCTGATGCGTTAGGAACCAACAGGGGAACCCCTGAGAAATGCCGCAAAGGACTTGGGGCTTGATCCTCCAGAAAGGCGACACGGTCGGCAGCCCAACTGAAGTGCCTCTATACCACTGCGCGCAGCACAGGTAACAAACAGGAGGAGTTGGAAGCCCCTGTGCAGAAGGAGCAGAAGGGAGCTGGCAGCTCTTTCAGGACGTTTTTTCTTCGAGCACAAGAGCTCTCGATTCCCACGCGTAAGAAATGGGAAAATAGAAATTCGTCTACCTAGACTTTAGTAAAGCCTTTGACACCGTTTCCCACAGCGTTCTCCTGGAGAAACTGGCTGCTCGTGGCTTGGACGGGCGTACTCTTTGCTGGGTAAAGAACTGGCTGGAGGGCCGGGCCCAGAGAGTTGTGGTGAACGGAGTTAAATCCAGTTGGCGGCCGGTCACAAGTGGTGTTCCCCAGGGCTCAGTACCGGGGCCGGTTCTGTTTAATATCTTTCTCAACGACCTGGACGAGAGGATCGAGTGCACCCTCACTCAGTAAGTTTGCAGCCGACACCAAGTTGGGCGGGAGCGTCGATCTGCTTGAGGGTAGGATGGCTCTACAGAGGGATCTGGACAGGCTGGATCGATGGGCCGAGGCCGATGGTATGAGGTTCAACAAGGCCAAGTGCCGGGTCCTGCACTTGGGTCACAACAACCCCGTGCAACGCTACAGGCTTGGGGAAGAGTGGCTGGAAAGCTGCCCGGCAGAAAAGAGCCTGGGGGTATTGGTAGACAGCCGTCTGAATGTGAGCCAGCAGTGTGCCCAGGTGGCCAAGGTGGCCAACAGCATCCTGGCCTGTATCAGGAATAGCGTGGCGAGCAGGACTGGGGAAGCGACTGTCCCCCTGTACTCAGCACCGCTGAGGCCGCACCTCGAATACTGTGTTCAGTTTTGGGCCTCTCGCTACAAGACAGACACGGAGGTGCTGGAGCGTGTCCGGAGAAGGGCAACGGAGCTGGTGAGGGGTCTGGAGCACAAGGCTTATGAGGAGCGGCTGAGGGAACTGGGGTGGCTTAGCCTGGAGTAAAGGAGGCTGAGGGGAGACCTTATCGCTCTCTACAACTACCGGAAAGGAGGTTGTAGCGAGGCGGGGGTTGGTCTCTTCTCCCAAGTAACAGGCGATAGGACGAGAGGAAACGGCCTCGAGTTGCGCCAGGGGAGGTTTAGGACGGATATTAGGAAAAATTTCTTCGCGGAAAGGGTTATCGAACGTTGGACCAGGCTGCCCAGGGAAGTGGTTGAATCACCATCCCTGGAGGTATTTAAAAGATGGGTAGACGCGGCGCTTAGGGACGTGGTTTGGTGGTGGTTTTGGCAGCGTTAGGTTAATGGTTGGACTCGATGATCTTAAAGGTCCCTTCCGACCTAGACGATTCTATGAAATCAGGCAAGGAAGGCAGGAGCCCAGCATGGCTGAGTAAGGACCTTCTGGTCGAGCTGAAGCGCAAGGAGGAAATGCGTAGGCGGTGGAAGCAGAGACACGCATCCTGGGAAGAATATAGGGATGGGGTCGGGAAAGCTAAGGCACAGCTGGAGCTGAATTTGGCAAGGGATGTGAAGAAGAATCATAAGAAGGGCTTCTACAGGTGCGTTGGTCAGAAAAGGAAGACTAAAGAAAACGCACACCACCCCCACCCCCACCCCCCTCCGATAGGTAAGACAGGAGAGCTAGCGCCAACCGACATGGAGAAGGCCGAGGCACTCAAGGATTTTTCTCCTCCGTTGTCGCCGGCAATCACTGTTCCCGCATCTCCCAAGTCCCTGAACCTCAAGGCAGGGACTGGGGGAACAAAGTCCCTCCCATCGTAGGAAAGGATCCGGTTCGAGACCACCTGAGGAACCTGAACATACGCAAGTCCTGCACTGGGGAGGAACAACCCCATGCACCAGTAGATGCTGGAGGCCGACTGGCTGGAGAGCAGCTTTGCTGACGTGGGGGGCTCCTGGTGGACATCAAGTTGAACGTGAGCCGACAACGTGCCCTTGCCGCAAAGGCGGCTAAGGATATCCTTAGCCCGCTACAGAGGAAAGCAGGGTTTATACATGTTACAATACAGTTGTGTAGACCAATCAAATTGCTCACTATCCCCGGGGGTGCAGGGCACCAGAGACCACCCTTGGGCAGCTTTGGGGGCACTGCCTGTTTTTCTACGAGCCTCCTACCCAGCTTAGCGCAAATCCTATCTCGATCTGCGCCCCCCCCCCACACCCACACCCACAGCCCTCGAGCCACCAGTGCTGAAGACACGCTTTGTATTGTATTTTCTCCCAGGAGGCGCGCAGCTTAGAAACGTCTGCAATCCAAGCGGGGCTTGCAGGGAACAATTGAGAGCAACTTCTGTCGGTTCTGGGGAGTGTTCTGAAAAGTTAAGGCCTGCCCTGCCCTGGCAAAAGCAGTCCTTTGACTGGAGGGAGCAGCACCAAAAAGCCACAAGCACGTTTGGGGTGGAGTTGACGCGGTAATAAATAACAGTCAATAGTACTTGTAGCTACAACAGCCTCTTCTGAGACCTCGTCGCCCGCCCACAGGGTCGCAGCACTACACGGCACGGATCCCTCCGCGGACTGGCCCAACGTCTTCTCCCTCCGCCCCCAGGTCGGATCCCTCCGCGCCCCGAGGGCACGCAAACTCCCTGAGCCCCGCTAAGCACCAGGTCGACGAGGGCGGACCCGCCGGGGGGCCGGGGACAAGCGAAAACGACAGACGAGACAGCCAATCGAGACGCGGGATCGGCCGGCGGCCATCTGGCGGCCCAATGGGCGCCGCGGAGGGCCTGGCCGAGTGGGGGAAGCGCGGGGGCGACAAGGGGCGTTGTCGTGGCCGACGAGCTTATTGGTGCGCGGGCCGCCCGGCCTGGTGCCGCCGCCACCCGCAGTGTTTTCGGGAAGATCATCGGCAAGGCGCTTCCCCGCCAACGTCGCCTACGAGGACGAGGAGGTAGCCGCGGCTTTGCTCTGAGCGCGGTTCCTCCTCCCTCCCCCCGTCCCCCCCTCCCCCCGCGCTCGCAGGCACCCTGAGCCGAGGACCCGTTGCGCGGTGCCCGGGAGCGCGGCAGGGCGGGTGGCGGCCTTGCTGCGGGCGGGCGGTGGAGGGACGGGGCCTCTCTGGGTTGTGGCGCTCTCTACTGCGCGATCCCTATAACATCGCGCTTCTTCGGTGCGGCCCCCCCGCCCCCGGCTGCCGCGGCGCGTACTGGGTTGCTGGTGCTGGCCGGCTCGCCTCGGTTCCCAGCCCCGCCGTGTCGCGTGCGCGCGTGCGTGCGTAGAGGAGGGCCTCTGACGGTAAGGCACTTGGTGGCAGCCGCAGACGTTTGCCGCGTGATATCCCTTTGGCACTGCAAGTCGTGCAAAGTTTGCTGCCGAGGGATGCGAGTGGTCCTACCTCGTGTAGGACGACAGTCTTGAAACCTTAGATTAAGCGCACGCAGTCAGTCTCCTCGGGGATTCCAGGCGTATGTATGTAAACGGTGAACGTCTGAGTGGTGACCGTAATGAGTTAGTTCTGCGTAGGAGAAACGCAGGTCTTGATGTGCCTCCTAATAGCACTGTAGAGATTTCACAGCTCTGCTGTGCTAGGCTTTGGTTCTGCGCCCCCAAACTGGATTGTTACAGCTTTTCTTATTTTTCTTTACCAAAAAAGTAAATCCAGAAACTCGTCATCCTTAGGAAACGATCGACCCGAATTAAAACGTACTGGAGGTCGCTAGTCTGAAGTACTGGCCCGCCTCCTTGCCCCCATCACCTTGCATGCTGAATCCCACTTCTGGAGGGGGCTCTGTAAAGACGTTGTATTTTTTTGTACAGAAAGCATTAATATCGCGTAAGAAAAATCAACGTTTCGGCTTGCGTTTGGGGTCTGCTTCTGACTTTTCGGAAGTCTGCTTCTGTAGGAGTTCAGTGGGGCATATTGATTTGCTTAAGCTATTATTACCTTTCTCTGAAGCCAATGACGTTTTAACTGTTTACTCTTCCTCCAGCGCCTTGCGTTCCGTGATCTTTCACCCCAAGCTCCGATGCTTTTCCTAGCCATGCCTAAGGAGGCAATTATGAGGTTATGCGAAGCAGAAGATCCTGGTGAATGTGTAAGTACTGTGGAAGCTTTCTGTACGCTAAACTGTACCTGTCGTTAGTTCCTAATTTAGTAGACTCTTTCCCATCCCCCCTTTTCCCCTTGATAGGGCACGGTAGGCTGGTTTGGGTTTTCTGGCGCTATAATCTTTTCTCTCTGGCTTGTAATGGAGCTGAGCTTTTTGACCGAAAGTAGCGATATAAAGCAATGCTCATCCCTGGGTACGTACTCCTGGTGCAAAATGCAGTGTTGTTTTGGAGCGCAGGGTGATGCCTACTGTCACGGTTTAGAGCAAGAGGAGGAGTAGTACTTCTTCTAATACGGAGAAGAGGGCTTGGGGTTTTTGGCAGGTCGGGGGTGAGGAAGGGCAAAGCTGGTCGAGAGGTGCTGGATGCTTCGCTTTTGGCTATAAAAGTCAAGTTCAGAGACTTTGTAAACCCACGCAAAAGGCAGCCTGAAGCTTATTTTCCACCCGAGTTGCGTATGTTGCCTGAAGAGATAACGGGGGGCTTTAACCCGGAGACAAACTTAGCTTCTGTGGCTGTTTTGTAGTCCGTTACTGTCTAGCTTGAAAACAATTGCGTAGCCCTCTTTCTTCCCCCCCCCTACAGTGTGCGTAATCGGTCTTTGTAGCTTTGCTTGGGAAATGCCGGTTGCAGGCGGACAGACAGTAATTTGAAGCGCAGTGGTTGAATTGCTAGGAGTTGGCTAACTGGTTTCTCTGGGTGCTTCTCTGCTCTCATTCCTCCCCTCCCTGCCCTCTCCCCTTCTTGTGTGTGGCTTTTTATTTTACTTATTTATGGTTTTGTACTTCCTTCTCCAGCTTCTTGGGCATTTAATGATTGTTGGCAAGCAGCGTGCTGCTCACCTGGGCCTGACCGATGGATTCCGGATGGTTGCGGATGAAGGGCCCGAGGGTGGGCAGCCTGTCTGTCACGTACATCTACGTATTCTGGGTGGCCGTCGGTTGGGCTGGCCGCCTGGCTGAGATTTTTGCACCGCAAGAGCTGCTGCACGTGTACGAATCGCCGCTGAATGGATTTCGTCTGTTGCCCGTCGATCTAGGCACTGTTGATGTCGAATGTTTTGTGCCGCGTGTCTGTGGAAGGTAATAAAAGCTGTGAGCAGCAGTTGCACAATAAAGATTTAGCATGGGGATCTCACCTCCGTCTTGTGCGTCTTACTGAGGGAAATAGTTCCGCAAGTTAAAACGGCGTCTCCCCGGAGTGTAAGTACGTGGACTGTGTCGGTCTGTTAACAGTGTTCTATAGATAGATAGTGATTTGGCCAGTCATTTGAAGCGTGACGCTGGGACGGCTTAGCAGTCTCCTGCGTCCTGTAGGAAGCAGACTCTTGGCTCTTTGGAAGCGGTACGCAAATGTACGTAAAGCCAGTGTAGGCGGCTGCTGCTGCAACACCTTTAGAAAATACTGTATGCGACGCTACAGGCATGCCATACAAGGGTGCTTTCGGCACAGTGCAATGCGTTGGAAGCATCCAACTCCTGTTGGAGCACTTCATCAAGGGCTGCGTGATAAGGCCCCGTTGATAATCCCTTTTCTGCTGAGGAGGGACGTGGTAGGAGAAAACAATTGGTCTGAATGGCAGCTGTGGTGCTTCCATAGCACGGTGGAATATCTCTCTTGGTCCATTTGGGTCAGCTGTCCTGGCTGTGTCCCCTGCCAGCCTCTTGCCCACCCCCAGCTTACTGGACTGTGGGGGTGGGGGTGGCTGGAGAGACAGCCTCCGTGCTGTGGGAGCACTGCTCGGCAGTAGCCAGAACACTGGTGTGTTATCAACACCCTTCCAGCTACAGCTACGAAGCACAGCACTATGAGGGCTGCTGTGGGGAAAGTTACCTTCCATCCCAGCCAGACCCAAACCAAAGCTACGTCGCAGGGAGACAGCCAACTTCATCTTTCTTTAACAGCTATTAAAAAAGGGAGACGGGCATGGGAAAGCAGGGCCATCCTTCGTTGCCCTTGAACGCTGCGTCCGACCTTTTGTGGGAAAGCCTCCGTCCTCTTCTTTGTAGCCGCCCTTTAAGTACTGGCAGACTGCGATGAGGTTCCCTCCCCCGCGAGCCTTCTCTTCTGCAAGGGAGAAGAGACCCAACTCCTTCAGCCTTTCCTCCTAGGGCAGGTTCTCCAGCCCTTTGGTCATCTTTGCGGCCCTCCTTGGGACCTTCCCCAGTCGGTCTGCGTCTCTTTTTTGAATTGTGGGGACCAGAACTGGACACGGCGCTCCAGGTGCGGCCTGCGGGGGTAGCCTGTGTGAGAAGAGGCCAGGGTCTGCCCTGTGCTGGACGCAGCTGGTGCCAGCCAGCTAGGCACTGGACTTGCCGCAGGCCAAAGCTGAGCGGCTCAGCGAAGCCGGGGGCGCCCCTGGGAAAACCTATTGAAGAAAGGGCAAAGCGCTGTCCGGGGCAGGTATTTCCCTGCTGCCTGTGGGTCCGGCCGGTGGATGTTTCCTGAAGGAACTTTTTCATCCTATTTTCTCCCCCTGTCCTGTTGAGGAGGGGCAGTGAGAGAGCGGCTGGGCGGGCCCCTGACAGCCGGCCGAGGTCAATCCATCACAAAGCCTAAAGGGCAGATTCCTCCATGTAGAAGTGTTGAAGGGGGTTGGTGCTTTAAGGAACGATAGTGACTGGGGTTTTGGAGACAGGACGTTTTGGAGACAGGAAAGTCGGGAAATCGCTGGGGATCCAGTTGCTTCGAGGGGGGGAAATTTCAAGAGACAAAGCCTTCTTTCTGAGCAATAAGAGGCTCTTGTGAGCAGAGGGCTCTAGTCTCCCTTTGTTCTCACTTGGTAATGAAAGAGACAAGGCACCGGAACTCCTGCGTGCGAAGGGATGAAAATGTGCGGAGCCTGTTGGATGCTCTTTGTGTGCGCGTGTTGGAAACCCAGGAACAGCTATAAGGAGGTGGGTGTGAGCTTGGTTAACTTGGCCAAGCCAACCACGCAAAGCTGACCCAACCTCCCGCCCGCATCAGAACCAGTGCCACCAGAAAAGCACGTAAGGTGATAGCAATTGGAGATCCCCTACTGAGAGGCACCGACGCACCCGTTTGCCGTCCAGGCGATTTCTCTCGAGAAGTCTGCTGCCTACCAGGGGCTCGCATCCGTGGCGTCGCCGAGAGGCTGCCGAGCCTGGTGATCCCTGCAGATTATCATGCGCTCCTACTATTCCGCGTAGGGTCTGACGAGGCAACTTAGAACCCTCCAAAGAGACTTTATGTCCCTCGGAGCAATGTTAAAAGGATCAGGAGCACAGGTGGTGGTCTCCTCTCTCCTCCCAGTCAGAGGGAGGGGTCCAGGAAGGAGGAGACGAATTGAACAGGTGAATGCCTGGCTGCGTAGCTGGTGCCATACGTGAGGTTTTGGCTTCTGTGATCAAGGGGGTACCTTTGAGAAGCCGGGTCTGTTGGGAGCTGATGGGATTCGCCTGACCAAGCGGGGCAAGAGGGTCTTTGCCAACAAGCTGTCCGGACTTACAAGGAGGGCTTTAAACTAGGCTCAGCGGGGGAAGGGGATGGAGTTCTGAGCAACAGAGAAGAGCCAGGGGCTGCTGATGCGTTAGGAACCAACAGGGGAACCCCTGAGAAATGCCGCAAAGGACTTGGGGCTTGATCCTCCAGAAAGGCGACACGGTCGGCAGCCCAACTGAAGTGCCTCTATACCACTGCGCGCAGCACAGGTAACAAACAGGAGGAGTTGGAAGCCCCTGTGCAGAAGGAGCAGAAGGGAGCTGGCAGCTCTTTCAGGACATTTTTTCTTCGAGCACAAGAGCTCTCGATTCCCACGCGTAAGAAATGGGAAAATAGAAATTCGTCTACCTAGACTTTAGTAAAGCCTTTGACACCGTTTCCCACAGCGTTCTCCTGGAGAAACTGGCTGCTCGTGGCTTGGACGGGCGTACTCTTTGCTGGGTAAAGAACTGGCTGGAGGGCCGGGCCCAGAGAGTTGTGGTGAACGGAGTTAAATCCAGTTGGCGGCCGGTCACAAGTGGTGTTCCCCAGGGCTCAGTACCGGGGCCGGTTCTGTTTAATATCTTTCTCAACGACCTGGATGAGAGGATCGAGTGCACCCTCACTCAGTAAGTTTGCAGCCGACACCAAGTTGGGCGGGAGCGTCGATCTGCTTGAGGGTAGGATGGCTCTACAGAGGGATCTGGACAGGCTGGATCGATGGGCCGAGGCCGATGGTATGAGGTTCAACAAGGCCAAGTGCCGGGTCCTGCACTTGGGTCACAACAACCCCGTGCAACGCTACAGGCTTGGGGAAGAGTGGCCGGAAAGCTGCCCGGCAGAAAAGAGCCTGGGGGTATTGGTAGACAGCCGTCTGAATGTGAGCCAGCAGTGTGCCCAGGTGGCCAAGGCGGCCAACAGCATCCTGGCCAGTATCAGGAATAGCGTGGCGAGCAGGACTGGGGAAGCGACTGTCCCCCTGTACTCAGCACCGCTGAGGCCGCACCTCGAATACTGTGTTCAGTTTTGGGCCTCTCACTACAAGACAGACACGGAGGTGCTGGAGCGTGGCCGGAGAAGGGCAACGGAGCTGGTGAGGGGTCTGGAGCACAAGGCTTATGAGGAGCGGCTGAGGGAACTGGGGTGGCTTAGCCTGGAGTAAAGGAGGCTGAGGGGAGACCTTATCGCTCTCTACAACTACCGGAAAGGAGGTTGTAGCGAGGCGGGGGTTGGTCTCTTCTCCCAAGTAACAGGCGATAGGATGAGAGGAAACGGCCTCGAGTTGCGCCAGGGGAGGTTTAGGACGGATATTAGGAAAAATTTCTTCGCGGAAAGGGTTATCGAACGTTGGACCAGGCTGCCCAGGGAAGTGGTTGAATCACCATCCCTGGAGGTATTTAAAAGATGGGTAGACGCGGCGCTTAGGGACGTGGTTTGGTGGTGGTTTTGTCAGCGTTAGGTTAATGGTTGGACTCGATGATCTTAAAGGTCCCTTCCGACCTAGACGATTCTATGAAATCAGGCAAGGAAGGCAGGAGCCCAGCATGGCTGAGTAAGGACCTTCTGGTCGAGCTGAAGCGCAAGGAGGAAATGCGTAGGCGGTGGAAGCAGAGACACGCATCCTGGGAAGAATATAGGGATGGGGTCGGGAAAGCTAAGGCACAGCTGGAGCTGAATTTGGCAAGGGATGTGAAGAAGAATCATAAGAAGGGCTTCTACAGGTGCGTTGGTCAGAAAAGGAAGACTAAAGAAAACGCACACCACCCCCACCCCCCTCCGATAGGTAAGACAGGAGAGCTAGCGCCAACCGACATGGAGAAGGCCGAGGCACTCAAGGATTTTTCTCCTCCGTTGTCGCTGGCAATCACCGTTCCCGCATCTCTCAAGTCCCTGAACCTCAAGGCAGGGACTGGGGGAACAAAGTCCCTCCCATCGTAGGAAAGGATCCGGTTCGAGACCACCTGAGGAACCTGAACATACGCAAGTCCTGCACTGGGGAGGAACAACCCCATGCACCAGTAGATGCTGGAGGCCGACTGGCTGGAGAGCAGCTTTGCTGACGTGGGGGGCTCCTGGTGGACATCAAGTTGAACGTGAGCCGACAACGTGCCCTTGCCGCAAAGGCGGCTAAGGATATCCTTAGCCCGCTACAGAGGAAAGCAGGGTTTATACATGTTACAATACAGTTGTGTAGACCAATCAAATTGCTCACTATCCCCGGGGGTGCAGGGCACCAGAGACCACCCTTGGGCAGCTTTGGGGGCACTGCCTGTTTTTCTACGAGCCTCCTACCCAGCTTAGCGCAAATCCTATCTCGATCTGCGCCCCCCCCCCACACCCACACCCACACCCACAGCCCTCGAGCCACCAGTGCTGAAGACACGCTTTGTATTGTATTTTCTCCCAGGAGGCGCGCAGCTTAGAAACGTCTGCAATCCAAGCGGGGCTTGCAGGGAACAATTGAGAGCAACTTCTGTCGGTTCTGGGGAGTGTTCTGAAAAGTTAAGGCCTGCCCTGCCCTGGCAAAAGCAGTCCTTTGACTGGAGGGAGCAGCACCAAAAAGCCACAAGCACGTTTGGGGTGGAGTTGACGCGGTAATAAATAACAGTCAATAGTACTTGTAGCTACAACAGCCTCTTCTGAGACCTCGTCGCCCGCCCACAGGGTCGCAGCACTACACGGCACGGATCCCTCCGCGGACTGGCCCAACGTCTTCTCCCTCCGCCCCCAGGTCGGATCCCTCCGCGCCCCCAGGGCACGCAAACTCCCTGAGCCCCGCTAAGCACCAGGTCGACGAGGGCGGACCCGCCGGGGGGCCGGGGACAAGCGAAAACGACAGACGAGACAGCCAATCGAGACGCGGGATCGGCCGGCGGCCATCTGGCGGCCCAATGGGCGCCGCGGAGGGCCTGGCCGAGTGGAGGAAGCGCGGGGGCGACAAGGGGCGTTGTCGTGGCCGACGAGCTTATTGGGGCGCGGGCCGCCCGGCCTGGTGCCGCCGCCACCCGCAGTGTTTTCGGGAAGATCATCGGCAAGGCGCTTCCCCGCCAACGTCGCCTACGAGGACGAGGAGGTAGCCGCGGCTTTGCTCTGAGCGCGGTTCCTCCTCCCTCCCCCCGTCCCCCCCTCCCCCCGCGCTCGCAGGCACCCTGAGCCGAGGACCCGTTGCGCGGTGCCCGGGAGCGCGGCAGGGCGGGTGGCGGCCTTGCTGCGGGCGGGCGGTGGAGGGACGGGGCCTCTCTGGGTTGTGGCGCTCTCTACTGCGCGATCCCTATAACATCGCGCTTCTTCGGTGCGGCCCCCCCGCCCCCGGCTGCCGCGGCGCGTACCGGGTTGCTGGTGCTGGCCGGCTCGCCTCGGTTCCCAGCCCCGCCGTGTCGCGTGCGCGCGTGCGTGCGTAGAGGAGGGCCTCTGACGGTAAGGCACTTGGTGGCAGCCGCAGACGTTTGCCGCGTGATATCCCTTTGGCACTGCAAGTCGTGCAAAGTTTGCTGCCGAGGGATGCGAGTGGTCCTACCTCGTGTAGGACGACAGTCTTGAAACCTTAGATTAAGCGCACGCAGTCAGTCTCCTCGGGGATTCCAGGCGTATGTATGTAAACGGTGAACGTCTGAGTGGTGACCGTAATGAGTTAGTTCTGCGTAGGAGAAACGCAGGTCTTGATGTGCCTCCTAATAGCACTGTAGAGATTTCGCAGCTCTGCTGTGCTAGGCTTTGGTTCTGCGCCCCCAAACTGGATTGTTACAGCTTTTCTTATTTTTCTTTACCAAAAAAGTAAATCCAGAAACTCGTCATCCTTAGGAAACGATCGACCCGAATTAAAACGTACTGGAGGTCGCTAGTCTGAAGTACTGGCCCGCCTCCTTGCCCCCATCACCTTGCATGCTGAATCCCACTTCTGGAGGGGGCTCTGTAAAGACGTTGTATTTTTTTGTACAGAAAGCATTAATATCGCGTAAGAAAAATCAACGTTTCGGCTTGCGTTTGGGGTATCCGGTAGTCTGCTTCTGTAGGAGTTCAGTGGGGCACATTGATTTGCTTAAGCTATTATTACCTTTCTCTGAAGCCAATGACGTTTTAACTGTTTACTCTTCCTCCAGCGCCTTGCGTTCCGTGATCTTTCACCCCAAGCTCCGATGCTTTTCCTAGCCATGCCTAAGGAGGCAATTATGAGGTTATGCGAAGCAGAAGATCCTGGTGAATGTGTAAGTACTGTGGAAGCTTTCTGTACGCTAAACTGTACCTGTCGTTAGTTCCTAATTTAGTAGACTCTTTCCCATCCCCCCTTTTC